>NC_140995.1:120702709-121302709 GCF_052327205.1 Somniosus microcephalus
CGGGTGATTGGAGGGAGGGTGATTGGAGAGAGGGAATGCGATTGGAGGGAGAATGATTGGGAGGGGGTGATTGGAGTGAGGGTGATCAGGAAGGATGGTGATTGTAGGGATCATGATTGGAGGGAGGGTGATTGGAGGCAGTGTGATTTGTGGGAGGGCGATTGGAGGGAGGGTGATTGGTGTGAGGTCGATCGGGGGTGAGGTTGATTAGAGGGAGGGTGATTGGAGGGAGTGTGATTGGAGGGAGGGTGATTGGGAGGGAGGGTGATCATGAGGGGGGGTGATTGGAGGGAGGGTGATTGGAGGGAGGGCGAATGGAGGGAGGGTGATTGGAGGGAGGGCGATTGGAGGGAGGGTGATCAGGAGGGAGGGTGATCGGGAGGGAGGGTGATTGGCAGGGAGGGTGATCATGAGCGAGGGTGATTGGAGGGAGGGTGATAGGAGGGAGGGTGATTGGAGGGAGGGAGTGCGATTGGAGGGAGAATGAGTGGGAGGAGGTGATTGGAGGGAGGGTGATCAGGAGGGATGCTGATTGTAGGGATGGTGATTGGAGGGTGGGTGATTGGAGGGAGGGCGATTGGCGGGAGGGTGAACGGGAGGGAGGGTGATTGGAGGGAGGGTGATTGGAGGGAGGGTTATTGGGAGGAAGGGTGATTGGAGGGAGGGTGATTGGAGTGAGGGTGATTGGAGGGAGTGCAATTGGAAGGAGGGTGATCAGGAGGCACGGTGATCAGGAGGGAGAGTGATTGAGTGGGAGGGTGAACACGAGGGAGGGTGATTGGAGGGAGGGCGAATGGAGGGAGGGCGATTGGAGGGAGGGTGATTGGAGGGAGGGTAATCCTGAAGGAGGGTGATTGGAGGGAGGGTGAATGGAGGGAATGTGATTGGAGGGAGGGTGATTGGGAGAGAATGTGATTGGAGGGAGGGCATTTGGGTGGGAGGGTGATTGGAGGGAGGGCGATTGGGAGGAAGGGTGATTGGAGGGAGGGTGTTTGGTGGGAGGGCGATTGGGAGCGAGGGTAATTGGAGGGAGGGTGTTTGGAGGGAGGGTGATTGGAGGGAGGGCGATTGGAGGGAGGGTGATCAGGAGGGAGGGTGATCGGGAGGGAGGGTGATCGGGAGGGAGGGTGATCATGAGGGAGGGTGATTGGAGGGAGGGTGATTGGAGGGAGGGCGAATGGAGGGAGGGCGATTGGAGGGAGGGAGATTGGAGGGAGGGAGTGCGATTGGAGGGAGAATGATTGGGAGGAGGTGATTGGAGGGAGGGTGATCAGGAGGGATGCTGATTGTAGGGATGGTGATTGGAGGGAGGGTGATTGGAGGGAGGGTGATTTGTGGGAGGGCGATTGGAGGGAGGGTGATTGGCGTGAGGTCGATCGGGTGTGAGGTTGATTAGAGGGAGGGTGATTGGAGGGAGTGTGATTGGAGGGAGGGTGATTGGGAGGGAGGGTGATCAGGAGGGAGGGTGATTGGAGGGAGGGTGATTGGAGGGAGGGTGATTGGAGGGCGGGTGATTGGAGGCAGTGCAATTGGAAGGAGGGTGATCATGAGGGAGGGTGATTGGAGGGAGGGCGATTGGAGGGAGGGCAAATGGAGGGAGGGCAATTGGAGGGAGGGTGATCAGGAGGGAGGGTGATTCGGAGGGAGGGTGATCGGGAGGGCGGGTGATCATGAGGGAGAGTGATTGGAGGGCGGGTGATTGGAGGGAGGGTGATTGGAGAGAGGGAATGCGATTGGAGGGAGAATGATTGGGAGGGGGTGGTTGGAGTGAGGGTGATCAGGAAGGATGGTGATTGTAGGGATCATGATTGGACAGAGGGTGATTGGAGGGAGTGTGATTTGTGGGAGGGCGATTGGAGGGAGGGTGATTGGCGTGAGGTCGATCGGGGGTGAGGTTGATTAGAGGGAGGGTGATTGGAGGGAGTGTGATTGGAGGGAGGGTGAATGGGAGGGAGGGTGATCATGAGGGAGGGTGATTGGAGGGAGGGTGATTGGAGGGAGGGTGAATGGAGGGAGGGTGATTGGAGGGAGGGCGATTGGAGGGAGGGTGATCAGGAGGGAGGGTGATTGGAGGGAGAGTGATTGGAGGGAGGGTGATTGGAGGGAGGGCGATTGGAGGGAGGGTGATCGGGAGGGAGGGTGATCGGGAGGGAGGGTGATCATGAGGGAGGGTGATTGGAGGGAGGGTGATTGGAGGGAGGGCGAATGGAGGGAGGGCGAATGGAGGGAGGGCGATTGGAGGGAGGGTGATTGGAGGGAGGGAGTGTGATTGGAGGGAGAATGAGTGGGAGGAGGTGATTGGAGGGAGGGTGATCAGGAGGGATGCTGATTGTAGGGATGGTGATTGGAGGGTGGGTGATTGGAGGGAGGGCGATTGGCGGGAGGGTGAACGGGAGGGAGGGTGATTGGAGTGAGGGTGATTGGAGGGAGTGCGATTGGAGGGAGTGTGATCAGGAGGGAGGGTGATTGGAGGGAGGGTGATTGGAGGGAGGGCGAATGGAGGGAAGGCGATTGGAGGGAGGGAGATTGGAGGGAGGGAGTGCGATTGGAGGGAGAATGATTGGGAGGAGGTGATTGGAGGGAGGGTGATCGGGAGGGAGGGTGATCGGGAGGGAGGGTGATCATGAGGGAGGGTGATTGGCGGGAGGGCGAATGGAGGGAGGGCGATTGGAGGGAGTGAGATTGGAGGGAGGGAGTGCGATTGGAGGGAGAATGATTGGGAGGAGGTGATTGGAGGGAGGGTGGTCAAGAGGGATGCTGATTGTAGGGATGGTGATTGGAGGGAGGGTGATTGGAGGGAGGGCGATTGGCGGGAGGGTGATCAGGAGGGAGGGTGATTGGAGGGAGGGTGATTGGAGGGAGGGTGATCGGGAGCGAGGGTGATTGGGAGGGAGGGTGATCATGACGGAGGGTGATTGGAGGGAGGGTGATTGGGGGGGAGGGTGATTGGAGGGAGGGCGATTGGGAGGGAGGGTGATTGGAGGGAGGATCATTGGGAGGGAGGGTGATTGGAGGAAGGGTGATTGGAGGGTGAGTGATTGGAGGGAGGGCGTTTGGAGGGAGGGTGATTGGAGGGAGTGTGATTTGTGGTAGGGCGATTGGAGGGAGGGTGATTGGCGTGAGGTCGATCGGGGGTGAGGTTGATTGGAGGGAGGGTGATTGGAGGGATGGTGATTGGAGGGAGGGCAATTGGAAGGAGGGTGATCAGGAGGGAGGGTGATCAGGAGGGAGGGTGATTGGAGGGAGGGCGAATGGAGGGAGGGCGATTGGAGGGAGGGGGATTGGAGGGAGGGTGATCCTGAAGGAGGGTGATTGGAGGGAGGGTGAATGGAGGGAGGGTGATTGGAGGGAGGGCGATTGGGAGGAAGGGTGATTGGAGGGAGGGTGATGGTGGGGGGCGATCGGGAGCGAGGGTGATTGGAGGGAGGGTGATTGGAGGGAGGGTGATTGGAGGGAGGGTGATTGGAGGGAGGGTGATTGGAGGGAGGGTGATCAGGAGGGAGGGTGATCATGAGGGAGGGTGATTGGAGGGAGGGTGATTGGAGGGAGGGCGAATGGAGGGAGGGCGATTGGAGGGAGGGTGATTGGAGGGAGGGAGTGCGATTGGAGGGAGAATGATTGGGAGGAGGTGATTGGAGGGAGGGTGATCAGGAGGGATGCTGATTGTAGGGATGGTGATTGGAGGGTGGGTGATTGGAGGGAGGGCAATTGGAGGGAGGGCGAATGGAGGGAGGGCGATTGGAGGGAGGGTGATTGGAGGGAGGGAGTGCGATTGGAGGGAGAATGATTGGGAGGAGGTGATTGAAGGGAGGGTGATCAGGAGGGACGCTGATTGTAGGGATGGTGATTGGAGGGTGGGTGATTGGAGGGAGGGCGATTGGCGGGAGGATGAACAGGAGGGAGAGTGATTGGAGGGAGGGTGATTGGAGGGAGGGTGATTGGGAGGGAGGGTGATTGGAGGGATGCAATTGGAGGGAGGGTGATCAGGAGGGAGTGTGATCAGGAGGGAGGGTGATTGAGTGGGAGGGTGAACATGAGGGAGGGTGATTGGAGGGAGGGTGATTGGAGGGAGGGCGAATGGAGGGAGGGCGATTGGAGGGAGGGTGATTAGGAGGGAGGGTGATTGGAGGGGGCTGATTGGGAGGGAGGGTGATTGGAGGGAGGGTTATTGGAGTGAGGGTGATTGGAGGGAGTGCAATTGGAAGGAGGGTGATCAGGAGGGAGGGTGAGTGAGTGGGAGGGTGAACATGAGGGAGGGTGATTAGAGGGAGGGTGATTGGAGGGAGGGTGAATGGAGGGAGGGTAATCCTGAAGGAGGGTGATTGGAGGGAGGGTGAATGGAGGGAGGGTGATTGGAGGGAGGGTAATCCTGAAGGAGGGTGATTGGAGGGAGGGTGAATGGAGGGAGGGTGATTGGAGGGTGGGTGATTGGGAGAGAATGTGATTGGAGGGAGGGCAGTTGGGTGGGAGGTTGATTGGAGGGAGGGCGATTGGAGGGAGGGCGAATGGAGGGAAGGCGATTGGAGGGAGGGTGATTGGAGGGAGGGAGTGCGATTATAGGGAGAATGATTGGGAGGAGGTGATTGGAGGGAGGGTGATCAGGAGGGATGCTGATTGTAGGGATGGTGATTGGAGGGAGGGTGATTGGAGGGAGGGTGTTTGGTGGGAGGGCGATCGGGAGCGAGGGTAATTGGAGGGAGGGTGATTGGAGGGAGGGTGATTGGAGGGAGGGCGATTGGAGGGAGGGTGATCAGGAGGGAGGGTGATCGGGAGGGAGGGTGATCGGGAGGGAGGGTGATCATGAGGGAGGGTGATTGGAGGGAGGGTGATTGGAGGGAGGGCGAATGGAGGGAGGGCGATTGGAGGGAGGGTGATTGGAGGGAGGGAGTGCGATTGGAGGGAGAATGATTGGGAGGAGATGATTGGAGGGAGGGTGATCAGGAGGGATGCTGATTGTAGGGATGGTGATTGGAGGGAGGGTGATTGGAGGGAGGGTGATTGGCGGGAGGGTGATCAGGAGGGAGGGTGATTGGAGGGAGGTTGATCAGGAGGGAGGGTGATTGGGAGGGAGGGTGATCAGGAGGGAGGGTGATTGGAGGGAAGGTGATTGGAGGAATGGTGATTGGAGGGAGGTTGATTGGGAGGGAGGGTGATCATGAGGGAGGGTGATTGGAGGGAGGGTGATTGGAGGGAGGGTGATTGGAGGGAGGGTAATCAGGAGGGAGGATGATTGGAGGGAGGGTGATTGGAGGGAGGATAATTGGAGGGAGGGTGATTGGGAGGGAGGATGATTGGAGGGAGGGTGAACGGGAGGGAGGGTGATTATGAGATCGTGATTGGAGGGAGAGTGATTGGAGGGAGGGCAATTGGAGGGAGTGTGATCAGGAGGGAGGGTGATCGGGAGGGAGGGTGATCAGGAGGGGGTGATTGGAGCGAAGGTGATCGGGAGGGAGGGTTATTGGAGGGAGGGTAATTGGAGGGAGGGCGATTGGTGAGAGGGTGATCAGGAGGGAGGATGATCGGGAGGGAGGGTGATCAGGAGGGAGGGCGATTGGAGGGAGGGCAATTGGGAGGGAGTGCAATTGGAGGGAGTGTGATTGGAGGGAGGGTGATTGGAGGGAGGCTGATTGGAGGGAGGGCAATTGGGAGGGAGAGTGATTGGAGGGAGGGTGATTGGGAGGGAGGATGATTGGAGGGTGGGCGATTGGGAGTGAGGGTGATTGGAGGGAGGGTGATTGGAGGGAGGGTAATTGGAGGGATCATGATTGGAGAGAGGGCGATTGGAGGGCAGGTGATTGGAGGGAGGGCGATTGCGAGGGGGGCGATTGGAGGTTGGGCGATTCGGAGGGGGGTGACTGGAGGGAAGGTGATTGAAGGGAGGGTGACTGGGAGGGACCGTGATTGGAGAGAAGGTGATTGGAGGGAGAGTGATTGGAGGGAGGGCGATCGGGAGCGAGGGTGATTGGAGGGAGGGTGATTGGAGGGAGGTTGATTGGAGGGAGGGCGATTGGAGGGAGGGTGATCAGGAGTGAGGGTGATCGGGAGGGAGTGTGATCGGGAGGGAGGGTGATCATGAGGGAGGGTGATTGGAGGGAGGGTGGTTGGAGAGAGGGAATGCGATTGGAGGGAGAATGATTGGGAGGGGTGATTGGAGTGAGGGTGATCAGGAAGGATGGTGATTGTAGGGATCATGATTGGAGGGAATGTGATTGGAGGGAGGGTGATCAGGAGGGGGTGATTGGAGGGAAGGTGATCGGGAGGGAGGGTGATTGGAGGGAGGGTGATTGGAGGGAGTGTGATTGGAGGGTGAGCGATCGGGAGGGAGTGTTATCATGAGGGAGGGTGATTGGAGGGAGGGTGATTGGACGGAGGGTGATTGGGGGGAGGGTGATTGGAGGGAGGGCGATTGGAAGGGAGGGTGATTGGAGGGAGGATGATTGGGAGGGAGGGTGATTGGAGGGTGAGTGATTGGAGGGAGGGCGTTTGGAGGGAGGGTGATTGGAGGGAGTGTGATTTGTGGGAGGGTGATTGGAGGGAGGGTGATTGGAGGGAGGGCAATTGGAAGGAGGGTGATCAGGAGGGAGGGTGATCAGGAGGGAGGGTGATTGGGAGGGAGGGTGATCCTGAAGGAGGGTGATTGGAGGGAGGGTGAATGGAGGGAGGGTGATTGGACGGAGGGCGATTGGGAGGAAGGGTGATTGGAGGGAGGGTGATTGGAGGGAGGGTGATTGGAGGGAGAGCGATTGGAGGGAGGGTGATCAGGAGGGAGGGTGATCGGGAGGGAGGGTGATCGGGAGGGAGGGTGATCATGAGGGAGGGTGATTGGATGGAGGGTGATTGGAGGGAGGGCGAATGGAGGGAGGGCGATTGGAGGGAGGGTGATTGGAGGGAGGGAGTGCGATTGGAGGGAGAATGATTGGGAGGAGGTGATTGGAGGGAGGGTGATCAGGAGGGATGCTGATTGTAGGGATGGTGATTGGAGGGTGGGTGATTGGAGGGAGGGTGATTGGAGGGAGGGTGAATGGGAGGGAGGGTGATTGGAGGGAGGGTGATTGGGAGGGAGGGGTGATTGGAGGGAGTGCAATTGGAAGGAGGGTGATCAGGAGGGAGGGTGATCAGGAGGGAGGGTGATTGAGTGGGAGGGTGAACATGAGGGAGGGTGATTGGAGGGAGGGCGAATGGAGGGAGGGCGATTGGAGGGAGGGTGATTGGAGGGAGGGTAATCATGAAGGAGGGTGATTGGAGGGAGGGTGAATGGAGGGAGGGTGATTGGAGGGGGGTTGATTGGGAGAGAATGTGATTGGAGGGAGGGCAGTTGGGTGGGAGGGTGATTGGAGGGAGGTCAATTGGGAGGAAGGGTGATTGGAGGGAGGGTGTTTGGTGGGAGGGCGATCGGGAGCGAGGGTAATTGGAGGGAGGGTGATTGGAGGGAGGGTGATTGGAGGGAGGGTGATTGGAGGGAGTGTGATCAGGAGGGAGGGTGATTGAGTGGGAGGGTGAACATGAGGGAGGGTGATTGGAGGGAGGGTGATCAGGAGGGAGTGTGATCAGGAGGGAGGGTGATTGAGTGGGAGGGTGAACATGAGGGAGGGTGATTGGAGGGAGGGTGATTGGAGGGAGGGCGAATGGAGGGAGGGCGATTGGAGGGAGGGTGATTAGGAGGGAGGGTGATTGGAGGGGGCTGATTGGGAGGGAGGGTGATTGGAGGGAGGGTTATTGGAGTGAGGGTGATTGGAGGGAGTGCAATTGGAAGGAGGGTGATCAGGAGGGAGGGTGATTGAGTGGGAGGGTGAACATGAGGGAGGGTGATTGGAGGGAGGGTGATTGGAGGGAGGGTGAATGGAGGGAGGGTAATCCTGAAGGAGGGTGATTGGAGGGAGGGTGAATGGAGGGAGGGTGAATGGAGGGAGGGTAATCCTGAAGGAGGGTGATTGGAGGGAGGGTGAATGGAGGGAGGGTGATTGGAGGGAGGGTGATTGGGAGAGAATGTGATTGGAGGGAGGGCAGTTGGGTGGGAGGTTGATTGGAGGGAGGGCGATTGGAGGGAGGGCGAATGGAGGGAGGGCGATTGGAGGGAGGGTGTTTGGAGGGAGGGAGCGCGATTATAGGGAGAATGATTGGGAGGAGGTGATTGGAGGGAGGGTGATCAGGAGGGATGCTGATTGTAGGGATGGTGATTGGAGGGAGGGTGATTGGAGGGAGGGTGTTTGGTGGGAGGGCGATCGGGAGCGAGGGTAATTGGAGGGAGGGTGATTGGAGGGAGGGTGATTGGAGGGAGGGCGATTGGAGGGAGGGTGATCAGGAGGGAGGGTGATCGGGAGGGAGGGTGATCGGGAGGGAGGGTGATCATGAGGGAGGGTGATTGGAGGGAGGGTGATTGGAGGGAGGGCGAATGGAGGGAGGGCGATTGGAGGGAGGGTGATTGGAGGGAGGGAGTGCGATTGGAGGGAGAATGATTGGGAGGAGATGATTGGAGGGAGGGTGATCAGGAGGGATGCTGATTGTAGGGATGGTGATTGGAGGGAGGGTGATTGGAGGGAGGGTGATTGGCGGGAGGGTGATCAGGAGGGAGGGTGATTGGAGGGAGGTTGATCAGGAGGGAGGGTGATTGGGAGGGAGGGTGATCAGGAGGGAGGGTGATTGGAGGGAAGGTGATTGGAGGAATGGTGATTGGAGGGAGGTTGATTGGGAGGGAGGGTGATCATGAGGGAGGGTGATTGGAGGGAGGGTGATTGGAGGGAGGGTGATTGGAGGGAGGGTAATCAGGAGGGAGGATGATTGGAGGGAGGGTGATTGGAGGGAGGATAATTGGAGGGAGGGTGATTGGGAGGGAGGATGATTGGAGGGAGGGTGAACGGGAGGGAGGGTGATTATGTGATCGTGATTGGAGGGAGAGTGATTGGAGGGAGGGCAATTGGAGGGAGTGTGATCAGGAGGGAGGGTGATCGGGAGGGAGGGTGATCAGGAGGGGGTGATTGGAGCGAAGGTGATCGGGAGGGAGGGTTATTGGAGGGAGGGTAATTGGAGGGAGGGCGATTGGTGAGAGGGTGATCAGGAGGGAGGATGATCGGGAGGGAGGGTGATCAGGAGGGAGGGCGATTGGAGGGAGGGCAATTGGGAGGGAGTGCAATTGGAGGGAGTGTGATTGGAGGGAGGGTGATTGGAGGGAGGCTGATTGGAGGGAGGGCAATTGGGAGGGAGAGTGATTGGAGGGAGGGTGATTGGGAGGGAGGATGATTGGAGGGTGGGCGATTGGGAGTGAGGGTGATTGGAGGGAGGGTGATTGGAGGGAGGGTAATTGGAGGGATCATGATTGGAGTGAGGGCGATTGGAGGGAGGGCGATTGCGAGGGGGGCGATTGGAGGTTGGGCGATTCGGAGGGGGGTGACTGGAGGGAAGGTGATTGAAGGGAGGGTGACTGGGAGGGACCGTGATTGGAGAGAAGGTGATTGGAGGGAGAGTGATTGGAGGGAGGGCGATCGGGAGCGAGGGTGATTGGAGGGAGGGTGATTGGAAGGAGGTTGATTGGAGGGAGGGCGATTGGAGGGAGGGTGATCAGGAGTGAGGGTGATCGGGAGGGAGTGTGATCGGGAGGGAGGGTGATCATGAGGGAGGGTGATTGGAGGGAGGGTGGTTGGAGAGAGGGAATGCGATTGGAGGGAGAATGATTGGGAGGGGGTGATTGGAGTGAGGGTGATCAGGAAGGATGGTGATTGTAGGGATCATGATTGGAGGGAATGTGATTGGAGGGAGGGTGATCAGGAGGGGGTGATTGGAGGGAAGGTGATCGGGAGGGAGGGTGATTGGAGGGAGGGTGATTGGAGGGAGTGTGATTGGAGGGTGAGCGATCGGGAGGGAGTGTTATCATGAGGGAGGGTGATTGGAGGGAGGGTGATTGGACGGAGGGTGATTGGGGGGAGGGTGATAGGAGGGAGGGCGATTGGAAGGGAGGGTGATTGGAGGGAGGATGATTGGGAGGGAGGGTGATTGGAGGGAGGGTGATTGGAGGGTGAGTGATTGGAGGGAGGGCGTTTGGAGGGAGGGTGATTGGAGGGAGTGTGATTTGTGGGAGGGCGATTGGAGGGAGGGTGATTGGTGTGAGGTCGATCGGGGGTGAGGTTGATTGGAGGGAGGGTGATTGGAGGGAGGGTGATTGGAGGGAGGGCAATTGGAAGGAGGGTGATCAGGAGGGAGGGTGATCAGGAGGGAGGGTGATTGGGAGGGAGGGTGATCCTGAAGGAGGGTGATTGGAGGGAGGGTGAATGGAGGGAGGGTGATTGGACGGAGGGCGATTGGGAGGAAGGGTGATTGGAGGGAGGGTGATTGGAGGGAGGGTGATTGGAGGGAGGGCGATTGGAGGGAGGGTGATCAGGAGGGAGGGTGATCGGGAGGGAGGGTGATCGGGAGGGAGGGTGATCATGAGGGAGGGTGATTGGATGGAGGGTGATTGGAGGGAGGGCGAATGGAGGGAGGGCGATTGGAGGGAGGGTGATTGGAGGGAGGGAGTGCGATTGGAAGGAGAATGATTGGGAGGAGGTGATTGGAGGGAGGGTGATCAGGAGGGATGCTGATTGTAGGGATGGTGATTGGAGGGTGGGTGATTGGAGGGAGGGTGATTGGAGGGAGGGTGAATGGGAGGGAGGGTAATTGGAGGGAGGGTGATTGGGAGGGAGGGTGATTGGAGGGAGTGCAATTGGAAGGAGGGTGATCAGGAGGGAGGGTGATCAGGAGGGAGGGTGATTGAGTGGGAGGGTGAACATGAGGGAGGGTGATTGGAGGGAGGGCGAATGGAGGGAGGGCGATTGGAGGGAGGGTGATTGGAGGGAGGGTAATCATGAAGGAGGGTGATTGGAGGGAGGGTGAATGGAGGGAGGGTGATTGGAGGGGGGATGATTGGGAGAGAATGTGATTGGAGGGAGGGCAGTTGGGTGGGAGGGTGATTGGAGGGAGGTCAATTGGGAGGAAGGGTGATTGGAGGGAGGGTGTTTGGTGGGAGGGCGATCGGGAGCGAGGGTAATTGGAGGGAGGGTGATTGGAGGGAGGGTGATTGGAGGGAGGGTGATTGGAGGGAGGGTGATCAGGAGGGAGGGTGATCGGGAGGGAGGGTGATCGGGAGGGAGGGTGATCATGAGGGAGAGTGATTGGAGGGAGGGTGATTGGAGGGAGGGCGAATGGAGGGAGGGTGATTGGAGGGAGGGTGATTGGAGGGAGGGAGTGAGATTGGAGGGAGAATGATTGGGAGGAGGTGATTGGAGGGAGGGTGATCAGGAAGGATGCTGATTGTAGGGATGGTGATTGGAGGGAGGGTGATTGGAGGGAGGGTGATTGGTGGGAGGGTGATCAGGAGGGAGGGTGATTGGAGGGAGGGTGATTGGAGGGAGGGTGATTGGGAGGAAGGGTGATCAGGAGGGAGGGTGATTGGAGGGAGGGTGATTGGAGGGAGGGTGATTGGAGGGAGGGTGATTTGGAGGGAGGGTGATTGGGGGGAGGGTGATTGGAGGGAGGGTGATTGGAGGGAGGGTAATCAGGAGGGAGGGTGATTGGAGGAAGGGTGATTGGAGGGAGGATAATTGGAGGGACGGTGATTGGGAGGGAGGGTGATTGGAGGGAGGGTGAACAGGAGGGAGGGTGATTATAAGATCGTGATTTGAGGGAGAGTGATTGGAGGGAGGGCAATTGGAGGGAGTGTGATCAGGAGGGAGGGTGATCGGGAGGGAGGGTGATCAGGAGGGGGTGATTGGAGGGAAGGTGATCGGGAGGGAGGGTTATTGGAGGGAGGGTAATTGGAGGGAGGGCGATTGGTGAGAGGGTGATCAGGAGGTAGGATGATCGGGAGGGAGGGTGATCAGGAGGGAGGGCGATTGGAGGGAGGGCAATTGGGAGGGAGTGCAATTGGATGGAGTGTGATTGGAGGGAGGCTGATTGGAGGGAGGTTAATTGTGAGGGAGAGTGATTGGAGGGAGGCTGATTGGAGGGCGGGCAATTGTGAGGGAGAGTGATTGGAGGGAGGATGATTGGGAGGGAGGATGATTGGAGGGTGGGCGATTGGGAGTGAGGGTGACTGGAGGGAGGGTGATTGGAGGGAGGGTAATTAGAGGGATCATGATTGGAGAGAGGGCGATTGGAGGGCAGGTTATTGGAGGGAGGGCGATTGCGAGGGGGGCGATTGGAGGGTGGGCGATTCGGAGGGGGTGACTGGAGGGAAGGTGTTTGGAGGGAGGGTGACTGGGAGGGACCGTGATTGGAGAGAAGGTGATTGGAGGGAGGGTGATTGGAGGGAGGGCGATCGGGAGTGAGGGTGATTGGAGGGAGGGTGATTGGAGGGAGGTTGATTGGAGGGAGGGTGATTGGAGGGAGGGTGATCAGGAGTGAGGGTGATCGGGAGGGAGTGTGATCGGGAGGGAGGGTGATCATGAGGGAGGGTGATTGGAGGGAGGGTGGTTGGAGGGAGGGCGAATGGAGGGAGGGTGATTGGAGGGAGGGTGATTGGAGGGAGGGTGATCAGGAGGGAGGGTGATTGGAGGGAGGGTGATTGGAGGGAGGGTGATTGGAGGGAGGGTGATTGGAGGGAGGGTGATTGGAGGGAGGGTGATTGGAGGGAGGGTAATCAGGAGGGAGGGTGATTGGAGGGAGGGTGATTGGAGGGAGGATGATTGGAGGGAGGGTGATTGGAGGGAGGGTGATCGGGAGGGAGAGTGATTAGAGGGAGGCTGATCAGGAGGGAGGGTGATTAAGAGATCGTGATTGGAGGGAGAGTGATTGGAGGGAGGGCAATTGGAGGGAGTGTGATCAGGAGGGAGGATGATCGGTAGGGAGGGTGATCAGGAGGGGGTGATTGGAGGGTAGGTGATCGGGAGGAAGGGTTATCGGAGGGAGGGTTATTGGAGGGAGAGCGATTGGAGAGAGGGTGATCAGGAGGGAGGATGATCGGGAGGGAGGGTGATCAGGAGGGAGGGCGATTGGAGGGAGGGCAATTGGGAGGGAGTGCGATTGGAGGGAGTGTGATTGGAGGGAGGGTGATTGGAGGGAGGCTGATTGGAGGGAGGGCAATTGGGAGAGAGAGTGATTGGAGGGAGGGTGATTGGGAGGGAGGGTGATTGGAGGGAGGGCAATTGGGAGTGAGGGTGATTGGAGGGAGGGTGATTGGAGGGAGGGTGATTGGAGAGATCGTGATTGGAGGGAGGGCGATTGGAGGGCAGGTGATTGGAGGGAGGGCGATCGCGAGGGGGGCGATTGGAGGGAGGGCGATTGGGAGGGGCTGATTGGTGGGAAGGTGATTGGAGGGAGGGTGACTGGGAGGGAGCGTGATTGGAGGGAGGGTGATTGGAGGGAGGACGATCGGCAGGGTGTGATTGGAGGGAAGGTGATTGGGAGGGAGGGCGATTGGAGGGAGGTTGATTGGAGGGAGGGTGATTGGGATGGAGGGTGATTGGAGGGAGGCTGATCAGGAGGGAGGGTGAGTGGGAGGGAGGGTGATCGGGAGGGAACGTGATCATGAGGGAGGGTGATTGGAGGGAGGGTGATTGGAGGGAAGGCGAATGGAGGGAGTGCGATTGGAGGGAGTGTGATTGGAGGGAGGCAATGCGATTGGAGGGAGAATGATTGGGACGAGGTGATTGGACGGAGGGTGATCAGGAGGGATGCTGATTGTAGGGATGGTGATTGGAGGGAGGGTGATTGGAGGGAGGGTGATTGGAGGGAGGGTGATTGGAGGGAGGGTGATTGGAGGGAGGGTGATTGGAGGGAGGGTGATCGGGAGAGAGGGTGATTGGAGGGAGGCTGATCAGAAGGGAGGGTGATTAAGAGATCGTGATTGGAGGGAGAGTGATTGGGGGAGGGCAATTGGAGGGAGTGTGATCAGGAGGGAGGATGATCGGAAGGGAGGGTGATCAGGAGGGGGTGATTGGAGGGAAGGTGATTGGGAGGGAGGGTTATTGGAGGGAGGGTAATTGGAGGGAGGGCAATTGGTGAGAGGATGATCAGGAGTGAGGATGATCGGGAGTGAGGGTGATCAGGAGGGAGGGCGATTGGAGGGAGGGCAAATGGGAGGGAGTGCGATTGGAGGGAGTGTGATTGGAGGGAGGGTGATTGGAGGGAGGCTGATTGGAGGGAGAGTGATTGGAGGGAGGGTGATTGGGAGGGAGGGTGATTGGAGGGAGGGCGATTGGAGGGAGGGTGACTGGAGGGATCGTGATTAGAGGGAGGGCGATTGGAGGGCAGGAGATTGGAGGGAGGGCGATCGCAAGGGGGGTGATTGGAGGGAGGGCGATTGGGAGAGGGTGATTGGAGGGAAGGTGATTGGAGGGACGGTGACTGGGAGGGAGCGTGATTGGAGGGAGGGCGATTGAGGGAGCGTGATTGGAGGGATCGTGATTAGAGGGAGGGCGATTGGAGGGCAGGAGATTGGAGGGAGGGCGATCACGAGGGGGCGATTGGAGGGAGGGCGATTGGGAGGGGGGTGATTGGAGGAAAGGTGATTGGAGGGAGGGTGACTGGGAGGGAGCGTGATTGGAGGGAGGGTGATTGGAGGGAGGGCGATTGGAGGGAGGACGATCGGGAGGGGGTAATTGGAGGGAATGCGATTGGGAAGGAGGACGATTGGAGGGAGGGTGATTGGAGGGAGGGTGATTGGAGGGAGGGCGATTGGAGGGAGGGTGATCGGGAGGGAGGGTGATCATGATGGAGGGTGATTGGAGGGAGGGTGGTTGGAGGGAGGGCGAATGGAGGGAGGGCGATTGGAGGGAGGGTGATTGGAGGGAGGGCGTGCGATTGGAGGGAGAATGATTGGAAGGAGGTGATTGGAGGGAGGGTGAGCAGGAGGGATGCTGATTGTAGGGATGGTGATTGGAGGGAGGGTGATTGGATGGAGGGTGATTTGAGGGAGGGTGATCAGGAGGGAGGGTGATTGGAGGGAGGGTGATTGGAGGGAGGGTGATTGGGAGGGAGGGTGATCAGGAGGGAGGGTGATTGGAGGGAGTGTGATTGGAGGGAGGATGATTGGAGGGAGGGTAATCAGGAGGGAGGGTGATTGGAGGGAGGGTGATTGGAGGGAGGCTGATTGGAGGGAGGTTGATTGGGAGGGAGGGTGATTGGAGGGAGGGTGATCAGGAGGGAGGGTAATTGGAGGGTGAGTGATTGGAGGGAGGGTGATTGGAGGGAGGGTGATTTGAGGGAGGCTGATCAGGTGGGAGGGTGATTAAGAGATCGTGATTGGAGTGAGAGTGATTGGAGTGAGGGCAATTGGAGGGAGTGTGATCAGGAGGGAGGGTGATCGGTAGGGAGGGTGATCATGAGGGAGGGTGATTGGAGGGAGGACGATTGGAGGGAGGGTGCGTGGAGGGAGGGTGATTGGAGGGACAGTGATTGGGAGGGAGGGTGATTGGAGGGAGGGTGAATGGAGGGAGGTGATTGGGAGGGAGGGTGATTGGAGGGAGGGTGATTGGGAGGGAGGGTGATTGGAGGGTGAGTGATTGGAGAGTGGGTGATTGGAGGGTGATTGGAGTGAGGGCGATTGGAGGGAGGACGATCGGGAGGGGGTGATTGGAGGGAAGGTGTTTGGGAGGGAGGGTGATTGGAGGGAGGGCAGTCGGGAGGGTGATTGGAGGGAGGGCGATTGGAGGGAGGGTGATTGGAGGGAGGGTGATTGGGAGGGAGGGTGATTTGAGGGAGGGTGATTGGAGGGAGGGTGATTGGCTGGAGGGCGATCGGGAGCAAGGGTGATTGGAGGGAGGGTGATTGAAGGGAGGGTGATTGGAGGGAGGGCAATTGGAGTGAGGGTGATCAGGAGGGAGGGTGATCAGGAGGGAGGGTGATCGGGAGGGAGGGTGACCGGGAGGGAGGGCGATTGGAGTGCGGGTGATTGGAGGGTGGGCGATCGGGAGGGAGGGTGATCATGAGGGAGGGTGATTGGAGGGAGGGTGATTGGAGGGAGGGTGATTGGGAGGGATAGTGATTGGAGTGAGGGCGAATGGCGGGAGGGTGATTGGAGGGAGGGTGATTGGGAGGGAGGGTGATTAGAGGGAGGGCAATTGGGAGGGAGGGTGATTGGAGGGTGGATGATTGGGAGGGAGGGTGATTGGAGGGAGGGTGATTGGAGGGTGAGTGATTGGCGGGAGGGCGATTGGAGGGAGGGTGATTGGAGGGAGGGTGATTTGAGGGATGGCGATTGGAGGGTGGGTGATCAGGAGGGAGGGTGATCAGGAGGGAGGGTGATTGGGAGGGAGGGTGATCATGAGGGAGTGTGATTGGAGGGAGGGTGATTGGAGGGAGGGTGATTGGAGGGAGCGCGATTGGAGGGAGGGCGATTGGAGGGAGGGAGTGCGATTGGAGGGAGAATGGTTGGGGCGGGTGATTGGCAGGAGGGTGATCAGGAGGGATGGTGATTGCAGGGATCATGATTGGAGGGAGGGTGATTGGAGGGAGCGCGATTGGAGGGAGGGTGTTCAGGAGGGAGGGTGATTGGAGGGATGGTGATTGGAGGTAGGGTGATTGGAGGGAGGGTGATTGGGAGAGAGGGTGATCATGCGAGAGGGTGATTGGAGGGAGGACGATTGGAGGGAGGGTGATTGGAGGGAGGGTGATTGGAGGGAGGGTGATTGGGAGGGAGGGTGATTGGAGGGAGGGTGAATGGAGGGAGGGTGATTGGAGGGAGTGTGATTGGGAGAGAGGGTGATTGGAGGGAGGGCAATTGGGAGGGAAGGTTATTGGAGGGAGGGCGATTGGGAGGAAGGGTGATTGGAGGGAGGGTGATCGGTAGGGAGGGTGATTGGAGGGAGGGTGATTGGAGGGTGAGTGATTGGAGGGAGGGTGCTTGGAGGGAATGCGATTGGAGGTAGGGCGATCGGGAAGGAGTGTGTTTGGAGGGAGGGTGATTGGAGGGAGGGTGATTGGAGGGAGTGCGATTGGAGGGAGGGCGATCTGGAGGGAGGATGATTGGAGGGAGGGTGATTGGAGCGAGGGCGATTGATGGGAGGGCGATCAGGAGAGAGGGTGATTGGAGGGAGGGCGATCGGGAGGGAGGGCGATCGGGAGGGAGGGTGAATGGAGGGATGGCGATCGGGAGGGAGGGTACTGGTGGTTGAGAGGGAAGTTAGCAGTGATCTGATTGGGTAGGTTGGGTAGCAGTCGGCGGTGATCGGGGAGGGTAGAGGCCAGGATCAGCGGGGTGACGGGAATGATTAGGGGGCATGGGTTGAAGTCTCGATGGAGGGGGCGTGGTGTCCGGCAG
Organism: Somniosus microcephalus; assembly: GCF_052327205.1. Lineage (NCBI taxonomy): Eukaryota > Metazoa > Chordata > Chondrichthyes > Squaliformes > Somniosidae > Somniosus > Somniosus microcephalus. Next base: position 120,719,937 of record NC_140995.1, read on the forward strand.
CTGCCTGTGTGGTTGTAATGTTGGGTTGGGAGGAGCACTCCTGCACTTGGTCTTCACGGTCTTCACTAGTAAGTTGTCGTGCTCACAACTGAGGGCTATGGCACTCTTTCACCCAGACTCAGGAAATTAGGATGCAGGAGGGTCGTTCGGAGTTATTGAAACTAGTGAGCTTCCCGCCACAAACAGGCGTCCAAATGCAGCTCACCAGGTTTGGTCCGATGTAATATTAGACCAATATGGCAGGCTGCCTGGCTGATAGCAAGGTAAGTCATTGGGGAAGCATGGTGAAAGATTTAGGATGATTTTAGGAATGCAGAAGGTGGGAAGACCCCAGGCAGCAATGGCCCAGATTATTTATGTGCGTCTTGGAGGAGCACTCATGCTCCTTCTGACGTCACAAAAATAAGATTTTTACTGACCTTGCATGGCCTCGATTTCTGGTCCGACAGCTTTGCCCAGAAGACAATATAAATGATGTCAGGGTCCTAGCAGAGTCAGGCGGGACCTCAGATGCCCAGCTTTACGATAGCCACGGGACAGAAAAAGTGCGGCAAGTGGTCTGCTTTGATTTTAACTCCCATACTCTGCAGTTTCTGCCGGGGGAAGGTTGATAAAATCCACACTATGGTATCCAGTTTGTATGCATTGTTTCATTCGCTGGATTATGCCATCGTATTAGCAGATATCGGGCAATGTGAGTCAACTTGGAACATAAGGGATCTGATGCAAACTGATCCCATCAAAGTACCTGTGACAGATCACAGTTTGTAACAGTTGCTAGCTTAATTTTTAGGGATGTACAGTGGGGTGAGCAGTGAACCAACAGGGCCACACAAAGGAGTTTGAACATTTCTTCCTGCAATTTGAAGTCATGTCAGTGAAATGGGAGCAGCTCTGAGGAATTTCCTGACCATAGTTATTACTTTTACAGTTAGCAATTTTTTTATTGCCATAAATGTCGCATTCAATAAAAATCAACAGTTCTGCATTATTCACTTAACAATATAATAGTTTTTGAGTTGTTGCTTTGTGGTGAATGGGACATTTGTGTCAATCAGTATACTTCATGTCCTTCAAATTTTCCCATGTCCTTCAGACTCTGCCTGATATGTTCCAATGACACGTTTGACCGAGGAACATGCATACTGGAAGCAAAACTTTTAATTATATAGATTGATAGCTTGCTTCGAGAATGATTTATATTTTAGGCAGATGTTACCAAATAATATATTTGTGGACTATCTGGAGTTAGTCATTAAACCCTATGATTATATTGTAATTGACTTCCCTAGAACCTATATACTATTATTTATATCTTCAAACCCCATAAGAATTCAGCAAACTGACCTAAATGCAGCATACTTTGCATCTAGGTGCAGCCATGTATAACAGCTGCAGTTAAATCACAAGGCCATAAAAGTGAATTGTGGGCCAATTGTTCAGATAAAGAAAACCCAATGGTCTCAGCCTACCCTCAGAACAACAGTACAGCAGTGATTTTGCAATAAAGGGTTTGATGATTAATGAACCTATTGCATTTTCTCCGGATTGTGGTTAATATTTGTGCGATGGAAATGAACCACTACTGACTCTGGTAATTGGCACTGTAATGGTTCTGCCTTATAGACGATTCCTTTCTTTAAGTGTATAATTTATGATGATTTTGGTTTTAGCTACAATATGTATAGGGGAATACCATTATAATACTACTGATAACATTTGTTTGAACTGCCTGGCTAAAATTTAAAAAGATAATAAACTAATGTCTGAAACTTAGATGGGGCTAGGAAAGAAACTGTGGTAAATTAAAAAATGGTGTTGTTGAAGTATGTATGATTAGGGATTTTTAAAATAGTTAGCTACAATGAGATTTGATTGTACATTAGTATCGCTGTGGTCATATTTATTTGTTATTTTGAAGATTATACAAATTTACTTTCAATAATAATCTATTTACTGATAGTCTTGCCATCTTTAAAATGATTATATTTCATTTTTTTCAGTTTCAATATTTTCTATTTTCCGTAACCCTTTGGGGTAGCTCCATCTCATGCACATCTCAGTGAATTGCATAGAATGTACAGCATAGAAACAAGCTATTCAGCCCAACAGGCCTATGCCGATGTTTATGCTCCACATGAGTCCATGAGTCACCTCCCAGCCTACTTCATCTAACTCCATCAACATATCTTCTGTTCCTTTCTTCCTCCAGTACTTATCTAGCTTTCCCTTAAATGCATCAATGCTATTTGCCTCAACCACTCCCTGTGGTAGCAAGTTCCACATTCTAACCATTCTCTGGGTAAAGAGGTTTCTCCTGAATTCCTTATTGGATTTATTAGTGACTATGTTGTATTTGTGTCCTCTGGTCTTGGACTCTCCCCCACAGCTTGCATTTACCCTATCAAATGCTGTCATAATTTTAAAGACATCTATTAGGTCACCGCTCAGCCTTCTCTTTTCTAGAGAAAAGAGTCCCAGCCTCTGTTAAACCAGCAGATGTGCACTTGAAAGGCACAGGAAGGGCCCCTCCATGTCTCCTCCTTTCAGGGGGGAAACTACTTGCCAGTGCATCAGACATCCAATATGGCCTCCTAGCTGAGATGCAAATATTCTATCACCTGGGATAAATGGATTGAACACATTCTGCCCATTTGTACCTGATTTGCATATTTAAGCAGCTAAGCTCCCGAAACAGGTACGGGTGCTTGCTTGCCCATTTACAGGCCTACCTGAAAATTGCATCAGGCATGCTTTGGTCTTCAGTGGGTCAGGATGAGATCCCTCACACCACAATTTTCAACAGCCGGCCACCCATGTTTCAGGCGAGAAAGCCGTGCAGCAGTTGAAAATGGTTCCGGGATGAGTGTGCATGGGCCTGATGGTATTTTCTTGTCCTCAGTACAAAGTGTAACATAATGGAGGAGACTTTTGCTTTGGGTGATATTGGTGATGTGCCTGTGGCGCCCATCTAACGCAGCAGTCGGGAAGCCTGAACCACTTTCAGTTTGGGTCTCATTAACATTTTGTTGGCGAGCTGTGAGCACCAAACGGTTGCCCAGCTGCAGCTCGCTGGTTTCCCCAGGTGTAGATTTTGCCAGCTACAGCACGCAGGCAGCCAGCAGGTAATGTCTTGTTTTGCACACTTTGTACAAAAATAATAACTTGCAGGACAACGGAGTATTACAGTTTAAATATTTTATTAAGCATTAGGTCTGTGATCTTATAGCAGCATCAGTGGGGAAAGCCTGGCATTAGGACCCCCTGGGTCTTCCAAATCAATAGGAGCCCTTACAGATGCCTGCAGGCCAATGACAACTCAGCATGTGATCACATGTGAATATAATAGGTATTCCTTACAGATGCCTGCGGGCCAATGATAATTCAATATGCAAATATTACATCCCCTTTCTTTGAAAAGAAAAATGTTATGCATTACTTTTAAACCTTTCTTCTACATAATGTTCTCGGTAGCATAAACATATAAGTAAACTCAGCATTTAACTAGCACTGAAAACATCTCAACGTTTCAATAACGATGTACAGTTTTTTTTAGGGCGGCGATCCGCCTACACCCTTTGACAGTTCACAAGTCAAGGATAACTCTAGGCTTGACCTCTCATCCCGACCTTGTGTGGTATGGAACTGAGCATGCTCCTGAATCGGTCAACAATTCAGGTTCAGGTTTAGGTTCAGGTAAGTATGATGTGTTTTGTGTATTGCTCTGTTCATCACACTCTGTTGAACTGATCCTCTCGTCGGAATGACTGTGTTGTTCTTTGGTGTTCAGGAGGCGCCTGCGATTGCAGCGGTACACCTGTCCTTCTGGGGTGCAGACATGATACGATCGCTCAGTGTCAGCTGGCTGGATGACGACTGCTGGCTTCCAGTAGTCATGCTCCTGGATTCTGACGGATTCTCCATTGTGCAGCGGCGGCAGTAATCTAGCTGACCTGTCATAGTATCTCTTTTGGTGTTGCTGTCTCTGTACACATTTTGCATGCACTTGCTTGCAGCTGATGACCCCTGGCTGCAGCTGCTGGTTGGTGCTTGGAAGGATTGAGCAAAGTCTGCGGCTCATCAATAGCTGTGCTGGTGACTTGAAGTTGTCAACCGGAGTGTTGCGGTACTCAAGGAGACTGATGGAGGGGTCTCTTTTGTCTGCTTTGGCTTTGTCCATGAGTGTTTTTGCAATCTGGACAGTTTTTTCAGCAAGGCCATTACTTTGAGGGTAATGTGGGCTTGATGTGATATGTGTGAAATCCCATGCCTTGGCAAACGACTCAAACTCTTTTGATTTGTATTGGGGCCCATTGTCTGAGAATAAAGTCTCTACCATGCCATGCCTGGCAAAGGCTGCCTTTAGCTTGTGGATCACTGCTGCAGATGTGGTGCTGTGAAGCTTGTCCAGTTCAAAAAACCTGCTGTAGTAATCAACAGTCACTATGTAGTCCTCATTGTTCCATGTGAACAGATCCATTGCCGCGACCTGCCAGGGCCTGTCTGGGATATGGTGAGGTATCATGGGCTCTTTGACATTTGGTGGGCAGCGTTCTAGACAAATGGAACATTTTCCGACAATGTCCTCAATGTGTTTGCATATTCTGGGCCAAAACATAATGTCACGTGCTCTTTGTTTGCATTTTTCCATGCCCATATGTCCAGCATGAATTTTTGTCAACATCTCTTCTCTGAGACTGGTAGGAATGATGATTTTCTCCCCTTTGAAGACAATTCCGTTGATTTGTGACAGTTTGTCTCTGTGGTTCCAGAATTCAGATATGCTCTGAGGGCATTTCCTCCTTTTCTCAGGCCATCCTTCATGTATGACTTTGCTCAGCAGTGTGAGTTGTGCATCTTTCTCTGTTCCTGCTCGGATCTCCTTCAGTTTTGAGTCACTCACGGGTAAGCTGTTGTACACCATGTGCACCTGCACATCCATGCCTTCACTGAGGCTGCTGTCCTGGTAGCTAAGAGACTTTCTGGAGAGCATGTCTGTGACAGGAATATCTTTGCCTGGATGGTGAATGATTGTGAAGTCGTACTTCTGTAGCTGAAGGATCATTCTCTGTAGCCTTGGTGGGGCTGCGGCTAGTGGTTTCCTCATGATTGACTCGAGGGGCTTGTGGTCGGATTCCACAATGACTTGTCGGCCATAGACGTTCTGGTGAAAACGCTTACATCCAAACAGAACTGCATATAGCTCTTTCTCGATTTGAGCATAGTTGATTTCACTGTCTGTGAGAGATGTGGAAGCGTAGCCGATGGGCTTTCCTTCTTGCAGTAATACTGCACCTAGTCCGTACTTTGACGCGTCCACTTGTAGACTGAGCTCTTTGTTGGAGTCGAAGTAGGCAAGAACTGGTCCTGGTTCTCTGGTGATTAGGTCTTTCATTTTCTGAAATGCTGTGTCATGTTGTTGGTCTCACAGGAACTCATTGGATTGTTTGAGCAACTGACGCATGGGTGCATTGATTTCGGAGAGGCTCGGGGCAAACTTGGCTAAGTAGTTAACCATGCCTAGTACTGTCTCTAGCTCTGCGCGGTTCTTCGGCGGCTCCATCTTCTTGATGGCGGAGATTTTCTCTGGATCCGGCTTAATGCCTTCAGTTGAGAGGCGATGCCCGAAATAACTGATCTCGGTGGATCCGATTATGCTTTTCTCGGGGTTGAGCTGGATACCTTTCTCCCGTGATCTTTGTAGCATCGCACGAAGGTTCCTGTCATGTTCCTCTCTATTCCTGCCATAGATGGGGATGTCATCTACGATTGCGACTACTCCATCGAGGCCTTCATAGGTTTCGTCGATCTTCCACTGGAATTCATCCTGGGCTGAGATAAGACCAAATGGTAAACGCAGAATTCGGTAACGTCCAAATGGTGTGTTGAACGTTGTTAGCTTAGATGACTCTTCCGTGAGCTTGATAGTCCAGTATCCTGATCGTGCGTCCATTACACTGAAGTAACGTGCTCCCACTAGCTTGGGTGTGATGTCATCTAGCATTGGTAAAGGGTAGTGAGGGCATTTGATAGCCTTGTTCAAATCTCTGGGGTCGAGACAGACTCTGAGCTTGCCTGTACGTGGTTTCTCAACCACTACTAACGCGTTGACCCACTCTGTCGGTTCTGTTTCCTGGACGATGATTTCTGTATTCTCCATGCTCTGCAGCTCCTCCTTCAGGTGACTACATAGAGCAAGGGGGTCTCCTTCTCGGTGGGCAAACCACAGGGGTTGCTGCTGGTTCAAGGTGAATAGTGCATTCACCTGGGAATAGTCTGATTCCTTTGAAAACATCAGCAAACTCCTCCATGACTGTCTGCTTCTCAACTGGTGCTGTCAATGATAGCACTAGCTTGATGAGGTCCATGTCTAAACATGCCTTTAGACCTAGCACTGGAGGTGCTCGAGTGTCAACAATGTAAAAGTCCATCATGTCACTTTCTTTGTACTTGCATTTCATCACGCATGTGCCTTTTACAATGAGTTGCTCACCCCCATAGCAGGTCAGTCTGCGTGAGGTGGGCTGTAGCTCACACTCATCCTTCAAGCTGTGATACACACTCAGAGGAATTACATTAACCTGAGCTCCAGTGTCTCGTTTAAACCTAAGCTCTGTGCCCTGTTTTCCTATCTCAATATCTGCAAAGGCTTGCTCAGTCTCTGAAATCTGTTTTTTCTGTGACACAGAATCAATAAACAGTTCCTCTGCATTTGGCTCTCTATCTGGCATTTGGCTATCACTCACTGAGTGTACTGCTTTTCCAAAACAGTCCTGCAAACTTTAGCAAAGTGGTTCCGTTTACCACATTTAGCACATTGCCTTCCTTTGGCAGGGCATTGCTCCTTTTCTCCATGCATCTTGTTTCCACAATATCCACAGTTTTTGAAGTGTTTTATGTCTGTGTCGCTCATTTTTAGAACTCTCTCTGTTCTTTCTGTTCTGAAACACGCTCTCTAGGCGGTGTTCTTTGGTGTGTGTCTACTAATTGCATGCACTGTCTGTTCACACGAGCTGTTTGTGGTGCCGGTTATGGTTTTCAACTGTGCTTGGGCTATCTTGTGCGATCTAGCTATGTCCATAGCTTTGTCCAGTGTTAGCCCGGAATCAACATTCAAAAGTTTCTCACTCACTTTAGCTGAATGTATCCCAAACACGATGCGGTCTCTGACCATCTCATCTTTATCTGCATATTCACAGTCTTTTACCAGCAGTTTTAACTCAGTCACGAACTGTTCAAACGACTCACTAGCTCCTTGTACCTTCTCCTGAAACTTGTACCTAGCGAATATCGTATTTGTCTTGGGCATCACATATGATTCAAAATGGTCAAAATAACTTTTCAGTACCTTTGCTTCATCCGCGGTGAGAGACCATGTGTTAAAAATGTCTCTCCCTTTTTCTCCGAACCTGCTGATAAGGGTGGTGCTGTTGTTGTTTGGCGAACCGACCTCTACCGTGCGGAAGCTGAACGCCAACTCTCCAACACCTTCTCCTACCTCCGCCTGGACCATGACCCCACTAGCAAATATCAAGCCATTGTTTCCAAGTGTGTCACTGACCTCAACTCCTCTGGCGATCTTCCCTCCATGGCCGCCAACCTCATAGTCCCCCAACCCCGCACAGCCCGCTTCTACCTCCTTCCCAAGGTCCACAAACAGGACTGCCCTGGTAGACCAATTGTTTCAGCCTGTTCTTGCCCCACGGAACTTACCTCTTCCTATCTCAACTCTATTTTTTCTCCCCTTGTCCAGTCTCTTCCCACCTACATTCGCGACTCTTCCGACGCCCTCCGTCACATTAACAGTTTCCAGTTTCCTGGCCCCAACCATCTCCTTTTCACTATGGATGTCCAATCCCTCTACACCTCCATCCCCCACCAGAACGGCCTTCAGGCACTCCGTTTCTTCCTTGAACAGCGGCCCAACCAGTCCCCATCCACCACCACCCTCCTCCGCCTGGCTGAACTTGTTCTCACATTGAACAACTTCTCCTTTGACTCCACTCACTTCCTCCAAATTAAAGTTGTTGCTATGGGAACCCGCATGGGCCCTAGCTATGCCTACCTTTTCATGGGATATGTGGAACACTCTTTGTTCCAGTCCTACTCAGGTCCCCTCCCTCACCTCTTTTTCCGGTACATCGATGACTGTATTGGTGCCGTTTCCTGCTCTCGCCCTGAACTAGATAAGTTCATTCACTTTACTTCCAATTTCCACCCTTCCCTCACCTTCACATGGTCCATCTCCGACTCTTCCCTTCCCTTCCTTGACTTCTCCGTCTCCATTTCTGGTGATCGGCTTTCAACAAACATCCACTACAAGCCCACCGACTCCCTGGACTACACTTCCTCCCACCCTGCTTCCTGTAAGGACTCTATTCCATTCTCCCAGTTTCTCCATCTCCGCCACGTCTGTTCTGACGATGCCACCTTCCAAACTAGTGCTTCCGACATGTCTTCCTTTTTCCTCAACCAAGGATTCCCCTCTACCGTGGTTGACACGGCCCTTGACCGTGTTCGTTCTATTTCCCGCACTTCTGCTCTCACCCCTTCCCCTCCCTCCCAGAACCACGATAAGGTTCCCCTTGTCCTCACCTTTCACCCCACCAGCCTCCACATTCAACAGATCATCCTCTGCCATTTCCGCCACCTCCAACGTGATCCCACCACCAAACACATCTTCCCCTCACCTCCCCTTTCAGCATTCCAAAGGGACCGCTCCCTCCGCGACACCCTGGTCCACTCCTCAATCACCCCCAACAGCCCTTCTCCGTCACCTGGCACCTTCCCATGCAAGCGCAGGAGATGCAACACATGCCCTTTTACCTCCTCCCTTCCCACTGTCCAGGGCCCCAAACACCCCTTCCAGGTGAAACAGCGATTTACTTGTTATAGTAATCTGGGATGTCATGATTAAGGTTATGCACCAGGTGGTGCTGTAGCCAGTACTGCTACTAAGGTCAGAGGTTTGCTTCCTGTATAGGTCAGCACAAGGTGGAATGCCAGGATGCTGATGCAGGCTGTCTGTAAACGTGTTTCCCAGTTGTTAATAAAGTACTCGTGTTAATTCTAACATCTAGCCTCTTTGAGTTCCTTGTTCCACTTTCTGGATTTATCACATTTGGCGATGAGGCAACTGAAGGACCCTGCATAAAGAAGAAAAGTCTGCCGGGACGTTTAAACAACAAAATCACGAGCTAAAGTTAGCTACAAGCTGGAAGAGAGCATGGCTGCCACGGTAAGGAACGGTTTCCGCTTTTGATATTCAAGCACAAACCTGGGAAGAATACTGTGAAGTGTTGGGTTATTTTTTCAAAGCAAATGAAATAAATGATGCCGGAAAAAGGAAAGCCATTCTGCTTAGTTCAGTGGGAAGCCAAACCTACAGTTTGATGAAAAATCTGCTCAGTCCTGAAAAGCCTGGAGACAAATCATTTGTTGAATTAGTGGCTTTGCTAAAAGAACATTTCAACCCTAAGCCTAGTGAGATTGTACAGTGGTTCAAGTTTAATTCAAGGAACAGGAAAGAGGAAGAGAGTGTAATGGACTATGTAGCGGTGTTGCGTAAATTAGCACAAGATTGCAATTATGGGAACAACCTGAAGGAAATGCTGTGAGATAGGCTAATTTGTGGAATTATGGACAACCAAATGCAACGTAGATTATTATCCAAGACTGGGCTTACTTATGAAAAAGCATTGGAACTTGCTCAAGCCATAGAGACAGCGAACCGAGATGTAAAAGAAATACAGGGTTCAGACAGGGCTAATGCTATGCAAGTTGCAGGTCAGGTTGTTGTGCACAAGTTGAACATGCGTCAGAAACCACAACATGAGCATGTGAAGGCATGTTATAGATGCAAGGGCGATCACCTGGCGAGTGAATGCCGGTTTCTGGAGGAAAAGTGCTACAAGTGTGGGAAACAAGGACACATAAAACGAGCTTGCAGGGCAAAATCACCTGTGGAGGAATCCAAACCAAAAGGGGGAGGACAGCAAAACCAAGGGAGAGAAGTGAAAAAACATGGAGCACACCACATCAGCGGGGAAGCTGAGGAAGAAGAGGACATGTTCATAATGTATAGCATGTTAGAGAACATTCCAAAAGTGGCTCCTATCACATTGCAACTGACAGTAAATGACTCTAAGGTGAACTTTGAAGTGGATACAGGGTGCGGCATGACCATAATGAACAAGGCAGAGTACTCAAAATTGTGGAACCGTGCAAAAGTTCCACAGTTAAAGACTTGCTCCCTGCATCTTAAAACATATACAGGTGAACGAGTAGCGACATTAGGTACAGCTAAGGTAACTGTGCAACACAGGGATACAGTGGAACAGCTACCTGTAGTTATAGTATCGGGTACCGGACCAAACCTGTTAGGTCGGGGCTGGATAAAAGAACTTAAATTAGACTGGGGAGCAGTACATCAAATAGATGCGGGCAAACAGTTGACTTTGCAAGAAGTGTTGAGTGAACATGACAGTGTGTTCAGGGAGGAACTTGGCACATTTAATGGACCCCCAGCTAAGATTTATGTAGCCAAGGAGGCACCGCCAAGGTTTTTTAAACAACGACCTGTGCCTTATGCCATGAAGCCAAAGGTAGAGACTGAGCTTGACCGGCTATTGAGAGAGAACATACTGGAGCTGGTGAAATGTTCGGAATGGGCAGCTCCCATATTACCTGTTTTAAAACCGGACAATTCGGTAAGACTCTGTGGAGACTATAAATTGACTGTCAATCGGGTGTCCAAACTAGAACAGTATCCTATTCCCAAAACAAAGGATCTCTTTGCAAACCTGGCTGGAGGAAAGAAATTCACAAAGTTGGATATGAGTCATGCCTACTTGCAGATTACACTGGATAACGAATCAAAGAAGTATGTCACCATAAATACACACAAGGGCTTGTTTACATATAATCGCTTACCGTTTGGTGTCTCATCTAGTCCAGCTATCTTCCAGAGGACAATCGAAGGTGTACTGCAAGGGATTCCACATGTTTCCATCTATCTGGATGACATTCTGGTAACAGGAAGAACCGACCAGGAGCATCTGAGCACTCTGAGAGAGGTACTACAGAGATTGGAGAGGGCAGGGTTCTGGCTCAAGAGGAGTAAGTGCACTTTCCTGGGGAATGAGGCAGTGTTCCTGGGACACAAAGTGGACGCCACTGGGCTCCATCCACTCAAGGAGAAGGTACAAGCACTGCAGGACACCCCTGCTCCTACAAATGTGGCTGAGTTAAAAACTTACCTGGGACTGCTGAACTATTATAACAGGTTTTTACCAAACTTGTTAACTGTGTTAGCACCTCTTCACAAACTACTGCACAAGGAGACACAGTGGCAGTGGGGAGAGGAGCAGGGGGTTTCATTTGAACAGTCCAAGAAACTGATGCTGTCGTCGGATGTGCTGGTTCACTACAATGCAGAGAAAGACATCATTCTCTCTTGTGACGCTTCACCTTACGGGGTGGGGGCAGTTCTTTCACATTGCATGGAAGATGGAACTCAAAGACCAATAGGGTTTATGTCCCGAACTCTAACTGGCGGTTGGGATTGTGGATGCATTGGTGATTATTTTCCAGAACTCCCTGGACTCGGGAAAGGTCCTGGCAGATTAGAAAACTGCTAATGTAACACCCTTATTTAAGAAGGGAAGTAGACAAAAAGCTGGAAACTATAGACAAGTTAGCCTAACATCTATGGTTGCCAAAATGTTGGAGTCCATTATTAAGGAAACAGTAACAGAGCATTTGGATAAACATAATTTAATAGGACAGAGTCAGCATGGTTTTATGAAGGGGAAGTCATGTTTGACAAATTTGCTTGAATTCTTTGAGGATGTAACATACAGGGTGGATAAAGGGGAACCAGTGGATGTAGTGTATTTGGACTTCCAAAAGGCATTTGACAAGGTTCCACACAAAAGATTACTGATCAAGATAAGAAATCATGGGATTGGGGGTAATATACTGGCATGGGTGGAAGATTGGCTATCTAACAGAAAACAAAGAGTTGGGATAAATGGTTCATTCTCGGGCTGGCAATCAGTAACTAGTGGTGTTCTGCAGGGGTCAGTGCTGGGACCCCAACTCTTTACAATCTATATTAACGATTTGGAGGAAGGGACCGAGTGCAACATATCCAAGTTTGCCGACGATACAAAGATGGGAGGGAAAGCAATGAGTGAGGAGGACATAAAAAACCTGCAAAAGGACATAGACAGGCTAAGTGAGTGGGCAGAGATTTGGCAGATGCAATATAATGTTGGAAAGTGTGAGGTTATGCACTTTGGCAGAAAAAATCAAAGAGCAAGTTATTATCTAAATGGAGAGAAACTGCAAAGTGCTACAGTAAAAAGGGATCTGGGGGTCCTGGTGCATGAAACACAAAAAGTTAGTATGCAGGTGCAGCAGGTGATCAGGAAGGCCAATGGAATCTTGGCTTTTATTGCAAGGGGGATGGAGTATAAAAACAGGGAAGTCTTGCTGCAGTTATACAGGGTATTGGTGAGGCCACACCTGGAATACTGCGTGCAGTTTTGGTTTCCATATTTAAGAAAAGATATACTTGCTCTCAAGGCAGTTCAGAGAAGGTTCACTCGGTTGATTCCAGAGATGAGGGGGTTGACGTATGAGGAAAGGTTGAGTAGGTTGGGACTCTACTCATTGGAGTTCAGAAGAATGAAAGGCGATCTTATCGAAACATATACGGTTGTGAGGGGGCTTGATTGGGTGGATGCGGGGAGGATGTTTCCACTGATGGGTGAGGCTAGAACTAGGGGGCATAATCTAAAAATAAGGGGCTGCCCTTTCAAAACTGAGATGAGGAGAAACTTCTTCACTCAGAGGGTAGTAAATCTATGGAATTTGCTACCCCAGAGAGCTGTGGAAGCTGCAACATTAAATAAATGTAAAATGGAGATAGACAGTTTCCTAGCAGATAAGGGAATTAGGGGTTACGGGGAGAGGGCAGGGAAGTGGACGTGAGTCTGGATTCGGATCAGCCATGATCCTATTGAATGGCGGAGCAGGCTTGAGGGGCCGTATGGCCTACTCCTGCTCCAATTCTTATGTTCTTATGTTCTTATGTACCAGCGGAAAAAAACTATTCCCAGTTAGACAAAGAGGGGTTAGCAGTAATGTTTGGGTTACAGAGGTTCCACAAGTACATATATGGCAGGAAGTTCACCATATGCACCGATCATAAACCTCTTCTCTCTCTTTTCAACGAAATGAAAGCAGTTCCACAGATGGTGTCACCCCGGATCCAGAGGTGGGCAGTGACATTGAGGGCTTATGAGTATGTCATCGTCTACAAGGCGGGCAAGTACCATGGGAACGCAAATGCCTTGAGCCGTCTTCCACTGCCAGGCACACCTATCTGTGCAGCTCCAGAGGACTGAGTTTTGATGTTGGAGGACACTGACACGGCACTTGTGACTGCAGAGCAAGTAAGAACATGGACAGGTAAAGATGCAGTACTGTCTAGAGTTCGAGGATATGTGGTGAGGGGATGGCCACAGCATCCGGAAGGGGCTGACTTCACACTCTACAGTGTCAGGAAAACAGAGCTGGGTGTGCAGGATGGTTGCGTGTTGTGGGGAGCACGAGTGATTATTCCACAGCCAGCACGACAGTCTATCCTAGAGCAACTACATCAGTGTCATCCTGGAGTTTCGCATATGAAAGTCTTGGCTAGGAGTTACTTGTGGTGGCCAAAGCTAGATGAGGAGATAGAAAATCTAGTCAAGACATGCAGCACTTGTCAGGAACACCGGAAGGCACCAGCAGCGGCTCCTCTCCACCCCTGGGAGTGGCTGGATAAACCATGGAGAAGATTGCACTTAGATTATGCGGGTCCATTCATGGGGAAGATGTTCCTCATAATTATTGATGCACATTCCAAATGGATGGATGTTTATCCTGTAAATTCTGCTTCCACCACTACTACTATAGACTGCCTGCATCGGAGCTTCAGTAATCAAGGGCTACCGGAGATCGTGGTGAGTGACAATGCCACTTGTTTTGTGAGTACAGAGACAAAAAGTTCTTGAGAAAAAATGGCATAGTGCAGGTGACCTCGGCTCCATATCATCCGTCCTCGAATGGACTTGCGGAGAGAGCCGTACAAACGTTTAAGGAGATGATGAAAAAAAGTGCAGAAGGGAGTTTAGCAGCCAAAGTGTCACGGGTTCTGTTCAGCTACAGAATAACACCTCAATCCACCACAGGACTCTCTCCTGCTGAGATGTTATTAGGTCATAGACTACGCTCCACTCTTGACCTTGTTCACCCAGACCTAAAAAGGAAAATGGAAAACAGACAAAACAAACAAAAAGAGAACCATGACAAAAGAACAAAGAGCCGAAGTTTTGGAGAAGGAGATGCGATCCTTACCAGGAATTTCAGTTATGGAGTGGATTCCTGGCTTCATAGACTCAATGACAGGTCCAGTATCATACAAGGTCATGTTGGGAGATGGTAGGGTAGTACGCAGACATGTAGATCAGATACTTCCCAGACAAGGGGAAATTGTAATGAAGGTTCCAGATGCAATGACTGAAGACAGGGTTGCCCCCAGTTATCCAAGTGCATCTGTGGTGCCACCACCAGGGACAGAGATAATTCCACAGGAACCTATCCGTCAAGAGGAAACCATTGTTGCAGAGTCAGATACTCTGAGCACTGCTCAGGAGCAGCTGGTGGCTTCACCACAAACAAGCAGGGACTTTACTGTTAGACGTTCACAAAGGACTCGCAAGCCACAAGAGAGATTGATACTGAACTGTTAGATTCGTCAAGTATGGAACATGATGAATGGAGACTCTTTATGTGACCCTCAGGAATGGTTGTTTGTTAAGAAATTCATACTGAAATCTTAAGGGGGGAGGGATATAGTAATCTGGGATGTCATGATTAAGGTTATCCACCAGGTGGTGCTGTAGCCAATGCTGCTACTAAGGTCAGAGGTTTGCTTCCTGTTAAGATCAGAGGTTTGCTTCCTGTATAGGTCAGCACAAGGTGGAATGCCAGGATGCTGATGCAGGCTGTCTGTAAACGTGTTTCCCAGTTGTTAATAAAGTACTCGTGTTAATTCTAACATCTAGCCTCTTTGAGTTCCTTGTTCCACTTTCTGGATTTATCACACTTGTACTTCTTGCAATTTAATATACTGTATTCGCTGCTCACGATGTGGTCTCCTCTACATTGGGGAGACCAAACGCAGATTGGGCGACTGCTTTGCGGAACACTTCTGTTCAGTCCGTAAGGGTGACCCTGAGCTTCCGGTCGCCTGTCACTTTAATTCACCGCTTCACTCCCACTCTGATCTCTCTGTCCTCGGGCTATTGCATTGTTCCAATGAAGCTCAATGTAAGCTCAAGGAACAGCACCTCATCTTTCGATTGGGCACTTTGCAGCCTGCCGGACTCAACATTGAGTTCAACAATTTCAGATAATTATCCCTGCCCCCATTTTTCATGCAGTATGAGTTTTGCCATTCCCATTTGCAACATTTTATCTTTCCTGCCTCTTACAAAAGTACAGGGTATTCTTTCTATTCCTTCCTCCCCTCCTAAACCTCCCCCCCGCTGTCTCTGCACCTGCTTAATATCTGTACATCTCCAGCTTTTTCCAGTTCTGATGAAGGGTCCCAGACCTGAAACGTTAACTCTGTTTCTCTCTCCACGGATGCTGCCTGGCCTGCTGAGTATTTCCAGCATTTTCTGTTGTTATTTCAGATTTCCAGCATCCGCAGTATTTTGCTATTATACTAATATCTTGTCATGTGGCTTGTTGTCAAATTTTGTTTAATAATGGTCCTGTGAAGCGACTTGGGAGGTTTTACAACATTAAAGGCGCTATATAATTGCAAGTTGTAGTTGTTGTTGTACATACCCACCATTGGTAGTGATCAGGTAAATACCCACCATCAACAGTGATCAGGTAAATACTGGTACATACCCACTAGTAGACCATTACAAATCAATGTTGATCACTGGGCATAAGAAGCAAAAATGGAAATTAAATATTTTTAAAGAGATAATTTTTTTTATTATAGCTTCAGTAAAAGTTATCAAGGGCTAGAAATTGGCCTCATTAGCACCTCGCGTTATTGCCTCTGGGGGGGCGATAATGGGGCATTAACGACTTACCACCCGGGCACGCAGATGTTACCGCCACCCAAGAAATTCACCTGCTGGTTTGCTGCAGTGGTAACCCCTAGCACCACGATCTCCTTCGCCCGGAGATCGTGACGTCATCTGGCTGCGCAGCGTCCCGGTAGTGCCCCGGGCCCGAACTTCGGTTCCGCCCCCTACAGCATCGCCGGGCGAAAACACCAGCAGGTGCAGGAGGCGTTTATCGGGAGGCTGGGCACTTTGGGGGCGATACTTGAAGGTGAGGTGGCTGAGGTAAGTAAAAATTTCTGAAATTATCTTTCTCTTTTTTTTCCTTTGTCTCCTCCAGCGATCGATCAGCCCGGCACTCTGCTGAAGTGCATTGGGCTGATCAGGCTGTATTGCGGCTGCCATTGGGGACCAGGTAAGTTTTGCCCTTGCAGAGCCTGCAGTGATGGACCTTCCCTTTAAGGGAGGGAAGGAGCCTTCCAACACGGCAGTGCAGCATGGCCCATTGTGCAGCGTTGCTCACCTACTACCCCGCCTGCTGCCTATTACGTTCCAGCAAGGAAGTGGAGTGCTTGATTTAGCACTCCACTTCCTTCCAGGAATGCTAAAACACAATTTTTTAAAAGGTGGGAATCAATAGCGTCTAGCGCTAACTTTCCCAGCTTTCAAAAGTTACCGCCCCCAAACAAGGCGAGACTGAATGTCTAGCCCTAAGCATTATGGAGAAGACACTGGCTGGAATTTTCCGGGGTGGTAGTGGGCACGATTGGTGGCGGGTCGGGTGGGAAAGTTGTTTTTTTGGGAGAGGGTCGGGAACCCGCTGTCATCCCGCCCCCACGTGCCTTTCCCCCAGGCGCGTCTGTCATCGCGGAGCCGACCCGATCAGCAGCGGCGGGCGACCCAACTAAGGTGATTAACAACTAGCTGTCAGACCCTGAACAGGCTTTTTTAACTTACTTTTAAAATTTAACTGAATTGCCACGGCAACCACGCTGCTCGGGAAGGACATCTGAGGCGGGAATTCCTTGGCCATTGCTCCAGCTGATTACTTGACAGCATCACATGTACAGTAAAAGTTCTCACCTGACAGATACAAAAACAAAATACTGCGGATACTGGAAATCTGAAATAGAAACAGAAAATGCTGGAAATACTCAGCAGGTCAGGCAGCATCTGTGGAGAGAGAAACAGAGTTAACGTTTAAGGTCGATGATCTTTCATCAGAACTGGAAAAGGTTAGAGATGTAACAGATTAAGCAACTGCAGGGGCAGGGAAAGAGGCGAGGGGAGGAAATAACAAAAGGGAAGGTCTGTGATAGGGTGGAAGGCAGGAGTGATTAAATGACAAAAGCTATGATTGTACAAAGCAAAAGGAAATGGTAATGGGACAAGTAAAGAAATAAAAGATGAGTCTAGAAGAGGTGTAAATGTGAATAGCAGAATCATCAACAGCTGCCATCTGAAAAAATGTCTCACCATTCACTGCAATTCACTAAGCCACTTCCAAAGGTGCACACAAATCTGTCCTAGAATGCAAAGTGTTGAAAATAAAGATTTTTATGTTTGACACCACACTAACAGAAATTTTACATAAACATAGGATAAAACACCCAAGTGGCTACCCTTGTGTGTTGTTAGTTGGTATGATTGCACTAGGATGAGGGTGAGTGTGAAAGGTGGCTAGTGAGATGGGGGTGTGATAATGTAGATAGAGAGAGAGGGATGGGTGGAGGTGCAAGGTATTTTGGTGTGAGTAAGGATGTGCAGGAGTAGGATAGGGAAGGCAGAGTGATGGGGATGTGTTGAGAGGCAGAGCAGGATGAAGTTGAGCGTGGCTTTGTACTAATGTTTCCTGACCTATTGAGATTATTGAAATGTTGGTGGCACTGCACCCAGGTCCTCCTGAACACATCCCTGTTTGTGCCCTCCTCTGCAATCTGCAACCAGGCTGTTTTGGTCTCCTGGGAGGTCTTTTCCACCCATTGGAAGGGAAGAGGACCTCCCTGCATGCTCTGACTTCCTCCATAAGCTTATGGAGGGAGTCATCGAAGGACCTGGGTGCAGCCCTCTGCCTCTGTCATTGTCAGTGTTTGCAGCACTCCAATGCTGGAGTGCACTGACAGCACTGTGTTAAATTAAACTTCAAACCTAATGTGGCCATGGTCTCTTTAAAGATCCCGGTTGAAAACGCGTCATGAATTACGTCACCAGACCTGCTCCATTTAATTGGGCCAGGTAACGTGCTGGGTGGGCTTAGTAGGCCCTATTAACATAAGTTCATTTTCAGCAGCGGGATGGAGCTAGCAGCGGGGTCATGACCCACCATGGCTACTGCCCGCACTGGACCCGCCGAGGTAGGCAAAATTCCAGCCACTGAGTGCAACACATGATAGGGGTGATTTTGACAGAAGATCTCTTACATGAAGCTTCACTAGATGGGAGCACAGGTTGTAGAATTATCTCTTAGTATTATATCTCTGATTTTCAGCCTGCCTAACAAGACTTCATAACAGAACTGGCGGCTCGCAAAATTCTCTCTGAAGGTGTAGTTTGCAGTCAAGCAGAGCCAGCATGGTTTTATGAAAGGGAAATCATGTTTAACACATTTGCTGGAGTTCTTTGAGGATGTAACGAGCAGGGTTGACAAAGGTGAGCCAGTGGATGTGGTGTATTTGGATTTCCAGAAGGCATTCGATAAGGTGCCACATAAAAGGTTACTGCATAAGATAAGAGCTCACAGAGTTGGGGGTAATATATTAGCATGGATGGATAGAGAATTGGCTAACTAACAGAAAGCAGAGAGTCGGGATAAATGGGTCATTTTCCGGTTGGCAAACGGTAACTAGTGAGGTGCCACAGGGATTGGTGCTGGGGCCTCAACTATTTACAATCTACATTATTGACTTGTATGAAGGGACCGAGTGTAATGTAGTCAAGTTTGCAGATGATACAAAGATGGGTGGGAAAGCAAGTTGTGCAGAGGACTCAAAGAAGCTGCAAAGGGATATAGACAGGCTAAGTGAGAGGGCAAACATTTGGCAGATGGAGTATAATGTGGGAAAGTGCGAGGTTATCTACTTTGGCAGGAAAAATAAAAAAACAAATTATTATTTAAATGGAGAGAGATTACAAAATGCTACAGTTCAGAGGGACCTGGGGGTCCTTGTGCATGAAACACAAAAAGATAGCATGCAGATAGAGCAAGTAATCAAAAAGACAAATGGAATGTTGGCCTTTATTTCAAGGGGGTTGGAGTATAAAAGCAGGGAAGTCCTGCTACAACTGTACAAGGTATTGGTGAGACCACGCCTTGAGTACTGCATACAGCTTTGGTCTCCTTATTTAAGGAAGGATATACTTGCATTGGAGACAGTTCAGAGACGATTCACTAGGTTAATTCCAGAAATGAGGGGGTGGACTTATGAAGAAAGGTTGAGCAGGTTGGGCCTATACTCATTGGAATTTAGAAGAATGAGAGGTGATCTTATCGAAACATATAAGATGCTAAGGGGGCTTGACAAGGTAGACGCAGAGAGGATGTTTCCCCTCGTGGGAAAATCTAGAACTTGGGGGCATAGTTTCAGAATAAAGGGCCGTCCTTTTAGAACTGAGATGAGGAGGAATTTCTTCTCTCAGAGGGTCATAAATCTGTGGAATTCTCTGCCCAGAGAGTCGTGGAGGCTGGGTCATTAAATACATTTAAGGTGGAGATAGACAGATTTTTGCAAGATAAGGGAGTGAAGGGTTATGGGGAGCGGGCAGGGAAGTGGCTTTGAGCCCAAGATCAGCCATGATCTTATTGAATGGCAGAGCAGGCTCGAGGGGCCAAGTGGCCTATTCCTGCTCCTATTTCTTATGTTCTTATGTTCTTATGTCTACACGAGCACACAGAGATTTAAAGGCTCCAAAAAATGGCAGAAAATTACACTGTGAATGTACCAAACAGTACTTTTCTCCTTGTGCATCCATCCCATTATCTTAGTAGAATAATCAGGTGCATTTGAGCTTAAAATGGGCAAAATTGAACAAATTATAGGTTTTCATGAATTGAGTTGAACTGCCACAATTCAGGTCATTTTAAGTTAAACGTTTTATTTGGCTAGAAAAAGGCCTAGAAATTCAGTTGCGTTCGCCAGCCGTTAACACCATAAGAGGGGTAGATTTCCAGCGCTAGGCACTTAGCGCCCGGGCGCAGGCCGATCCGCGCCTACGCCCAACTTCAGTTGACATTTAGCGCCGGCGCAAAGTGTTTGCGCCCGCTCAGCTGCGCGCGCAGCTTATGACGTCATTTCGTCGTGCAACGCTGTTTGTGCACCCCAAACCGGAAATTCAGTGGCGCCCGCCCAATGTGGGCGTGGCGCTGATAAGAACTGTGAAGTGGAACGCAGCAGAGGCCCTGCGGGCCTTGGGGAGCGCTAATTAAAGGGCACTTAGACTGAACTATAAAGGCCAGCCATTTTGCTGCAATGACTTTAGTGCTTTGGATTTCTGGACAGAGACCAAGGAACAGACCTTACTGATTTGGGACAACATAGGAGAGGTATTTTTGGCTTCTGGCCAGAGCTTTGAAATTTGACTCATTGTGATTTCACTGTTTGCAAGTTTATTATGGGGGCTGCATGGGGTTCCAACCCTCAGTTCCAGCATTATGTGCGAAGGGCTCGCAGACGCTGTGTGAGAGGGCCAGCCATGGCTAGACGCAGAGGGGCCATCAGGCATCGGCAACGTAGGCCTTACCCACTCAGGGAATACCGGCAGCAGGTGTCCTATCTCACCATGACTGCCGCGCATTGTGTTAAGAGGCTGCGCTTCAGAAGGGAGGTGGTTGCAGAGATCTGCCAGCTGCTTCACAGAGATCTGCGTCCACAGCTGATGTGCAGGACGTCTCTGTCGGTGGAAGTGAAGGTCACGGTGGCTCTGAACTTTTATGCAAGCGGCTCCTTCCAAGCCGCTGCTGGGGACATAGCGAACATCTCCCAGTTCGCCGTGCATCGCTGCATCCGGCAGGTCACCGATGCCCTTTTCGCAAGGAGACACCAATTCATCTCCTTCCCCTGACCCTAGAGAGGCAGGAGCAGCGTGCAGTCGGATTTGCCAGGATTGCCGACTTCCCCATGGTGCAGGGCGCCATTGACTGCATGCATGTGGCTATGCGGGCACCTATTGACAATGCCGAGGATTACCGCAACCGGAAGGGCTACCATTCCCTCAATGTACAGCTGGTGTGTGACCACAGGCAGCTCATCCTAGCTGTCAATGCCCGCTTTCCAGGAAGCAGCCACGATGCATTTATCCTGCGCCAGACTACTGTGGCTGACATGTTCGAGGCACAGCCTCCACCAAGGGGATGGCTTATTGGGGACAAGGGCTACCCTTTGTGTACATGGCTCATGACCCCGCTCCGCGCGCCCAGGACCCCTGCGGAGGAGGCATACAACGAAAGCCATCAAGCCACAAGGAACATCATAGAGCAAACGATTGGCGTCCTCAAGCAACGGTTCCGCTGCCTGGATCGTTCCGGCGGATCTCTACAGTATTCGCCGGATAGAGTCTCCCAGTTCGTCGTCGTTTGCTGCATGCTGCACAACCTGGCTATCCGCAGGACTCAGGCACTGCCACTTCGCGTTGGACCACCACCTCAGGAGGACGAGCAGGAGGACCATGAGGAGGAGGAGGAGGAGGAGGAGTACCAGCCCAGGAGGGAGCCACAAGGTCCAAGGGCCGTCCGCCGGCGGCTTATTGAACGACACTTCTAGGCCCCCTGTCAGGGAATGGCTTGTGGCAATGAACGCACCTGAATGCAGCCGCTCCGCAAGCCCTCAGCCGGTTAAAGCAACAACCACTTGAAACATGACACCTGGACAAGCTGAATAAATAAAAAGCTTTATTTAACAAACTCAGGGCCCTTCCCACATGAAACAGAAAAACAGACAAGACCCCCAAAAGACAGTCAAAAACATATCTCACTCCCACAACCTGGGGAGGAATAACAAAAATCGTCCATCCAATTGGCCTTCATCCTCGGCCTTACCAAAATAAGCCCCCCCCTCCAGAACACAAACACCCCCATATAAAAAAACATTTGCCTTCATCTTCGGCCTTACCAAAATAAGCCCCCCCACTCCAGAACACAAATTGGACTGGGAGCAGCTACTTATAGGAAAATCCGCATCAAAACAGTGGGAGACTTTCAGAAGGGAAATAGAGAGAGTACAACGCCAACATGTTCCTGTAAAGGTCAAGGGTGGGACCAACAAGCAAAGGGAACCTTGGATGACAAGGGATATACAAAAATGCATTAGAAATAAAAGGGGGGCTTTTGGCAGTTACAAAAGACTAAAGACGGAAGAAGCCCTAGAGGAGTATAAAAAATGCAGGGGCATACTTAAAAAAGAAATTAGGAGGGCGAGGAGGGGCCATGAAATAACACTGGCGAGCAAAATAAAGGAAAATCCTAAGATGTTTTATAAGTATATTAAGGGCAAGAGGATAACCAGGGAAAGGGTAGGGCCCATTAGGGACCAAAGTGGCAATCTGTGTGTAGAGCCAGATGATGTAGGCGGGGTTTTAAATGAATTTTTTGCATCTGTGTTCACTATGGAGAAAGACGATGCAGACATAGAAATCGGGCAAGGGGGCTGTGACATACTTGAACATATTAGCATCGAGAGGGAGGAGGTGCTAGCGGTTTTAGCAGGCCAAAAAGTGGATAAATCCCCAGGCCCAGACGAGATGTATCCCAGGCTGCTGTGGGAGGCAAGGGAGGAGATTGCTGGGGCTCTGACACAAATTTTCAGAACCTCTCTGGCCACAGGGGATGTACCAGAGGACTGGAGAACAGCTAACGTAGTACCATTATTCAAGAAGGGTAGCAGGGATAAACCAGGGAATTACAGGCCAGTGAGCCTAACATCTGTGGTAGGGAAATTATTGGAAAAAATTCTGAGGGACAAAATTAGTCTCCACTTGGAGAGGCAAGGATTAATCGGGGATAGTCAGCATGGCTTTGTCAAGGGTAAATCATGTCTGACAAATCTGATTGAATTTTTCGAGGGGGTGACTAGGGAGGTGGATGAGGGAAATGCTGTGGATGTGGTTTACATGGACTTCAGTAAAGCTTTTGACAAAGTCCCGCATAGGAGACTGGTCAAGAAGGTAAGAGCCCATGGGATCCAGGGTGCCTTGGCGCGTTGGATCCTAAACTGGCTGAGTGGCAGGAGGCAGAGGGTGATGGTCGAAGGTTGCTTTTGTGACTGGAAGCCTGTGTCCAGTGGGGTACCTCAGGGATCGGTGCTGGGTCCCTTGTTGTTTGTGATCTACATAAATGATTTGGATGAGAATGTAAAAGGTATGATCAGTAAGTTCGCAGATGACACGAAAATTGGTGGGGTGGTAAATTGTGAGGAGGAAAGCCTCAGGCTACAGGACGATATAAACGGGTTGGTCAGATGGGCGGAAAAGTGGCAAATGGAATTTAACCCTGAAAAGTGCGAGGTGATGCATTTTGGACGGACAAATAAGGCAAGGGAATACACAATGAGTGGTAGGACCCTAGGAAGTACAGAGTGTCAGAGGGACCTTGGTGTACATGTACATAGATCCCTGAAGGCAGCGGAACAGGTAGATAAGGTGGTTAAAAAGGCATATGGGATACTTGCCTTCATTAGCCGAGGCATAGAATATAAGAGCAGGGAGGTTATGATGGAACTGTACAAAACGCTGGTGAGGCCACAGCTGGAGTACTGTGTGCAGTTCTGGTCGCCTCACTATAGGAAGGATGTGATTGCTTTGGAGAGGGTGCAGAGAAGATTCACCAGGATGTTACCTGGGATGGAGCGCCTCAGCTATGAAGAGAGGCTGGACAGGCTGGGGTTGTTTTCCTTGGAGCAAAGAAGGCTGAGGGGGGACCTGATTGAGGTGTACAAAATGATGAGGGGCATAGATAGGGTAGACAAAGAGGAACTTTTCCCCTTAGTAGGGGGGTCAATAACAAGGGGGCATAGATTCAGGGTAAGGGGCAGGAGATTTAGAGGGGATTTGAGGAGGAACTTTTTCACCCAGAGGGTGGTTGGAATGTGGAACTCAATGCCTGAAAGGGTGGTAGAGGCAGGAACCCTCACAACATTCAAGAAGCATTTGGATGAGCACTTGAAATGCCATTGCATACAAGGCTATGGACCAAATGCTGGAAAATGGGATTAGACTGGACAGGGATGGATGGGCGGCGCAGACACGATGGGCCGAAGGGCCTCTTTCTGTGCTGTAAAACTCTATGACTCTATGACTCTATGACCCCCATATAAAAAAATCAGTTGGCAACACACTCTACTTGGTGTGCCGAGAGGGCGAGACCTTGTGCAGGCTTCTCCGGCCCCTGCCCGACCTGTTGCTCCGCCTCAACCTGGGCCCTGTGGGTGTTGCAAGGCTGGGGGAAGGCTCCTGAGGGGCACAATGCGTGACGGCAGATGCCCTTGGGGGTCGGCCTAGACGAGGTCCGGCCCTGGAGGGGCCGGCTGCTGACTGCTGCAGCTGTGGCTGGCCAGCATCAGTCTCTCCAGCAGCTCGTCGCACCTTGGCTGGGGGAGTGGCAGTGGTGGCTGCAGCAATGGGGGCAAGCTGGCTGATGCCAGGCGCTCGCTGGTCGCCAGAGACACTGGCACTCGGCCGGGCTGGCACTGCAGCAAGCGCAGCAATCTGGTGAAGGCCAGACCGCTGTGCTGCAGCAGGGCGGCGGGTGCCCTGGCGATGCTTCCGTGACACAGCGAGTGTGGCAGAAGTGAGTGCGCGAACTGCCCTGGTCTGTGCCCGCATCAGATCAGCCAGTGTCTGGACGGCACCACTCATGAACTCGCGACTGGCGTCCTGTGCTGCCACGAGTTGGTCGACACCCCTGGCCTGTGCTGCCGCGAATTGCTCGACACCCCTGGCCTGTGAGTCCCCGAAATTGGCCACACTATGAGCCAGGGACTCAATGGCCTGAGGCAACTGTCCCACAACTCCCATGAACTCGTTGTGGCGCCGCTCCGAGGCCGCGGACATTTCATCAAGGAGGCGCACCTCCTGGGCGAGGACCGTCTCCGGACTGGAGGGCGGACTCTCCCTCTGGGGAGAAGGCCGCCGAGCTGCCTGACCCTTCCCGCGTGCCTGGACGCCACTGGGCCCAGCAACTGCCCTCCCCTGCAACACTTCCCCTCTCTGGGGAGAAGGCAGCCGTGCTGCCCGACCCTTCCCGCGTGCCTGGACGCCACTGGGCCCAGGAGCTACAGCCCCCTGCAACACTTCCCCCTGGCTCTCCTCCAGGCAAGATGTCATAGAGTCATAGAGTCATAGAGTTTTACAGCACAGAAAGAGGCCCTTCGGCCCATCGTGTCTGCGCCGCCCATCCCTCCCTGTCCAGTCTAATCCCATTTTCCAGCATTTGGTCCATAGCCTTGTATGCAATGGCATTTCAAGTGCTCATCCAAATGCTTCTTGAATGTTGTGAGGGTTCCTGCCTCTACCATCCTTTCAGGCAGTGAGTTCCAGCTTCCAACCACCCTCTGGGTGAAAAAGTTCCTCCTCAAATCCCCCCTAAATCTCCTGCCCCTTACCCTGAATCTGTGCCCCCTTGTTATTGACCCCCCTACTAAGGGGAAAAGTTCCTCTTTATCTACCCTATCTATGCCCCTCATCATTTTGTACACCTCAATCAGGTCCCCCCTCAGCCTCCTTTGCTCCAAGGAAAACAACCCCAGCCTGTTGAGTCTTTCTTCATAGCTGAGGCGCTCCATCCCAGGTAACATCCTGGTGAATCTTCTCTGCACCCTCTCCAAAGCAATCACATCCTTTGCCATCCCCTGGCGCGGATGAGGGTTCCCCCGATGTGCCGCCTTCCTCTTGGTTCTCGTCGTCCTCCTCTTCCGAGGGACTGGCACTCTCAGCTTCAGGGACCTCCTCCTCACCAGCTGAAAGCAGGAAGGCACAAGAGTAGCTTTAGAGTGAGGACAGGGCATCAGCGAGGGAGGCATGAGTGGTGCCATTATGCGCATTGGTGGGACAGTGGCAAAGGATGTAGATCTGAAGCGCAAGGGGAACCAGAGAGGTCCAAACGGTCATGTCCTTACCATTGTGTCCCAGCACAGGGTCGGCATCTCCAATAGCAACGGGGCCAGTCACCCGGCCACGCATGAGTCGAGCCACGCTCTCCTCCAGCTGACTGAGCTCCTGGAACTGGGCACGGCCTCCCCCGGTGACAGTCTGGCTCTTCAAATTCCGTGCCAGCTTGGCCTGCAAGAGAAAGGACGGCCTCTAAGTACAGTGTGGTGCCCTGTTGTTGTGTGCACTGCCTCCCATGGTCGAATAGCTTGGCCAGTGTGTTAAGTGCAGAGAGTGCTATTGATGATCATGCCAGTGCCATAGCTGCGGGAGGAGGGCTGGCCATTAGGCCTTTGAGGTCCCTTTGCCCATAATGTGAGGTGCACATGCAAGGATGAGGAGGACACTGGAAAGGGTACTCACCCTGACCAACCGACTGAGGTCGTTGTACTTCTTGCGGCATTGGTCACCAGTCCTGGGGACATCGCTGTTGGCTGACACCCTCTGGGCGATTTCCCTCCAGGCTCTCCTGTACTGCCTTCTGGGAGCCTTCTTGCCACTGTCCGGGCACAAGATCTCTCTGTTCTTTTCCAACCCCCTAAGCAGCACCCTCAAAGCGTGCTCTGAGAAGCGCTGCGCTCGTTCACGGGCCTTCTGCATGGCTTCAGGCGCTATTTGGGTCCACCAGCAGTGTTCAGGCCTAGCTGCAGGGCTCCACTATCCAGGGCGTGGCTGCAGACAAAGTCGACCCTTCCCCCTTTAAGAGCTGGCCGGCGTCAGGGTGTCTGCTGTCAATCAAAACATGACCGCACCTGCGCTGCGCCCGGCCTCGGCGTTATCAGTCCGCACCGCCGGCTTAGCGCCTAAAGATAGGAGTGCAACGCCAGTTTCAGCGCTCGCCCAAACTCCTTGGCCAAAGCTACTGAATTTCGGCGAAGTGGCCTCCACTTTCTGGCGGGCGCTAACTTTAGCGCCCGCCCGACTTTACCGCCCCAAAATGGCTATACTGAATTTCTAGGCCATAATATTTTATGGCGATGGTTTTTGTGCTCTCCTGAGAAGTATTCTGTAATTTTCTTGTATGGGAATCATAGCTACATTATTGGCTATATCACAAAGCAGAACAAGAAACAGGATCATTCCTTCAAGTTAATGGAACTTTTCAAAAGCAATTTCACATCCCTTTAGGTGCTTTACTTTTTTCAGTCACTATTCTTCTCATCTAATCTAATTCCAGGTAATTTAGCACTTTCTTCTGATGTGTTTAGCTATTTTTTCTAATAGACTGGTTAATGATGCAGAAAAGGCTATTCCTTTGTTTTTATGTACGGTAATAAAAATAATTCAGGAAATAAAACATCAGACAAAGTGCTTAAATTAGCAAAAAAAAATAAGATAATAAACCAGAATAGTTAGTGTAACCAATAAAAAGAAGCATATCTTGCAACAAACTATGTGGTAATTTGCAATTTTGATGACAATTCTTCCCAAAAAATGCATTATAATATTATACTTTATTTATTAAAAATCTGTATATACCTAATGATGCGAAATTCTTTTCAAAACTGTTTAATGGAACATTGTGGATTTATGGGCTTCTACCCAGCAAGTGCTGAATGAATGAGAAACCATGATACCCTCCAGGCATAACTACTGTAATTTTACAGACCATTGGTCAAATCTCATTTGGAATATTGTGTTCAGTTTTTGGGCACTGCATCTTAGGAAGGGTATACTGGCATTCGAGAAGGTCCATTGATGACTCACTAGGATAATACCTGGTATTGTGTATGCCATAACTTATTCCCCCCAACTCCACCTCCCCACCCCCAAACCCTGTGCTCTCTTAACAGATGGAATTAGCACCGTGGTGTTAGAAAAGGCCAGGAGTGACCAAGTGAGCACATCCACACACCCACAGTCACCCACAAAGGCACTTTCCATTGTCCTAGGAGTATAAGCACATTGTTTACTCAACAGAACCACACTTCACCCGGCGACGGTAATACAGCACAAGTCAGGGGGTGCAGCAAGACAATCTAGAGGAAGTCCATGTCACCTGCTGCCACCCCTGTGTTACCTAAAAATGGAAATCTCTGTACCAATGCCCTGGATCAGAGGATACTGGAACATGTGGACATGGAAAGGTCATTTGGCTTTATGAGACAAAGCTTCAGTGCAAGTCTTGGTGGTGTGCAGGATTGCATGACAGAGAGGTCCAGTAATGTGTTGAAAACTGGCTGTATTTTCAATTTGCTCTCATGGAGGACCAAGTTCCCCTTAAGAAGG
The DNA here is from genome assembly GCF_052327205.1 of Somniosus microcephalus. NCBI lineage: Eukaryota > Metazoa > Chordata > Chondrichthyes > Squaliformes > Somniosidae > Somniosus > Somniosus microcephalus. Next base: position 120,748,436 of record NC_140995.1, read on the forward strand.
GCAAAGTTGGGAAATTGCCCCAATAGCATAAACCAAATGTATCTGAATTTGTTGGTCCAAATATATCTGCTCATTTCAAGAGAGATTTAACAGTAAGAATAAAAGGAAAAAGAATGAACATTTTACGTAAATAATACAATGGAGTAGCCCTTTGATACAAAGTGGTTACAATGAACATAACACTGTAGATTTCACTCGTAGGAGTGAAGCCCAGACTGGCTAAAAGAGCAATATGTTTTTGTCAGTCGACTGGAGTTGTGCCCAGAATCTAGTCTACTCTGCACTGTACCTAATTAGGCTTGTCCCTGTCTCATTCCTCTCACTGCTTCTTTTTGTCCTAAAAGGGCTAACAGAACAAAGCTGCCATGTAAATATTTGAACAAACACTCACGATTACACCTAATTATCAGAATTCTTGTGAACCAAATAATGTTTAAAGCTACACAATATTATATTCCATCCAAACAGCTAAACATTGGCACTGGCTCACAGTGTGATGTAGCAATAGCCAAAAAGTTGAAAAATTGGCAAAGATCAAGCAATGAAAAGGACTGGAAAACCTATCTGCGAATCAAGTCTCAACATGAAAAGGTGCTGCCATTAGCTCGCCTGAAGTACAAACCTGCGGACAGCTTCAAATTAGATCATTCTAAGACCGGCTCCAAGAATTGGTGGAAGTTGAATCTGTCGGCAACATCACACCCAACCCACCACTGGTCCTGTTGAAAAATGCAGTTTAATGCCATACTCTGCAGATGAGATACTGAACACCACTGAACATTTTGGTTGGTGGGCTGGGTCTGGAAGCCCTGGAAGTCATGTGGTGAACCTCTTTTGCATGATCCTCATCTGATTCACACTAAGCCCAATTTTCCATCAGGACTTTTAGTTGGTGCTAAAGTGCGCTTGCAAGAAATGATTAAGGGCCTGAAAATTATCCGAATTAGCACAAAATGCTTGATGGTTCTGATGAATACAGGTTCTGTCAAATTTCAAATCCTAAGAAAATATAGAGGCGCAATTATAACCTGGAGCAAGAATCAGGCAGGCAGGCAGGCGAGTGCCAAACCCGTCTGACCTTGGCAGCAGGAGGTCCAGGTGATTTTAACTCCCAAGCTTCATCTTCACGCCGCTTGTCAGATGCCTGCCTGAAACGGGTGAAAAGCAGAAGTTGGCTGGTGGGTAGGAGCAAAATTTCAGGTGGCAGGAGGCTGCAGGCTGGCACCACAGGACCAGTCACCAGACCGAGGTATGGGGAGATGATTTCGGAAGGGAATTAGGAGAGCCCGCGGCAGAGGAGGCCTAGGGCTGGATTTTGTCACTGGGGCGGGCTGGGGTCGTGTAATCCGCTTTTCATGTTAGCCACCTGATTCTAAATCGATGTGGGAGAATGATGCGATTTTAACTTAAGTGGGCAATTGAGTTCCAGCATGTGGGAACCCATGGCCCAATTAGTTTTTTCAGTCTGAAATTCACCTATGATTGCTGCTGCATTTAAGGTCTGTAACAAGCCTTGCTTCTTCTGCAGACTGCAAACCTGTTGGCCTTTAATGTTAGAGGGACCTGGAGGCAGAATGATGAGCGAGAGACCTAGTTCTGCTCCCAGGTTTGATGACGTTGCCCTGCAAGCTTTAGTGGAGGGAGCAAGAGCCAATAAAGAGGTGCTCTTCCCTTCTTCAGGGAGGAAGAAGCCTCCCCAGCAGACCAAGGCTGTGTGGATCCAGGTGGCCCAGGAGGTCAACTCTTTGTCGATAACCCGCAGAACCTGGCTTCAGCGCAGGAAGAGGTTTCATGACCTTCTGCGCACTGGAAAAGTGAGTATGACTTTCCCATCACCCTCAATCTGATCCCCATTGCCTCTCCTCACCAGCACTCAGCTTTAGCAATCTCTTCCTCCACATCCCACTTGACACTGACATCCATGCACCCTTACCCATTCCCTCTCTCTCTATGGTCACATTCACCTAACTATTCGACTATGCAGCCCTCACACTCCCTATCACTGTGATGCTATGAAAACAACTTACAACACACAGGGCGGGCCCTTGGTCTTGCCACCTCACTCCATCTTTGTCTCCTTCGAAGCATCTATGCTATGGATTCTCTGCACTCACTCCTTCATTCTCACTCAAACTCCACTTGTCTCCCTCATTGCAGAATAAGAGGGAAAGAGCGAGGACAGGAGGAGGGCCACCCTCAGTAGCCCAGCTCATTCCCTGGGAGGATGCGGACCTGGAGATCATGGGAGTGGAGGACGATGCGCAAGTGGGGGACGGACAGACGGGTGCATCACACCAAGCTGGTGACAGAATAGTTTTCCATCTCTCTCATTGACATTGCACGAGTCGCTGATAATGATTCTGAAGCTCTAACAGATGGACTTATGATCATCTGCAATATGCAATGTGCATGTAACCTTGGCATCACATCTCTGACTCTTTCCTTTACTCCCCCACAGGACCATCGCAAGCACCCGCCCCCACTAGCCAGGAGGAAGAGCCTGAGCATGCAGACTCCTCAGAGGAAGCTACAACCTCTGAGGGCGCAGTGTCAGCAGAATTCAGCACACCCAGCACCAGTGCAGACATTCGCACCTTGGTGGTACCTTCGCAAGATAGTGCAGTGTTGTCATCTGGTGTATCACAGCTCACAAGTGAGCATCAGCAGATTGTACAGACAGGGACAGCAATGGAGAGTCCTAGTTGGAGGGTGCAGGACTCTCCCAGCTCGGCTCAGCTGCATGTTGACCCTCTGCCTCTGGGTCCATCCACAAGATCAGCGGTGCTGGAACTCCAGGAACAGATGCAGGAGTCTCTGGCAGGTTTTGTCTCCAGGGTCGCTGTGAGTGTGGAGCAAATGGAGGAGTCCATTGCGAACATGAGCAAAGCCTTTGTGGAGTCATTGGCGCATGAACGCATCACCATGGAAAGGATGGCAACCTCCATGGAGGTGATAAGTCACCAGAGTGCAGAAAACATGGTGAGTGTTCTGAATAGAATGACATCTCTGGAGGAGCAATGGTCATCTACTGAACAGAGAAACCAGACCTTCATGGAAGTCCTTCTGAGTAGGACTGCCAGTGTAGATACGGGTCCCCATGGCACCCCTGATGTGCAGCAAGGTGCTCTCAAGCCACTTGCAAGCGCTGAGGGGGACCTGACCCATGAGAGGGAAGTTGGTGGCAGACATCAAGGAAGTGGGCGCTCCTCTCCAAGCACTCACACTTCCATGCCACTGCAGAGCCCCACCAGAGACCCCACCCAACTGAGATCGGTGTCTCAACCCCTGCATAGCCGCAGGAGCAGCAGACTGTTCGCAACCCCAGAGGACACCCACCAAAGGTGTCGAGACAGGAGCAGCAGAAAAGTGAGCAAGGGGCCTCCACATTTGCTGAAGCCACAGGGGAAGCACCACGTAGGAGCACGTGTAAGAGAAAGATACTGCACAAATAGTCACAAGGGTAGTCACTTGGGTGAAATTTGATGTTTAATGTTATTGGTTACTGTAAATAAAAAATCTGATGGCTACTGCTGCAGTTGTGGCGTGTGTCATTTCGGTAATGGGACTTCCACATTGAGGGCTTAGGATTACTTGCAATTGTCAGTATGGTGGCCAAATTGTTAGGAATCCGCTGGTTCTTGGCCATTGTCAAAGCTCTGGTAAGAAGCTGCGAAGCAAAAGTGCTTGATTGGCTAGGCTAAGCAAATCTGGCCAAGATGAGTGTGTTCCTTGCATTCCGGGCAGCAATGTTCTCATGTACTGCTGCTGCTGGTTGATGGGCCTCTGCAAGATGTTTGTTTTCGCTCTTCTCCTCCTCCTCCTCCACCACCTCCTCCTCCTCCTCCTCATCTGAGCAGGATATGCGAGGAGCCACTTGGTCCTCAGGAATCTGCAAGCCACGACACTGTGCCATGTTGTGAAGTGCACCGCAAACCACAATGATTCTGGAGGCCCTGGCTGCTGAGTATTGCAGGGCTCCACCAGATCTATCCAGGCATCTGAAGCGCATCTTCAGCAAACCGATGGTTTGCTTGATTATGGATCTGGTGGAAATGTGGCTGGAGTTGTAGCTCTCCTCAGCTTCATTGGATGGGCTCCTCAACGGCGTCATTAGTCACGTCTTCAGGGGATAGCCCTTGTCTCCAAGTAGCCATCTGTTAAATTGGTCTGGCGGACTGAATAGCGGAAGCACACTAGACTGGCGCAGTATGAAGGAGTCATGGCAACTGCTAGGGTACTTGGCACAAACATGCAAAATGTCCTTCTTGTGGTCACACACCAGCTGCACGTTGAGGGAGTGGAAGCCCTTGCGGTTGACAAAAATACCTGGATTGCGATGGGGTGCCTTAAGGGCCACATGTGTGCAGTCAATAATGCCCTGCACCCTTGGAAAGACTGCCAGATTAGCTAATCCAACCGCTCGCGCCGTGACACTTGCTTGATCCTTGGTGAAATGGATGTGATTGTGCACGATGGCAAAGTGGGCATCGGTTACCTGTGTGATGCAAGTGTGTGTGGCCGCCTGGGAGATGCCGCTGATGTCTGCTGCTGATCCCTGGAATGAGCCGGAGGCAAAAAAGTTGAGTGCGGTGATGACTTTGACGGCCACTGGTAAGTGGTGTCCACCTGGTCCTCTGGGCTCCAGGTCTTGTTGCAGCATTGCGTAGATGTCACCCACTACCTCTCGCAAAAGTCGGAGCCGCCTTTGGCACTGCTGCTCAGACATGTTGAGGTAGCTGACCCTGTGTCTGTAGACCCTGTTTGGGGGGTATCTCCTGCGCCGACGGGCTTCCATGCGCTGGCCCCTTCTGGCCTGTGCAGCTTCAGGTGGGTGAGCAGCAGCTTGGCGCTCCTGTTGTTGCTGCTGTTGTTCCTGGTTCTGCTGGTGCCGTGGCTGGTCTTCGTCCTCATCTGATGTCCAGAAGGGAAGGAAATAAATGGCTCCCATGCTTCTGGTATATGCCTCAGTTGAGGAAGCGCTCAGTCAAGGTAGCGAGAGGGCTTTCCCAGGAGGTCACACTGGAGATGGGTGTCAGGCTTCAAACTTCCACAGCTGTGGTTATGCCTTCTAAAAGTTCCCCCAGACCTGAGACAACAAAGTCCTGCCACCTGCAAATGATGGCTGATCAAATATCCTATTTAATGGTGGAGCTGCAGCTAATAGTCAGCAATCCAATTGTGCTCCCGCCAGGTTTCACCGTCGTGTTTCAGAGCAGGCGTGTTTCATGTGGGAAAAGGGTTAAAATCACAAAGGCCTTTCAAAATGGGATAATAGAGGCAATTTAGTGCTTGTTAAGGGCCTTAAGGGCCTACCCCGCCTCTTGGAGGCGGAACGGAGACAGGAGCAACAAACTCGATTTCTTGAAAATTGCTTGGAGTAGGGATGGAAGCGGGATGGAGGCGGGGTTGGGCCTGCCCGCCACTTTTTGCAATTTTAACACACCACACGCCTCCATTCCCGCCTCCACGGCCCTGGGAAATTCGAGCCCCTAATCTTTGATCATGAAAGGTGCTATATAAATGCAAGTCTTTCTTTCTTCGCCAGGGGGAGCAGGGATGCTCCTTCAGGCCCCACAAACAAAGTGATAAAAAGAAGAAAAAATGAAGCTGTTTGTGCCTTTTCGGGCCCTGAGCCTCTTCCCACTGTGTTCACAAAGCTCTATTAATAAATGGGTGTTTGACTTCTTATTACAGTCCCTATTAGGGGTTCTGGGAAAGCATGCTTAATGCCATTCTGCTTTTCACCTTCATTGATTACCTGGTGGATGTCATCCAAGATTACTTGTTCTCTTTGGGAATGACACCAGTCAGCTGAGAATGGTTCAATTCCTGTCTGAAAGGCAAACAACCAAATCACTACATGCAGATCTAGACAGAGTTAGACAGTGGATAGACAAATACTATTACATTCAACACTGAGAAGACCACGTCAATAATTGCCACAATAGATTGGAACTGGTGTTGCCCACTCTCCTCAGTTCTATTGCACCAGTATAATGGTACAATGCATAAGGTTTATTTTCTATAGGGAACGCGTGGTGTGAAGCTGTTTTCCTCCAGAACATCTTGAGTTTTGACACTTTGGCCTAGAAATTCAGTGGGCCTTCCGCCCACTTAGCGCCTAAAGAGGTCTTTTGCGCCGGCGGGGTGGTAGCGCGGAAATTGAGTGCAGCGGCATTGGCGGCGGTAGCCGTTAGCACTGCGCCGGGACCGATGACGTCATCGGTGTGCGCGGTGGCCCGTAACGCCCCGAAACCGCGCCGATCCCCATATTTATTTGCGCCCGCCTCCTCCGAAGCGGGCGCAAACAGCGAACAGAAAACGGGGCCGTCCTGCTGCCATAGTGGGGCGCTTTAAAGCTGAAGGTGCGGCCGGCCGCTTTTTCGGCGGCCGCCTGCCCGCACCTCCTTCCCCGGCCTCCTCCACCCCCCCCGCGGCATTGCCGGCTGGTTTCCGTGGAGCCCGGCACTTCTCTGTTGTGCCGGGCTCTTTTGCCGGCACTCGCGATCGGGGCTCCGGCCGTTGCAGGCACCTCCCCCTTAAGAGAAGGAGGAGGCCTGCCGTACCGCAGCCTGCCGCACCGCATCGGGTGGCGCTGCGGCAACTAGCACGCCGATATTCAGTTGCAGCACCCCAAACGGAGGCGGGCACACCCTGGTATAGCGCCCGCTTCCGAATTGGGGCGCAGAAGACGAATATACGGCGTGCGCTAATACCTCCCCGCCCAGCGCTAACTTTTGGGCGCGAGCGAGCTGCCTGCGCCCAAGTGAATTTCTAGGCCTTTATTTGCTGCATTCCCCAGTATTGTAGAGTAGACTTTTGACCCTGACGGTAGGATGCATGTGTGAACATTGGCAGGAGATAATTTGGCTTAGCTATAGCACCCTCAGTGGTCTAATAGCTTGCCTAGGTCTAATTCAATGCCTAGGCTCACATATGAAGTATGACTGTCTGATTATGGTACTCATGGGGGTAACCATCACTCATGGAATTGTAACCAAGCTTTAGGCAAGAAGAGGAGAGTTTAAAAACAACATTAACACTCCAATATTACATTTGTGAAATTATGATCTAATTATTTTAATGCCTGAGGAAATAATAGATTTAAAAAAATATTTATTACACTCTGTAGAAATGAATGCAATTTAAGGGACAATGTAGCGAGTTTCCACCGCCGGCAAAGAACTTCCATAATGCCTGGAATGATGCCCACTGGTAGCGCCTGTCAGACAATTATTGCTTAATGTCTATTTCTAACTCGTGCCTCGCATCTCCTCTGTGCCAAAGTTTTTCAGGGATACCAGTTTAACTCCAGCAGAAAATCTCCTATGGGACATCAAACAAGTGTAAGTTAATATTCATGACTCTATACTATCTTGGGATGGCATAATCAAATATTATTCAACCATAGGAACATGAGTAGGTCATTCAGCCCCTCGAGCCTTATCCACCCTTCAATTAGATCATAGCTGATCTGTACCTCAACCCCATTTATCTGTCTTTGATCTATATCCCTTAATACCCATACTTAACAAAAATCTATCAATTTCAATCAACATTTCAATTGCCTCAGCACCCACAGCCTTTTGGGGAGAGAATTCCAGATTTCTACTACTCTTTGGGCTGGATTTTCCAAGCCCTGAGGAGGCGGGCATGGAGGCAGGACAGCCGGTAAAATCGGAGAAAGTGGGGGCAGATGGCAAACCCACCCCCATCCCGCCTCCGTGCCATTTTGCCAGGAGGCAGGGGGATGTGCAGTTTCGGGTCCCATCTCCTGGAGGCAAGAAAGGCATTTAATCCTTTTAACTGCCTGTTAACAGGTAGTTAACAGGCAGGAAAAAGGATTAGTGCCATTTTACCTTCACAGGTGAAGGCTTCCCAGTCTCAGAGAACCCCGCCGGACTGGAGGAGACGTGGAGGAGGTCTGCGGTGGTCAGAGGCACCTGGAAGTAAGGTGTAGAGGTGAGTGATGGGTGCAAGTGTGGAGTGGTAAATATATAAGTTGAGTGATAAGTTTAAAAAAGCGTGCACTTACCTTGTTTTCTTTCTACAGCCTTTAGCCACACTGGATGGGGAGAGCTGACATTCTCCTTGTCAATTTCACATAATGGCTGTTGGATCCTTCGATCCTACAGACATGTGAAATTTACAAAGTTGTAAGATTTGATGAGTCCTCACCACAAAGTCTCAACAAACTAAAGAGAATGTCAGTGTTTGACAGCTTCACAGAGCTGTCAAATGCTGTCATTTCTTCTTTCAAGAAGTCTTGACAGATAGCATGTCTGATGTTGTCGTGATCTGTCAGTGACTTCCTCCCTAATTGGCCTGCTGAGTCTGCAGGGTGGGCTTAACAAGCTCAATCGGGGGAAAATTCCTCTGATTGGTCAGGCGAGGATGGAGGCGGAACATTGACACAACAAGCAGCAGTCCCGCCTCCAACTCGCCTCCATTCACAAAATCCAGCCCATAGTGTGGAGAAAGTGCGACCTGATTTCGCTCCTGAATGGCCTAGCTCTAATTTTAAGATTCTGTCCCCTTGTTCTTGAGTCCCCATCAGAGGTAATCATTTCTCTCTATCTACCTATCTATATTGAAGGTGGAGTTGAGGTGGAAGATCAGCCATGATCTTATTGAATGGTGGAGCAGGCTCGAAGGGCTGAGTGGCCTACTCCTGCTCCAATTTCTTATGTTCTTATACCTTATTGAATCATTTTAACATTTTAAACACTTTACTGTATTTATTTTAAAAAATACACTTAGCATTGATAATCTTTGCAAGTTTATTTTTACCATATTCCTTTTATGCACCTCTTATTAATTTCTTAATATCCCTTTGTTGCTTTTTATAGCTCCACCAGACTGCTGGATTGCCACTTTTCCATGCATTTATCTATGCCTTTTCTTTTAGCTTGATAGACAGTGTTGACATTTGTTGACAGTGGTTGCTTAACCTCACAGGTGGAGCTTTTGCATTTTAGGGCTATGTTTGTACTGTATTGTACAAAATATTTATTTGAATACTTCCCACTGTTTGTCTGTAGGTTTGCCCATTAATGGTTCAGCCCAGTTTACTGCAGTCAATTCATTTCTCATCCCTCAAGTTTGCTGTACTTCAATTTCAAACCATGGTTTGTGACTCTCCCATCTCCCTCTCAAACCTAATATCAAATTCATTTATGTTACGATCACTATTCATAAAAATTTCCCTTACTGTCAGATTGTTAACTAATTCTGGTTTGTTCATTCCTCATCATTAGTATGGTTTTGTGGGTCCTAAACCAGAAAACTGTTTTTTTATTCATTCCTGGGATGTGAGCATCGCTGGCAAGGCCAGCATTTATTGCCCATCCCTAATTGCCCTCGGGAAGGTGGTGGTGAGCCGCCTTCTTGATCTGCTGCAGTCTGTGTGGTGAAGGTACTCCCACTGTCTCGAATACATTTTAAAAATTGTCTTCACTACTTGAGCTGTTCTGCTTCTCCGAGTCTATGTGAAAATTAAAAACACATTATAACCACATTGTTTTTGCTACACACTTCCCTAATCTCCGTGTTTGCCAGATTCAGCATCCTGTGCCAACTGTGATGGATTAGCTCTATGTGCCACAAAAAGAACAATCTGACAGCACAACGCCAGAGACTCACCCATGCCACACCAGGTAGACCATGTAGGCATGTCATTAGCACAGCACATTCATTGTCCTGTAATGTTAGATTTCGGCCCATTTCATTTAATTTGAAATTGCAGGTGGTTTTGTCACTGGTCTGTAGGAGCTGATGATGACTGATTGCAGGTTAGTCATGACAGATGATTATTCTGTTACACGTCTTGCAAACAGACTGCTGTGTTTTATTTCTTAATGACTTTGACAATCTCAGTAACTTTGTTGGACTGCCTGCCACACAATAGGGGTGTGCAGTAGCACCGTTCAGATTCCATACTTTTGTAATTTTTTAAACTGTCTCTGGCTTTCATCCTGTAAGTCACCCTTACTCTTTATGTCCTATTTTCACAATATATTTCTACCTTTTTATAATCTGCACACTGGGGATAATTTTCCGTTGAATGGACCAAAAGATGCAGGCAGTGTCCTCACGATTTTAAGATATGCGCTGCCAATGGGTGAGGGTTCCCACACTCCAGCACATCTCAGAGATTTACCCTGTTAAGTAAGCAGAGCCTGTCTTTTTATCAAACTTGCAGGTACATGCAATAGGTGCCATAGACAATTATACAATTCTATACATTAGGTTGAGGGATTCTCAGTGACAGGACCAATGTCATTCCTAGCCGGGAGAGGAAGGAGGTGTTGCAATAGGGTAAAGAAACCGCAGATGCTTGTTGAGGTTGAGCAATGGGTTGAGGCCTGCCTTCTCAGTATGTAGTCCTGAGATTGGTCTGCTTGTGGAGGCTTAAGGTGGAGAGAAAGCTCGCCTCCATATGTTGTGAATTAGACTGCTGCAAAACAAGCCTAAGGCTCCATGATGGAGTGGTCTCTCTCCTTTAGTTTCTGGATATTTGGAGATTGCATTGAGAGAAGTTCTGTTCAAAGCTTTACTGATCTCATCAATGTCATCAGGTCTGCTATTATGCTGACTAGTAGACATGATGAAGCAGCAGCCAATGTTGAGGGCATGGCTGGAGTTGGCACAGATGAAGATGTTGTCTCTCATAAAAATATCTGCACTCTCAAGCCACCCCACTCCATTCAATGTTCATTGCATCAAGCGTGCAAGACTAGGCAGCTCACACAGTTAAACATGCGGTAGAGTCAGCTGGGATGACCCAGCTCATGGGAGGTTGAGCGCAACCTCAGTGCCAAGAAGCTCTCATTTGTACAAAGCACCCAGCAACCTCACTGCCGCCTGCCACAAGGGGATTATTTAGAATGAGCGAGATTAGGATCTAACGTCACCAAAGGGAAGGACCACAGTGGTAAACACTAAGAACACACACATATCACTTTTTGGGAATAAAAATGTTGTTGCACTCCAGTTTAATATGATTTTGGAAAATGTATCCTCAAGAATGAGATCCTTGGTACTTTACTTGTTGCTAAAGGAAATGTTGTGAAGGTATTTTTGGTGAGCACATGGTGAAGATCGGCAGAGGTCTGTTGAGTGACTTAGGAGAATGTCTCTTCAGTGAGAGTATGGCATATAGCTCTGGCAGCTAGTAAAGGGGCTTCAGCAGATAGCACATTTGGCTACTCCTGTTAGTCTACCTGTGGCAATGGTTGCTCTCTTGTGGGTGCTCCATACTTATGCCTCGTAGGATTGTAAAGTTGTGTCGCACGCAGCAGGCCATGATGACTCTGGAGACTTGCTGATCCACGAAGCAGAATGCTCCCTAATCTGTCTAGACATTTGAAGGGTTGCTTAAAGATGCGCATTCAATAATGTCTCTGGGTAGCTGAATGCACCTCATTATATCCGTGTTCAGCAGCTGTTTGTAGGTGTTGTAGAAACATCAGTAGCCAGGATTCAAAAATGTATCATTGGTCTCCAAGAAGCCAACCTTGCACTTTACTTAGTGGGCCAGACAATCAGGGCATGATGCCATGCTGATCTTCACAAGTGAGCTGAACATTGATGGAGCCTTTGTGGCTTAGGAAGACATAAATAGCATTATAGAAAATTGTTTGTCCATAATTCCAATCCCTCCCACCACATTTATGCCACTACCAATAGAGACAATAAGAACAGTATGTAATAGCTAGACAGTGAAAGAAAAAGAGTGAAATTATAAATAGAAAGACAGAGAAAGGGATACAAAACAGATTAGAAATGAGAAAAAAGCAGAAAGAAAATTAGAGGAAGAGGGAGACAATTTTTTTTATCCATGAGCAACATTACAGGAGATCAACTAGCTTTTATCAATGAATGGTTTAAATTTAAATAGTGTAATCATTGCCTGCTACAAGGAAACAAAAGATTTAGGTTTTCCAAAGTACAATAGCAGTTGGGTAGTTTTAATGCCAGTGGTTTTTGACATCAATAAATCTGTTCCAATTGGAATTACTGATAATTCACATTTTCCACCCATTGGTTATGGTTACAAATAATTACTAAAGCTGGATCACGACTCAAGCACAAATACCAGCATAAGTTACAGCCAGCATTAAGGCCACATCAGTATAACAGTGCATGCAGAAGCATACTGCTTATTTATAACTTATTTATTTATGAGGAGTTAGCATATGCAGAGCATCTTCTGTAGGAAGCACCACAGGTTCAATAGGCTTTGAGTGAGGTGTTCTTTCCTTGAATCCTGCGTTTATGTTTACTTGGATGTTCTTTTCTTATTTAAAAATGAACAATTCTTTATTACCACAGTTTATATAGTAAAAAATAAATGTTGAAAGAATGCAATCACTGCAAATCTTAAGGTGATGTGTTACATCTTTATTTCAGTAATAGGGAATGTGTATGCAAAAGATATGCTGCTCTGCTTTCACCTTATAATATATGTACTAGTGCACCACATCTTTTCTAATGTACTACTATTTAATGATGCATGGAGTAGAAGTGGAGGCATACGGAACCTTGCCTATTTGATAGAAATAACCTCTCCTTTTCCATTTTGCTTGCTTTGAGGCACTTCTTCTGTCACTTGGCCAGATAAGGGGTTGGCAACAGCTTGAGAGCCTAAACAGCATGCTTCAACGCTCATGTATTTCCAAGGAAGTTTTGTGAAGGAATAATCTATTCAGAAAAATACACCATTCCATGAAAGAATTCTGGCTTTATTAAAACATGACAAACTGGGTCTGGAAATCTAGAAACCGAACGATGGAGAAGCTGTGTTGTTAACAGCATTCAGGCTATTGTGATAAGTTAAGCTGTTGACACTGAATCAATAACCTTATTGAAACAGGAGGTTGGAGGCTCCTGAAGTCTGAAACTCTGGAAAGAACACAATGGTACACCCTGTTAAGGTGTTCTAAATTACACTTTGGAAAGAAACACAGAAAATTAAGAAACATATGCCATCGTAAAAATGACATCAAGTAAAAGAAACACCTGCCGTCAAACCGTTTTTGTGTTGAACTTGGGACACCTAGAGAGACATACTTCTTTGTTACAACCAGCTAAGGTGACTAAGAATTGCATAGATTACCCTGGTTGAGGTGTTTTAATTTATACTTCGTAAAAAGACACAAACAGAAGACCTTGGTAAAAATGACATCAAATAGATGTACCTGCTGTTACACTGTATTTTATGGTGGGCTTGGGACACCTGAGGTAGAGACATAATTCTGCATTGCTACCAGCTGAGGTGACTGTAAGAATAGCAGGGGTCAGCAGAAAAATGACTAGAGAAAATTAGCTTACATCAGAGGAAAACTTCAAAGAAAATACCACTGAAAAAGGATATAAATATTGAACTTAGTCTCGCTGTAAAGGGGCAAAGCGATTCTCAGGCTTCAGAGGCGGCTCTGTAAGTCTACAACTCTTTGTACCTCGGGGATCAAGGTATTGTACTGTATTTGATTTTGGTGGATATCCTGGGATAAAGACTAAGAACTGTAAAAATGTAGCGAAGTTAAGATCTAATAATAAGAATTGTAAGCTGTCTCTTTTTGGAACTGTTAATGTTGCGATTGAAACACCTACTGTAATTACATGTCAGCTCTTTAGTAAATCTATATATTTTTGGAATTGTCTCACATAGTACTTCTGTATCAAACTCGTGAACTCAATCTCTGTACAGTCTTTGGTGAGGAGTTGCAGAATTCTGGGGGAGTTTTCCAGATCCTCATAATATCTGGAACGTTACAGTCTAGCTAAACTTATTAAAAGTGCTATCTGGAGGACGGTAACATCTTCAGGTTGTTCCTTTCCTTTAGGGAGAGATAGTCTGGACCTTGAGACCCAATTAAGCATCTTTAGGATTTGGCTACTTCAAACTTTAGTTGAAAGTGAATTTCTGGGGAATACGCCTGATCTGGGGTAGTCTTAAAGGGGCTAGGACTAGTAATTATCCCTTCAGTTTGACCCTATACATGCTCAATGATAAAACTTCAAAATCAGTAGAAGAACAGAGAAACTTAGGGGTTCAGATGAACTCATTTTTAAAAATAGAAGAACAAGCAGCTAAAGCTGTAAAAAAGAAACTTATAGGAGCCTAATTATCGGCATAAACTACAAAAGCAAAGAATTAGGGACTGAAAATCCCTTTCCCTTCTGGTGCATTCCCATTGTAAGTGTACTGGGAGTGTGTAAAAAAGGCTGCAAAATATGCCAGGTTTCATCATTCCATCGCGCTTCCGGCTTAACCTTATAGGGCGGAATCTCCGCTGTCTCAAACAAGGCCTTAGATATGGGAGGGGGTGGGGTTCCCAGATGCCTGGCCTATCATACATTGGGTGGGCCATGCCAACTGTTACAATGAGTTAGGTCGGGTGTACCAGTTGCTTCGTGGAAGTGGGAGAAATCTGGGATCCAGGCCTGGGTCATAGCCTAGAACCCCAAGGACAGCAGATTAATTTTCTTTTATGTGAAATTCTCCTTACATAGCTGAGAGGGCTGAGAGGGCACCGGTGGCTGCTTTCTGGAGGAATGATGTGTGCCTCAATACTGCCACTGGCCCAGTACATTTCTGTTTCAGCTTACAGCCTCTTGAGGCAGGTGGGTGACCAAGATGCACCCCTAGTGTTGCAGGTGCCCACCTGAGGTATTTAAATTAAGGGACCTCTCCCTGGCCCTGTGAACATTTTGTGGGGTCAGCGACCTGAGGTCCTAAGTAGGCAATTCCTAGCACTTGTGCCAGAATACTGAACCCACAGATTTTTGGCCCCTTAATGGTAAACATCTATAAATCACTGTTTAGACTGCAGTTAGCTTTGCCTCCAGTTTTGGTTGCACCACTTTAGGAATGGTGTCAAGGCCATGGAGTCGGTACAGAAGAAATTCAATAAGATGATACCAGGGATAAGAGCTGTATTTATTTATTCAATGGAATACAGAGGACCTGATAGAGGCGTTCATAATTATGAGGGCTTTTGATAAGGTAAGCAAGGAAAAAACATTTCCATTGGTGAGTGAATAAGAAATAAATTAATATCATCTCCAAAAAAATGAAGAAGGAACAAGCTTGCATTTAAATAGTGCCTTTCATGTCCTCTGAACATCCCAACATGCTTTACTATTGAAGGGATTTTTCCCTGTGCCAAGTTTGCACCAGCCTACCAGCATGGACAAATTTCTGGGCCAGTCATTCTACAACCCATTTTACTCAGCTCAAAGCCAACTTTAGTAACAACAAAAGACTCTTCCATTTTTTAATTTAAATATTCTGACACATTTGGCAACAACTGTTTTTGTTCAAGTTCTGAGGTGAGATAGCCAAATGTGCTGGTGGCTGTGAAGCAGCTGTATCATCTCTTTCTCTCTCCAAGGTGGCTGAATTTGCTGATTTATTTTTCAAGGTAAAAATAAAAACTTAGGCCAGAATTTTCTGGGGTCCATGTGGGCGCGATTGAAATAAGTTGCAGCGGGTCAGGAACACTCTGTCATCCTGTCCCCACGTGCTTTTCCCTTGGGCGCGTTTGCTGGTGTGGCAGCGACCCGACCGACAGAGGTGGGCGACCTAATTCAAATCATTAATCGGTAGTTATCAGACCATTATGAACGTTTTTCAGCCTACCTTTCAAATTTCCTGGTTGGCCATGGGATTCACTCAGCTCGGGAACCACGTCTGTCAGCTTGAGGCAGGAGTTGAGTGGCCATTGCTCCAGCTGATTAGATGACAGCATGAAATGTACTATAAAAGTTCTCACCTCACACCAAACTGACTGCAATCCCAGCATACATTTAACTTTCTATAGGCTGCAAGTGTTTCCAGCAAAGTCACCATCCAGTCTCACGTCATTGTTACAACCTATCACACCATTGACAACTTGCTCCTCTGATCTCATAGAAACATAGAAGCTAAGAGCAGGAGTACGCCATTTGGCCTCTTGTGCTTGTTCCGCCATTTATTGAGATCATGGCGGATCATCCAAATTCAGTACCCTGTCCCTGCTTTCTCCTCATATCCGTTGATCCCTTTAGCCTTAAGAAATATATCTAACTCCTTCTTGAATATATTTAATGAATTGGCCTCAACTGCCTTGTGTGGTAGAGAATTCCACAGGCTCACCACTCTCTGGGTGAAGAAATTCCTCCTCATCTCAGTCCTAAATGGCTTACCCCTTATCCTTAGACTGTGACCCCTGGTTCTGGGCTCGCCCGCCATCAGGAACATCCTTCCTGCATCTAGTCTATCTAGTCCTGTTAGAATTTTATAAGTTTCAATGAGATCCCCTCTCATTCTTCTAAACTCTAGCGAATATAAGCCTAATCGACCCAATCTCTCCTCATACGTCATTCCTGCCATCCCAGATATCAGTTCGCTGCACTCTCACCATGTCAAGAACATCCCTCCTCAGATAAGGTGACTAAAACTGCACACAATACTCAAGGTGTGGTCTCACCAAGACCCTGTACAACTGCAGCAAGACATCCTTGCTCCTGTACTCGAACCCTCTCGCTATGAAGGCCAACACACCATTTGCCTTCTTAACCGCCTGCTGCACCTGCATGCTTACCTTCAGCGACTGGTGCACAAGGACACCCAGGTCTCGTTGCACTTCCCCTTTTCCCAACCTATTGCCGTTCAGATAATAATCTGTCTTCCTGTTTTTGCCAACAAAGTGGATAACCTCGTATTTATCCACATTATACTGCATCTGCCATGCATCTGCCCAATCACCCAACCTGTCCAAATCATACTGGAGTTTCTCTGCATCCTCCTCACAGCACACACGCCCACCCCGCTTTGTGTCATCTGCAAACTTGGAGATATTACATCTAGTTCCCTCGTCTAGATCATTAATATATATTGTGAATAGCTGGGGTCCTAGCTCCGATCCCTGCGATACCCCACTAATCACTGCCTGCCACTCAGAAAAAGACCCGTTTAATCCAACTCTTTGCTTCCTGTCTGCCAACCAGTTCTCTATCCAAGACAATACCTTACCCCCAATCCCGTGTGCTTTAACTTTGCATGCTAATCTCTTATGCGGGACCTTATCGAAAGCCTTCTGAAAGTCCAAATACACCACATCCACTGGTTCTCCCTTATCTATTCTACCAGTTACATCCTCAAAAAATTCCAGTAGATTAGTCAAGCATGATTTACCTTTTGTAAATCCATGTTGACTTTGTCCGATCCTGTCACTGTTTTCCAAGTGCTCTGCTATTACATCTTTTATAATGGACTCTAGCATTTTCCCCACTACTGATGTCAGGCTTACCGGTCTATAATTCCGCATTTTCTCTCTACCAACTTTTTTAAATAGTGGGATTACATAGCTATCCTCCAATCCATGGGAACTGTTCCAGTGTCTATAGAATTTTGGAAGATGACCAGCAATGCATCTACTATTTCTAGGGCCACTTCCTTAAGTACCCTAGGATGTTGATTATCAGGCCCTGGGGTTTTATCGGCCTTCAATCCCGTCAATTTCCCTAACACCATTTCCCTACAAATACTGATTTCAGTTAATTCCTCCCTCTCATTAGACCCTATGTTCCCCGACATCTCTGGGAGGTTATTTGTGTCCTCCTTTGTGAAGACAGAACCAAAGTATGTATTTAATTGGTCTGCTATTTCTTTGTTCCCCATTATAAATTCCCCTGATTCTGACTGCAAGGGACCTATGCTTGACTTCACCAATCTTTTTCTCTTCACATATCTATAGAAGCTTTTACAGTCAGTTTTTATGTTCCCTGCAAGCTTCTCTCATAGTCTATTTGCCCCCTCTTAATTAATCCCTTTGTCCTCCTTTGCTGAATCCTAAACTGTTCCCAATCCTCAGGTTTGCTGCTTTTTCTGGCCAAATTATATGTCCTCTCCTTGGATCTTATGCTATCCCTAATTTCCCTTGTTAGCCACGGTTGAGTCACCTTTTTGTTTTATTTTTATGCCAAACAGGGATGAACAAATTCTGTAGCTCATCCATGTGATCTTTAAATGTTTGCCATTGCCTATCCACCGTAAACCCTTTAAGTAACGTTCCCCAATCCATCCTAGCCAACTCGTGCCTCATACTATCGTAGTTTCCTTTATTTAAATTCAGGACCCTAGTCTCTGAGTCAGCTGCTTCACTCTCCATTTTAATGAAGAATTCATGTCATATTATGATCGCTCCTCCCCAAGGGACCTCGCACAAGATTGCTAATTAATCCTTTCTCATTACATAATACCCAGTCTAAGATGGCCTGATCTCTAGTTGGTTCCTCGACATATTGGTCCAGGAAACCATCCTGTATACACTTTTCGTTAATTCCTCCTCCACAGTATTGTTACTAATTTGGTTAGCCCAATCTATATGTAGATTAAAGTCACCCATGATAAATGCTGTGCCCTTATTGCATGCATCTCTAATTTCCCATTTATTGCCACCCCCAACCTCAGCATTACTGCTTGGGGGTCTGTATACAACTCCCATTAACGTTTTCTGCCCCTTGGTATTTCTCAGCTCTGCCCATACAGATTCCACATCATCAGAGCTAATATCCTTCCTTACTATTGTGTTAATCTCCTCGTTAACCTTCAATGCTACCCCACCTCCTTTTCCTTTTTTCCTGTCCTTCCTGAATATTGAATACCCCTGGATGTTGAATTCCCAGACTTGGTCATCCAGGAGCCATGTCTCCATAATCCCAATCATATCATATCCGCTTACATCTATTTGTGCAGCTATTTCATCCACCTTATTATGAATGCTCCTCGCATTAAGACACAAAGCTTTCAGGCTTGATTTTTTAACACTCCCTTTTAGAATTATTATTTATTGTGGCCCTGTTTGATTTACACCCTTGATTTCTCTGCCTTCCACTTTTGCGTTTCTCCTTCCTGTCTTTTGTTTATATCCTTGCTTCCCTTTCCTCTGTCTCACTGCAGAGGTTCCCAACCCCCTGCCATTTTAGTTTAAACCCTCCCCAACAGCACTAGCAAACACTCCCCTTAGGACCTCCGTTCCGGTCCCGCCCAGGTACAAACCATCCAGTTTGTACTGGTCCCACCTCCCCCAGAACCGGTTCCAATGTCCCAGGAATTTGAATCCCTCCCCCTTGCACCGTTCCTCTTGCCACATATTCACTTGAAATATCCTTCTATTTCTACTCTGACTAGCACGTGGCACTGGTAGCAATCCTGAGATTACTACCTTTGAGGTCCTATTTTTTAATTTACCTCCTAATTCCCTATATTCAGCTTTTAGGACCTCATCCCGTTTTTTACCTATATTGTTGGTACCTATATGCACCACGACAACTGGCTGTTCACCCTCCCCCTCCTGAATGCCCTGCAGCTGCTCCGAGACATCTCTACTAGACTTGCCATCTATTTCATCAGCACGGGTGCTGTTTATACTGTGTCGCCTTGGCCCTCAGAATCGGACCACACTGAGCCCCAACACCATCAGCACCAGGCACACGATCAGCACCAACAACATCACCACTAACCTTCTCCTCAACCATTTGATGCTGCACAGGACAGAGAGTGTCAGCACAGGGCTGCACCGCACCAGAGCCGATACCAACAACACAGGGTATACAGGCAGAGGATGAGCTTCCTCAACATGACTAAGCAGCAGTGCCAAAGGAGGTTCAGGCTATCATGTGAGGTCATCGCAGAAGTTTGCACATTGCTTGAGCAAGACCTGCAGCCCAGAAGAGCAGGTGGACATGCCTTGCCAGCAGCTGTCAAAGTCACCAGCGCCCTCAACTTTTCCACCTCACTAAGCCACTTCCAAAGGTGCACACAAATCTGTCCAAAACCGGGAAGTGTTGAAAATAAAGGTTTCAATGTTTGGCAGCACATTAGCAGAATCTTTACTTGAACATTGGATAAAAAACCCAAGTGGCTACCCTTGTGTGTTTTTAGTTGGTGTGATTGCACTACGATGAGGGTGAGTGTTGTAAAAATAAGCCATTTGCTGTAAATTTTTCTGTAACTTGACCAAACTTAAAATTTTACTAAATTTTATATACCAGCATACTCTGAGAGGCTGGTTCCTGTAGGAACTTTGTACGAAAACTGTTCACAGATAAAGAAGACCTTGGACAGAAACAGAGACTTTCTGCTGGAATGTAAAACAGACTGCTAAGATGTAAAGGCTGCCAGCTGCCTTTTAACAGATAAGGAAAACAGACCTTGAAAGTTCTGTGGAGAAGAATCTATTGAACTGTTAAGCCGTTGCAAAAACAGGAATATCCTCAGACTTTGGAATGTAACCGGTCTTGTGGCCCACTGACTGACCACAGAAGAGAAAAACAACTACTGGCTATTCTTTATATAAGCTTGGGACACATGCTGTGGGCGGGTTGCCAGGTTTTAAGGTATAAAAGATGCTGTAAGAAGGCACTCAGGGCTGCAGCTGGGTATCCTGGTCAGTTGTCAGAAATCATACATCTAGTCATCAATGAATTGACCAATCACTGGTGTTAGTACGTATGTGGTGTTTTGCTTATTATCACTTATAAGAACATAAGAACATAAGAAATAGGAGCAGGAGTAGGCCAATCGGCCCCTCGAGCCTGCTCCGCCATTCAATAAGATCATGGCTGATCTGATCCTAACCACCAATCCACTATCACAGAACCATCTCCTGAATCTAACAGAATTAGACACATGAGATAGGAGCAGGATCAGGCTACACGGCCCCTGGGCCCGCTCCGCTACCCACAGGGCCATGACCGATCCGAACCTAGACTCATGTCCAAATTCCTGCCTGCTCCCCGTAACCCTTAATTCCCTTTACTTCTAGGAAACTGTCTATTTCTGTTTTAAATTTATGTAATGATGTAGCTTCTACAGCTTTTTGGGGCAGCATATTCCATGGACCTACCACCCTCTGAGTGAAGTAGTTCCTCCTCATCTCAGTTTTGAAAGAGCAGCCCTTTATTCTAAGACTATGCCCCCTAGTTCTAGTTTCACCCATCATCGGGAACATCTTCCCCGCATCCACCCGATCCAACCCCTTCACAATCTTATATGTTTCAATAAGATCGCCTCTCATTCTTCTGAACTCCAATGAGTAGAGTCCCAATCTACTCAACCTCTCCTCATATGTCCATCCCCTCATCCCCGGGATTAACCGAGTGAACCTTCTTTGTACTGACTCGAGAGCAAGTATGTCTTTTCTTAAGTATGGATACCAAAACTGTATGCAGTATTCCAGGTGCGGTCTCACCAATACCTTGTACAACTGAAGCAATACCTCCCTATTTTTATATTCTATCCCCCTAACAATGAAAGCCAACATTCCATTGGCCTTCTTAATCACTTGCTGCACCTGTATACTAACCTTTTGAGTTTTGTGCACCAGGACCCCCAGATCCCTTTGTACTTCAGTACTTTCCAGTTTCTTGCCATTAAGATAATAACTTGTTCTACGATTTTTCCTGCCAAAGTGCATAACCTCACACTTTCCAGTATTGTATTCCATCTGCCAAATCTCTGCCCCCTGTCGATGTCCCCTTGCAGGTTTTTTATGTCCTCCTCACTCACTACTTTCCCTCCCATCTTAGTATCATCTGCAAACTTTGATATGTTACACTCGGTCCCCTCCTCCAAATCGTTAATATAGATTGTAAAGAGTTGGGGACCCAGCACCGACCCCTGCGGAACACCACTAGTTACTGATTGCCAGTCTGAGAATGAACCATTTATCCCAACTCTCTGCCTTCTGTTAGATAGCCAATCCTCTATCCATGCCAGAATATTACCCCCAATCCCGTGATTTTTTTATCTTAAGCAATAATCTTTTGTGTGGCACCTTGTCAAATGCCTTTTGGAAGTCTAAATACACTACGTCCACTGGTTCCCCTTTATCCACCCTATACGTTACTTCCTCAAAGAACTCCAGCAAATTTGTCAAACATGACTTCCCCTTCATAAAACCATGCTGACTTTGTCCTATTAAATTATGATTATCCAAATGTCCTGTTACTGTCTCCTTAATAATGGACTCCAAAATTTTACCTACCACAGATGTTAGGCTAACCGGTCTATAGTTTCCAGCCTTCTGTCTACTGCCCTTTTTAAATAAGGGTGTTACATTAGCAGTTTTCCAGTCTGCCGGGACCTTTGCCGAGTCCAGGGAGTTTTGGAAAATTATTACCAATGCATCCACAATCCCTACCGTCACTTCCCTCAAGACCCTAGGATGTAAGCCATCAGGTCCAGGTGATTTATCCGCCTTGAGTCCCATTATTTTACCGAGTACCACTTCCTTAGTGATTTTGATTGTGTTTAGCTCCTCCCCCCCTTTAGCCCCCTGTTTGTCCAGTGTTGGGATATTCTTAGTGTCTTCTACTGTAAAGACTGATGTAAAATATTCATTTAGTGTTTTTGCCATCTCCATATTTCCCACCATTAATTTCCCGGTCTCATCCTCTAAGGGACCAACATTTACTTTAGCCACCCTTTTTCTTTTTATATAACTATAAAAACTCTTACTATCTGTTTTTATATTTTTTGCTAATTTACTTTCATAATCTATCTTCCCTTTCTTAATCAATCTTTTTGTTATTTTTTGCTGTCTTTTAAAGTTTTCCCAATCCTCTATTCTCCCACTAGATTTGGCTACCTTATATGCCCTTGTTTTTAGTCAAATACTATCCTTAATTTCTTTACTTAGCCACGGATGGCTGTCTTTTCTTTTACACCCTTTTCTTCTCAGTGGAATATATTTTTTTTGGAAGTTGTAAAATAACTCCTTAAATGTACACCACTGATCATGTATCATCTTACCCTTTAATCTATTTTCCCAATCCACTCTACTCAATTCCGCTCTCATACCTTCATAGTCTCCTTTATTCAAGCTTAGCACGCTTGTTTGAGATCCAACCTTCTCACCCTCTAATTGAATATGGAATTCAACCATATTATGGTCACTCATTCCAAGGGGATCCTTTACTAGGACATTTTTAATTAATCCCGTCTCATTACACAGGACCAGATCTAAGGTTGCTTGCCCCCTGGTTGGTTCAGTTACATACTGCTCAAGAAACCCATCCCTAATACACTCAATGAACTCATCCTCAAGGCTTGAGATTAAAGTAAAGGGATAGCTCTGTGTATGCTAAAGTATAATCATGATTTGTTATATGCTTCATAACTGTTGGATGCTTACTTGTAATCTCCTGTTGGTTTTTAAATAAAAGAAGTTTTTCACAGATTCATTGCATTTTGTGTTGTCTGTTCAAAGGGTCTGAACTTTGGAAACTGTTGGACGGGGAGGGGGCAATTTCCACATGTCTTACAGTGTGAAGGGTGGCTAGTGAGATGGGGATGTGATAATGTAGATAGAGAGAGAGGGATGGGTGGAGGTGCAAGGTAAGTTGGTGTGAGTAAGGATGAGCAGGAGTAGGGTTGGGAAGGCAGAGTGATGGGGATGTGATGAGAGTCACAGCAGGATGAAGTTGAGTGTGGCTTTGTACTCACCTTTGCTGATCTAATGAGATCATTGAAACGTTTCCGGCACTGCACCCAGGTCCTCCTGAACACATCCCTGCTGTTGACCTCCTCTGCAATTTGAGGCCAGGCTCTTTTTGTCTCCTGGGGAGGTCTCTTCCGCTCATTGGAAGGGAAGAGGACCTCCCTGCGTGCTCTGACTGTCTCCACAAGCATATTGAAGGAGTCATCGAAGAACCTGGGTGCAGCCCTCTGCTTGTCTGCAGTCATCTCTCCAACTGCTTGGAGCAATCAGAATGTCCAGTGTGCTGCCTGCACACTCCTAGATGAACCTTCAAATGCAATGTGGCCATGGCTCCTTTAAATATCCCGGCTGAAAACGCGTCATCAATGACATCATCAGACCCACACCATTTAATAGGGCCGGGTAATGCACAGGGTAGGCTTAATAGGCCCCATTAGCGCAAAGTTGATCTCAGCAGCGGGATGGAAGTAACCACGGGGTCGTGACCTGCCACGCCGACTGCCCGCACCTGACCCACTCAGGTAAAGAAAATTCTGGCCTTAAACTCCAAGGGCTAAAAATTGAGTAGCGCCCTGGAAAAATTAGAGCCCCCGCGCCAGAACTTGAGTGGTTGCACCCTAAGAGGGAAGCGGGGCGCTACTGGAAGTGTCCTGCATCCCTCTTGGGGTGCTGAGAATCAATATCACGACGCTACGTGCCACGGTATTGCAGGAATCCCTCCCCTTCTTAAAGGGGAGGGGCCTTGCGCAGCGCAACCCAGCCCCGGGGATCGAGAGTGCTGGCAAAAGAGCCCGGCACTCAAGAGAAGTGCCGGGCTCTTGGAGCACAGCCGGCACTGTGCGGGTGGGGGGGGGTGGTTCAGGAGGTCGGGGACGGGAGCACAGGCAGGTGCTGGCAGGTGGCCAGCAACAAAAATGGCTGCCTCACACCTCGCCTTTAAATTGTGCCTCCCCGGCTGCAGGTAGGCCCCCCTGACCCCGTCGGACATAACGTCCGACGGCGCTCCCGAAGATCGCGGCCAGGGTGCGAGCGGGGTGCCGTGCATGGCGAATACGTCATCGCCGGCAGCACAGCAGGGTGCTACCGGGTAGCACCGCCACTAACATCCCGCTGAATTTCGTGGGAGGTGTGGGTGGCGCTGCGCCTGAGCGCTAGTTGCTTTGTGCCCTATTGGGCACTAACGGGAGGCGCAAAGCAATCCAATTTTTCCCCCCAATTGTTCAATGCTCCACTAATAATAGAGATTCCCTACATGTGAGTGTGGATCTGACAATTGGGCCTGTAGTGTTACAATGTGCCTAACTCCAAAAAAAATCAGCTGCACTACCAAGGCAGCTGCATTAAAGTTTTGATAAAATTTGATTGTTTAAAAAGTTGTCATTTGCTTTTGCCTTCCCCATAGCAAAAATGTAGAAATCTTACACCACTGGTAAAGAAGGGGATTATAACAAGGCTGCAAACAATCTACTTAATCTATGGCCTAGAAATTTAATATTGGTAAAAACCTGCCGGTGCCACTGCAGGACGATGTTAACAGCCACCGAAAATGATGGCGCTGGCCAGACCGATAAATTGGCACTGGTGACTAATTAACATTAGTCTAGTGCTAAACTTACCGTGCAAGGCAGTTATGGTGGTGTTAGTCCCTGCAGAAGGCCGGAATGTAACGTGGCTGTTGCGCCATTGCGGCAAGAAGAGCCTTCCCTTAAAGCAAGGCTGTCATTTCAGAAAGCATTTCGATCTCTTAAAGGGAAACTGCCTTCTGAAATGAAAAAAGTGTAAAATCATATAAAAATATGCAGTTTATGGTCCTTACTGCTCAACTATTTTTTGAAAAAATTTAAAATTAAAAAGAATTCCCACTCTTAAAGCTGTCTGGCCTCCCGCACCTAAAAAAATGCTAAAAGTGCTTCAGCACTAATACAAATGGCTCAGCAAGCCAGGGAAGGGGCACCCAGGGTTTTGCATGCATCACTCCAGCTTTGTTCAGCGGGTCAACACTGTAAGAGAGGTCTTCTACCTACAGGGGCCAGGAGATGCTCCAGAAAGAAGGATGTGGGACCAGAACACGGAGGCTGTCACTGCCAGCAGTGTTGCCTCCACCACCTGGCTCCAGTGCCCAAAGAAGCTTCATGGCTTAAGACCAGTGGTCAAGGTCAGTGAATGCATCTTCAAAGGCCATCTCCTCCCAACTGCACTACTAGCTTCACACACTGCTCATTGCATGACCACAAACCCCCCCACCCCAATCACTCACCTACCAACAATCTGTACCAAACACGAGATACACCTCCCATTTCTAGCTTCACCTCAGCCCCTTGAAGGAGATAGTGCTGGCCATTACTGGCAGGGGTAGGGCTGAGCCCTAGGCCAGCAGCGGGGCTGAAAGGATGCAAGATGCTGGTATCCTCTTACGTTATCCTCCTTCTCGCATGCACCTCTTGCTTTCCAGCCCTCCCATCACCACAACTCCACATTTGGGCCTTCCTTATTTCACACAGCCAAGAATTGCAGCCTGCCCAGCCAGTGGTTCACCAAGAACAGAGAGAGGAGAGAGAAGAAGAAGAAGAAGAAGAAGAAACACTGTCACTCAATTTCACACTCCCAGCCACCAGCTCCTCAAGGTCAACCAGCATGGCCATCTACAGTGTCCCCCACTGAAAGTCAGCAGCCTTCCACCAGCCATGCTGCAGCTACTGGGGTAGCACTGCGTGACATCAGTAGAATAGGCAAAGGCACACACACAAGACAGTCACTAAGGGAACGCATAAGGGTGATAAGTTGATTTCTTGATGTCATATTGGAAGGATAGATGTATAAAGTTGGATTGGAAAGTTTGCTTTGTGGTGAGTTTTATTTCAGCATTGTGGTCAAGAGGATGCTGTGATGGTCAGTAACAGATGGAAGGTATGGTGTGGGACGAATGTTGAAAGGGGAATTGGGGTAGTGGTCACTGGTACCACAGGTGGATAATTCCATCCTGGATATCCCAGCCAGAAAGGAGCTGTCTGAGTTGCATCCTTCCTTCTACTTCCTCCTCTTCTGCTTCCTCCACTTCTGCATCTTCTTCTTCTGGTTCTTCCTCTTCTGGGCTTCCTCTTCTGCATCTTCCTCTTCTGCGTCTTCCTCTTCTGCACTTCTTCCCTCTGCGAGCGGATGCTGTGAAGCTGAAATAAAGGCATAATGTGCTTGAAATACTCAGCAGGCCAGGTAGCATCTTTTGATCTGAGATGTGAACTCTGTTTCTCTCTCCCACGGATGCTACCTGGCCTGCTAAGTATTTTCAGCATTTTCTGTATTCTTGGAGACCTTCCTTTACCATCCAAGGCCTTTCAAGCTTCCAGCAGCACTCCCTGCACACTTAAAAACTTTTAACATGTACTGCACCAAGCCACAGCTTGAATGAAATAAAAAAAATCCAGTCCAAAAGCTTAAATGCAAACTTACCTGAAAGATGTGTGTGTCCCTTTAAGAAGTGCTGACAGCATCCTTGTCAGTCTGCTGCACACACACTTTTCAGAGTGAACTGAGGACTTAGCGCTAATCTCAGCGCTAAGGTCAAAGTTTGCAGAGCATGAAGTTAAGTCTGCGTTGAACGCCGACTGATGTCATGCTCTTGATATTTGCATCTCCAAGGCCAGCACTGCTATTGGCAGTGCTAACGTTCTCACCAAAATGGTGGCTGCCAAGTCCCATGCCAGAGAAGGACGTTAGAGTGGCTGCCACAATTTTTCACCTGGATTCCAGCACTAACGGGTGGCGGTAAGTAGCCCAATTTCTGGACCAGTATCTTTTGTCCTCTGTTTATTCTAGTGGTTGCTGCAATTTCAACCATGACATTCTACCATATGTGCAAAAATGTGGCTATAATTTAAAGAAATAGTACAGCATTTGCAGGAGGAACTGGTTCCAATTATTTCTACGAATGGATAGTAGTTACTTTGTCACCTTCAAATTGGTTGTTTTTATTCATATCTAAAATGAGTGATGCCCTCTGCAATTCTCTGTAGCAGGCAGCACAAAGTACACAAAGAGTCAATAGGTTCAGAGAGCACAGGACAGTGGGGAATAAATCTACTGACATCTAGGAGGGTATTTGTAGCTGTCAACATAAAAGCATATTTTCAGTAAAAAAAAATCACTGAAAAGTAAATTACTGATTGCTGACAATATTCATTTCAAATACAACTGAGTTAATACAAATAAGTTATTTTTCTTCATTCATTCACTTCTCAAGCAAGAGGACTGTTGAAAAGTATTACTGTATTTTTCATAGTTGATTTTAATTCATGTTAGATTATCATTTACAGAATATGACACAAATAATACTGATTTATAGCAATAATAACTTTGTATCTGGAAAAATTGATGCCTGGGAATAATTACAAGGCAGCAATTCAATCCAGGATCAAGTATAAGAGCAATTCTCAAGTAGTTTATAACCATCAGTTGAGCCTTGAGATTAGATTACAACTTTGAAATCTTAATACAATCGCATCATGATATATACTTTCAATTTTGGAATACAACTGTGTTTTTATTTAGTTTTGTGCTGGCAGTCTCCAGCAGTGCACTGCAGAACCTTGATGCATGATACCCTTCACAGAAGAGAGTTAATTATTGCAAAATTATTTCTGTGATTTTATTAAGATATAAATCTGCTGTTGAACATGTACATAAAAGGATAAACAAATGCCATGAAAATGAAGATTTTGCATTATTCCTCTAACATGTCTCCCCAACTATCAATGATGCTGATTTATTTTGTTGGTGAAATCATTTAGGTTGAAGCCAGAAAATTGATGTAAATAGATTTTGACTGTTTCTGAGAAAAGATAGTTTCTGTTGTGTTGGCAGAACAATTTCCATGAACAGACAGATAAGATATTTTCAAGCAATAATTTGAAAGTGATTTTGAATATTGTTCGTGAGCCACTGAACTATGTAGGCAACCTTTCTTAGCTCTCTGATGATTCTGGTGACTACATGGGCCTTGTTTTATCTGTGCTCTGCATCTGTCCGAGGCTGATGCTAGAGTATCCAGGGCTGAAGAAGTACCTGTGGTCTCCAAGGAACAATCTGTCAAGTCTGCCTGTATCTTTACACGAATATGGTGCAGCTAACTGCCTTAAAATGAAACCATTATGACTCTTGTCTCAGATGCAGGCATTGGCCTCCATGAAACAGTACTCATGAACACTGGACAGCTAGACATGATGGAGCAGAACGCTTTTCTAGTCAATCATTGTGCCTCGTATCATGCAGTTATTGTTATTCAGTAAGAAAGAATCTGTAAGTGCTGAGCCTGTTAAACATTATTTGCTTTGTTTGATTCATCTGTGGGCAGCAAATTCTCATCCTTGCTAATTGTTTTACTGATAACTGACTGCTGATTATTGGTTGGTAGTTTTTATACCTGTTTGCTACTTGTTTATCAGTATGTTCCCTTCCCATTCAGTTGTGATTTGTGCTGTTTTATGAATATGATGATGTTTGAGCCAATCAGGCACAGATATTACATACACTTTGCAAGCGTGGCAACAGTTGACGCTTTAAGTGCTCTGCTTTCAAGTGTGACAGTGTGACACTTGGAAATATGATGGACACTGGTGAGATGCAAGACTTTTATTAATATGGATTACTGTTACACAGTTCATGTTTTCAAATGTTAAGGTTGAATGATGTTAGATCGTATACTAGTTAATCCTTCGTGGCGATGCTTGTGGACCTGGAGCATGCTTGTGCTGTTTAGCTACTAAGATGGAGATGTTCATTTAAAGCCACTGCACTTGTAATTCCACTCACTTTGTGCTAGTGGGAATGATCCCACCAATCAGAATAGAATAGAAAACTCTAACTGAAATTAGGAAAATCTGGTTTCAGTTAACATGGGAGCAGTCTACAAGGTTACCAGAAACTTTTCAACATCACAAATTTGAAGAGTCTTTTGACAATTTAATTATTTAGATTTCTGATGCTGAAAAACTTCTGACAGACTTTTAAGAGTAAATTTTCATCTTTATCGCTTGGGTGGTAATCTGGCAGAGTGGATCACTCGCTCATTATAGAAATCAATGGAATGAAAATCAGGTGGGTCCGATAACGGGCAGACAATTTGCTCCACCAGATTACTGCCCATGCAGCAAAGGTGAAGATTTATCTCATAACTTGTTGACACATTTTGAGTACAAAATCTGATTGCTTGGGTTTTTATTCAATGTCTTCTGTTCTTTGTAATGGAGACTTAGATCAAAATTACAGGGGTGAAATTGGTCTTTGGCTGTAGTGGAAAATGAGTGATAATGAATCAGCAGCCCATTTTACACCCCACGGAAGAGAAAGCCAGGCAGGGCGCAAAATGATCTACGATTCACTATCGTCCCTTTTGTGCTACAGCCGAAGACCAATTTCACCCCCTGTAATTTTGAACCCTATTCCAATGCTGCTTTCATGTACATGATTTAGGCCCATCTGTTATTAATGCCAAGTGAAGTACTGATATTAATTGACAGGATCAGGTATATTTTCTGTAAAACACTGAAAATATATTCATTCCCATGTACGATTTCTCTCATTCAGTAAACTAAGATTGCACATTTTCTACTTAACAAAAAATTGAAAACAGCTTATACCCATATGACCTTATAACTGCTGCAGCTTTCAATGCCTTCTTGGAGGTCAATTTGTACTATGATATTGAGTGCACTTGCAACTGCAAGACTTGTCCTCAAATAGATTTTCACTAAAGGGCTTAAATTATAGACACTGAAGTCTTTTGGGAATTTCACTTTGGTCTTTCCTGGGAAAAATGGACAACAAGAATAGCAATGCTGGAAAATTGCCTGTGTTCTCAACCATATATATTTTCTAAGACTTTTTCTTCTCTTTCCCCTTCACCATTATTGCTAGATCAGTCACATGACCATTAAACGGATGATTATTGCTAGGTGGCATTCTTGAATGTCACCTTCATGCATTGGGGAATTCAAAGCTGTCAACATCTTCAGTTTTGTACATTCCTTTGGAGTGAGTGAAAAATTTTCACAGACAGTGCTGAAATTTATACTTGAAGGTTCCGATCAATTTGACCGTTACAAAAATTCTTCATTGTACCGTGCAATGCATCCATAGAAGCAACAGAGCAAGATAACAATGGCCAATATTATCAATAGTTACTTGTGGCGGAGAGTACAAAGCTCATTAAATAATTGGCACCCAGGGTGGTACAGGAAAGACAATTAAGACTTGGAGCTTCGGCACTTCAGCTGTATTGCTTCACTTGTTTCTGGTTTTCATTAAAAGACGAAGCAAGGACTCCCCTAATGGCCGAGCTGGTTAAGACAATGCGTAACTGCACCATAAAAACCAGAAAGATCCCATTTGCAATCCTTGGTCTATGCTGAGTGAACTGATCTCAGGTAGGAAGGACAGTGGTGGAGCGCTACAATTGGGTTCAGTGGCCCTTGGTTAGCAATGGGCACATTGGCCAGGGCTCTTACTCCTGATTGCTGTCTGGTGACTAGGCGGCCTGAACACTCAGGCCTTGACAGTGAAGATGGGAGGCAAGCAAGAAAGTTCCAAAGGAGGTGACAGAACATAAGAACATAAAAATTAGGAGCAGGAGTAGGCCATATGGCCCTTCGAGCCTGCTCCTCCATTCAATAAGATCATGGCTGATCTTCGACCTCAACTCCACTTTCCTGCCCGTTCCCCATAGCCTTTGATTCCCCGAGAGTCCAAAAAGCTATCTATCTCAGCCTTGAATATACTCAACGACATAGCATCCACAGCCCTTTGGGGTAGAGAATTCCAAAGATTCACAACCCTCTGAATGCAGAAATTCCTCCTCATCTCAGTCTTAAATGGCCAACAGCTTATCCTGAGATTATGCCCCCTAGTTCTAGACTCTCCAGCCAGGGGGAGCAACCTCTCAGCATCTACCCTGTCAATACCCCTCTGAATCTTATATGTTTCAATGAGATCACCTCTCATTCTTCTAAACTCCAGTGTGTAAAGGCCCAATCTACTCAATCACTCCTCATAAGACAACCCTCTCACCCCAGGGATTAACCTACTGAACCTTTGTTGCACCACCTCTAAGGCATGTATGTCCTTTCTCAGATAAGAGACTAAAGCTATACACAGTACTCCAGGTGTGGTCTCACCAAAACCTTGTACATTTGTAGCAAGACTTCCTTACTCTTGTACTCCAACCCACTTGTCTTACAAGGTAAGAAAAGCTTAATAAAAATTAAATTCATTTATAATTATGGTTCTAAATTTAAAATAAAACTTACCAGCAAGAAGCACAGTGGCCCAGGGAACTTAAAATATATTTAAATTAAAGAAAACTTGCCTGTAGATACACCCAGAGGAACAGACCTGGGAGACAAAAATGGAGGAACATCAGCACCACCTAGTGTTTGGAAGACTTAAAGGTAAGTATAATGGTAAGTATACATACCTTACCATTAGAATGAATACCCAAGTGTGACAAAGGAGGTAACTGTGATGAACAAGATACATGGGCTAGACACAAGATTTTTACTATATTATGGCCAAATATATGGTTGATTTAACATAACATTGTTCATTGAAAGTTGGATGATTTGCCTGAAAAGGAGAAAAGGATTATTTGCTGTGATGGAGAATGTATTATTGTGGCGGTATATTTTAGGTGTTTTGGGAATAAAGAGACTATTATTAAAAATCATGAAATTAATATAATTATATTAAATGATGGAAAGAAATAATATAGAAATTGAAATTAATGTACTTGAAAAATGGTGCAAATTGTATGTCAGCAGGTTTATACAATTACAGAGGTTTATGAATAAAAGGAATAGAAGTTAAAATAAATTAAAGTGAAATATATGAAATACTATATTACCACTATATATATAATGTATAAAGAAAGTGTGTACAGCTATAATATTACAAGACTTGGCATAGAGCACATATCTTGTAAGCATCATACTTAATTCCTGTCAGAATTTAACCATCACAATTTAGACATCATGCTTTACCGTGATCCATGGGAGAATATAAAAAAATCTATGTAGAGTAAGTGTTTAATGTAATGTATGTATTCAATTTAATTGTATATAGATACCTAAAATTAAAATATTATAGAATTTCATATTTGTGTGTCGCTGTCAGCGTGCTCCACCAAAAGTCAAACTAGACCCCATTGGAAGAGGAAGTAAAAAAATATAAACAGCAGGAGCAGGGCTAAAAGTGCCAGGAGCATCATATAATTAAAATATACCCGAATGGAAATGTGACTAAAAGACACACAAAGACTAGGGCCGGAAATTTCTGGGTTGGTAGCACGTGCAATCAGTGGCGGGTCGGGTGAGAAAGTTGTTATTTTTGATAGCTGGTTGGGAACCCACTGTCATCTCACTCGAACGTGCCTTTCCCCCAGGCGTGTCTGTCAACGCGGAGCCGAGCCGACGGGCAGCGGCGGCCAGCCCAATTGAAATCATTATCAGGAAGTTTACAAGGCACTTAAGAGCCTTTAGTTAGTTCCTTTTTTAATTTCCCTGCATGGCCACGGGATTCATGCAGCTTGGGTCTGTCAACCTGAGGCGGGAGTTCCATGACCATTGCTCCAGTAAAAGCTCCCACCTGACAGATGATCACTTTCCTCAGGCAGAAGCTGTTGCTCAGTCCATTTCCAGCACAGATTCTGCAGGCTGCAAGTTTTTCCAGCAAAGTCTCCATCCAGTCTCACCTCATTGGAAGAACTCTCTCACCATTTGTAATGATCAGTGACATGTCATTCTAGAATGGTACACTAGGTGGAGCTGTATGTTTAAGAGTGGGCTACCCACAAGGCAGTAGTCAAGATGGATGCCTGTACACTAGTCCACATGGCTGAATAAATGACTAGCTCAAGCTAGCTGTTCATAATGTAAACGTCTATTTATTTATGAACATAACATGGTACCAGGAGTGGTAATATCTGCTGAATATTGTGAAACATGACATGGAGAATTTGAAGCCACTGGCGGGTTTGAAACTCATGGGGAATGTCAACTGCAATTGGCGGACTTTCAAACAGCAATTCGAATTCTACATTGCTGCCATCGGGTTCGGTACGATGCCAGACGCAAGGAAAATAGCGCTCTTGCTCACGGTTGCAGGCCCGCAGGTGATAGAGGTATTTAATACGTTTGTATTTGATCAAGAGGAGGACAGAAAAAAAATGGACGATGTGCTAAAGAAGTTTGATACACATTGTTCTCCCAAAAAGAACGAGACCTATGAGAGGTACGTGATCCGTTCACGGACACAGCAGCAAAATGAGACATTTGATAGCTTTGTGACCGATCTGAAACTGAAAGCACAGACATGTAATTTCTCTGAACTGGAACCATCCATGATTCGTGACCAGATTGTGTTTGGTATTCATGATAAAAAGGTCAGGGAATGTTTGTTGAGAGAAACCGAACTAACATTGGAGGATGCTGTGAAAATACGCCATGCCAGTGAGCTAGCTCAGAAGCACGTGAAGACTTTAAGTGAAATTAATAATAATGCGAATGTAATGAGTGACTGTGCTGCTGTCGGCGCTGTGTTCTGCAAGGGGAAGAAACATGGGCAGAACAGAAATGCAAAGCAATCGGAGGATGGAACTTTTAATTGTAAACGCTGTGGTTACCAGCAGCAGTCAAGACAATGCCCAGCGTTTGGAAAAATGTGCACAAAATGTAATGGAAAGAATCACTTTGCCAAACAATGCTTTTCAAAAGTAAAAACAAAGAAAGGGCAACAAGTCAGTGTGATTGAGGACACTGATTTAAGTGAGACATTTTTTGTAGGAATGGTGTCATATGATAATATCGAAAATGATACAGAAAATGTGCAGCCCTCAGGAATGGACAATGCTGAACATAAAGTTAATGCAATAAAAGAGGACAAATGGATAATGCCACTGCAGGTAAATGGAGCATTAGTTACATTGAAACTAGACGTTGGGGCAAAAGCAAACTTAATCAGTATGAGTGACATTAAAAATATGAAAGAAAAGCCCAAAATACAGAAAAAGTCAGTACTACTGAAGAACTATAATGGACAGAAAATAGATAGCTTAGGTGTATGCAGACTTAAAGTGACAGTCAAAGACAAAGTGCATCATCTCATGTTTTCTGTTGTGGCTGAAGGACTTGATTCACTACTAGGTGACAAAGCTTCTGAGGACTTAGAACTGGTCAAGAGAGTCTTCCGTATAAACTGTGCCATAAGCAGACCAGATGACTCAGTGGATTCTGTAGTGAGTAATTTCCAGGATGTGTTCAAAGGATTTGGAGTTCTACCATTCACTTACAAGATCCAGCTAAAGGAGGATGCTCAGCCAGTGGTACATGCTCCACGGAGAGTTCCAGCACCCCTGCGTGACCAGCTCAAGAAAGAACTGGACAGAATGACCACACTAGGAGTCATCAGGAAAGCCGAAGAGCCAACAGACTGGGTTAACTCCATGGTATGTGTAAAGAAAAAGAACAATGATCTAAGAATATGCATGGATCCAAAGGACTTAAATGCAAACATAAAACGTGAACACTACCAGATTCCCAAGCGAGAAGAAATCACCAGTGAAATGTAAGGTGCCAGATACTTCACAAAGCTCGGTGCCTCACAAGGATTTTGGCAACTATAACTGGATGAAGAGAGCACCAAATATTGTACCTTTAGCACACCATTTGGCAGGTATTGTTTCTTCAGAATGCCTTTCGGGAAAATATCTGCATCTGAAATCTTTCATAGATCGATGGAACACATAATTGAAAGTCTGGAAGGAGTTCAGGTCTATGTTGATGACATCATCATCTGGGGCTCCACACTGAAAGAACACAATGAGAGACTGACTAAAGTGCTACAGAGCATACGCCGGAATGGACTGAAGCTCAACAAAGCCAAGTGTCAGTTTGGCATCCAGGAAGTCACTTTCCTAGGAGATAATCTATCTGGCAAAGGAATAGAGCCAGATATCGAAAAAGTAAACGCCATACTCAACATGCCCCGACCCACTGACAAAAAAAGGAGTGCTACGCATCATGGGGATGATAAACTTCATTGGAAAGTTCATTCCTAACTTGTCAGCCAAGACAGCCTGTCTGCGAGACCTGCCACATAAAATAAAATAAGTTCACATGGACAGAAAGACATGAACAAGAGTGGAAGAACCTTAAAACAGTGCTGACAACCACACCTGTACTCACCTTCTTTGACCCAACAAAGAGAATCAAAGTGTCAACGGATGCATCAAAAGATGGTCTAGGCGCGGTCTTGCTACAAGCAGAGGGTGAAGATTGGAAGCCCTGTTGCCTATGCCTCCAGGTCTATGACTGACTCCGAGTGTCGATACGCCCAGATTGAAAAGGAATGTCTAGGCTTGGTAGTTGGACTAGAAAAGTTCCATGGCTACATATATGGACTTCCCACCTTCACAGTTGAGACAGACCACTGCCCACTGGTTGCCATCATAAAAAAAAATCTAAATGAGATGTCGCCAAGGATTCAACGACTCATGATGAAGCTGCAAAGATATGACTTTGAACTGATCTACACACCAGGCAAACACATAGGCCAAGAAATTCAGTAAGGCACTGCAAGCTTTGCTCCCAGTTACCGCCTAAAGAGGGCTTCTGCGCCAGTAGAGGAGGTTGCGCTGATATTGAGCTCGGCGGTAATGGCGGCGGTAGCTGGTAGCGCTGCGCTGGCACCGATGACGTCATTGGTGTGCGCAATGCCCCGTTTCCGCCCCAATGCCGGCCCGACGCCCATATTCAGTTGCCGCCGCCTCCTCCGTGGTGGCCGCTACTAACATCCGGAGACCAGGGCCTTACTGCAGCCTTAGTGGGGCGCATAAAGGTGGGGTTTCTGTGATGCTGTGATTCTGAGGTGCGGCCGGCCGCTTTCTCGGCGGCCGCCTGCCCGCACCTCCTTCCCCGGCCTCCTCCACCACCCCCCCGCGGCATTGCCGGCTGCTTTCCACGAGCCCGGCACTTCTCCGTGGTGCCGGGCTCATTTGCCGGCACAATCCAGCGGCGATCTCCCCGTTGCAGGCACCTCCACCTTAAGAGAAGGAGGAGGCCTGCAGTACCGCAGCCTGCCGCACCGCATCGGGTGGCGCAGCAGCACCTAGAGCACTGAAATTCAGTTTCAGTGCCCCAAGCGGGGGCGGGCACACCCTGGAAAAGCACCCGGTTCCGACTTGGGGTGCAAAAAGTGAATATCTGACGGTCGCAAATGGCTGCCCAGCGTTAACTTTTGGGCGCTAGCCAGCTGGCGGGGCCATAGTGAATTTCTAGGCCAGAGTGTTAGCAGATGCACTATCCCGAGCACCCACAATGAGTCATGTGAGCTCTACTGAAGAAGACGTGGATGTTCATGTGAGTATGGTCACTGCTGCGCTGCCCGTGTCAGACCCAAAATCAAAGCAAATAGCAGAAGAAACAATAAAAGACACAGTGTTCAAACAGTAATAGAGAACATTCATCATGGTTGGCCAAAAGGTTCCTTTCCAAAGTACTATCACATCAGGTCAGAGTTGAGTGTCGCAAGTGGACTATTACTAAAACAGAACAGAATAGTCATTCCACAGGCTTTACGTCGAGACATGCTCAAAAGGATTCACGAGGGACACCTCGGAATTGAAAAATGCAAAAGGAGAGCAAGAGACACTGTTTATTGGCCTGGCATAAATAAGGACATTGAGAACATGATAGGCGAATGTGAGACATGTCAGAAACACCAAAACAAACAAGCAAAGGAACCAATGATAGGAGCTGACTTACCAACAGCACCATGGCAAAAGGTTGGTATGGACCTTTTTCATTTGAATGGTAAAGACTATCTAATAGTGATTGACTACTATTCTAACTATCCTGAGATGGCGCTGCTCTCAAGCACATCAGCAAGCAGTGTCATAATGCATGTTAAATCCATCTTCGCCAGACATGGAATTCACAGGATTGCCATTAGCGACAATGGTCCGTGCTTCAACTGTAAGGAGTGGCAACAGTTTGCAGCACATTATGACTTTCAACACATCACATCCAGTCCTCTGTATGCTCAGTCAAATGGTAAGGCAGAGAAAGGTGTTCAAGTTCTCAAACAGCTACTGAAGAAAGCAACAGAAAGCAAGTCTGATCCTTATCTCGCCCTGCTGAGCTACTGAGCCTCCCCTTTAGACTGTGGTTCTTCACCTGCTGAACTCCTAATGGGTCGCAAGTTGCTTACCACACTACCCTGCTGTGCAAAAGAAAAGCAGAGTAAGGAACTGAGACAGAGACTTCAACTGTTAAAGCTGAAACAGAAATCATACTATGACAAGTCATCCAAAACTCTGAAACCATTGACAAGGGATGATGTTGTCAGGATTGTGGATCCAGATACATGGAACAGGAAAGCTACAGTTCTTGAGGAAGTAGGACCAAGGTCATACACTGTTAGAACTGAGGAAGGACAGATTCTCAGGAGGAACCGCCGTTCCCTCCTCAAAACACAAGAAACTTATCAAGAGCAAATTGATGACAATGCCGCAACTGAATCTTGTCACTCACCACCAGAACAATCTAACACAAACACACATACAGGCTCTCATGAAAACACATCAGACTTACCTGTGCTGAGAAGATCCACACGTGAAGTAAAAAAGCCTGATAGACTAGGCAAAGAAAACTATAATAAAAGAATGAAAAGCTTAGAGTTCATAAAGTAAAGCTTTGAAAACATGTTGACTGTTGTGAAGATGTTTATGTCATCATGATTGATTGATATTGATTCATATTGATTTTGTTTAACCTCTATAACCTCTAAGGAAGGGGGATGTAATGATCAGTAACATGTCATTCTAGAATGGTACACTAGGTGGAGTTGCATGTTTAAGAATGGGCTACCCACAAGGCAGTAGTCAAGATGGATGCCTGTACACTAGTCCACATGGCTGAATAAATGACTAGCTCAAGCTAGCTGTTCATAATGAAAACGTCTATTTATTTATGAACATAACACCATTGACAGAATGCTTCTGTCATCTGTACTTCACCAGCCATCTATTCCATCAACATGGGTGCACTTTATACTCTCTCACCTTGGTTCTCAGAATCAGACCACGATGAGCCCCAACACCAGCAGCACCAGGCATTCCAGCAGCACCAACAACAACACCAACCTCTCCACAATCACCTGATGCTACGCAGGACACAGGTCATCAGCACCCGACCATATTGTTGTCCAGGAGGCCAGGGATGGCCTCACCATGGCCAGATTTAGTTAGCTTTACGCTGCACATCCTGGCTGCCACATGGTGTACCAGGTTGGCTCCACCCCACACCAATACCATAAAGCATCCCTACAATGACCAAGCCATTCCTTTCACACTCATCACCATTGTGGAGGGTAGCGTTATGTCTCACCATTCACTGCAACTCACTAAGCCACTTCCAAAGGTGCACACAAATCTGTCCAAGACCGGAAAGTGTTGAAAATAAAGATTTCAATGTTTGACAGTACATTAATAGAAACTTTACATGAACATTGGTTATAACACCCAAGTGGCTAACCTTGTGTGTTGTTAGTTGGTATGATTGCACTAGGATGAGGGTGAGTGGGGAAAACGCTAGAGTCCATTATGAAAGATGTAATAGCAGAGCACTTGGAAAACAGTGACAGGATCGGACAAAGTCAACATGGATTTACAAAAGGTAAATTGTGCTTGACTAATCTACTGGAATTTTTTGAGGATGTAACTGGTAAAATAGATAAGGGAGAACCAGTGGATGTGTTGTATTTGGACTTTCAAAAGGCTTTCGATAAGGTCCCGCATAAGAGGTTAGCATGTAAAGTTAAAGCACATGGGATTGGGGGCAAGGTATTGACTTGGATAGAGAACTGGTTGGCTGAAGGAAGCAAAGAGTTGGATTAAACAGGTCTTTTTCTGAGTGGCAGGCAGTGACTAGTGGGGTACCGCAGGGATCAATCCTTGGACCCCAGCTATTCACAATATATATTAATGATCTAGACAAGGGAACTAGATGTAATATCTCAAAATTTGCAAACGACACAAAGCTGGGTGGGCGTGTGTGCTGTGAGGAGGATGCTGAGAAACTCCAGGATGATTTGGACAGGTTGGGTGATTGGGCAGAAGCATGGCAGATGCAATATAACATGGATAAATGTGAGGTTATCCACTTTGGTGGCAAAAACAGGAAGGCAGATTATTATCTGAATGGCAATAGATTGGGAGAAGGGGAAGTGCAACGAGACCTGGGTGTCCTTGTGCACCAGTCACTGAAGGTAAGCATGCAGGTGCAGCAGGCGGTTAAGAAGGCAAATGGTATGTTGGCCTTTGTAGTGAGAGGGTTTGAGTACAGGAACAAGGATGTCTTGCTGCAGTTGTACAGGGCCTTGGTGAGACCACATCTTGAGTATTGTGTGCAGTTTTGGTTGCCTTATCTGAGGAAGGATGTTCTTGCCATGGAAGGAGTTCAGCGAAGATTCACCAGGTTGATACCTGGGATGGCAGGAATGACGTATGAGGAGAGATTGGGTCGATTGGGCTTGTACTCGCTGGAGTTTAGAAGAATGAGAGGGGATCTCATTGAAACTTATAAAATTCTGACAGGACTGGACAGACTAGATGCAGGAAGGATGTTCCCGATGGTCGGGGAGTCCAGAACCAGGGGTCACAGTCTAAGGATAAGGGGTAGGTCATTTAGGACAGAAATGAGGAGGAATTTCTTCACCCAGAGAGTGGTGAACCTGTGGAATTCTCTACCACAGAAGGCAGTAGAGGCCAAGTCATTAAATATATTCAAGAGGGAGTTGGATATATTTCTTAAAGCTAAAGGGATCAAGGAGTATGGGGAGAAAGCAGGGACCGGGTACTGAATTTGGATGATCAGCCATGATCGCATTAAATGGCGGAGCAGGCTCGAGGGGCTGAATGGCCTACTCCTGCTCCTATCTTCTATGTTTCTATGTTTCTATGTGAGGGGTGACTAGTGAGATGGGGAAGTGATAATGTAGAGATAGAGAGAGGGATGGGTGAAGGTGCAAGTTATGTTGGTGTGAGTAAGGATGTGCAGGAGTAGGGTAGGGAAGGCAGAGTGATGGGGATGTGTTCAGAGGCACAGCAGGATGCAATTGAGTGTGGCTTTGTACTAACGTTTCTTGATCTAATGAGATCATTGAAACATTTGCACAGGGCTGCACCCAGGTCCTCCTGAACACATCCCTGCTTGTGACCTCCTCTGCAATCTGCAACCAGGCTGTCTTGGTCTCCTGGGGAGGTCTCTTCCGCCCATCGGAAATAAGACGACTTCCCTGCATGCTGTGACTCCCTCCATAAGCATATGGAGGGATTCATGGGAGAACCTGGGTGCAGTCCTGCACCTCTGTGTAGTCATTGTCAGTGTTTGCAGCACTTCAATGCTGTAGTACACTGACAGCACTATGTTAGATTAAACTTCAAAGCTAATGTGGCCATGGGTCCCTTTAAAGATCCCAGCTGAAAACACGTCATGAATGACAACACCAGACCCGCTCCATCTCATTGGGCTGGGTAACGCACTGGGTGGGCTTAATAGGTCCCATTAAGATAAGTTCATTTTCAACAGCGGGCTGGAGCCAGCAGCGGGGTTGCGACCCACCACGGACACTGCCCAGGCAGGCAAAATTCCAGCCCAGGAGCTGGACTGCAAAGTAACAGTAGAGTTGTACTTAAAAACACAAATAACAATTTTAACTTGCGTTGGTGATTTAATTTTGCCGCCTGCCCATGGCAAAATGAGGCCCCGGCAATGTTAAACATCAGGTATCATTAATATGCGACCAGCTGACTTAACCCGTTCCAGGTGGGAAGTTGGTCGGAGGCGGCTGCTGGCCTGCACAAAATCCAGGCCGGCACTCAGGTAAGTGTGAGGAGAGTGATACCCGGGGGCGTTGGCACTCCTGCTCCTCCTGGCCCCATAAAAGAAAGTGCCCCATGATGTCATCAGACCCTGATCTGCATACTTTGGGAGGACAACTTCAGCATCTTCAGAAATTGGAAACACTAGGATCCAGGCGCCAATCAGCTGTAAATCACCTGGTGGATTTTAACTGGTTACCCATCTGGTTTCCACTGGGCAGGTAGGGTTAAAATCCAACCCAGGAATGAGAGTTTTATTTTAAAAAACTACCAGGGTCAGAACAGAACTAAAACCAACACAAATACCATGTGCAGGACAAAAATAAATACAAACACAAGGACAAATGCCAGCAGCGGGACTGGAAAAACACAAATAACAGGAATGGGACCAAAAAAAACATGGACAGCTGTAATGGGAGTTAAATAAAACACCATAGCAGATTGCAAATGGTGCAAGGAGACTTCTTCCAAATGCCTTCTAACCGTAATCATACCTAGACACTTCCCCATCACTCCTAGACTTTATGCCCATCTCTCCTCCTTTTAGTTCCTCACCCCAGTCTCCCAGCCCTCTTCTCCCCCAGACCCCTCTTCCTTTCCCCACTCAAGTTCCAAAGTTTCCAGATGATTCCCAGTACTGAGTGGGCTGAAGAGTGGCCCAAATGCCCAAGCGGGGATGATGGGGGGCTGGTGTGGATGGTTGGAGTCCTGAGGTGGGATATCTAGGGCAGGTGGCTGGAGCCCCATAATATCAATGGAGTTGGCAGAGGTGGAAGTGGGAACAAACGGACAGGCTGACCCTCAAAATGTCATTGACTGTCATGGTTGGGAGGACTATTGTTGGAGTTTATTACATATAGATAATTACAAGGAAAACATTAGTGCCACGAGGTCTCTTAGCTTGGAGACTCAGCTAGGAGGAACAACAGCACTGAATCGCAGCTCAGTAAGAAATGGGAAGATGGATGCATGAAAGAAAAGTGTGACAGAAAAGTCATGGAAATAGTATGACAAAAAGTATGATGCAAAATCATGATGCATGGAATAAGAGCAAACTGGACAAGAAATGTGCATATACATGAAATGTTTAATATATTATAGATAGATTAATTGTAGATTTAAATAGATGTTTTGTTTATGAAAGCTCAGTTGATTTAACAACAGAGGACATTACAGAATGGAACATTAGCTACAGGGCAAGGTTGGAAACAAGGCCATGAAATCACAGTTAACAAGAAAAGGCTCAGCTCTGTAAATATTGATCCAGTCGCTTTTCAAGCAGCTGATTTAAGATTCACAGCATTGGCATTCAATCCGTGCACATGTGAACTCAAAATCTCCACCCTCTGATGTGACTATTGCACTGACTGGAGAAAACAAATTGAGGCAAAGTTAAATTGTCTTCATCCTGGTCACAGTGTCCGAAGACTGAATAATTAAAAGGCTGCTAAACTAGAATGGAAAGGAAGTGAATTTAAAAGTCTCCTTTCTAATTGTACTCTCTAGATGCAGTCCCTCATGTTCAGACACCATTATCACTATTCTACATCTTCACTAAGCAATCACAAACAAACCTAAGTGATTCTGAAGATCTTGTGAGTTCTAATAAACACATTTTACAAGGGTCTAAGAGAGCAAAGATGTGAGGAAAGCACAAAAGAAAATGATCCAAGGACACCTGCCAGGCACAACACATTAGCTGAACTGTCTTATTTTAAGCCTTATCCAGAACTATTAGCTTTAGGTTGATATTTATTCTGACAAGGTATTGGGTCTCTGTCTCTCTTTGGTCTGGGAATGATCCTGGCACCCTTTTTGTTACCATGATCAAATGGGGTGGTGAGCACAATTGGATAAATCAAATCAGATGTTTTTTATCGAGAAACAAGAAAACCAAGTGATCATCCAATGCAACTCGGGCACAGGCCAATCCAAGGGAATGATTTGAACAGTACACGTAACTTATTTCAGCAAGTTTTACTCTGCATTCAGTTCATCGCGGTAACTTGATTGAAATAAGTAATTTTGTTTCCTGTGCAGTAAGCTACTATAACATTTGAGAATTTATTGGCATTGCCTAAGTAGAATTTTGTCATTTTATAATATTTCTTATATATTAAATGCAGCACTTTGCTGATTTATCAGTAGCCAGCTGGCATTGCCACAACCCTTTAGAATGTTAATAAGGAAGCAGTTTGGAACATTTCATACCCTGGTGATATGATGGTTCCCAGGTGGGACACCAGTCAAAAGAAAAAAAGAACTTGAAAATATATTGTGCCTTTCACAACCTCAGGATATTCCAAAGCACTTCACAACCAATGAAGTACTTTTGAAGTGTATTAACTGTTGTAATGTAGAAAAAATGGCAGCCACATTGTGCATAGCAAGGTCCCACAAACAGCAATGTGATATCAGACTGTTACTTTTGCATATTATGTTAACTTTGAGACAATGGCCCAGAAATTCGGGTCGGTGGCTTCCCGCGGGTGCAAGCCCCCGACCTGCACTTACCTAGCGCGCCGGCCGTTGAGCTGTGGGCCCACGTGGGATTCCGATCCTGGGCCTCCTCCAACTGCCGGCGCGCAGTGCT
Organism: Somniosus microcephalus; assembly: GCF_052327205.1. Taxonomy (NCBI): domain Eukaryota; kingdom Metazoa; phylum Chordata; class Chondrichthyes; order Squaliformes; family Somniosidae; genus Somniosus; species Somniosus microcephalus. Next base: position 120,792,444 of record NC_140995.1, read on the forward strand.
TGCGTATCCCAGGGGCGCAGTTAGTTTGATGCGTCCCCTGGGATCACATGGGCCATGGAGAGCCAATGGTAGCAGGAAATGCTTCATTCATAAAGGAAGAGCTGTCAAACCTATAAATACTTTAAGCCCCAAAACATCACTAAAACTTCAAATAATTTTTTTTTAAATCACATTTTTAAAATAACTAAAAATTACATGAAATAACTATTTTAAACAATAATTTAAATTTTTGAAAAATTTAATTACATTTTCTAACGGGGCTAAAAATAAACTTACCTTTCTTTAAATATTTAAAAATAATAAACCTGTGGAAAAAATGCTTGCACCTGCTTTTTAAAAGTCTAACTGCTGGAGACTTACCCTCCCGGAAAAACCTGGAAAAAAACGTAGGTTCGTTGCGCACGCGCTGCCTCTCCGGCGCACGTGTTCCATCTATCAACCCCTTCTTTCAGGGGAATGGAAGTGCCGGTTTCCTGTGCATGTGCAGTGCATGCACGAAGTCGGCACTTTCGTTGGGCTGACGCGTAAGTACCCAGTGTGTACTCACGCGTTGGGACCCAAATTCTGAATTTCTGGGCCAAGTGACCTGAAATGTTAACTTTGTTTCTCTCTCTACAGATGCTGCCTGACCTGCTGAGTATTTCCAGCATTTTCTGTTTTTATTCTGTTTTTATTTCAGATTTCCAGCATCCTCAGTATTTTGCTTTTGTATGAGCATAAGTATTTCTCGACATTGAGCTAGAATGGTTTTCATTCAATGCGGCTGGCAGGCGGTTTGGCTGAACAAGACATACATGCACTGCAAGCTACACAAAGGGTAGTGGAAATCTGGAACTCTCCCGCCCCCCCCCCCCAACTCCCACCACCACCACCACCACCACGCCATAAAGCTGTTGAGGCTAGGTCAATTAAAAATTTCAAGACTGAGATTAAAAAATGTTTTTGTTAGGCAAGAATATTAAGAGATATGGATCCAAGGTGGGTAAATGGAGTTAAGATACAGATCAGCCATAATCTAAGTGAATGGCAGAACAGGCTGGAGGGGCTGAATGGTCTACTGCAGTTCCTATGTTCCTACAAGGGTATGGTATTTCATTTAGATAGTAACCTTGACAGCTCGGTGGGTCAAACTGCAGCACACAGCATGGAAGGTGGGATAAAGGAACTCTTTTAATTCTTTATAATAATTCAGGATCAGAGAAACATTCAGAGACTCCAAGTGGCGTACAGCCTGTAACAGAGCACAGTTTAGCGGATAACTTGAGATTAATTAGCTCAAAAGTTAGTTCCCACCACAAAGGGTGCCAGAGTAGTATTGTAGGAATAGGTGTATTCCTAACAAATAACGGAGCTTGACTCGGAAGAACAACAAACTGGTTTTTAATGCTGGATTAGATGAAATACAGCAAACAACGTAGGTCGATGCAGGAGAATCGTGGAACAGGTCTTTCCCCAGCGGGGACGCCACGAGGACTGACTTGGTAGTCCCGTGGATTGCGTGATGATGTCATCGCGTTTTCCTGCGCTTGGGCTGTCACGTGAATGGCGCGATGACGTCATCGCGTTCTCCTGGCACCCGGCACCGCAGCCGGCCGTTGTGGCCGAAGTCGCGAGAGCGGGAGGCCGAGCTGAGCCGACGATTGCCGCAGGAGCAGGAGGCCGAGCTAGGCCGGCGATTGTCGCGGGAGCGGGAGGCCGAGCTGGGCAGGCTCGCGTTTAGGTGAGTCACGTGATGCGCGATGTGACATCATCGCTTTAGCCCGCGTTTGGGTGAGTCACGTGATGCGCGACGTGATGTCATTGCGTTAGGTCGCATTCTTAAAGGGGCAACGCCCCGTACATGCAAACTGTATGTAAACATAGTTGGAGTGCAATCGCATTGAGTTTAAGCAGACTTTGGTAAGTGGCAGAAAAAGTCTTTTAAGTGCATTTACTGAATTTTAGTGAGTAAAAAAGTAAATTATTTGAAGTAAGTTTAATTTTTTAGAGTAACTTAAGCTGTTGGGGAGTTTAAACCGGAAGTAGAATCCGGGTATAAAAAGGGGCGGGCTTTGTGCGGTCGCGCTGAGTGCGGTCGCATTGAGTGTAAGTAGAGTTTGGTAAGTGGGAGAGTTCGGGCAAGTGGGAGGTGAAGGGGTGCTTGTTGCTCTGTTTTGCTTCCCTCCCTCAGGCTAATCCAAAACTGTGGACGCGGAGCAGCGAGACAATTCAACCGGACAGGTCCCCCAGACAGCTTCCACGAGGGAGGTTGGTGATCAGCTGGTTGGTAGGTTCTCTTCCTTCTCTTCTATACCTTTAAGTTGGTAAGTCCTATTAAATAGTGGTGTAATATTATCATCTATATCGGGGCAGAGGGTCTTCACTAATAATAAGAAATTTAATTAATTACACAGATATGGGTGAACAGGTGATGTGTCACTGTTGCGAAATGTGGGAGCTGGTGGACCCCATTGAAGCTCATGGTGATTACATTTGTGATAAGTGTTTGCTGCTAGAGGAACTCAAGCTCCATGTTAAAGAGCTTGAGACCGAGCTTCAGACACTGCGACACATCAGGGAGGGGGAGAAGTTCCTGGACTCTATGTTTCAGGAGGTTGTCACACCTATGAAATTAATTACTGCAGATGTAGTCCGTGGTCAGGGACAGGACTGTGTGACTATGAGTGAGGAAGGTACAGGGATCCAGGATGTAGTGTTGAAGGAGCCGCAGCCCTTGCTCTTGTCAAGCAGGATCGAGGTTCTTACTCCCTGTGAGGGCAGGAGCGGGGACTGCAGGGAGGATGAGCAACCTGGCCACAGCACCGTGGTACAGGGGGCCATTCAAGTGGAGGGAGTAAAAAGAAATGTTGTAGTGGTAGGGGATAGTATCATTAGGGGGATAGATAAGGTTCTCTGCAGTCAAGAGCGGGAATCCCGAAGGCTGTGTTGCCTGCCCGGTGCCAGGGTTAAGGACATCTCTTCTGGGCTGGAAAGAAACTTGGAGTGGGAGGGGGAGGATCCAGTTGTCGTGGTCCATGTTGGTACAAACGACGTAGATAGGACAAGGAAGAAGGTTCTGTTAAAGGAGTATGAACAGCTAGGGGTCAAATTAAAAAACAGAACCTCAAGGGTAATAATCTCTGGATTATTACCTGAGCCACGAGCGAATTTGGCTAGGATAAATAAAATTATAGAGTTAAATGCGTGGCTCAAAGACTGGTGTGGGAGAAATGGGTTTTGCTTCTTGGGACATTGGCACCAGTACTGGGACAGGAGGGAGCTGTTCCATTGGGATGGACTCCACCTGGCCAGTGCTGGGACTAGAGTCCTGGTGAATCATATAACTAGGGCTGTAGAGAGGGTTTTAAACTAATTAGTGGGGGGGAGGTTTCTAGAGAGCAAATAACAGAAATGACAACGGAGAAGGTCATAGACTTAGGTAGCAGTGGGAAAATTAAAAAACAGAATGTGTCAGGAAGGGACAGAAGGTATGGAGTAAAAGGTAAAGTAGTAAAAGGGGAAAAAACAGGAACTAAGTGTCACAAAACATATTTGAAAGTTCTTTATCTGAATGCACGTAGCATTCGTAACAAAATGAATGAGTTAACGGCACAAATAACTACATATGGTTATGATCTTGTGGCCATTACAGAAACATGGCTGCAGGGTGACCATGACTGGGAATTAAACATACCAGGTTATTTAACAATCAGGAAGGACAGGCAGGAAGGGAGGGGAGGTGGGGTGGCTATGTTAATAAAGGAAGGAATCACTATAATACAGAGAAATGATATTGGGTCAAAGGAGCAGGATAGTGAAACAGTTTGGGTAGAGATAAGGAATAATAAGGGGGAAAAAACACTAGTGGGCGTAGTCTATAGGCCTCCGAACAGCTGCAACTCTGTTGGACGGAGTATTAATCAGGAAATAGTTGAGGCTTGTAATAAGGGAACAGCTATAATTATGGGGGATTTTAACTATCATATTAACAGGACAAATCAAATTGGGCAGAGCAGACTTGAGGATGAGTTCATTGAGTGTATTAGGGATGGGTTTCTTGAGCAGTATGTAACTGAACCGACCAGGGGGCAAGCAACCTTAGATTTGGTCCTGTGTAATGAGACAGGATTAATTAAAAATGTCCTAGTAAAGGATCCCCTTGGAATGAGTGACCACAACATGGTTGAATTCCATATTCAAGTAGAGGGTGAGAAGGTTGGATCTCAAACAAGCGTGCTGAGCTTGAATAAAGGAGACTATGAAGGTATGAGAGCAGAATTGATTAGAGTGGACTGGGAAAATAGATTAAAGGGTTGATGGTACATGATCAGTGGTGTACTTTTAAGGAGTTATTTTACAACTTCCAAAAAAAATATATTCTACTGAGGAAAAAAGGGTGTAAAAGAAAAGATAGCCATCCGTGGCTAAGTAAAGTAATTAAGGATAGTATCCGACTAAAAACAAGGGCATATAAGGTAGCCAAATCTAGTGGGAGGATAGAAGATTGGGAAGTCTTTAAAAGACAGCAAAAAATAACTAAAAGATTGATTAAGAAAGGGGAGATAGATTATGAAAGTAAATTAGCAAAAAATATAAAAACAGATAGCAAAGGTTTCTATAGTTATATTAAAAGAAAAAGGGTGGCTAAAGTAAATGTTGGTCCCTTAGAGGATGAGACCGGGAAATTAATGGTGGGAAACATGGAGATGGCAAAAACGCTGAACAAATATTTTGTATCAGTCTTTATGGTAGAGGACACTAAGAATATCCCAACACTGGACAAACAGGGGGTTCAAGGGGGAGAGGAGCTAAATACGATTAAAATCACTAAGGAAGTAGTACTTGGTAAAATAATGGGACTCAAGCCGGATAAATCCCCTGGACCTGATGGCTTACATCCTAGGGTCTTGAGGGAAGTGGCGGTAGGGATTGTGGATGCATTGGTAATAATTTTCCAAAACTCCCTGGACTCAGCAAAGGTCCCGGCAGATTGGAAAACTGCTAATGTAACACCCTTATTTAAAATGGGTAGTAGGCAGAAGGCTAGAAACTATAGACCTGTTAGCCTAACATCTGTGGTTGGTAAAATGTTAGAGTCCATTATTAAGGAGACAGTAGCGGGACATTTGGATAAACATAATTTAACAGGACAAACTCAGCATGGTTTCATGAAGCGGAAGTCATGTTTGACAAATTTGCTTCAGTTCTTTGAGGAAGTAACATACAGGGTGGATAAAGGAGAACCAGTGGACGTAGTGTATTTAGACTTCCAAAAGGCATTTGACAAGGTGCCACACAAAAGATTATTGCTCAAGATAAAAAATCACGGAATTGGGGGTAATATTCTGGCGTGGGTGGAGGATTGGCTCTCTAACAGAAAGCAGAGAGTTGGGATAAATGGTTCATTCTCAGACTGGCAATCAGTAACTAGTGGTGTTCCGCAGGGGTCAGTGCTGGGTCCCCAACTCTTTACAATCTATATTAACAATTTGGAGGAGGGGACCGAGTGTAACATATCAAAGTTTGCAGATGATACAACGATGGGAGGGAAAGTAGTGAGTGAGGAGGACATAAAAAACCTGCAAAGTGACATAGGCAGGCTAAGTAAGTGGGCAGAGATTTGGCAGATGGAATACAATACTGAAAAGTGTGAGGTTATGCACTTTGGCAGGAAAAATATTAGAGCAAGTTATTATCTTAATGGCAAGAAACTGGAAAGTATTGTAGTACAAAGGGATCTGGGGGTCCTGGTGCACGAAACTCAAAAAGTTGGTATGCAGGTGCAGCAAGTGATCAAGAAGGCCAATGGAATGTTGGCTTTTATTGCTAGGGGGATAGAATATAAAAAGAGGGAGGTATTGCTGCAGTTATACAAGGTATTGGTGAGACTGCACCTGGAATACTGCATACAGTTTTGGTGTCCATACTTAAGAAAATACATACTTGCTCTCGAGTCAGTACAAAGAAGGTTCGCTCGGTTAATCCCGGGGATGAGGGGGTGGTCATATGAAGAGAGGTTGAGTAGATTGGGACTCTACTCATTGGAGTTCAGAAGAATGAGAGGCGATCTTATTGAAACATATAAGATTGTGAAGGGGCTTGATCGGGTGGATGCGGTGAGGATGTTCCCGATGATGGGTGAAACTAGAACTAGGGGGCATAATCTTAAAATAAGGGGCTGCTCTTTCAAAATTGAGATGAGGAGAAACTTCTTCACTCAGAGGGTGGTAGGTTTGTGGAATTTGCTGCCCCAGAAAGCTGCGGAAGCTACATCATTAAATAAATTTAAAACAGAAATAGATAGTTTCCGAGAAGTAAAGGGAATTAAGGGTTACGGGGAGCGGGCAGGAAATTGGACATGAGTCTAGGTTCGGAATGGTCATGGCCCTGTGGGTAGTGGAGCGGGCCCAGGGGCCGTGTAGCCTGGTTCTGCTCCTACTTCTTGTGTTCTAATTCTGTGTTAGATTTCAGGAGATGGTTTTATTCCTGTTCCTGGCTGGGGTGGAGATCGCCTTTACAGAAGGTAAGTACAGGTAGACTACCCTTTATCCGGACTTCCGAAAACCGAAACCCTCTAAAAACCGAAGGTTTTTTCGTTCAGCGTAAGTCGTGCGTACGACTTACGCTGAACGAAAAAACCTTCGGTTTTTAGAGGGTTCCGGTTGCGGAAGTTCAGATAAAGGGTAAGTCGTGCGCACGACCCCCCGCCGACCCCCCCGCCAGCCCCGACAACCGCCAGTCGCCGACCCCGCCAGCCCCGACAACCGCCGACCCCCCCGCGGACCACGCCAGCCCCGACAACCGCCGACCCCGCCAGCCGCCGACCCCCCCGCGGACCCCGCCGGCCCCGACAACCACCGACCCCGCCAGCCCCGACCCCCCCGCGGACCCCGCCAGCCCCGACAACCGCCGACCCCCCCCGCGGACCCCGCCAGCCCCGACAACCGCCGACCCCCCCCGCGGACCCCGACAACCGCCGACCCCCCCCGCGGACCCCGCCAGCCCCGACAACCGCCGACCCCCCCCGCGGGCCCCGACAACCGCCGACCCCCCCCGCGGACCCCGCCAGCCGCCGACCCCCCCGCGGACCCCGCCAGCCCCGACAACCGCCAGCCCCGACCCCCCCGCGGACCCCGCCAGCCCTGACAACCGCCGACCCCCCCCCCGCGTACCCCGCCGGCCCCGACCCCGATTGACTTACGCTGAGCGTCAGCGCAAGTCGTGCGCACGACCCCCCGCCGACACCCCCGCGGACCCCCGCCGACCCACCTTCCGAAATCCGAAATTCTCCTTTATCCGAAACTCGGCTGGTCCCGAGGTTTTCGGATAAAGGATAGTCTACCTGTACTGTAGAAAATATAGGGACAGAGTGATCTCCTGGAAGAGTTTCGATCGCCTAGATGGGTAGGAGAGGAATTTCCCAGATTTTTTCTCCCAAATTGGCCATTGTGTTTTTTATCTGGTTTTTCTCCTCTCCCGGGAGATCACATGGGTTCGGGTGGGATGGAGAGTGATAGTAGATTTGAGGTTAGGATCAGATCAGCCATGATCTTATTGAATTGTGGAGCAGGCTCGAGGGGCCGATTGGCCTACTCCTGCTCCTATTTCTTATGTTCTTATGTTCTTAAAGTTAAAGGGAATTATGTATAATAAGTAAGGGACACTCGGTGGTACCGCTACATGCGCCCCCCCAGAATTCGCTTTAATGAACGACAAAAGGTGAGGTAGTCTGACGAGCCTGTCCAAACGATGCCTGCAGTCTCGAGACGGAGACTGCTGGGTGGCTGGCGGTCTGGTGGGCGATTGTGCTTGGCCTGCCGTAACGAAGATGGAGGTCCGAAGGTCTCGGCGGTCGTGCTGTCTGGACTTGGCGGGTGAGGTCGAAAGGTGCTGGTCGTGAGCAGATCCTTGCGTGCGTCGTGGCGAATAATACGTATCCAGCCGTGCGAAGGACCGTGGCGTCATGGCGAATAAAACGTATTCAGCCATGTGAAGGACCGTGGAGTCGTGTGACCTCTGCAGCCCATGGGTCGAAGCGGGCGCCGGGGCGAAACAGCTGGCCGCGTCATAGTCACTGGCAGGTTGGGCAGACACGGACCATGGCTCCGTCATTGTTGGAAGAAGGTCCTCAGTCTGACGAAATCTGCAGGAACGCCGAACGGGCGATCCAGGAGGAAATAACGTGGGTCCTGGCAGGTTGGTGAACTCACCGACAGGCGAGCGAACTCTTCGGCAGTTGGGAACGTACGGAACGGTGCGTGCCGTAGTGCTACTACAGTAACACAGAAGTGAGTGAACCGTTGCTGCGTTGATCAGTGATCGGTGATGACAGCAACTTTTGCGTGGCCGATCGCGGCCGCGGGACGCCCGTTGGACCCGTCCATGATGTTTGCAGCATCAGTAATGTTTACTTTTGTTGATGGGAACACTGTAGAGAGGGCGGCAACGCTTCTAGTTGTTGGTTTAGGGGAAAAACTGCCGGGAGGGCGGCAACTCTTCGCTTTCGTGCCGAAAAGCGTGGTAGAAAACACAACCAGCAGGCTGACGGGCTGGTGCATCATCGGCGGGGAATGAGTCTTCGTGTTTCACGAGGGATGGGTCCTCGTGGTTTGCGAGGGATGGGTCCTCGTGGTTCACGAGGGATGGGTCCTCGTGGGTCGCGAGGAGTGCGCCCTCGTGATTCGTGAGGGATGGGTCCTCGTGGTTCGTGAGGAGTGCGTCCTCGTGGTTGATGAGGAGCGAGTCCTTGTGGCATCACCGCGGGGTGCGCTCCGATCTTGTGGGCCCGAAAACCTACGGAACCCGCGCTTCGAGGGATGCATATTGCTGTTGCGTTGGGAGATGTCGTGGAGGCGGACGATCCGTAAGGCGGTAGAGCTGACGAATACGGAGACCTCGTTGGTCTGCGTCGCATCAATGTTCTTGGCGAACGGGGCTTCTACCTGAATGAAGCACGAGGGCGGTTGCTGCTCCCTGAATTGCGGTAGCGACAGCGAAACAGCTGGTGCTTCCATGGCGTGCTTCTTTTGTGAAAATCGTTCACAAAAATCGGGGTCCAGCTGCGTTTCGTTCATGAAAAATGGGATCACCTCCAGGCTGTGCTTCCTTTGCGAATGCGTTCGCAAAGACGGGGTCGCCAATGTAGGAATTGGTGTTCGTCAGTTGTTGTTTGTCGGTTGTTGTTTGTCGGGCTCTGCTTCTGTGCAACCATTCACAGAGACGGGGTTCAGGCTGTGCGCGTCGTCCGTGAAAAACGTTCACGGAGACGGAGTCGCCAATGTAGGTTTTGATGAATTCCCGTCCTCATGTCGTTGGGTCACCAATGTAGGAATAGGTGTATTCCTAACAAATAACGGAGCTTGACTCAGAAGAACAACAAACTGGATTTTAATGTTGGATTAGATGAAATACAGCAAACAATGTAGATCGATGCAGGAGAGTCGTGGAACAGGTCTTTCCCCAGTGGGGACGCCACGAGGAGTCCTGTGGATTGCATGATGATGTCATCGCGTTTTCCCGCGCTTGGGCAGTCACGTGAATGGCGCGATGACGTCATCGCATTCTCCCAGCACCCACCACTGCAGCCGGCCGTTGCGGCCGAAGTCGCGGGAGCGGGAGGCCGAGCTGAGCCGGCGATTGCCGCAGGAGCGGGAGGTCGAGCTAGGCTGGCGATTGTCGCGGGAGCGGGAGGCCGAGCTGGGCCGCTCGCCTTTAGGCGAGTCACGTGATGCGCGACGTGACGTCATCACGTTAGCCCGCGTTTGGGTGAGTCATGTGATGCGCGACGTGACGTCATTGCGTTAGGTCGCGTTCTTAAAGGGGCAACACCCCGTACATGCAAACTGCACATAAACATAGTTAAAGTTAAAGGGAATTATGTATAATAAGTAAGGGACACTCGGTGGTACTGCTACAGTATTTTATTTATTTGTTTCCTATCTCCCTATCTCTGTACTCCCTTTCAGCCCCACAACCCCCCGAGATATCTGTGCTCCTCTACTTCTGCCCTCTTGAGCATCCCTGATTATAATCGCTCAACCATTGGTGGCCGTGCCTTCTGTTGCCTAGGCCCTAAGCTCTGGAATTCCCTCCCTAAACCTGTCTGCCTTGCTACCTCTCTTTCCTCCTTTAAGATGCTCCTTAAAACCTACCTCTTTGAACAAGCTTTTGGTCACCGGCCCTACTTTCTCCTTATGTGGCTCGGTGTCAATTTTTTTGTCTTATAATACTCCTGTGCAGCGCCTTGGGACATTTTACTATGTTAAAGGTGCTTTATAAATACATTGTTGTTGTTGTTGTTGTTGATGATGTTTGGTACAAGGAGCAATAGGAAGTAAATAATCTTGCTGTAAAAGTTGTGTTCCGCTCTTTCATTTATTTCAGGTAAAATAAAACAGTTTGTTGGTGTACAATTATGCCTCATCTCGCTAGAGTGCTTTTCAGTCCACGTTCCATGAAGACAAGAGAATGCATGTTGTAGTGTATGTACTTTTAAGGGGAGAACTACTTTTTACAGCTCCTGTATACTGTAGTACCGGCAGTGACCACACCTGTATATAAACCCTGAATAGGGATCTGTACTGTTAGTTTTAGAGTAAACCTCATCCAGTAAACACCTGTTGATTGTTACTCTGCAGTCTCTGTCTATTTCTTGAAGGAAACCATACATCAAGATTCACGGATTTAACATTGGCGACGAGTCCATTCGAACCTACCTGCAACTCTGCAGAGGAAGGCCGATTCCAGAGGCACGGGCGTCGACCATCCGGCGGAGACTCCAGCGAGGCGGGCTGGCAACAGGTACGGCGCAGACCCTTCCCGCACAGCGGCGGCTAGAGCCAACCGATGGCACAGGAAAAGGCCGAGCAGCGTCGACGGGAGCAGAGAGAGAGGGTAAAGCGCACAGGGCGCAGCCGGGGTTCAGGACCGAGCGGCGTCAACGAGAGAGGTGCGCAGGAAAACGCGCAGAGCGTGGCCGGTGTTCAAGGGCTGAGCAGTGTCCGCGGGGGAAGAAAGGAAAGCGCGGGAGATGCCATTTGAGCCGCAGCGGTGAAGAAGGGAGAGCGCGGGAGACGCCATTTGAGTCGCAGCGGAGAAGAAGGGAGAGCACGGGAGACGCCATTTTTAGCCAGTCTAACCACACCCAGGGATGCCGAAGAGTGGCAGTGTCACAGCGTTCGACAATGAAGTCGAAGATTGGGCGACATATGTAGAACGCATAGAAGTGTACTGCAAGGCGAATGAAGTGCCAGATGCCAGGAAAGCACTGGTATTGTTGAATTCCATGGGTGCAAAAACGTATGGCTTACTGCGAAACCTAGTAACCCCAGAGAAGCCAGTGGAAAAGGATTTTGAAAGCATAGTGGCAATCCTACAGGACCACTTAAACCCCACACCGCTGCTGATAGCAGAAAGATTTAAGTTTCACAAAAGGAACCAGCATAAAGATGAAAGTAATGCTGAGTATTTAACGGAACTGTGCAAGCTATCGAAACACTGCCAGTTTGGAACGGGACTAGCAGATACTTTAAGGGACAAGTTTGTGTGTGGGCTTCAAAGTGAAGGAACCCAGAAACGGCTTCTATCAGAAAAGGATCTTACGCTGGACAAGGCTTTCAGCATGGCAGTATCACATGAAGCAACTGCATGGGGCGCTGCAGAGATACAACAGAGACCGCAAGAATATGGCACAAATGAAATGTCATATGGAGCAGTGAAGTGATATCGCTGCGGCAGAACAACACACAACCATAAGGATTGTTGGTTCAAGGACCAAGTGTGCAGACAGTGTGGAAAAGTAGGACACATAGCAAGAGTCTGCAGGTCGGGAAAGGAAACCAGCAGCAAGAAATGTCCACAGGAGAAGTACAAGAAGGCACATAAGGTGACGGAGAGTAGTTCAGACGAACAGAAAAGTGATACAGACTCCGGAAGCAAGGAGCTGGGTTGTCTGAAACTACATAATGTAATCAAAATGGAGGATCACCAAACTATCTGGGTCACGCTCAAGATAGACGGAGTCCAAGTGAAAATGGAATTGGACTCAGGATCAGCCCTAGCAGTCATAAACCGAAGGGACTACAAGGGGCTATTCTCACATATACCCTTGAGAGATACAGAGATTGTCTTGAAGACGTACACGGGGCAAAAAGTCTACCCCAAGGAAAAATAAGGGTGAACGTTATATATAACGGCAAGGTTTGAAAGGTTTGAAAGGCAGCACGGTGGCATAGTGGTTAGCACTGTTGCCGCACAGCGCCAGAGACCCGGGTTCGAATCCGGCCTCGGGCGACCGTCTGTGTGGAGTTTGCACATTCTCCCCGTGTTTGTGTAGGTTTTCTCCGGGTGCTCCGGTTTCCACCCACAGTCCAAAGATGTGTGGGTTAGGTTGATTGGCTATGATAAATTGACCCTTAGTGTTAGGGGGATTAAATATGTGGGGTTACAGGGATAGGGTGGGATATGTAGGGGTTACGGGGATCGGGTGGGATATGTGTCGGTGCAGTCTCGGGAGGGTGGGGCGAGGCGGGGTGGGGCTCGGAGAGCGGGACTGCGGGGCGGGCGGGGCTCGGAGAGCGGGGCTCTCGGGAGTGGAGTGCGGGGCGGGGCGGCACGGCCGGTGCTCGGGAGGACGGGGGCTTGGAAGGGGGGGAAGGGTTACCCCGGCAACCGGGCGTGGCCGTGCCTCAAGCCGGCTCACGCCTGTTCTTGGGGCTTGGCTCCATTTGCGGCCGCGGGCCACTCGCCCTCTCTCTCTCCTTCCCTCTGTCTCTCTCCCCCGCCTGCCCCCCCGCCCTCTCTCCCCTCCCCTCCCCCTCCCCCGCCTTCCCCCCAGTCGCTCTCTCTCTTCCCCCCAGTCGCTCACTCTCTTCCTCCCAGTCGCTCTCTCTCTCTCTTCCAACAACAACATGCCCTCGAAAAAGCCTCGGCACCGCCGGGCACTTCAGCAAGTATATATATAAATGAGTCTGTCTGTCTGTGTGTATGCATGCGGTAAACTCAAAAGTTATAGAGTGCACCTACACATATGTTATATCAAAAGAAAGCTTATGATTAGGGGAGTGTCATAGGCATGTTTATTTTTTGGTCAGACAAAACTTTTTCGGACAGTTTACAAAAAAAGGACAAAATCCGCTCATTTCAGCTCATTAGCGTTGAGTGACGTGATGGTTGACCAATCCTACGGGGGAACCGCGGTATGATGCGTCACGGGGGGCATTTCATGGTGTGTGTGGGTGGGGCCTAAGCCTGCGGCCTGCCGTGAGTGCGGGACCAGGAAAAGAGATACAGAGACAGAGACAGCGAGAACCACGCGGCCCGAGAGCCCGAGAGACAGCGAGCGGGGGAGCAGTGGCGGCGGCCCGGAGCTGGAGCAGGAGCTGAGCTGAGGCGAATCGGGCCGGGCCTGAGGCGCTAGGTCGTGCACGGGAGCTCCGGGTCACCGAGGCCGGGCTCTGAGTACCCGGCGTTGCCGAGGGAACTGAAGAACCCTCTGCCATGGAGCGGCGGCGGCGGGCCAGAGCGGGAGCTGAGCTGAGGTGAGTCCGGCCAGGCCTGAGGTGCTAGGCCATGCACGGGGGCTCCGGGTCACTGCGGCCGGGCGTTGAGTCCAACCCCTTCCCTGGGGTGTCTTCCTCTCTTCTCTATCTCCTTCCCCCACTCTATCCTTCCCTCTCTCTCTCTCTCTCTCTCTCCTTCCCTCTCTCTCTCTCTCTCTCCTTCCCCCTCTCTCTCTCCTTCCCCCTCTCTCTCTCTCTCCTTCCCCCTCTCTCTCTCCTTCCCCCCTCTCTCTCTCTCTTTTTCTCTCTCTCTTTCCTTCCCTCTCTCTCTCTCCTTCACTCTCTCTCTCTCTCTTCTTCACTCTCCCTCTCTCTCCTTCCCCCTCTCTCTCTCCTTCCCCCCTCTCTCTCTCCTTCCCTCTCTCTCTCTCTCCTTCCCTCTCTCTCTCTCTCCTTCCCCCTCTCTCTCTCTCTCCTCCCCCCTCTCTCTCTCTCTCCCTCTCTCCTTCCCTCTCTCTCCTTCCCCCCTCTCTCTCTCTCCTTCCCCCCCTCTCTCTCTCTCTCCTTCCCCCTCTCTCTCCTTCCCTCTCTCTCTCTTTCCCTCTCTCTCTCTTTCCCTCTCTCTCTCTCTCTTCTTCCCTCTCTCTCTCTCTCTCTTTCTCTCCTTCCCCCCTCTCTCTCTCTCTCTCTCTCTCCTTCCCCCTCTCTCTCTCTCTCCTTCCCCCTCCCTCTCCTTCCCCCTCTCTCTCTCTCTCTCTCATTAATGTCAATGATAGCATTGCAAAATTATAATTCTGCTTGCTACCTCCAAATTCACATAGAAGGAAAACTGTAAAACCTGGAGTATATGGCTACTGTCGACCCCCATTAACAACAAACAAAGTTAAAGAACCACCTCTTGGGTGCTTAGCAAGAGTTCTTCAATCCCAACAGTTTTATAAACAGTTTTATAAACATGGCAGAGTGTTCTTCAGTTCCCTCGGCAACGCCGGGTACTCCAGGCTAGTATTATTATATGTTTAAGTAGCAGAACAAAGAAAAAATGATATTTACAATATGCTGAGTCTTTGAGTATATTCAAGGCTGAGATAAATAGATTATTGGGGAATCAAGGGCTATGGAGATTGGGCGGGAAAGTGCAGTTAAGTTCGATGATCAGCCATGATCTTATTGAATGGCGCAGCAGGCTCGAGGGGCTTCTTATGTTCTTATATGTTCTTATAAGGGACAGTAATACATACAAATTAGTTGGAACCTATTTTGGAAATATTCAAGACTGTCTTTCTTTAAACAGATTAATAATAGAACTGAGCCCCTTGACTTGATAATGGCTTGTATAATTTGTCTAGTATAAGGGCAAATGCATTCATTATTTTTAACCATAAGCAAATCTCTTTTGAATCATTGGTTTAGCCATCTTCAGATGATTGTACTGTAGATAGCTTCATTTTATCACCACATTCCAGTTTTTTTTGTTCCAACGACAATTCCATTTGGCTTTACTGACTGCAAAATAATCCTACAACACATGTCCTGTATGAATGTAATAACCTGCAGCTTAGTGACGACTGTGGACTGAATGTTCAGGCACAGTGCTACAGACTGGGATTTCAATGGTGCATCAGAGCTTTTTAACTGGGACTGAACTGGATGTTAGAATCAGCAGGGTTGCTGGGCTGAATCTTAATCCCCCAAAACAGTGGGTTGGGGTCGAGTGAGATGTTAAAACTTTAAAAATCTCAAACCCGACCCCAACCTCCCACCAAGCTGCACACTTCCTGGTTTAACGGAGGTGGAACGAGGGGTGGCCAGCTAACCCGCTCCCAGGAGGTGGGTTGGCTAATTCAATATTTTAACGAGGCTGCAACCTTTGGTTTAACCCTGGCCTGCTGGGTTTCCCATGCCTCGAAAACCCAGCAGCTGAAGGAAGGTGAGGACAGTCTGGGGAGAACATAAGTGCCTTTACAGCACTGTTTATAGCAGGAGAGCTCCCCCCGGCCCTTCAAGCTCCCCCACCATCAGGTTTTCATATACTTTCATTTTAGTTAAGTGTTTTGTTTATTTTAAGGCATAAAAATATGTAGAAATTATATTTTTAATAAAGTATTATAGAAAGGAAAGTGGCACCATTAATATTAATATCAATATTTAATATATCTGTAGTTTTAAGTTAAAGGAATTACAGTTAATGTATTGTTGGCTGAAAGACAGACATCGCTTTATTAATAGTATTATTCAGGACAAGTTTTATTGCCCGATTATTTATACTAGCATGTCGAGGTTCATAGACGACATTAATTGATAGTTTCCTGGGAATGGTGTCAGTTTGACCGCTGACCCATCACAGCATAAATGCTGAAAATCATTGTATGCTGCTGAATCAGTAAGAAAATGATGGACTGTCGTTGATATGTCCTTTGGGAAGGATACTGGCAAACCTAACTCAAAACATCACTGACCAAAAAATGTATCAGATTTTTAGACAGGTGGATGGTTAAATGACTTGCAATTTGTCCTTCAGTGGTGTCAAAGATAAATGAGAACAATTGAAATGTGATCTCATCTTTGCTGAGCTGTTACCTCTTGTATACTATCAAGAACTAGAAGCTAACTTCAGAGGTAACAGATCTTTTTAAAAAGACAATTATTTTCATTTTAAATGACACTTCCCCCGCCCTTAATTTGCCATGTGATTCTTGCAAAGCGTCCTGGTTTATAATTACTACAATAACTTCCAGGAAATGTTGAAGATGAATCCATGAATATTCTTTTGACAGATTTGAAGCTTTACTGCATAATGTTTATACATTCTGCTGCAGAATGCTTCAACTCTCATGTATAAAAATTACCCTGTGTTATTTCAGAAATAATAAAGTCTTCAGACATACAGAGGTCTGGTCAAAATTAATTAATTGTCTCTCAAAATCCTGAGCCTAACTAGTGAACTTAGTCATTTTTTGGCTAATTAAAGGGATGTTGTCTCCAAAAGAAAGTGCAAACCACTTTTTAATTTTTATGAATGCATTTCATGATGACATAAAACACATTTAAAACGTAAAAATGCCACATGGCTCTTGTATGCCTTCAAACAAGTAAATGTTTGCCAAATATTTCTTGATAAAGGGGGAGAAATTCAGTTGGTTAGTGTTGTGTCCATCAGTAGTAAGACACAGACTGCAGGAGAACGGTACAACAGGTGTTTACTCAACGTGGCTCACTCTGAAACTGACTGTACAGATTACTACTCAGTGCTATATACAGGTGTGGTCACTGCCGGTACTACAGTATACATGATCCATAAAAAGTAGTTCCCCCCTTAAAGGTATATACATTACAATTCCTCCCCTTTTAGATTAACAGTACCATAACACTCATTTAACAATTAAATATCAAACTAATTACAATTAACACTTTTAACATACAACGTTAGCTGAAAATAGTCCATTTATATATTCAGTCTTTGGGGAGGCTTCCTGATCCTTTCTGGATAGCGCCTTTCCCGAGTGTCTCGCTCTTGGTGCGGAGGCGATTCTGGCACCCTGTTGTCGGTTGGGTCATCAGCTTCCGATGCTACTGTTTCTGGGGTAGATGCGACCTGTACATCGGGTTCCTCACCAGGTACATAGAAACATAGAAACATAGAAGATAGGAGCAGGAGTAGGCCATTCGGCCCTTCGAGCCTGCTCCGCCATTCAACGAGATCATGGCTGATCATCCAAACCCTAGCACCCGGTCCCTACACCGACAGCCATCCCACCCAAGCCCTATCCCCGTAACCCCGTAACCCCACGTATTTAATCCCCCCTAACACTCAGGGTCAATTTTTTATTTTTTTTATTTATTTTTTATCATGGCCAATCAACCTAACCCGCACATCTTTGGACTGTGGGAGGAAACCGGAGCACCCGGAGGAAACCCACGCAAACACGGGGGGGAATGTGCAAACTCCACACAGACAGTTTATGTTACGTATGGGCGAGGCATGGGGTTGGCTTGTTCCTGTGACTCTAGGATCTGGTCAGCATGGCGTCTCACGATGTTCTCCCCAATGTCCACTGTGTACATTAGTGGGCCCTGCCGTGTGCATATCGTTCCTGGCTGCCATTTTTCTGTTCGGTAGTCGCGGGCCAAGACTGGTTGCCCTACATTGAAGCTCCTTGTTGGCTTCTCATGGATGTGCTGGAATTGCTTACTCTCAACATCTCTTCGTACGTTTGGTCTTAGCAAATCCAGGTGAGATCTTAACCTTCGGTTAAAGAACATCATGGCCGGGGCCTGGTTGGTGACTGTATGTGTCGCATTCCGGTAGGCGAACAGGAATTTGTCCACCTTATGCTGCAGCGGAATGTTGTCATTGCACATAGCCTTTATTGCCTTCTTAAAGGTTTGTACGAACCTCTCAGCCAATCCATTTGTAGCTGGATGATACGGGGCGGATGTGTAATGCCTTATCCCATTCTTCTGCATAAACGTCCGGAACTCTTTGGACACAAACTGTGGTCCGTTATCGGAGCAAATCTGTTCTGGCAAGCCGTTCCTGGCAAAAATGGTCCGTAGGACTGCAATAGTTTTCTCCGTGGTGGTGGAGGACATTTTGACGACCTCAGGCCATTTCGAGTGCGCATCCATGGCTATTAAAAACATTGAGTCCATGAATGGACCAGCAAAATCAATATGCACCCATTGCCATGGAGATGAGGGCCACTCCCATGGGTGTAGAGGGGCATGTGGTGGTGCTTTTTGGACTTTCTGGCATCCTGAGCAGCTCTTGGTCAGGTCCTCGATTTGTTTATCGATTCCCGGCCACCACACATAAGCCCTGGCAAGGCTTTTCATTTTTACCCCTCCCAGATGACCCTCATGAAGCTCATTGAGCACTCTATCCCTTAACTTGGGTGGAATTACCACTCGGGATCCACACATCAAGGTCCCCCGGCACACTGACAGCTGTTCTCTTCTTGTCGAGAATGCTGGCAACAGTGAGTCGCCATGTGCTGGCCATCCCTTCACCGTCAAATCATATACCCGAGAGAGTGTCGGGTCATTTCGGGTCTCCTTTTCTATACGAGCGTTAGTTACCGGTAGGTATTCAACTATAGTCGAATGAAATATTTCGACAGGATCCACTGCTGGTGCTTCCTCCGCAGTAGGCAGTGGCAGGCGTGATAGCCCATCAGCATTTCCAAGCTGTTTCGTGCCCTTATATTCAATCTCATAGTGGTGCGCCCCTAGAAAAAGTGACCATCTTTGTAGTCATTGCGCAGTCATCACCGGAGCGCCCTTCTTCGGATTAAAAATGGAGACAAGAGGCTGGTTGTCAGTCAGCAAGGTGAATTTCTGCCCGTGCAGATAGTGATTGAACTTTTTCACTCCCCACACTAGGCTGAGGGCCTCCCTGTCAATCTGGGTGTAGTTACGCTCGGCTGAGGTTAGTGATTGAGATGCAAAGGCTACTGGCCTATCTGAGCCGTCGGAGAATTTGTGCGACAGCACCGCTCCAATGCCGGAGGGTGACACATCACACGCCAACCGAATTGGTTGTGCTGGGTTGAAATGGGCCAATACCTCTTTCGATGTGATTAGTGTTTTGCTCTTCTGGAAAGCTCGTTTACATTCGTCACTCCAATTCCATGGCACTCCAGTTTGCAGTAGGGTGTTCAGTGGGTGTAGTATTGTAGACAAATTTGGCAAGAGCTTATGGTAGTAGTTTACCAGCCTGAGGAACGACCTCAGTTGTGACACGTTTTCCGGTGCTGGAGCCTTGACTACTGCCTCAATCTTTTCTGGGGACTTATGTAACCCCTCTTTATAGATAACGTGGCCACAATACAAGATCAGTTTTTTTTTAAACTCGCATTTGAGGCGGTTAGCTCGGAGCCCATATTCCTTCAATCTGGTGAGCACCTGCTCCAGGTTGGCGAGGTGATCACTGTCATTTTCGCCTGTGACCAGGATGTTGTCCAAATAACACTGGGTCCCTGGGATCCCTTGCAGGACTTGTTCCATTGCCCTCTGCCAAATAGCCAGAGCTGATGCTACCCCGAATACCAGCCGGTTGTATTGGTAGAGACCTTTGTGGGTGTTGATTGTGAGGTAATTTTTGATGCTTCTTCTACCTCCATTTGCAGATACGCCTGGGCCAGATAGCGAGGCGAGAATATCTTCAATCCACGGAAGTGGATATTGCACGGTGTGAAGGACTGGGTTCACTGTTACCTTAAAGTCCCCACAGATGCGAACCTTCCTTGGTTCACCAGGCGTGCTGCTCAACGACTTTTTCATCACAGGGACGATGGGTGTAGCCCACTCGCTCCAGTCTACCTTGGACAGTACTCCTGAACGTTCCAAACTCTCCAGCTCTGCTTCGACGGCTGGGCGGATCGCATAAGGTACCGGTCTGGCCTCAAAAAATTTTGGGCTTGCGTTTTCTTCGATTTTAATTGTTGCTGTCATGCCTTTTAGTGTTCCGAGTCCTTGCTGCAACACTTCTTGCGCATCGGTTAGGATCTTTGACAGTCGCCCAGGTGTGACGTCGTCATCCTTTTTGGCAGCCACAGTCAATGCTTGTATGGAATGCCAATCCAGCTGTATTTTCCGGATCCATTCACGTCTCAGTAATGGTGGTCCTCCATCTTGCAATACATACACGTCTAGTTTTGGTGTTTCCTTACCGTTATATATAACGGTCACCCTTATTTTTCCTTTGGGGTAGACTTTTTGCCCCTTGTACGTCTTCAAAATAATTTTTGTGTCTCTCAAGGGTATGTGTGAAAATAGCCGCTCGTAGTCCCGTCGGTTTATGACTGTTAGGGCTGATCCTGTGTCCAATTCCATTTTTACCTGGACTCCTGCTATCTTGCGAGTGACCCAAATGGTTCGGTGATCCTCCGTTTTGATCACATTATGTAGTTTCAGACAACTCAGCTCCCTGTTTTCGGAGTCGGTATCACTCTTTTGTTCGTCTGAACTATTCTCCATCACCTTATGTACCTTCTTGTACTTTTCTTTTGGAGATTTCTTATTGCTGGTTTTCTTTCCCGACCTGCAGACTCGTGCTATGTGTCCTACTTTTCCACACTGTCTGCACACTTTGTCTTTGAACCAGCAATCATTCTGGTCGTGTGTTGTTTTGCCGCAGCGATAGCACTTCTCTGTTCTGTATGACATTTTGTTTGTGCCATATTCTTGCGGTCTCTGTTGTATTTCTGCAGCGCCCCGTGCTGCTGCTTCATATGATACCACAATGTTGAAAGCCTTGTCCAGCGTAAGGTCCTTTTCAGGTAAAAGCCGTTTTTGGGTTCCTTCACTTTGAAGCCCACACACAAACTTGTCCCTTAAGGTATCTGCCAGTCCCGTTCCAAACTGGCAGTGTTTCGATAGTTTGCGCAGTTCTGTTAAATATTCAGCATTGCTTTCATCCTTATGCTGGTTCCGTTTGTGAAACTTGAATCTTTCTGCTATCAGCAGCGGTGTGGGGTTTAAATGTTCCTGTAGCACCGTCACTATGTCTCCAAAACTCTTTTCCACTGGCTTCGCTGGGGTTACTAGATTTCATAATAAGCCATACGTCTTTGCACCCATTAAATTTAACAATACCGGTGCTTTCTTGTCATCTGACACCTCATTTGCCTTGCAGTATACCTCTATTCGTTCGACATATGTAGTCCAATCTTCAACTTCATTGTCAAATGCGGTGATACTGCCACTCTTCGGCATTTTGGGTGTGGTTTGCAATGGCTTAAAATGGCGTCTCCCGCGCTTTCCTTCCTCCCCCGCTGCTGCCAACGCCGCTCTCGGTGGTCCTCGTGGCATGGCGGCGCCCTGTAGATTTTGCGCGCTTCTCCTGCGCTGCTGCCAACACCGCTCTCGGTGGTCTTCGTGGCAATGGCGGTGCCTCGCGGGTTTCTGCGCGTCTCTCTCCCTCTCCTCGACGCTGCTCGGCCCCTGAACACCGGCTGCGCCCTGTGCGCTCTGCCCGCTCTCTCTCTCTCCCGTCGACGTTGCTCGGCCCTTTGCTGTGCCGCTCGGTCAGGCTCTAGCCCGCCGCTGTCTGGGAAGGGTCTGCACACTACCTGTTGCCAGCCCATTTCGCTGGACCACCGCGACTGGAAAGCCAAGCCTGGCTCTCAACGGCCTCCCCCGCAATTCTCGAGTCTCTGCTGGATGACTGGGCGGTTGCCTGTGGTCGACGCCCGTGTCTCTGGCCTTGACCTCCAATCTACTGGTCTCCAGGAACGAATCCCTGAGAGGTGATGCAGAGTTGCAGGTAGGATCGAATTTGCCTCATCGCCAATGTTGTGTCCATCAGTAGTAAGACACAGACTGCAGGAGAACGGTACAACAGGTGTTTACTCAACATGGCTCACTCTGGAACTGATTGTACAGATTACTACTCAGTGCTATATACAGATGTGGTCACTCCCGGTACTACAGTATACATGATTTGTAAAAAGTAGTTCCCCCTTAAAGGTATATACATTACAGTTAGTGCCTCCCATTAGTGCCTGGTGGGAGCACTAATGGGGCACTAATGCAGTAATGCCGGGGCGCGGTGAATCCAGCGCCGCACGCCAAATCTAGTCGCCCTGAGCACAGCTGCTAAGAGTTAGCACCTGGGGCTTTAGCACCAGGCAGATCATGACATCAGTGAGTGTGATCTGCCAAATTGATTATCACCCCTGCCTTAGCACCTCGCCCTGACAATGACAGGAAGAGGAGGCGTCAAGCAAGTGGATGGCGGCTCCAGGGGTGCTATTTAAAGGGATCAGTTGCAGCTTTCAGGTTAGTGCTGTTTCATTGCTTCCTGTCAGTTTGAGATTGTGCACCAGTTTAATTGAGTCATTTAAAGTTTTCAAAATTAGTGACATTTATTCTGACAAGATATCAAAGTGCTACACCTGGTTACATTAATGGGGGCTGTACTGGCAGTCGCCCTCGCCCTTCAGGATCTACTGCAGAGGGAGCGGAGGCAGCGAGAAAGACTGGAACATAAGAACATAAGAAATAGGAGCAGGCATAGGCCATTCGGCCCTTCGAGCCTGCTCCGCCATTCAATGAGACGATGGCTGATCTTCTGCCTCAACTCCATTCACCAGCCTTATCGCCATATCCCTTGATGCCCTTACTAGTCAGAAATCTATCGACTTCTGTTTTGAATATACCCAATGACTGAGCCTCCACAGTCCTCTGGGGTAGAGAATTCCAAAGATTCACCACCCTCTGTGTGAAGAAATTTCTTCTCATTTCAGTCCTGAATGGCCTACCTTTTATCCTGAGGCTGTGGCCCCTGGCTCTAGACTCCCCAGCCAAGGGAAACATTCTCCCAGTATCCATCCTATCAAGCCCTGTAATAATTTTGTATGCTTCAATGAGATCCCCTCTCATTCTTCTGAATTCAAGAGAATACAGGCCTAGTTTTCTCAATCTCTTCTCATACAACAGTCCCGCCATCCCAGGAAGCAATCTCGTGAACCTTCATTGCACTCCCTCTATGGCAAATATATCCTTCCTTAGGTAAGGAGACCAAAATTGTACACAGTACTCCAGGTGTGGTCTCACCAAGGCCCTATATAATTAGAGTAAGACTTATTTACTCCTGTACGCAAATCCTCTTGTAATGAAGACCATTTGCCTTCCTAATGACTTGCTGCACCTGCACATTCACTTCCAGTGACTCATGTACAAGGATACCCAGGTCCCTTTGAGCATCTGCATTCCCCAATCTTTCACCATTTAGGAAATACTCTGCCTTTCTGTTTTTTCTACCAAAGTGGATAACTTCACATTTATCCACATTATAATCCATCTGCCATGTTATCGCCCACTCACTGAGCCTGTCGAGATCCCCTTGAAGCCTCTTCACATCCTCTTCGCAACTGATACTGCCACCTAGCTTTGTGTCATCAGCAAATTTGGAAATGTTACATTTAGTTCCCTCATCCAAATCATTGATATAGATTGTGAATAGCTGAGGCCCAAGCACCGATCCTTGTGGTACCCCACTAGTCACAACCTGCCATCCTGTAAAAGACCCATTTAACCCTACTCTTTGTTTTCTGTCTGTTAACCAATTCTCAATTCATGCTAGTATATTACTTCCAATTCCATGTTCCCTAATTTTGTTCACCAACCTCTTGTGTGGGACTTTATCGAGGGCCTTCTGAAAATCCAAATACACCACATCTACCGGTTCCCCTTTGTCTACTCCACTAGTTACATCCTTAAAGAACTCCAATAGGTTTGTCAAACAGGACTTCCCTTTCATAAATCCATGTTGACTCTGCCCAATCTTACTATTAGTTTGTAAGTGCCCAGTTATTCCATCCTTTATAATAGCTTCCAGCATTTTCCCAACTACTGATGTGAGGCTAACAGGCCTGTAGTTCCACTTTTTCTCTCTCCATCCTTTCTTAAATAGCGGGGTTACATTTGCTATCCTCCAATCTGCAGGAATCGTTCCAGAATCTATAGAATTTTGGAAGATGACAACCAATGTGTCCACTATCCCACTCTTTCAAAACCCTAGGATGTAGATCATCCGGTCATTGAGATTTATCGACTTTTAGTCCGATTAATTTTGTTGTTCCTTTTTTTGCGAATAATAATTTCTTTAAGTTCCTCATTCTCACCACACCCTTGGTTTTCTCGTATTTCTGGGAGGTTTTTTGTGTCTTCCTCCGTGAAGACAGAAACAAAGGGGGGAAAATTCAGTATCGCCCCTTTTGTGGCGCCATTATCGGCCGTGCGCAAAGTTTAGCGCCTGCCACTAATTATCGCCTCCGACAGCAAACTTGGCTTTTATCGCCCCTGGAGGTGATTGGAGCGCTAAATCAGGCGCTTCACACCTGTCTTAAGGTGCAAAGGCCGAGGAGCGAGGCACTACCTCAGAGCGCTGGCGAAGCAAGGAAGGGCAAATCAAAATGAACCTGCAAAGTGCTGCTCAGTACCCAAAACTCCTTCACACAGCGTTGAATCTCTCCAGAAGTCTCTCTCTCTCTCTCAGAATGCGTGGTGCAAAAATGTCACCAACAAAAAAAGGCAGGAAGCGATCGCCTTTAAATAGCGCTCTCTTAGTCCCTTCCTGACTGCAAAATGTTCCCCTCAACCTGTCGTTGCTAGCGGCAGGCAATAAGGCAGGGGGTGCCACTCAATATCCGGTCCAGGCACTACCGGGGCATTGCACACTCGACTGATGTCACTATCTGCCGGCGCAGGAGATCGTGGCGGTAGTGTTTAGTACCGCCACAAAATGTCTAGTTAATTTCGTGAGCGGAGCAAACATCGCCGTACCCGGGAGCTAGTTGCTTTGCGTCCCATTAATGCCCTCTTAAGACACTAACGGGAGGCGCAAACAACTGAAATTTTCCCCTAAAGTATTTATTTAATTTCTCTTCCATTTCCTCATTCCCCATTATAAATTCTCCCGTCTCTGACCGTAAAGGGCCTACATTTACTTTTGTCAGTCTTTTCCTTTTCACATACCTATAGAAGCTTTTACAATCCGTTTTTATATTTTTTGCTAGTTTGTGCTCATATTCCATTTTCCCTTTCTTTATCAATTCTTGGTCCCCCTTTGCTAATTTCTAAAAAGATCCCAATCCTCAGGCTGACCGCTTTTTCTGACAACCTTATAAGCTTCCTTCTTTGACTTAATACTAGCTTTAATTTCTTTTGTTAGCCATGGTTGGATCACTTTTCCTTTTGGAACATGTGGCCAGAGGGAGGAGGAGGGCCGTCAGGGCTCTCAACAGGAGGCCTTACCCTCTGAGGGTATTCCAAGAGCCCTTCTTCTACCTCCAATTAAGCGAGGAGCTGTCTATTAGACAGCTCCACTTCAGCAAGGAGGTAGTCACAGAACTCTGCCACCTCCTGCAACCGGACCTCGAGCCTCAGATCAGGGCGACCACGGCTCTCCCACTGTCAGTCAAGGTCACCTTCGCCCTCAATTTCTTCACCAGCGGATCCTTCCAGTTTGCTACAGGAGATATAGCTAACATCTTGCAGTTCACTGACCAGCGCTGTATCCAGCAGGTCACAGAGGGTCTGTACAGTAGGAGAAGGGATTACATTTCCTTCCGTATCACCAGAGAGAAGCAGGAGGAATGTGCATGTGGCTTTGCCAGGATAGCGGGATTCCCCATGGTGTAGGACGCCATTGACTGTACCCACATGGCTTTGCGAGCACCGCATAACATGCCTGAGCTCTTTCGTAACCGCAAGGGCTACCACTCACTTAATGTGCAGTTGGTGTGCGACCACAGACAGCGAATCCTGAATGTGAATGCCCACTTTCCTGGCAACAGCCATGATGCTTTCATTCTGCGCCAGACCAGTGTGCTAGCACTCTTCCAGCCATCACATCAAGCTTGCAGCAGGCTGGTCAGAGATAAGGGCTATCATGCAGGTACAGCAAACAATAAGGAAGGCAAATGGCATGTTGGCCTTTATTGCAAAGGGGTTGGAGTATAAGAGGAAGGAAGTCTTGCTACAATTGTACAATTGAGACCACACCTGGAGTACTGTGTACAGTTTTGGTCTCCTTATCTAAGGAAGGATATACTTGCCTTAGAGGCAGTGCAATGAAGGTTCACTAGATTGATTCCTGGGATGAGAGGGTTGTCCTTTGATGAGAGATTGAGTAGAATGGGCCTATACTCTCTGGAGTTCAGAAGAATGAGAGGTGATTTCATTGAAATATATAAGATCCTGAGGGAGATTGACAGTTTAGATGCTGAGAGATTGTTTCCCCTGGCTGGAGTGTCTAGAAATAGGGGGCATAGTCTCAGGTTAAGGGGTCGGCCATTTAAGACTGAGATGAGGAGGAATTTCTTCACTCTGAGAGTTGTGAATCTTTGGAATTCTCTACCCCAAAGGGCTGTGGATGCTGAATCATTGAGTATATTCAAGTCTGAGATAGATTGATTTTTGGTCTCTCTGGGAATCAAGGGATATGTGGATTGGGTGGGAAAGTTGAGTTGACGTTGAAGATCAGCCATGATCTTATTGAATGGCGGAGCAGGATCGAGGGACCATACGGCCTACTCCTGCTCCTAATTCTTATGTTCTAATGTTTTTGTACAGCAAAATGTTAATTGAAAACACACAACAAAAGATGAGATACCAGCAAATGAAACTGCCACCTTCCTTTAAGAAGCCCACTTTAGGAGGACGCTTGATGTGCCTATTCTGTATGGGTGAGGTGTACATTGTGGGCAGAGCCTTGCTTAAAGTTGTGACATTCGGCATGGGCTACGATTTGAATAATTTAACTACTTAAATTGTGCTTTCATTTTCTCCCCCCATATCACAAAATGAGGTGGATAGTGAATCAGACGTGCAGGGTCACATGCCCAATTTCACGCTCTTCACCAGCTAGGTTCTGTGCTGTTGGCAGGGTCTCACAACATCGAGGCCAGTGAGTACACATGCATACTCTGCCATGCTGCTGTTGCACAGACAATACAGAACACATTTTGCAGAGCACCATATTGGCTGCTTCACACCGGCTGAAAACACAATTGCAAGGATAAAATTTGTAATTGAGTTAAAATCAATGTGTGGTTTGCTGTAAAGGGCACCTGCACTGTTCTCATGCTGGGCACGTGATGGAAAAATACTGAGTACTGGTAGACAGTAGTGACTAGAAACCATTTACTCTTATCTATAATGGGGATGAGCACATACCGAGGGATGGAAAGTCTGAGTCAATGAAAAAGTGTTAAGAATATGAAAAACAAGATAAGCTCCAATTCTGTGCAAAAAACAAACTTTAGAAATAGAATTGATTGGTTTTGGCAAAGGACAAGTCCTAACAGTCATGAGAGATAATGAATAATGCTAATGTATGCATTTCTGAACTAATTATTAATATAAGGGGTGCCTGTGAGGCTACGAGATCTGTCTTCCAAGGAGCCTTGCAATCACATGTGTAGAGATTCCTAGTAGAGTGGCATTATCAAGTGCACTGTTACAATGTCTCTCAGAGCCCCAATAGGAATCCCTTTTATAAGTACCTTGAGCAGACTTGCAATTGTTTGTTACTGAACTACCGATAAAGATTTAAGTGACAATTAGCCCACTCTCAATGTCTGAATCTTTTTTGGAGTTATGTGTTTCAACACAGATGTAGAAAGTAATAAGTTATCCTTTCTTTCACATGATTGACTATAATCTGCAGATCTTCATCTGTAAATTATGGTTTCCACTGCCTGTTTGTCCCTTCATGTATGGCTCCCAGAAATTCCACAGCTGCACTGGCCGACACAGCACCATGTATATTGCTTAAGTGTTTTTTAAGCTAATGTAACAGCACTTTTGTGGGTGATTTCAAATTGGCTACTCAAATGTTTTAGCCCACAGTAGTCATCCATGCTTCCAGAAAGCATATCGAGTAAAGTTGGGTATTCCTGTGAGTGCACTAAAAAATGAGCACAAAATTCAAGTCACCTTGAACAGGATGCTAAGAGGAACTTCCATACCTCTTTTCCCATAAGATTTTGACATCAAAGCTATCAAAAGAAAGAACTTGGAAATATATAGCGCCTTTCACGGCCTCAGGATGTCCCAATGAAGTACTTACTGAAGCATAGTCACTGTTGTAATGTAGAAAATGCAGCAGCCAATTTGTGCACAGCAAGGTCCCACAAACAGCAATGTGATAATGACTAGATAATTTGTTGTAGTGATGTTGCTTGAGGGATAAATATTGGATAAATAAAAAGCTGGTGTGCAACGGCCACCCCACGTTAAAATAATTCACACATAGGCATCTTCCACCCTTTAAAATGAAATTCGGGACTTGGAACGTCAGGACCCTCATGGGCAACCCCAACAGCAACAACCCCAATAGCCATACTGCTATTGTTGCCCGGGAGCTCAGACGTTTCGACATAGACATCGCCGCCCTAAGCGAGACCCAGCAGGCAGGGGAAGGCCAGCTCAAGGAGTAAGGCGGTGGTTACACCTTCTTCTGGAAAGGCAAACCTGAAGAAGAACGCCGCCTCCATGGGGTAGGCTTCGCCATACAAAATGAGCTAGTTGAACATCTCAAAGACTCCCCTTGTGGAATAAATGAATGCCTCATGACTCTACGGCTCACCCTAGCCCGGAACCAGTGCGCTACCATCATCAGTGTGTACGCCCCAACACTGGAAGCCACAGACGAGACCAAAGAGGAATTCTACTCCAGCTTCGAGCAATCCCTGTCCCGAATCCCAACGGGCAACAAGCTGATCCTCCTTGGCGACTTACACGCCAGAGTTGGAAAGAACACAGACCTCTGGAGAGGTGTGATCGGTGGAGAGGTGTGATCGGCAGAGAGGCGGTAAGGAAAGCCAACTCCAACGTTACCCTCCTCCTGCCGAAATGCTTAGAACATGGCCTTGTCATAACCAACACCTTGTTCCGTCAGAGAAACAAGTACAAGGCTTCATGGCAACACCCTCGTTCCAAGCACTGGCATCTGCTGGGCTACATCATCATCTGAGCGAGGGACCACAAGGACGTCCGCATCACCCACGCCATGACAGGAGCTGACGACTGCTGGACAGACCACCGCCTAATCTGCTCTGTCATCTCCATCAACGTAGCCCCAAAACAGTGGCGGAAACAGAAGCAATGCCGCAGGAAAATCAACGCTGGAGCACTCAAAGACCCTGCTAAGAAAGCCCTATTCAGCCTGCGCCTCACAAACAACCTGGTGACTCCCAGTGATTCAGAGACACAGAGTGTCCACAGTGCCTGGTCTGCATTCAAGGCCTCCATAATCAGCACCTGTGAAGAGACGCTCGGTCACTCGACCAGGAAACACCAAGACTGGTTCGACGAGAATAACCAGGAGATCCAGGAGCTTATAAGTCGCAAGCGCAAGGCATTCCTGATCTGGAAACAGCAACAGAACTCGAGAGCAAGAAAGCAGCTCTACAGACACCTGAAGGCCGAGGTCCAACAAAAAACTCGCGACCTAAAGAACAGATGGTGGGTGGAGAAAGCGCAGGAGATCCAGCAGCTAGCCGACAAGCACGACATGCATGGATTCTTTAGTGCAGTCAAGACCACCTACGGCCCAAACACTCAAGGTCCTAACCCACTGCGGGCCAAGAATGGAGAGGTACTCATCAAGGACAGAGAGGCAGCCAGTGCCCGCTGGAAGGAGCACTTCGAAGATCTTCTTAACTGAAACTCTGTCTTCGACGCGAGTGTCCTCAACTCCATCCCACAGCATGCTACCCGCCACCACCTCAGCACAACCCCAGCCCGGCATGAGGCTGAAAAGGCTATCCGACAAATGAAGAACAACAAGGCCTCAGGAGCAGATGGAATCCCCGCCAAGGCGCTAAAACGTGGTGGAGAAGCACTATTAGGCGCGAATACATTAACTGATT
Organism: Somniosus microcephalus; assembly: GCF_052327205.1. Classification (NCBI taxonomy): domain Eukaryota; kingdom Metazoa; phylum Chordata; class Chondrichthyes; order Squaliformes; family Somniosidae; genus Somniosus; species Somniosus microcephalus. The sequence continues at coordinate 120,822,304 of NC_140995.1, forward strand.
TTTCTTGTTTGGAAGGAGGAGAGCATGCCAGGGGATCTCAGAGATGCCGTAATCATGACCATCTTCAAGAAAGGTGACAAGTCCGATTTCAGTAATTACAGAGGAGTCTCCTTGCTGTCTGCCACAGGAAAGTGTAGAGGGTTTTGGCATGTGTGCCCAGTCAGCTCTGCCCCTGACTGCCTCTGAGCAGTTTGAATCGCTGCACACCCCCTGGGTTCTAGACACCGGACTTAGGTACAGGCAGCGATACGGAAAATCGAGTAGACAAGTGGTTTGGTGCAAGAAAACCAAATTTTTGTTAAAAAAAAGGCTGAATAAAACACACTACTACTGGGAATTACTGGTATGGTTACAGACATAAAACAGTTAATACGCTTACATGGGAATGGGGAACACACGGCACATCGAGGGAAACAAATACATTAAAAATCCCCTTATCCTAATCCCACCCCCTATACCTAACTAGATTAAGCTATGAGGGGCCAGGAATTCATGCTCACCAATTCAAAATCTGTTGCTTTAGATGGTGGGGTTTGAGGTCCGCTTTTTCTGTCCTTTGGGGTATCCCGACACCACGTGGTCACAGGGCGCGGCGCTGAAGTTGTTTGTGCGAGGCACCCTCCCTTTTCCTCCATTAACGTCTTCGTCGAGTACTTCGTCGCGATAGGCCTTCTTCTCCTTCGTGCGGTCGCCGACAGTATTGTTGTGGTCGGGGGTCGGTTGGCGGTCTTTATCGTCTAGTGATTTTGCTATCCATGCTTCGAACACCAGCTTATTCTTCCACTGGGCTATTACTGTCCATGTGACAAACGCCAGCTTATAACTAGGCCGTTTGTCTAGATTTTGCTACCCATTCTTTGAACACCAGCATATTCTTAAATTGGGGTTTTACTGTCCATGCATGTAACGCCAACTTATTCACCAAACGCCAGCTTATAACTAGGCGTTTGTTCCCCAACACGTCTTTCGCTGCCCTTCTCTGCTCTTATCGGTTTACCGTATTCTTCGTCTCATCTGCCCATTTGTGGCCTGTGTGTCCTGTGTGGTTTCGAACTCGGGTCTCATTCTCCTCCCGCGTTGGGCCCTCGGTGTAGTAATGGGTGTCCTTGGTGTTGAGCGGCGCGGGGAGCGAGAAGAGAGCCCGCCACGAGGCCAGGGCATGAGAAAACTAAGAGCAAGAGCTAAGAGCCAAGAGCAAGCACGATAAGAGAGCTAAGAGGCAGATCACTACCGATGGGCCTACAATTATACCCGATTCTTCATTCCTTATCTGCGCGCCAAATCAGGTCAGTCCTTTGTCTAACTTTTGGCGGGCTCGTTTAAACTGATTACAGCCATTTACTTTAACGACTCCTGAAATGGTTGTCTCTATATTTTAATGGTTTCAATGTTCTGGCTGTTGGTTATGTATGAAACTTAATCGGGTTTTCCTGACTTGATGGCTTCTGTGAGCTGTTACCGATTAAATATGCAGAAACCCGTTGGCCTTGATTGAGGCCCATTCTAACCTGATCTGTTTCAAGGCGAATAGAATGCCTTCTTTGACCTCACAAAGGCCTTCGACACTGTCAACCATGAGGGATTATGGAGTGTCCTCCTCAAATTCGGCTGCCCTAAAAAGTTTGTCACCATCCTCCACCTGCTTCACGACGACATGCAAGCCATGATCCTGACCAACGGATCCACCACAGGCCCAATTCACGTATGGACCGGGGTCAAGCAAGGCTGTGTCATCGCACCAACGCTCTTCTCAATCTTCCTGGCTGCAATGCTCCATCTCACCCTCATTAAGCTCCCTGCTGGAGTGGAGCTAATCTACAGAACAAACGGGAAACTGTTCAACCTCCGTCGCCTCCAGTCCAGATCCAAGGTCGTCCCATCCTCTGTCATCGAATTGCAGTACGCAGATGACACTTGCGTCTGCGCACACTCTCAGGTCGAACTCCAAACCATCATCAACACCTTCACTGAAGCATACGAGAGCATGGGCCTTACACTAAACATCTGTAAGACAAAGGTCCTCTACCAACCTGCCCCCGCCACACAGTACTGCTCCCCGATTATGAAAATCCATGACGAGGCTTTGGACAACGTGGACCACTTTCCATACCTCGGGAGCTTACTGTTAACAAGGGCAGACGTCGATGACGAAGTCCAACACTGCCTTCAGTGTGCCAATGCAGCCTTCGGTCGCCTGAGGAAGAGAGAGTGTTTGAAGACCAGGACCTCAAATCCAGCACCAAGCTCATGGCCTACAGAGCAGTAGTGATACCTGCCCTCATATATGCTTCAAAGGCATGGACCATGTACAGCAGTCACTTCAAAGCACTGGAGAGGTACCACTAATGCTGTCTCTGCAAGATCCTGCAAATCCATTGGCAGGATAGGTGCACCAACGTCAGTGTTCTCGTTCAGGCCAACATCCCCAGCATCGAAGCTTTGACCATGCTAGATCAGCTCCGATGGATGGGCCACATCATCCGCATACCCAATACGAGACTCCCAATGCAAGCGCTCTACTCGGAGCTCCGACATGGCAAGAGAGCCCCAGGTGGGCAGAGGAAACGCTTCAAGGACACCCTCAAAGCCTCTTTGAAAAAGTGCAACATCCCCACCGACACCTGGGAATCCCTGGCCCAAGACCGCAGAAAGTGGAGGAGAAGCATCCGGAAAGGAGCCGAACACCTCAAGTATCTTCGCCGGGAGCAAGCGGAAGCCAAGCGCAAACAGCGGAAGGAGCGCACGTCAGCCCAAGCATCCCACCCAACCACCCCTTCAACCACCATCTGCCCCACCTGTGACAGAGACTGTAGGTCCCGCATTGGACTCATCAGTCACCTGAGAACTCATTTTTAGTGTGGAAGGAAGTCCTCCTCGGTTCCGAGGGACTGCCAAAGAAGAAGAAGAAATATTGGCCAGGACACTGGAGCAAACTCCCCTGCTCTTCTTCAAAATAGTGCCATGGGTTCTTTTACGCCCACCTAACAGAGCAGATGTCTGGTTTAACATCTCATCCGAAGGACAGCACCTCCAACAGTGCAGCACTCAGTATGACTCTGGAGTGGGGCTTGAACACACAACCTTCTGACTCAGAGGCAAGGGCACTTTTGAACGTCCTGAGGTCATGAAAGGCGCCATGTAAATGCAAGCCTTTCTTACTTTAACTTTACTGTAAGGGGGAGAAATTCGGTGGAGCTGCAAACAGGGCGGCAAACTCGCCTGGGCGCCGGAATTAGCGCAGCGATCGGAGCAGTTGCGACCGCCGGAAATTCAGCTTGAACGCCCCAAGAGGGACACGGGGCGAGGCTCGAGGCGCTCCGCGTCCTTCTTAGGGCGCTGAAACTGAATATCGCAGCACAACGTGCCGCAGTACTGCAGGCCTTCCTCCCATTCTTAAGGGGGAGGGGCCTGCACCAGCACGATCGGAGATCGCGAGTGCCGGCAAAAGAGCCCGGCACCGAGGAGAAGTGCCGGGCTCTCGGAAAACAGCCGGCACTGCCGCGGGGGGAGATCAGGAGGCCGGGGACGGAGGTGCTGGCAGGCGGCCGCCGAAAAAAATGGCCGCCCCGCACCTCCACCTTAATTTGCGCCACTGCCGCTACAGGTAGGCCCCGTGAACCGGGCATGAGTTGCGAACGGCGCTACAGAGGCGGGCACTACCGAATATCGAGATCGGGGCGGTAGCGGGGCGCTGTGCACACCGATGACGTCATCGGTGGTGGCGCAGCGCAACAGGCTAACGCTGCCATTAGCGCCCCAGCTAAATATCGCGGGAGGCATGGCCAGTGGCGCTAAAGCCACTGAGTGCCCTCTTTAGGTGCTAACTGGTGGCGCAGCCCACCGAATTTCTAGGCCTTGGAGCATATTGTAAGAAATTAATTTTATTATGACCTGATACCACTACCTCAATAAGTTAACTCAGTGAAAAAATTTAACTGTTTGGACTTCAAACTACAAAACTAGGGCTTTGCCTCAGGGCGACGTGATGTACAGATTTTTCGGATTATACTTAGTAGATTTATTTATTGCGAGCTTTTGAAAAAGAAATCCCAGCATCATGTTTTCTGAAAACTCTCCAGCAGTTATATCCTGCTACGGAAAAGCACTTTAATTGTTGATTGCCCTAAAGTTAAAAGTCCCATAGTCCCACAATAAAAATGAAAATACCACACTTATTACTGTCACTGCTGATAATAGTTTCTGTAATGAGAATTTTCATGCAGCCTCTAAGGTGCAGAATTTACTTTAAAATAAATCTCCTTTTCTGCTTTCTTGGATCTTGTCTCCCATGTGCCATCTGGTGCCAGCAGTGTGGGCAGATCACAGATTTCCTCCAATGTCAGTCTGAGAGCCACTATTCAAAAGTATGCATGGCTCTTTCTTTGATTCTCTCTTCCTCCCAGTGAGGAATTTCATGGATTCTGCTGGGGGCCTCCCCACAGTGGCAGAGTTCAGATGGGGATTCAATGAATAAAGGATGTTAGTAACAAACACAAACCCTCCCACATCATCATGCAGAGTGTTTGGATTCCCTGCCAAATGAATTCTTTTTTTTTTCTTTTTAATGTATTTCCCGTATTCTTTCTCCCAAGTTTTGTTCCCTTCACTTTCCCTCAGGTCATGCATTGCCTCTGGCCAAGATAATGGGCCAGTAATTCCGGTCCCAACGCGTGAGTACGGACGGTGTACTCACACGTGGGCCCGTTGGAAGTGCCGGATTTCAGCATGCACAGCGCATGCGCGGGAAACCGGCATTTCCTCTCCATCGAACCAAGGGGTTAAGAGGTCCAACGCGTGCGCGCAGGACTCTGAGCGCACGCGTTGAACTTCCTTCTTTTTGACAGGTTTGCACGTGTGCAAGGGCCTGAACTTTTTAGAAATGTAAAAAGGAGACGTAAGGAGTGGATTCTTGAAGGTAAGTGGCCTATTATTTAAAATTATTACATTTTTTCCACAGCTTCATTGTTTTTAAGGACTGTACAGTAAGGTAAGTTTATTTTTAGACCCGAATTCGTAAAAAATAAATTTTTTCAAAAATTTTATTAATTGTTTTAAATAGTTTTTTTAAGTTATTTATAGTTTATTTAATTATTGGGATTTTTTTTTAATTTTAATTAAAGTTAAACTAGTCTTTTGGGCGCCCGTACTTTTCATGAGTTTGACAGTCTTTACTATCAAACTCATGAATGAGTTTCCCCTCCCCTGATTGGCTGCAGAGTGCTCACCTGATCCCAGCCGGCACATCGCACTAACTACGCCGCTGGATCAGGCAAGCACATCGCGCCGACAGCTGAACCGGGCCAGTGACAGGAAATGCAAGCAGGCCCAGGCTTCAGATGTCGGCGTGCAGGGTGAGTGCACATCGGGGGCTTGCACGCGCGACAAGCACCCGATCCTAATTTCTGGCCCAAACTTCCTCCCAGGCCTCCTTTACTAACACCACCAGGAGATGTGCAAAAAAGGCCCAGGTTACAACTCCACTGATGACGTTTTTCTCCCCCTGCCTGTGTGGGAAGTCGTTTAGCTTTATTCAGTGTCTTACTACAGTATCATGGCTAAGATTGGAAAGGCAGGGGATCAAACTGCCTGCACCTTGTAGCTTTATGTACTGGCAGAGGCCACCACAATGCTACAATTCAATTCCAGCATTTTTGCCCCCACTAAGAAATAAGGCAGAAGGGAAAAAATTGCTTTGAACTGACAGAAATAGGGCACCTAAAATACATCAGTCGAAATCTGATGAAAATGAGAGAGGATACACTAGACGATAGCAAAATACTGCGGATGCTGGAAATCCGAATAATCCGAAGGTCTGACGAAAGGTCTTCGACCTGAAACGTTAACTCTGTTTCTCTCTCCACGGAAGCTGCCCTGGCCTGCTGAGTTTTTCCAGCGTTTTCTGTTGTTATTTTGGATACACTAGAGTTGCTTACAAAGTTGTATCATGTATAACTAACGATGATACTTTGCTATTTTAACCAGTTGATACAATAGCATCAATTCTTTTTCCTAAAATTGAATATAAATTTTGGCAGCTCAATTTAGGCACTGAATTTCATGGCTATGTGTTGGTGCAGATTGCACTAAAAGGTCAAGCTGAGGCCAGTTCATTCAAAATTCATTCAGCTTCACTTTCGACCTCTAGTGTCAATCTGTCATATTGCTGGACTTTGGTGCTTCTGCTGCCTGCCAGTAACAAGGTTGCCAACCCTCCAGGATTGTCCAGGAGCCTCCAGGAATTAAAGATTAATCTCCTGGAACCTGCTGCGAGCAAGTCACGAGAAAAATTATGGGGGCATTAAAAAAAAGGTTTCAAAAAAATTTTCTTTGAACACTTTCATTTACTATTTTAATTAAAATATGGAGATTTAAAAAAAGGCTGTTTTGACTGGACAGGGTGGTAGGAGGCAGAAGGTCATGTGATGAAAGCTCCAGGAATACGTCCAACCAGGGTTGGCAACCCTAACCAGGAATGCAGAACAGGAAATGGTGCAACCCCAGCTCGTGATGTTCTGTCCAATAATGGTGGACAGAAAGTCATAGGCAGGGAGTGCCCAATTTCCCAAAATGCACCCAAGCCTATTCTGGGAGTGCTGAAACAATCCCCCCATAGGTTATATTTGTCCCCTTGACTTGTGTCTATTAAATTGGGATTGAGAGTCATTTTGCTTATGACTCTTAACTGTCTTGCAAGTGAGGAGGTTTTCATCCTAGTTCTTGTGTTCAGAGTAGGTCCTGCAAGGGAATATTCAGTTTCCAGAGTGGAACACCATCTAACATTTGTACTTGAGTACAGAATGAGAATCTTGGGTTATTGCATGTGGGGGTGGAAGTACTTTCCAGGTAACTTTAAAACTTTTCTTTATGGGGCCTGGAGGAGCAGGAGTATCCTCCAGGCCTCACAAGGAAAGTGTAGGCCTCCCCTGCCCGGACTCTTTCGCAAACCGCTGACTGCCCCCGAACCTCTGTCTAATATGAAAGCCATTGCAATTGATGGCGCTCTAGCTCACTCACCTGCTCCTCACTCAGTCTCGCACTCCTGCCCATGCTGAACACTCCAGTTCCTCTCTCCTCTCTCCAGTCTCTTGTTGGCCTCTCTCCTAATGGGTATTTTAACCCTTGGATGTCAAGGCAGCCCAGCGAGCATCCAGTCCGTCCAGTTTTAATGCCGGACCTCATTAACATGCTGCTGGCCAACTTCCCAAACATCTGGCAAGTTGGTTGAAGTGGCGGAAATTCAGGCTCGGAGGCTGCCCGTCGGGCTTCAGATCAGTGCACGGATAGGCTGGGTAAGGGGGCTGGGATAGGTGGACAGGGAGACAGGGGTTCCAGGAGCGGTCAGTGGTTTGCAAAGAAGTCTGGGCAGGGGAGCACTCCTGCTCCTCCGGGCCCCACAGTGGAAAGTTTTAAACTTATTTGAAAAGGCCACTTCGGTCTTCTGGTCAGGTTTTAGCTGTCGGGGTGGCCACAGCAAGTGCTCTGCTAACTGTTGAAATGGCATTGGGATCTTTTTGACCCCAACAGGATCCCAATTTGCAAAAATGTATGAGGCTCCTACCTGACTCAGGCGTAAGAAAAATCAGGCGTGTTAAAATAACATAGAAACATAGAAACATAGAAACATAGAAGATAGGAGCAGGAGTAGGCCATTCGGCCCTTCGAGCCTGCTCCGCCATTCAATGAGATCATGGCTGATCATCCAAATTCAGTACCCTGTCCCTGCTTTCTCCCCATATCCCTTGATCCCTTTAGCCTTAAGAAATATATCCAACTCTTTCTTGAATATATTTAATGAACTGGCCTCCACCGCCGTCTGTGGCAGAGAATTCCACAGGTTCACCACTCTCTGGGTGAAGAAATTCCTCCTCATTTCAGTCCTAAATGACTTACCCCTTATCCTTAGACTATGACCCCTGGTTCTGGACTCCCCGGCCATCATAAACATCCTTCCTGCATCTAGTCTGTCCAGGCCTGACAGAATTTTATAGGTTTCGATGAGATCCCCTCTCAATCTTCTAAACTCCAGTGAGTATAAGCCCAATCGACACAATCTCTCCTCATACGTCATTCCTGCCATCCCAGGTATCAGCCTGGTGAATCTTCGCTGCACTCCTTCCATGGCAAGAACGTCCTTCCTCAGGTAAGGCGACCAAAACTGCACACAATACTCAAGGTGCGGTCTCACCAAGGCCCTGTACAACTGTAGCAAGACATCCTTGTTCCTGTACTTGAACCCTCTTGCTACGAAGGCCAACATACCATTTGCCTTCTTAACCGCCTGCTGCACCTGCATGCTTACCTTCAGCGACTGGTGCACAAGAACACCCAGGTCTCTTTGCACTTCCCCTTCTCCCAATCTATTGCCATTCAAATAATAATCTGCCTTCCTGTTTTTGCCACCAAAGTGGATAACCTCACATTTATCCACATTATAGTGCATTTGCCATGTTTCTGCCCAATCACCCAATCTGTCCAAATCGTACTGGAGTTTCACGACATCCTCCTCACAGCTTACCCTGTGAACAGCTGGGGCCCTGGGACCGATCCTTGCGGTACCCCACTAGTCACTGCCTGCCACTCGGAAAACAACCCGTTTATTCCAACTCTTTGCTTTCGGTCCACCAACCAGTTCTCTATCCAAGTCAATACCTTGCCCCAATCCCATGTGCCTTAATTTTGCACGCTAATCTCTTATGCGGGACCTTATCGAAAGCCTTCTGAAAGTCCAAATACACCACATCCACTGGTTCTCCCTTATCTATTTTACCAGTTACCTCCTCAAAAAATTCCAGTAGGTTAGTCAAGCATGATTTACCTTTTGTAAATCCATGTTGACTTTGTCCGATCCTGTCACTGTTTTCCAAGTGCTCTGCTATTACATCTTTTATAATGGACTCTAGCATTTTCCCCACTACCGATGTCAGGCTTACCGGTCTGTAATTCCCCACTTTTTCTCTGCCACCTTTTTTGAATAGTGGGGTAACATTAGCTACCCTCCAATCCATGGGTACTGTTCCAGAGTCTATTGAGTTCTGGAAGATGACCAGCAATGCATCTACTATTTCTAGGGCCACTTCCTTAAGTACCCTGGGATGTAGATTATCAGGCCCTGGGGATTTATCAGCCTTCAGTCCCATCAATTTTCCTAACACCATTTCCCTACAAATACTGATTTCTTTCAGTTCCACCCTTTCATCAGACCCTATGTTCCCCGGTATTTCTGGGAGGTTATTTGTGTCCTCCTTTGTGAAGACAGAACCAAAGTATGTATTTAGTTGGTCGGCCATTTCTTTGTTCCCCATTATAAATTCCCCTGATTCTGACTGCAAGGGACCTATGCTTGACTTCACCAATCTTTTTCTCTTCACATATCTATAAAAGCCTTTACAGTCAGTTTTTATGTTCCCTGCAAGCTTACTCTCATATTCTATTTTCCCTTTCTTAATTAATCCCTTTGTCCTCCTTTGTTGAATCCTGAACTGCTCCCAATCCTCAGGATTATTGCTTTTTCTGGCCAATTTGTATGTCCTCTCCTTGGATCTTATGCTATCCCTAATTTCCCTTGTTAGCCATGGTTGAGTCACCTTTTTTGTTTTATTTTTATGCCAAACTGGGATGAACAACTTCTGTAGTTCATCCATTTGGTCTTTGAATGTTTGCCATTGCCTATCCACCGTCAACCCTTTGAGTGCCATTCCCCAATCAATCCTACCCAACTCGCTCCTCAGACCATTGTAGTTTCCTTTATTTAAATTGAGGACCCCAGTTTCTGAGTCAACTACTTCATTCTCCATCTTAATGAAGAATTCGATCATATTATGATCGCTCCGACCCAAGGGGCCTCGTACAACAAGGTTGCTAATTAATCCTTTCTCGTTACATAATACCCAGTCTAAGATGGCCTGACCTCTGGTTGGTTCCTCGACATATTGGTCCAGAAAACCATCCCGTAAACACTCCAGAAATTGCTCCTCCACAGTATTATTACTAATTTGGTTAGCCCAATCTATATGTAGATTAAAGTCAATTCAATTCAATTCAATTCAAATCGCTTTTTTGGCATGACAAGGTACATATTATGTTGCCAAAGCATTGAAAAACAATCATGGTTGAACACATAAATGCAGGTCTATCCATACAGTGTATAAACAGATATATCCCTGAGTGTATAAATATACATTCATATAAATTTGTATATACTCTTTTCTTAGATGTAATGGTTCTCCCTCTGTTTATGGCAAGCTGTAACATAGTGTGCCGCTAAGGTTACACAATTTCTCTGTTCCCCTAGTAGGTATGGGAGTTTTTGGTCATCATTCAAATTTCTGAATTCAGGGCATATTTTTGTGAATTTTGGGTAGAAATTCTCCCTTATGCCCTGATATTTTCTACAAGCTGTGAGGAAGTGCATCTCTGTCTCCACCACTCCCTGACTGCAGTGAGAGCATATCCTGTCCTCTCTTGGTAACCAGGTCTGCCTGTGTCTGCCTTTTTCGATGGCCAGGCTATGTTCACTAAGTCTGTACATTGTCAAGGTTTTTCTCAGTTTGCTATCCTTTACCATGGTCAGGTAATCAGCCATGTTGTATTGTCTGTTTAGGGCCAAGTAGCAATTGAGTTTGTTTTGGGTTTTTGTTGTTTCTGCCCAATATGACAGATATTTTTCCTTTTGCTTAGTGACGATTGTGTTGGGTCGAATTCTCTGTGTTACGATGTCACTGTCCTGGGGCTGGTTATTGTTAGTAGTGTTAGTAGTAACTTCACTGAGTCCCAGGACTAGTTGACTGAGGGTATTCTTCTTTATGGTCCTCTCTTGGCATTTCAGGGCTTTGTAATGATAGCAGTGGGGGTTGCTCATTTTTAGGTGTTTCCAAAATTTGGTGGCTCTTTTTTGGATCGTAATTATTAATGGATATTGGCCTAGTTCTGCCCTGCATGCATTGTTTATGGTTTTCCTTTGAGCCCGGAGGATACTTTTACAGAATTCTGCATGTAGGATCTCAATTGGGTGTTTGTCCCATTTTGCAAATTCTTGTTGTGTTAGCGGTCCCCACACCTCACTGCCATAGAGTGCAATTGGTTCAATTACTGATTTAAAAATTTTGAGCCAAATGCTAAATGGGATTTCTATTTGGATTGATTTTTTAATGGCATAGAAAGCCCTTCTTGCTTTCTCTTTCAGTTCATTCACAGCCAGATGAAAATTTCCCATAGAACTGATTTTTAAGCCCAAGTATGTGTAGTTAGTGGTTTATTCAATTTTAGTTGTTCCTAGTGTGAAATTTATTTTGGGTCCCTGATGTCTGGATCTTTGCTGGAACACAAGGACTTTGGTATTTTGGGGGTTTATTGTCAGGGCCCAGGTCTGACAGAATGACTGTAGCAGATCCAGGTTCTGCTGCAGACTCTCCTTAGTTGGTGACAGTATAACCAGGTCATCTGCATAGAGGAGGAATTTAACCTTGGATTCATATAGGGTGAGGCCGGGTGCTGTAGATTGTTCAAGTAGTTTTGCCAATTCATTTATGTAAATATTAAAGAGTGTCGGTGAGATGGGCGAGCCCTGCGTCACACCACGCCCCTGTGGGAAGTATTTTGTTTGTTTGTCTCCAATTTTAACTGCACATTTATTGTTTGTATACATTGATTTAATTACATCATATGTTTTTCCCCCTACACCACTTTCAATAAGTTTCAAGAATAGACCGTCATGCCAGATGGAATCAAAAGCCTTCTGGAAATCTATAAAGCAGGCAAAAATGTTGCTTTTGTTTTGATGAACATGTTTGTCGATTAGGGTCTGTAGGGTGAAGATATGATCTGATGTTCTATAGTTTGGTAGGAATCCAATTTGGCTTTTACTCAAGACATTGTGCTCCTCAAGGAAGTTTATAAGTCTTTTGTTTATGATACTACAGAATACCTTCCCCAGGTTACTGTTTACACAGATGCCTCGATAGTTATTTGGGTCAACTTTGTCCCCACTTTTGTATATGGGCGTTATGAGTCATTTGTTCCAGATATCAGGGAAGTAACCAACACTCAGATGATGACTGCTGTGCCCTTATTGCACGCTTCTTTAATTTCCCTTTTAATGCCATCCCCAACCTCCGCCTTACTGTTTGGAGGTCTATATACCACTCCCTCTAATGTTTTTTTCCCCTTAGTATTTCTCAATTCTACCCATACAGATTCCACCTCATCAGAGCTAATATCCTTCATTACAATTGTGTTAATCCCTTCTTTAACCAGTAATGCTACCCCACCTCTCTTTCCTTTTTGCCCATCTTTCCTGAATATCGAATACCCCTGGATGTTGAGTTCCCAGTCTTGGCCATCCTTGAGCCACGTTTGCGTAATCCCAACCAAATCATATTCGTTTACCTCTATTTGCGCAGCCAATTCATCCACCTTATTACAAATGCTCCTCGCATTAAGACACAAAGGGGGAGAAATTGGGTGAGTAGCACCACTTGTTAGCACCTAAAGAGGCAGGCAGTGGCTGTAGCACCACTGGCTGTGCCTCCCGCAATATTGAGTTGGGGCGATAATGGTGGCGCTAGCCTTTTGCGCTGCGCCACCACCGATGACATCATCGGTGTGCGCAGCGCCCCATTCGCGACCCGTTCGTGCCCGGTTCGCGCCCCGTTTGTGCCCCGTTCGCGATATTTGGTAGCGAACGGCGCAGTTGCGCCGTTCGCTACCCGCGCCCGGTTCACAGGGCCTTACTGTGCCGGCAGCGGCGCAAGTTAAGGTGGAGGTGCGGGGCATCGCCTTTTTCGGTGGCCACCTGCCAGCACCTCCGTCCCCGGCCTCCTAACCCCCACCCCCCCGCGGCATTGCCGGCTGTTTCCCGAGAGCCCGGCACTTCTCCTTGGTGCCGGGCTCGTTTGCCGGCACTCGCGAGCGGGGATTGTGCTGTTGCAGGCACCTCCCCCTTAACAGTGGGAGGAAGGCCTGCAGTACCGCAGCATGCCGTGCCACAGCGTGTGGCGCTGCGGCACGTTGCACTGCGATATTCAGTTTCAGCGCCCTAAGAGGGACGCGGAGCGCCTTGAGCCGTGCCCCGTCTCCCTCGAGGGGCAATGAAACTGAATATCGGACGATCGCTGAAGACTCGAACGCTGCGCTAAATCCTGCGCTCAGGTGACTTTTGCGCCACTTTGGCGCCCCAACCCAATTTCTAGGCCAAAGCCTTCAGGCTTGTTTTTTTAACGCTCTTAGACCTATTAGAATTATTATTTACTGTGGCCGCGTTTGATTTAAACCATTGATTTCTCTGGCTGCCACTTTTGTTTTTCTCCTTCCTATCTTTTGCTTTTATCCTTGTTTCCCTTTCCTCTGTCTCCCTGCTCAGGTTCCCAACCCCCTTCCATTTTAGTTTAAACCCTCCCCCACAGCATTAGCAAACAAACCCCCGGGACATCGGTTCCAGCCCTGCCCAGGTGCAGACCGTCCGGTTTGAACTGGTCCCACCTCCCCCAGAACCGCTTCCAATGTCCCAGGAACTTGAATCCGTCCCCGTGGCACCATTCCTCTAGCCACGTGTTCATCTGAAGTATCCTTCTATTTCTACTCTGACTAGCACGTGGCACTGGTAGCAATCCTGAGATTACTACCTTTGAGGTCCTGTTTTTTAATTTACCTCCTAACTCCCTATATTCCGCTTTTAGGACCTCATCCAGCTTTTTACCTACATCGTTGGTGCCTATATGCACCACGACAACTGACTGTTCACCCTCCCCTTCCAAGATGTTCTGCAGCCGCTCGGAGAATTATTTCAAGTATAGTGAGCAAATTAAATATATAACCAATGTAATCTACCTATTGAGTCAAGTCAAGTAATGCAATATTGTCATGTGATTGTACGTCTGGGCAAAACCAGACTGTCTACTTAAACAGTCATTTTTAATGGCTTAAATTATTCAGCCATTATTATATTCACCTTTTTTCAATCTCTGAAATGCTGATTGTGTACATAAAGAATATGGAAAATTTTATACGACAATATGAAAGAATGAGGCCTCAAAATTCCTAGGGTTATTCCAGATTGTGCCCAATTGTGCCTTCAGCACTGACCCTGCTGAAATTTGCAGTGTCAGTGGAAACTCATTGGCATGTGCCAGGTGGACGAAATCGCCCCTTCAGGCGCATGTCCAATGCCCACCTGCTGAAGACTGCCAGAAACAATCAGTGAAATGTGCGTTGTGCTGTAGCTTTAATTTCAGTGTCATTGGAAGTCCTTTATCAACTCACACTGACACTGCAAGCTACAATCATTTGCGTAGGTCAGTGTCTCAATTTTGGTTGTTAGAGGAGAACATTTAAATTATTTCAACTAATTTCTCTTCTGGTGGCTTTATTTACGGTAAGGCTGGATAACGTGCCCAGTGCATGTGACGTGCTGTTATGATGCACCGCACTGGTGGCAGTATAACAAGAAGATTCTTCTCCCACACTTCTCATAGCCTTTAGTGCATTCACATTTATATTGGCAGCCACTATACTATTTTACAGATTTAATAATAGCTCGTAGCTTTAATTTCTCCCAAATTTTGAATTAGTACACTCTCTTCCCTTGGCTGTTGTAGCATCCTAATAGCTACATTAACTGTTATGCCTATGGTCTACTGCATGATCGGCCATGTCTCTTTCCTGTTAAAACATGTCTTCCCAAAGTTGGCCCTTTATTCAGAATTCAGCCTGATGAAGTAAAACGGATAAAGATTGTAACCTTCACAATTTTGCAACCAAGTCCAAAACAGCTGTCACAGCAGAACTTCAGAATGAACAACAGATGGAAATTAACAAAATATTTATTTATATATCACTTATGCCAATATTTTACAACCACAATTATTTGATATTGACAACAGATACAAAAGGAGACCCATGTGGTTAATGTAAAGCAATACAACTAGATTAATGGCATCTTACTAGTCCACCAAAGCCCCTAATTGTACTACTTTATCCTACAGGTTGTTATTTACTGTTTTATAATGCTGGTTAATAATGGTTGGGCTTAATGATATATTTCAGAATTAAAAAAAAAATTACCACATCACTGCTGAGTAGCTATAAATCTGGAGTTTGTATTTAATCTAAAAGTTTGGAGGTCGATTTTGACTTCAGGGCAGACACTGGGCATGCAGCAGGTGCTGCAATTGTGCCACCCACCTAATATTATTGAGAGGGCCAAACCATTTTGATGGCCGGCCTCATTTGGATAATGCTGGTAAATGGTGAGCACTGGAAAAGCGCTCACAGGCTGGTTGGGGGGGTGCAAGGGGGTGGAGTTGAGTGATGCATCTGCAAAGCCAAGCCGCATGTGCCATGTTGGTACTGGGGGTGGGGGTGGGGGGCGGTGGGGAAAGGGGGAGCAATCATGGGCAGGGGCATGGATGGGCTAGTAGTAGACCAGCAGACTTTTGTAGGGCCAGAAGGTAGTTGGAACATAAGAAAAGTATGGAATGAGAAAAGGCCATTAAGTCTCTCAATCCCATTTCCCATAAATGTAAGTCCATATTCCCAGCAGCCAGTCAAACAGGCCATCTAATGCATTGTAACTTAGTAGAAAAATACTCATTTTTAGCAGTGTAGTGATGGCCCATACTCCCTGGCAGTCTGCATACATGCCAAACATCAGCTTTTTGAGCTGACATTAGCATGTTAACCCATGTATCAGCTTGATAGCTTTTCATAAGAGAAATTTGCAATTTGGAATTAGAAATGGTCAATATCAACCAATTGGTTTGTTTGCTGGAGAGTCAGGCAAAAAGCAATTAGAAGTGATCAGTTAGATGTTAGTTGCGGATGAGCTCAATGCAGAAATGTCTTCAGATGAGCTGATGGTTTCTGAGAGTTTCAATTACAGAGGTGTTTATTTAATGTTTATCCCTGAAAAAGTTGGACCCAAATTTCTTCAGGGTCTTGGACAGAGTTCCAGGTAAAGAGCATGGAATAGGACTGACATGGACTGGAGGCTGGGTGGGACCGTTTTGGTGGACCTGAAACCAGTGGGAACAATGACCACCATGCTGAAAGAGGGCCGCGTAAAATTGTTTCTTTTGGGTCAGCAGGACACGATGAGTTTTCTGGAGGTGCGCAGAGGCAGTGTATTGGTCACAAAGAAGATAAATGTCAGCCAGTGGGGACGTTGGCACCAGGCCTACTGCAAGTCTGGAAAGGAGGAGGAGTGGGACAGATTGTGGGGGTTGTGGGGGGAGGGGGGGAGCCTTGGCTGGCTGTGGCCCACAATTTCAATGTGGTGCCAAGAGGAACACTCCTACTCCTCCTGACTCCACATTCTGGTAACTAAAAAAAAATTAGTTACCTTGTTGGTGACAGCCTGCAGGATGGCAAGGGGAAGGCCTCTTTGAAATGCAAATTGTAAAGTATGCAGCACACCACTACAATCCTCGACATGTAGAGCTCGCTCCAACTGCTCCAGCCTTGTGAAGTATGCAGCACACCACTACAATCCTCGACATGTAGAGCTCGCTCCAACTGCTCCAGCCTTATGAAGCATGCAGCACACCACTACAATCCTCGACATGTAGAGCTCGCTCCAACTGCTCCAGCCTTGTGAAGTATGCAGCACACCACTACAATCCTTGGCATGTAGAGCTCGCTCCAAATGCTCCAGCCTTGTGAAGTATGCAGCACACCGCTACAATCCTCGACATGTAGAGCTCGCTCCAACTACTCCAGCCTTGTGAAGCATGCAGCACACCACTACAATCCTCGACATGTAGAGCTCGCTCCAACTGCTCCAGCCTTGTGAAGTATGCAGCACACCACTACAATCCTCGACATGTAGAGCTCGCTCCAACTGCTCCAGCCTTGTGAAGTATGCAGCACACCACTACAATCCTTGGCATGTAGAGCTCGCTCCAACTGCTCCAGCCTTGTGAAGTATGCAGCACACCACTACAATCCTCGACATGTAGAGCTCGCTCCAACTGCTCCAGCCTTGTGAAGTATGCAGCACACCACTACAATCCTCGACATGTAGAGCTCGCTCCAACTGCTCCAGCCTTGTGAAGTATGCAGCACACCACTACAATCCTCGACATGTAGAGCTCGCTCCAACTGCTCCAGCCTTGTGAAGTATGCAGCACACCACTACAATCCTTGACATGTAGAGCTCGCTCCAACTGCTCCAGCCTTGTGAAGTATGCAGCACACCACTACAATCCTCGACATGTAGAGCTCGCTCCAACTGCTCCAGCCTTGTGAAGTATGCAGCACACCACTACAATCCTTGGCATGTAGAGCTCGTTCCAACTACTCCAGCCTTGTGAAGTATGCAGCACACCACTACAATCCTTGACATGTAGAGCTCGCTCCAACTACTCCAGCCTTGTGAAGTATGCAGCACACCACTACAATCCTCGACATGTAGAGCTCGCTCCAACTGCTCCAGCCTTGTGAAGTATGCAGCACACCACTACAATCCTCGACATGTAGAGCTTGCTCCAACTGCTCCAGCCTTGTGAAGTATGCAGCACACCACTACAATCCTCGACATGTAGAGCTCGCTCCAACTGCTCCAGCCTTGTGAAGTATGCAGCACACCACTACAATCCTTGGCATGTAGAGCTCGTTCCAACTACTCCAGCCTTGTGAAGTATGCAGCACACCACTACAATCCTTGACATGTAGAGCTCGCTCCAACTACTCCAGCCTTATGAAGCATGCAGCACACCACTACAATCCTTGGCATGTAGAGCTCGTTCCAACTACTCCAGCCTTGTGAAGTATGCAGCACACCACTACAATCCTTGGCATGTAGAGCTCGTTCCAACTACTCCAGCCTTGTGAAGTATGCAGCACACCACTACAATCCTTGACATGTAGAGCTCGCTCCAACTGCTCCAGCCTTATGAAGTATGCAGCACACCACTACAATCCTTGACATGTAGAGCTCGCTCCAACTGCTCCAGCCTTGTGACGTATGCAGCACACCACTACAATCCTTGACATGTAGAGCTCGCTCCAACTGCTCCAGCCTTGTGAAGTATGCAGCACACCACTACAATCCTTGACATGTAGAGCTCGCTCCAACTGCTCCAGCCTTGTGAAGTATGCAGCACACCACTACAATCCTTGGCATGTAGAGCTCGCTCCAACTGCTCCAGCCTTGTGAAGTATGCAGCACACCGCTACAATCCTTGACATGTAGAGCTCGCTCCAACTGCTCCAGCCTTATGAAGCATGCAGCACACCACTACAATCCTTGGCATGTAGAGCTCGCTCCAACTGCTCCAGCCTTGTGAAGCATGCAGCACACCGCTACAATCCTTGACATGTAGAGCTCGCTCCAACTACTCCAGCCTTATGAAGTATGCAGCACACCACTACAATCCTTGACATGTAGAGCTCGCTCCAACTGCTCCAGCCTTATGAAGCATGCAGCACACCACTACAGTCCTTGACATGTAGAGCTCGCTCCAACTACTCCAGCCTTATGAAGCATGCAGCACACCGCTACAATCCTTGACATGTAGAGCTCGCTCCAACTACTCCAGCCTTATGAAGTATGCAGCACACCGCTACAATCCTTGACATGTAGAGCTCGCTCCAACTACTCCAGCCTTATGAAGTATGCAGCACACCACTACAATCCTTGACATGTAGAGCTTGCTCCAACTACTCCAGCCTTATGAAGTATGCAGCACACCACTACAATCCTCGACATGTAGAGCTCGCTCCAACTACTCCAGCCTTATGAAGCATGCAGCACACCGCTACAATCCTTGGCATGTAGAGCTCGCTCCAACTGCTCCAGCCTTGTGAAGTATGCAGCACACCACTACAATCCTCGACATGGAGAGCTCGCTCCAACTACTCCAGCCTTATGAAGCATGCAGCACACCGCTACAATCCTTGGCATGTAGAGCTCGCTCCAACTACTCCAGCCTTGTGAAGTATGCAGCACACCACTACAATCCTTGGCATGTAGAGCTCGCTCCAACTACTCCAGCCTTATGAAGCATGCAGCACACCGCTACAATCCTTGGCATGTAGAGCTCGCTCCAACTGCTCCAGCCTTGTGAAGTATGCAGCACACCGCTACAATCCTTGGCATGTAGAGCTCGCTCCAACTGCTCCAGCCTTGTGAAGTATGCAGCACACCACTACAATCCTCGACATGTAGAGCTCGCTCCAACTGCTCCAGCCTTGTGAAGTATGCAGCACACCGCTACAATCCTTGACATGTAGAGCTCGCTCCAACTGCTCCAGCCTTATGAAGCATGCAGCACACCACTACAATCCTTGGCATGTAGAGCTCGCTCCAACTGCTCCAGCCTTGTGAAGCATGCAGCACACCACTACAATCCTTGACATGTAGAGCTCGCTCCAACTGCTCCAGCCTTATGAAGCATGCAGCACACCACTACAGTCCTTGACATGTAGAGCTCGCTCCAACTACTCCAGCCTTATGAAGCATGCAGCACACCGCTACAATCCTTGACATGTAGAGCTCGCTCCAACTACTCCAGCCTTATGAAGCATGCAGCACACCGCTACAATCCTTGACATGTAGAGCTCGCTCCAACTACTCCAGCCTTATGAAGTATGCAGCACACCGCTACAATCCTTGACATGTAGAGCTCGCTCCAACTACTCCAGCCTTATGAAGCATGCAGCACACCACTACAATCCTTGACATGTAGAGCTCGCTCCAACTACTCCAGCCTTATGAAGTATGCAGCACACCACTACAATCCTTGACATGTAGAGCTCGCTCCAACTACTCCAGCCTTGTGAAGTATGCAGCACACCACTACAATCCTTGGCATGTAGAGCTCGCTCCAACTACTCCAGCCTTATGAAGCATGCAGCACACCACTACAATCCTTGACATGTAGAGCTCGCTCCAACTACTCCAGCCTTGTGAAGTATGCAGCACACCGCTACAATCCTTGGCATGTAGAGCTCGCTCCAACTACTCCAGCCTTATGAAGCATGCAGCACACCGCTACAATCCTTGGCATGTAGAGCTCGCTCCAACTGCTCCAGCCTTGTGAAGTATGCAGCACACCACTACAATCCTTGGCATGTAGAGCTCGCTCCAACTACTCCAGCCTTATGAAGCATGCAGCACACCGCTACAATCCTTGGCATGTAGAGCTCGCTCCAACTGCTCCAGCCTTGTGAAGTATGCAGCACACCACTACAATCCTCGACATGTAGAGCTCGCTCCAACTACTCCAGCCTTGTGAAGTATGCAGCACACCACTACAATCCTCGACATGTAGAGCTTGCTCCAACTGCTCCAGCCTTGTGAAGTATGCAGCACACCACTACAATCCTCGACATGTAGAGCTCGCTCCAACTACTCGAGCCTTGTGAAGTATTCAGCACACCACTACAATCCTCGACATGTAGAGCTCGCTCCAACTACTCCAGCCTTATGAAGCATGCAGCACACCACTACAATCCTCGACATGTAGAGCTTGCTCCAACTGCTCCAGCCTTGTGAAGTATGCAGCACACCACTACAATCCTCGACATGTAGAGCTCGCTCCAACTACTCGAGCCTTGTGAAGTATTCAGCACACCACTACAATCCTCGACATGTAGAGCTCGCTCCAACTGCTCCAGCCTTATAAAGTATGCGGCACACCGCTACAATCCTCGACATGTAGAGCTCGCTCCAACTGCTCCAGCCTTGTGAAGTATGCAGCACACCACTACAATCCTTGGCATGTAGAGCTCGCTCCAACTGCTCCAGCCTTATAAAGTATGCAGCACACCACTACAATCCTCGACATGTAGAGCTCGCTCCAACTACTCCAGCCTTGTGAAGTATGGCTTCAGAATGATACCAGGTCTAACAGGGTTAATGTATGAGGACTGCAATGGTCTGCAGATCCTAATAACCCTAACCCTAACCCAACATATGACACAACGCAATGATGGGCTTGTGAACCACAGTCTCCACAAACATTGCTTCTGTGTCAGGTGGAAGTAAGAGAATCTTGGTCTGTATATCTTGGGAGGATGGTGACAGTGGGAGGGTGCCAAATACCTCCTGTACTGACTAACCATTCGCAATTCCTCAGAATTGGGCTGATAAGTGGCAAATAACATTCGTGCCACACAAATGCCAGACAATGACCATATCCAACAAGAGAGAGTCTAACCACCTCCTCTTTACATTTAGTGGCATTGCAATCGCCGAATCCACCACCATCAACATTCTAGGCATTGCCATTGACCAGAAACTCAAACAGCAATAGCCATATAAATGCCATGACTCCTAAAGTAGACGCTGGGTATTATGCAGTGAGTGGCTCACCTCCTGATTTCCTAAAGCCAACAAGGCACAAGTCAGGAGTGTGATGGAATACTCGCCACTTGCTTGGATGGGTGCAGCTGCAACAATACTTAAGACACTCGACAACATCAAGTACATATATCCCCTTGCCATCCTGTTCCTTCATTGTCGCTGAGTCAAAATCCTGGAACTCCCTCCCTAACAGCATTGTGGAGTACAAACAACAATAAGATAAGTGTTGAGTTTATATGTTGTTTTATTGTGTTGGTTAAAAGATAAATGTTGGCCAGGACACCACTTTGAATAGTGCCATGTGATCTTTACATCCACATGAACAGACAGACAGACATCACATCCAAAAGATCCAAATTCCTAGGCTCACAACTGAAGAAGGCTGCGATTTGCCCCTCTACTCAGCTGGTTACATCTCCTGCATTTCCACCTGCATTTGCACCTCCTCACATTTGCTGTGTGCTTCACCAAGTGCTCTTTCCAAATCACCAGTAGATCTCCCCACAGTGGATATATCTGTGTTGGTGTTTGCCACTGTAGCATTGGGTTATGCAAGGTGCTTGCAGAAAGCTGTCTCACACTGCTATGAGTTAGCAACAGGTGCAGTATAATTCCAGTGTAGTGCAAATCCATTAGAGCTCCTGGGCACCTGACAAGATTTTCAATAACAGGAGGAATCTGACTCTCCCACCCTCAATCCCCTAATATCAACCACTTGTAACATGGAACTCTGCATACGTCTAGTGCAGCACCCTCCATGGCTGGCTTCTCCGAGTCAATGATATAACTTAGGTCTGCCGGCTGCACATCACACTCCATGGATAGCAGTATAATTGCAGCCTATTATGTACTTTGAATGAATAAATAAACGTGTATTTATATAAGACCTTTCACAAGCACGGGATGTCCCAAAGTGCTTTACAGCCACTGTTGTAACGCAGGAAAAGCGGCAGCCAATTTGCGCACAGCAAGCTCCCACAAACAGCAATGAGATAATGACCAAATAGTATGTTTTAGTAATGTTAGTTGAGGGATAAATATTGGCCAGGACACTGGGGAGAACTCCCTTGCTCTTCTTCGAAGGAGTGCCATGGGATCTTTTGCATCCACCTGAGACGGCAGAAGGAGCTTTGGTTTGATATCTCATTTGAAAGACTGTACCTCCGACAGTGGAGTGCTCCCTTAGTACTGCATTGGGGTGTCAACCTAGATTTTGTGCTCAAGTCTCTGGGGTAGGACTTGAACCCACAACCTTCTGAGTGTGTAGGTTGGGTGAATAACATTAGTTTAGCAATGCATACTTCCAGCCAACAATACTTTTTAATCATAATTGTTTTCAGTTATTAATAACTCTCAACCAACCTGATGTTTACATTGATGTAATTAAAGTGGACAGTAATGGTTTAATATTAACCTATTGAGAGTTGAAATCTATCCAGTCTTTCCTCTACTTGGCCTTGTCCTTTTAACATACAAAATGGCAAAACTTTTGCATGGGTTGCATTTGGAATGCATATTTCATTAACACCGTTGTATAGATAATTACAAAAATTACTAGAGCGGAACATCATTATCAACACTTGGGAGATTAATTATGCCTTTCAGCGATCAGGGAAATGAAGTTTTACTGCATTCCCTCAGCCAGAAAACATGCATTTTTCAAGACTGACAGGGAAGGAACACACAAGGAACAGAAAACATTTTTTAAAATGCATATTAGCAGCCCCATATTTCTAACATAGAATCATAGAATGGTTACAGCACAGAAGGAAGCCATTCAGCCCATCGAGCCTGTGCCTGCTCTCTGCAAGAGCACTTCAGCTAGTCCCATTGCCCCACCCTTTCCCTGTAGCCCTGCAATTTGTTTTCCTTCAGAAACTTATCTAATTCCCTTTTGAAAGCCACAATTGAATCTGCCTCCACCACCCTTTCAGGCAGTGCGTTCCAGATCATAACCACTCGCTGCGTAAAAAAGTTTTTCCTCATGTCGCCTTTGGATCTTCTGCCAATCACCTTAAATCTGTGTCCTCTGGTTCTCGACCCTTCTGCCAATGGGAACAGTTTCTCTCTATCTACTGGCTAGATCCCTCATGATTTTGAACACCTCTATCAAATCTCCTCTCAACCTTCTCTGCTCTAAGGAGAACAAGCCCAGCTTTTCCAGTCTATCCACGTAACTGAAGTTCCTCATCCCTGGAACCATTCTTGCAAATCTTTTCTGCACCCTCTCTAAGGCCTTCACATCCTTCCTAAAGTGTGGTGCCCAGAATTGGACACAATATTCCAGTTGAGGCCGAACCAGTGTTTTATAAAAGTTCATCATAACTTCCTTGCTTTTGTACTCTATGGCCTAGAAATTCATTGTAGCCACTTTTGGGGCGTTAAAGTCGGGCGGCCGCTAAAGTTTGCGCCCGCTGCCAAATCGAGGCCACTGCGATATTCATTAGCTTCGCCCTAAGAGTTTGCTCGAGCGCTAAAACAGGTGCTGGACGCCTCTCTTTAGGCGCTAAGCCGGAGGTGCTGAGCGAGAGCGCCCAGGCCGGGCGCAGCGCAGGTGCGGCCATCTCGTGATTGACAGCAGACACCCTGGCGCCGGCCAGCTCTTAAGGGGGAAGGGTCGACTTTGTCTGCTGCCACGCCCTGGATAGTGGAGCCCTCCAGCTAGGCCTGAACACTGCTGCTGGACCCAAATAGCGCCTGAAGCCATGCAGAGGGCCCGTGAATGAGCGCAGCGCTTCTCAGAGCATGATCTGAGTGTGCTGGTTGGTGGTGTGGAGAAGAGGCACCATATTTTGTACCCGGACAATGGCAGGAAGGCGCCGGTCCGCGCCTACCGGAGAGCCTGGAGGCATGTCGCCAGCAAGGTGTCAGCCAACAGCGAGGTCCCCAGGACCGGTGTCCAATGCCGCAAAAAGTTTAATGACCTCACGTGGATTGTCAGGGTGAGTACCCTTTCCAGTGACCTCCTCATCCTTGCATGTGCACCTCACATTATGGGCAAAGGGACCTGAAAGCCCTAATGGCCAGCCCTCAGCCAGCAGCTATGGGACAGGCATGAACATCAATTGCACATTCTGCACTTAACACACTGGCCAAGCTATTCCACCATGGGAGGCAGTGCACACAAGATCAGGGCGACACACTGGCCAGGCTATTCCACCATGGGAGGCAGTGCACACAAGATCAGGGCGACACACTGGCCAGGCTATTCCACCATGGGAAGCAGTGCACACAAGATCAGGGCGACACACTGTACTTAGAGGCCGTCCTTTCTCTTGCAGGCCAAGCTGGCTAATAATAGGAAGAGCCGGACTGCGACCGGGGGACGCCGACCCCAGATCCAGCCGCTCACCGAGCTTCAACATCGCGTGGAGCGCATCATGGGTGCCCGGGTGATTGGCCCCGTTGCATGTGGAGATGCTGACCCTGTTCTGGGCACCAATGGTAAGGACATCAACGTTTGGACCTCTCTCGTCCCACTTGCGCATCAGATCTACATCCTTTGCCACTGCCCGACCAATGCGCTGAATGCCACCACTCATGCATCCCTCGCTGACGCCCTCTCCTCACTCTAAAGCTACTCTTGTGCCTTCCTGCTTTCAGATGGTGAGGAGGAGGTCCCTGAACTTGCCAATGACAGCCCCTCAGAGGAGGAGGAGGAGGAGGAGCAAGAGGAAGGCGGCCCATCAGGGGAACCCTCAGCCGTGGCAACCCATGCCAATGTAGGGGACATGTCTTCCCTGGAGGGGAGCGTCGCGGAAGTGTCGGAGGGGAGGGGAGCTCATGGGACCTGCGGCCTGCAGAAATGCGGGAGGGGGGTGCCAGCTCGGCGGCCTTCTCCCCAGAGGGGGGAAGGGTCAGAGGGGAGTCCAATTGCTGGGCCCAGCGGCGTCCAGCAACGCAGGAAGGGTCGGCCAGCTCGGCGGCCTTCTCCCCAGAGGGAGAGTCCGGCCTCCAGTCCGGAGATGGTCTTCGCCGAGGAGATGGAACGCCTCGAGGACTTGTCCGCGGACTCGGAGCGCCGGCACACGGAGCTCATGGGGGTAGTGGCACGGTTGCCTGAGGCCATCGAGTCCCTCTATCGGAGTGTGACCGATGTCGGGGCCTCACAGGCCATCAGTTTGGCGGAATTCGGGGCAGAGCAGGCAGCGAGTCGGGCGGCATTCGGGGCAGATCAGGCAGCGAGTCGGGCGGCATTCGGGGCGGCTCAGGCAGCGAGTGGGCAGCTGATCAGTAGTGCCGTGCAGCCACTGGGTGCTCTGATGAGGTCACTGAACAGGTCAACACGGGCACTCACTGCTGCCACACTCGCTGTGTCAGCCAGGCATCGCCAGGGCACCCGGCGCGCTGCAGCCCTGTCCCTCGGCAGATTGGTGCGCATGCTGCAGTGCTGGCCCGGGCAAGTGCCAGTGTCTCAGGCGACCAGCGAGCGCCTGCCATCCGCCAGCTTGCCCCCATTCCTCCAGCCGCCACTGCCACTCCCCCAGTGGAGCTGCCAGGAGCTGCTGCAGCGACTGATGCTGGCCAGCCACAGCTGCAGCATTCAACAGCCGCCCGCTCGACGGCCAGACCTCGACTAGGCCGACCCCCAAGGGCATCTGCCGTCACGACATGTGCCCCTCTGGAGCCTGCCCCCAGCCTTGCAGCAGCCAATGGCCTTACTTTGAGGAGGAGCAGCAGGGCGGGCAGGGGCCACACAAAGATGGCCAAGGCATCGCCCTAGCGGGCCAAAAAGTCGAATGTGTGGCCAGTTGTGTTTGTTTTTTGAGGCCGAGAATTGGATGTTTGTTTTTTGAAGGCCGAGGATGTGATGTTTGTTTTTTACGAAGGCCGAGGATGACGGCCATTTTAGTTGCACTGTTTTGTTAATCCTCTCCAGGTTGTGGGAGCGAGTAATGTGTTTGAGTGTTTTTTGGGGGTTCCGTCTGTTTTTGGTTTTCATGTGGGAAGGGCCCTGAGTTTGTACAATAAAGCATTTTATTTATTAACATTGTCCATGTTTGATCTTTGAAGTGTTTGTTGCCTTAACCGGCTGAGGGCTTGCGGAGCGGCTGCAATCATGTTCTTTCATTGGCACAAGCCATTCCCTGACAGGGGGCCTAGAAGTGACGTTCAATAAGCCGCCGACGGGCGGCCCTTGGACCTTGTGCCTCCCTCCTGGGCTGGTACTCCTCGTCCTCCTCCTCCTCATGCTCCTCCTGCTCCTCCTCCTGAGGTGGTGGTCCAACGTGAGGTGGCAGTGCCTGAGTCCTGCGGATAGCCAGGTTGTGCAGCATGCAGCAAACGACGACGAATTGGGAGACTCGGTCCTGCGAATACTGGAGGGCTCCCCCGGAGCGATCGAGACAGCGGAACCGTTGCTTGAGGATGCCGATTGTTTGTTCTATGATGTTCCTAGTCGCTTGATGGCTCTCGTTGTATGCCTCTTCAGCAGGGGTCGTGGGCGCGCGGAGCGGGGTCATGAGCTAGGTACACAAAGGATAGCCTTTGTCCCCGATAAGCCATCCTCTTGGGGGAGGCTGCACCTGGAACATGTCAGCCACAGTTGTCTGTCGCAGGATAAAGGCATCGTGGCTGCTGCCTAGAAAGCGGGCATTGACAGCTAGGATGCGCTGCCTGTGGTCACACACCAGCTGTACGTTGAGGGAATGGTAGCCCTTCCGGTTGCGGTAATCCTCGGCATGCTCCAGAGGTGCCCGCAAAGCCACATGCGTGCAGTCAATGGCGCCCTGCACCATGGGGAAGCCCGCTATTCTTGCAAATCCCACTGCACGCTGCTGATGCTTGTCCAGGGTCATGGGGAAGGAGATGAATTGATGTCTCCTTCTGAAAAGGGCTTCGGTCACCTGGAGGATGCAGCAATGCATGGCGAACTGGGAGATGTTAGCGATGTCCCCAGCAGCGGATTGGAAGGAGACGGTGGCATAGAAGTTGAGAGCCACCGTCACCTTCACTGCCACCGACAGAGACGTCCTGCGCATCAGCTGTGGCTGCAGATCTCTCTGAAGCAGCTGGCAGATGTCTGCAACCACCTCCCTTCTGAATCGCAGCCTCCTTACACACATCGCGGCAGACATGGTCAGATAGGAGGACTGCTGGCGGTATACCCTGGGTGGGTAAGGCCTCAGTTGGCGACGCCTGTTGCCCCCTCTGCGTCTAGCCAGGGCTGCCACTCTCTCGCGGCGTCTGTAAGCCCTTCTGGCATAAGGCTGAAAGTCAGCGTTGGCACCCAATGCAGCCCCCATTATATGCTGGCAAACAATGAGCTCTCAATGAAGGCAAAGATAATTGCTAAGCTCTGGCCTGAGCCAAAAATACCTGTCCTAGTGTTGGTCCAAACCAGTAAGCTCTCCTCCTTGGTCTCTCTCCAAAAAACCGTTGCACAAGAGTGAATGCTGCAAAATGGCTGGCCTTTATAGTGCAGGGTAAGTGCCCTTTAATTAGCGCTCCCTGCGGCCCGCCTCGGCTGTGTACCGTTCCACTTCACAGTCGTTAGGGCCGCCCGGCGCACAATGGGCTGGCGCGAATGAAGTTCCGGTTCGGGGCGCACAAAGGGCGTTGCACTAGTAAATGACGTCATGATCTGCGCGCGCAGCAGGGCGCGACTAAGGCTTTGCGCCAGCGCTAAATGTGTACTGAAGTTGGGGCGAGGCGCAGATCGCGCTGTACCCGGGCGCTAAGCGCCTAGCGCTCGAGATCTACTCCTCCTAAGGCGCTAACGGCTGGCGCGCCCAACTGAATTTCTAGGCCTATGCCTCTATTTATAAAGCCCAGGATCTTGTATGCTTTTTTAACCGCTTTCTCAACCTGCTCTGCCACCTTCAATGATTTGTGCACATATACCCCCAGGTCTCTCTGTTCATGCACCCCCTTTAGAATTGTACCCTTTAGTTTATATTGCCTCTCCTCATTCTTCCTAGCAAAATGTATCACTTTGCACTTTTCTGCATTAAATTTCATCTGCCATGTGTCCGCCCATTCCACCAGCCTATCTATGTCCTCTTGAAGTCTGTCACAATCCTCCTCACTGTTCACTATACTTCCAAGTTTTGAATCATCTTCAAAATGCTGGATTTCCTTAATTAATCCACACTTGTCTAAGTGACTGTTAATTTTGTCCCAGGTTATTGTTTCTAAAAGTTTCCCCACTACCGAGGTTAAACTGACTGGTCTGTAGTTGCTGGGTTTATCCTTACACCCTTTTTTGAGCAAAGGTGTAACATTTGCAATTCTCCAATCTTCTGGCACCACCCCTGTATCTAAGGAGGATTGGAAGATTATGTCCAGTACCTCTGCAATTTCCACCCTTACATCCCTCAGCATCTTAGGATGCATCCCATCCAGTCCTGGTGACTTATCTACTTTCCAGTAGCTCCTCCTTATCAATTTTCATCCCATCCAGTATCTCAACTACCTCATATATGACTTTGGCAGCATCTTCTTCCTTGGTAAAGGCAGATGCAAATTATCATTCAATACCTAAGCCATGCCCTCTGCCTCCATGTGTAGGTCTCCTTTTTGGTCCCTAATTGGCCCCATCCCTCCTCTTACTACCCATTTACATTTATATGCCTATAGAATACTTTTAGATTCCCTTTTATGTTAGCTGCCAGTCTATTCCCATACTCTCTCTTTGCCCCTCTTATTTCCTTTTTCACTTCCCCTCGAGTATGAAATATCAGATTGTCATTTATGGGTTCGAATCTCAGTTTCCATTGACTTTCACACTGTTCTCCTCTATGGCTGAATGAGATTGTTAGACAAAGTATTTCATGATGATGGAGTGCTCCATCTTGAGGGGGAGGAAAATGAACAAATTGTCATACAGGACAATTCTATTCCTGTCAATCCACCTGGTACAGCATTGATGGCGAGCATGGATAAGCTACAGGAATTCAATAAAATTCTTCAGGGATTAAATTCCATCAAAATCAGAAAAGTCAAGATAGAGGAGCAGAAATTATGGATTAATATTAAATCGGTTAAAATAAATGCTTTGAAAAAGAAACTACCGGGTGTATTGTTAACCATCTCTGTTATCTTCTATCCTAGCATCAAAATACAAACTGAAATCCTGCACAAGTACTCTGTTGAAAGTTCGTTAGTCATTCTTTTCTTCACTGGGCTAAAATCTTCTTGAATAATGTTGAGAAATTAATGAGTATATAACATCGCATTACAGTTTCTGTAGTTCGTTATTATGCTTATAACTTATTTAAATAATGTGAGGTTTACTGTAATGAAATATTAGGAAGTAATTGTCAATCTTTATTTCAAATTAACACAAAACAATTACAAGCAGATAACATTGGGAAAATCGTAGGTATGATATTTTCAGTCAAGAGTCAGCATCGTACTCAATGTATCTCCTTGGACCAGAAACGTAAGGGGGGATTTTAACTCTCAATATTTGGCAAGAATGGGGTGGGGGAGCAGTTAAATAGGCTGGCCCCATTTCTCACTCCATTCCCACCAATCTGGGATTTTATTGCCATTGGTTTTAACAATGGATGAGCCTCCAGCTGGAATTTGGCATTTTAATCCCCTCCTGAGTGGAACGCCCCCCCAACCCCCATCCTGTGGCGGGGAGCTAAGATGGTGGGAGTGGGTCACACTGCATAACTCACCTTGGAACAGGCATGGGAGGACCACCTGCCCCAGCCTACCCTACTTTACATGGAAAAGTTGCAGCCCAGTCATCGACACCTTGATGCCATTTTAATCGGGGATTTGGGGGGCCTGCATGGGGCCAACTCTGACAGCTCTCACATGGTGGGAGTCCATGGAGTGGCCCGAAGAGGCCAAGGTACTTTAAAGAAATGTTACTTTTATGTGGAATCCTTATGGGCCAGGAGGAGGAGGATTGCTTGAGTCCTGGGTTCTCCTTATCTACTCCAAATCTACTCCCCAGTAGTATCCTCATCCTGGGAACCATTCCTGCCCACCAGCGCTGACGTCACTCCTGCCTCCAAGCACTGACCTTGTGGACGCTGGCAGTGGGTCAGCCATCACCGACCCTCTCTGCATCTCCCTGCAGAATGTTGTAAGGGGTTTTCCTGAGAGATGTCCCTGAGGTTTCTCTCTCTAGAGGCCTCTCTCTCTTGCATAGTAAACCTTGAGTGGTTCGACCCACTTGCCCCTTAGATTCTATACTCTGGACTTTGGGGCAGGAACACTCTTATAGACCAAGTTTGATGAAACAAAATGAAATTTTATTGCATAAGGAAAAAATATCAAATCAAATGCAAGCAGATAAGAGAGTACATGGGAGGGAAAAACACAAAACAAATCATAATGACACAGTACTAACTAAAGCAAATACAGGCATCTTATACTCTACAAAGATCATCATGAAATAAGGAAACACACGGAACATCGAGGGACAACAACTCATGTTAATTGTACCCTTAAATCCACCCCCTTATTATACCTATCTAGATCTGATTGCGAAAGGCCAGAAACATGCTCACCAATCCCACTAGGAAGTGCAAGGTTTTGAAATCGAGTCTGTGTTTGGTCCTTTCAGGCATTTCGTCTCCACGTGGATTGTGGAGCCCCTGTGGGCTGCGCCACACCTCTCTCCTGAGGTGGGGGTCGGGGGCGGCTGGACACCGGCGGGCCTGGATGTCGCCGGGGTCGAGGATCGTTGGCTCAACCCTGGTCAGAGGAGCCTTGGGCTGGCTCCCATCACTTCTTCAGTTTGTTTTTATCTCTTCTTCCAACCGGGGTGGCTGGAAGGTTTCTTCTCTTGGGGTTTTATTTTTTGTTTCTTCTCCCAAATTGGGTCGATGGCCTCTCGTTCCGGCAACGGCCCAGGGATGGTCGATGATCTCCCGATGTGTTTCCCCGGGGCGGGACGCCGGCTTCGAGACGGCCTTCTTGATGTTGGCTTAGTTCTTCTTCCTCCTCCGAGTGCCTGCTTCTTCTTCTGAGTGTCCGGATTCAAGCTCGTCTCCCCCAACTGCCGAAAAGTCTTCCAGATACACCTTTCTCCCAGAAGCTTCCGTCTCCCGCCCAAAATCAGGTTAGTCTTTGTTTAACTTTTAGCGGGCTGGGAGCACAGCGGGGTAGTTATTATATTTTAAAATGTTTTTGATGGCCGGTAAAGGCCCATCTCTGGTCTGGAATGACCTTCACTGTTTTTAATGTCCTGCTGATCTCGTTATCTAGTCCTGGGTGCTGTTCTCATGAATATGAAATTGTCCCATCTGGGTCAACATTTTGATGGCCTCTATCTCCAGGCCGATCTTGACTGGATCTGCATCTAATCCATGCATACGTGTGGGTCCGGTTTCGTTCTCTCAGAAACGGCTTCCAGAACTTGCTGTGGGTTGAATCCACAAAGCTGTTTGAGGTTGCACAGGAACCATTTTAAAGTGTCCCAATAAGCTGGTCACATGGTATGGTGACCATTTTGTATGCCCCTTTTTCTGGGCTTCTTTTAAAACAGTCTTTAAGATCACGGCCTCTTCTGCCATTTGACCCTTATTAACACAAAGTGCAGTTTTGCAAATCCTACACTCCCCCCTGATGATACTGTAACTTGCTTGAAGTATCATAATTCTGGGTGAGCATAATTTTCTGACCTTCCGCAATCTAACCATCCCTAGTATTTACCTATCTATGACCCCACGACACATGCATTTCCCATTTCAGAAAAATCTAGTGTACATTAAGCATCCATAGATGGCAATACCTTGGAGTTAATAATCTAACAACTTACTTCCAGGTGTGGAGGGGGGCCTTATACCCCTACATCACCTAGTGCATACACATTACCTTCTAATAATAACAACACATCTAATTCAAATGCAATAATCAAATAAAATACACACACATAAAATTTCAATGCACATGAATACATGTCAAAAAATAGTACAGAGGAGGGAGGGAAAACTTTAACTTTATACACAGCAGCAAAATCTAAACGGGTGTCTCTTCTTCTACCTGCACATAATGCTCCCTCCATTCCCCTCTATTCTCATACTTTTGCGAATGTTTGACCTTTTTACAGTGTACAAACAGTAAATAAATTACAATGACAACCTGGCACACTACAAGAATGTGGGAGGCTATCCTAATCCAGGAAGGGACTTCTATACTAGTGAACAGGTCCCACCATGGTGGGGTCACTACGTCCAATATGTCTGCCCATATCTCTAAAGTCTTCTGCTCCAGTGTATAGAAGTGTTTCTGTGAAGCAACAACGGCTTTTAATATCTTGGTGAGGTGTTCAGGGAGAGGGGGAATGATATATCCAAAATGTGCAACGAATCGCTGCATATCGGTGAAATTCTCTTTCACAGTGATGTGAACAGTGGAAGGTTCAGGAATGGGGACAATTTGCTCTTGGGCCACTTGAGCTTCTGCCCTGGGCTTGAAACAGAAGCTGCTGTCACTAACCGGACACCAACCGTGCTGTCCATGCTGGTAGTGGGGCGCTGCAGCGGTGACACAGTATGTCCCACCTCCTATATATGCCACCTGTGGGGGCACATGGCCTTGTGCCATTGCCTCCATGGTGCAATTTATAGGCTGCGCGCCAGCAGTTCTGAACCCGCACTGTGGTTTTGAATGGGCATTCAAGTGCTGGGGACACAGGATGATGTGTGCTCCCTGGCTCCGGCACCCCGAGAGGCCGGTACCCATCATTGCATGCTCCCATCGAATGACGTAAGGTGGGACCCCTGTGTAGCGAATGTGCGCACCCCCCTGAATGACTCCAATGTTCTCCACCCTGTATACCGGGGCGGGTTTAGCTGTCTTTCCCATCACCGGCATTCTTACCACTATACCCATAATGGTGTGATTAGACCGTCCACAGTCCACTGGGACTGGGTAGGCCTCTGAAGCTAGTCTGAGCTGGCATGGACTCAATGTATTCTCAAAAGGGTGGAGGGCTGCGAGGTGCTTGTTGCTGATCCAGGAGGGGACTAAACCTTGCTTTAAATCCTCCAGATTACTGCGGCCCTCGCCCAGTAACCATGCCCCGTATAGCACACAAGCTTCGTTCTGTGCCGCCTGATCGGATGCATTCCGATCCTCCCTGATGAGAGCATTTACCGTTCTGGCGTGTTTCTCCAGCTCAGCTATAATCTCTTTTAAGTGTAGTGTCATGGCCTGGTCCTCATGTAACTCAGAACCCACTACCTTATTCTCATCAGTCAGTATTTTTCTTAACTGTGTTTTCAAACCATTGATCTGGATTTGCAGCTCCACATCATCCAGTGTGTTGATGACGGAAGTTCCTGTATTAAAAGCTGTGAAAATATTATTTACTGCACCCCTTCTTTGCCTCCCTATTCTGTCCAAGACCTCATGTGGTGTGGTGTACAATTCGGCTCTGTCGAGATCAGCAAAGTCGAATTCGTAAAACTGTTTAAACATGTTTGTTAACAGGACCTGGTATAATTGCTCCGTTTCCCTGGGGCACCACGCTGGCAATCTTACCTCAGTGAGGTTTAAAATCACCGGACCCCTTGGTACAGTACCTGACCTGTGGGTACCAATACCAATCCGTTCCCGGGTCCCTTTGTTGTGGTGGGGCACCCTTCCTTGAGGGCTTTTGCTACCGGAACTGTGGGCAGGGGCTTGTGGGGTCAGGTGATGAGCTCCGTGGCATTTACTGGGATCTGAGAGTATGGGACTCCGCACGCCCGTGTGCTGACATCCCACCTCATTCCTTGTCCAGCATCCTGCCACTGTCTTTGGAAAAAGATGGAGACACCTGTGGGGCAAGCGCATTCTGAACCCCACAAACAGATGTAGATCCCCTCATCTGGTTCCCACCATTTGTCCCAACAGACACTCAACCCCCGTGAGTTCCCGTAATTGTCCGATGGGTGTTATTACCCAATCTCTCCCATTCCACCGTGGAATTCTTCATGGTGCTGCTCAACTTGCGCAGCTACCACCGACGGTCCAAAGGTACATGTCCGTTGCAAACAAGGCAAATCTTCTTGCCCACGGTGACGCTGATCCTGGGTGCAATGATCTGCACCCTGGGGCACGTCAGAGACGTTTCTCAGTAAGCAAACCCCGTCTGGCTGGAGTATTCAGTAGAGTTCGACCCCAGCCAGCCTGGCCATCTTCCTTCATGGAAGTAGGCAGCAGTCTCTTCAGCGTCCCGTGAGCCGGTTCCGTCAGTCGCGATGGGGCCTCTGTTGCCAGAGCACCCGTAGATGGTGGAGTCCTTGGTGCGACCCCGATAGGCCCAGCTCCACCCGATCGTCACGAACGCGACGAGGATCCCTCTCATCTTTACTGGCTTCTGTGATAAATCACACAATATAGCCAGGCTCCCGAGAGATTCTGGCTTAGGTGACGGCATGATCGGGTCTTTCGACCTCGATCCCAAAAAAACACACATACTGGGCAGATTTAAAACTACTTAAACTCTAATCATTTTAATATTTACACACCTTAAACTTAAACTTAAACTTAACTACAGCGCCGCCCGTCCCCGGGCGGCTTGCCTAATCCCTGATTGGACTGCAGCTCACCGCTCCCTGTGGCGGGGCGGCAGTGACCTGTGGCTCGGGTTCCCCGCAGCCTTTTGCTGTTAATC
Source organism: Somniosus microcephalus (assembly GCF_052327205.1). Taxonomy (NCBI): domain Eukaryota; kingdom Metazoa; phylum Chordata; class Chondrichthyes; order Squaliformes; family Somniosidae; genus Somniosus; species Somniosus microcephalus. The sequence continues at coordinate 120,857,169 of NC_140995.1, forward strand.
GGGGACTGTGTTTTTTCATGGATTTCTGAAGTCAGCATTTACTGAGAACGGGGGACTTGGGCCAAGGTTTTAATGGCTGAGGTGTACGAGTCGACCTGCGAAAAGGTGCTTTGGGCGCGGCTCCCTTAGCGAGTGAACCTTCGGGTGGGACCTTAGATCTCACAGTCCGTGGCTCTTCCACGACTGTGGGCTCCGGCTCCCTTCCCTCAGGCTCCACCCCTTTGGGATTTGGGCAGGCTCCCTTGGCGAGTGGACCTTCGGGTGGGACTTTAGCTCTCACAGCCCATGGCTCTTCCACGACTGTGGGCTTCAGCTCCCTCCCCTCAGGCTCTGCCCCTTCGGGAATTGGGCCTGTGGCAGACAGCTGCTCCTCACCTGTCCCTACAGGTGGAGAATCTCTGCCCCCAATCTCTACCTCCCCCACGCTTGAGTCGAGGGCGGGACCTCCGTCCTCCGACTCCACCTCCTCCAGAATCGTGTCGAGGGCGGGACCTTGTTGTTCGGGCCCCTCCTCGTCCGAGTCCCAGGCCATCGGGGAAAGCTCCCCCCAGATGGGTGGGACAGCTTCTCCTTCCAAGCAGGCTACACCGCCAGCTTGTGTGGTCTGTGACTCGTCGCGCGCCTCAGGCTGAGGATCTTTATCCTCAGACCTGGCTTCGGTTGCTGATGTTCTTGCACCCGATTTAAACAGTTTGCACTGATTGATGTGAAACCATTTACAAGCCCTTAGCTGACCCTCTAAACTGCCAGCCCTCGCTGTTAACCTAGCGTTCTCTTCCCTTAAAGCCTGCTCAACTAACTTAGCCTCCCCAACCTGGCACCGCAGGTATTCCTCCATTTTACAGGAGGTCTCTTCCTGTGCGTGTCTTTCTGGGGGGCACAGGTCAACAGGCTGCGCTGGCTCTAGTCATGTGGGCACAGCGGTCGGGGTTTCGGGAGCGACAAGACCAGTGGTGACGGCTATCTTCCCCTGCAAAATCATCAGAGACCGCATTGTCTCTATGATTGATTCAATCGCAGCGGGATCCATAACTGCACCGGCTCCCTTTGCTGGGACAGGAGCTGCGGCTTGGGTTTGGCCGGGTGCTGGGGCGGCGGTCTGGGCTTGGGCTTGGGCTGCGGGAGATTTTCCCTTATTATCCTTCCACGGATTTCTACAGTCCTTGCGCCAATGTCCATCCTTCCCACACCCGTAGCAATTGAGCTTGGCTTGGACAGGACGATTCCCCTCCTACGCCACTCCTTCTTGCTTGGGGCTGCGGGTTTTGCCTCATGCACCTTTCCCTTCTGGGGAGGTGTTTCCTGACCTCTACAATTCTTATATGCCACATTGAGCTGACGGAGTACCGTCTCCTCCGTGACGCCAGGACCTTGGGGATCAAACCAAGATCTGGCTAGGGCCCGTATCTCTGGCAATCTGTTGGTAACCAAGCAATGGAGCCAATGAACCCGCTGTTCATCGCTCATTGCAGCCCGTTCAGGCATACCCGGACAACTGCGTCGATACACTGGCCACAGCCTTTCTGCGAAAACCCGTGGGGGTTCTCCAGATAGTTGCACGGTCCCTTCTACACGGTCGAACGGACTACCATCGTCCACTCCCATTACTTCTAAAACTTCCTCCCTGAGATCCGCATACCCTTTCCGTCCCCTCTTACTATCCTCTGAGAGGCACTGAAGGATTGTGCAATCCAGGGAGAAAAGCAACAGTTTCACCTGTTCCTGATCATCACAGTCATTAATGGCTGCTGTTTCCTCTATCTCCCTGAAATGAAGCGAGGGATCTCCCTTTACTGTGAGTCGTGCGAGGTGGCTCACCATGGACCTTAATTGCGGGCCAGCGTAGGGCACCACGAGCTGGTTCTGGTGGGGTCCGATACTGCCATCGGCAGCGTTGGGACCGAACCTCTGGTGCCGAGCGGGACACATTGGTGCTAGTCCCGGCTTTGTGACCAGTGGTCCTTCCACACACTCCACCTCAGCTACCTCCTCATTCACTACCCCCTCCTTTTCCGGCCAAGTCTCGCTATAGCTCGGCGGTGCTGAGGGCTTGGTGGCTGGTACCACAATTACCTCAGCTGGAATCGGCTGTTTTGATTCCTTTAAAAAGTCCATGTGACTAGCTTTCGGGCTGACGAGACACACCATGCCTTTTGCCTTTACCAGGGCCGTTCTTAGGTCCTCTGTGGTCTTTTGGCAGGGGCCGTGGTCCATGCTCTCAAACCCTTGCTCGAGGGCTAGCTTGTAAGCTGCCATAACCTCCACTACTCTCTCCTCCTGCGCTCTTAGCTGTTGTGCGAGGCGGGCGTTTTCCTCCCGCATCCTCGTTTCATTGATCTTTGCCTCAGTAACCTGGCACTCCAGGTGCTCTATCCTAGCCTGATGTTGACTAGCTACCACTTGGCATTCCTGTTTCAGCGCGTGAAGCGCTGTGATGAGTTTTTCCCCACCCATGGCCTTTTCCTCTATCTCTGCTGCCTGGGTTGGGATCCTGGCTGCCTGTGCTGCAACGGCTCAGTCCAAGATCTGGACCTGCTTCTTGTAACACATCAGCCACACTGCCTTCTCCACTGACTTCTTATGCTCTTTGCTCTCTGTCCACCTGATGGCTGCGTCCACCGGACGCCCATCCAACAAGAGGTCGGAAATCCACTGTTTAGTGAGATTTACCTTGCCAAAGACATAATCCGCTATCCTCTCATCCGTTGCATTTCGACCATTCAAACTTGGATCTACTACATTGCAATCCTGCTGCCAGAGTCCTGCTGCGGTCGCCATTTTCTGTAAGGGGTTTTCCTGAGAGATGTCCCTGAGGTTTCTCTCTCTAGAGGCCTCTCTCTCTTGCATAGTAAACCTTGAGTGGTTCGACCCACTTGCCCCTTAGATTCTATACTCTGGACTTTGGGGCAGGAACACTCTTATAGACCAAGTTTGATGAAACAAAATGAAATTTTATTACATAAGGAAAAAATATCAAATCAAATGCAAGCAGATAAGAGAGTACATGGGAGGGAAAAACACAAAACAAATCATAACGACACAGTACTAACTAAAGCAAATACAGGCATCTTATACTCTACAAAGATCATCATGAAATAAGGAAACACACGGAACATCGAGGGGCAACAACTCATGTTAATTGTACCCTTAAATCCACCCCCTTATTATACCTATCTAGATCTGATTCTGAAAGGCCAGAAACATGTTCACCAATCCCACTAGGAAGTGCAAGGTTTTGAAATCGAGTCTGTGTTTGGTCCTTTCAGGTGTTTCGTCTCCACGTGGATCATGGAGCCCCTGCGAACTATGCCACACCTCTCTCCTGAGGTGGGGGTCGGGGCGGCTGGACACCGGTGGGCCTGGATGTCACCGGGGTCAAGGATCATCGGCTCGACCCTGGTCAGAGGAGCCTTGGGCTGGCTCCCATCACTTCTTCAGTTTGTTTTTATCTCTTCTCCTTCCAACTGGGGTGGCTGGAAGGTTTCTTCTCTTGGGGTTTTATTTTTTGTTTCTTCTCCCAAGTTGGGTCGATGGCCTCTCGTTCCGGCAACGGCCCGGGGATGGTCAATGATCTCCCGATGTGTTTCCCCGGGGCAGGACGCCGGCTTCGAGATGGCCTTCTTGATGTTGGCTTGGTTCTTCTTCCTCCTCCGAGTGCCTGCTTCTTCTTCTGAGTGTCCGGATTCAAGCTCGTCTCCCCCAGCTGCCGAAAAGTCTTCCAGATACACCTTTCTCCCAGAAGCTTCCGTTTCCCGCCCAAAATCAGGTTAGTCTTTGTTTAACTTTTGGCGGGCTGGGAGCACAGCGGGGTAGTTATTATATTATAAAATGTTTTCGATGGCCAGTAAAGGCCCATCTCTGGTCTGGAATGACCTTCATTGTTTTTAATGTCCTGCTGATCTCATTATCTAGTCCTGGGTGCTGTTCTCATGAATATGAAATTGTCCCCTTTTGTCTGGGTCAACATTTTGATGGCCTCTGTCTCCAGACCGATCTTGACTGGATCTGCATCTAATCCATATGCATACGTGTGGGTCTGGTTTCGTTCTCTCAGAAACAGCTTCCAGAACTTGCTGTGGGTTGAATCCACAAAGCTGTCTGAGGTTGCGCTGGAACCATTTTAAAGTGTCCCAATAAGCTGGTCACATGGTATGGTGGCCATTTTGTATACCCCTTTTTCTGGGCTTCTTTTAAAACAGTCTTTAAAATCACGGCCTCTTCTGCCATTTGACCCTTATTAATACAAAGCCCAATTTTGCGAATCCTACAATGTCCGTTCACTCGCGAACAAGGCCCTTGCCATCCATGAATTTATCGTGGATGATTGCAACAACATCATGGCTCTGACAGAAACTTGGTTGAGGGGTGATGACAACTTACCCTTAAATGAAGCCTCCCCGCCTGGCTATACCTTCCACCACTTGCCCCGCCCAGACCGCTGTGGCGGTGGTGTGGCTTTCATCACCAAATCACACCTGGGTTTGTCCCCCTGCTCCTCTGACACTTTCTCCTCCTTTGAGCATCTCACCTTGTTCCACCCCTCTCACCTCTCATTTAAAATTCTCATTCTCTACCACCCACCCAAGTACGATAAAAATGTTATCACCGAGATATCCTCACTGCTTTCCTCCCTCAGCCTCTGCACCGAGCGACTTCTCATCCTCGGTGATTTCAACCTCCATCTCAATTCATCATGCTCTCTCTCCTCTGAGTTCACTATCCTCCTAACTCCCTAAATCTCTCCCTCCATGTGAACTCTCCAACCCATATTCACAGCCACCCCCTTGACCTTGCCATCTCTTGTGGCCTCGCTACTCCCACCATGTCAATCAAAGATAAGCCCATCTCTGACCACTTCCTTGTATCGCTCTCCACCCATGTCCCCCTTCCCCCACCCAACCCTATTTCCCTCTGTGTCTGCCCCTGGAAAAAACTCTCTCCCAATTCTCTTACAACTGCACTTACGAAATCCCAACTGTCCAGCCTTTGGCCCTCCATTCACCATGACATTTCTGCAGCTACCGATCTGCTCTACCACAACCTCACTACTACCTTTGATGCCCTAGTTCCCATTAAAACCATTACTCTCTCCCACCCTGGCTGTTCCCCCGATACGGCCCACATCTTCACTCCCTCAAGTCCAAGGGACGCAGACTCGAACGGATATGACGGACAACTGGTTTAGCCATTCACCGCCAGATCTGGCTGGACCACATAAAGCATTATTGGGTCCTACCCTTGTCTGCCAAAACTGCTCACTATTCCAGGATCATTTTGGAATGCAAAGATAACCCCCGGCTACTATTTTCTACTGCTAACCGTCTTCTTAAACACCTCTCCCCTGTCTCCTCCACACTCACCTCCAAGAACAAGTGCGAGGAGCTCATGAGCTTCTTTGTCTGTATGATTGAGACCATCCGATCAGCTGCCTCTGCCACTTCCCTTCCTTCCCCTAGCCCACCGGGCCAGACTTCCTCTAAGGTTCCCCCTGCCCTAGCCCTGAACTCGCATCTTTCTCCAGTTTCTCTCCGATCTCCCCTCATGACCTCTCCACGCTCATCTTGTCCATGAGACCCACTTCCTGCTCCCTCGACCCTATTCCCACTAAACTGCTGACCACTCAACTTCCTTTTCTGGCTCCCATGTTAGCTGACATTGTTAACGGTTCGCTCTCCTCAGGTACTGTCCCCCTCTCCTTCAAATCTGCCGTCATCACTCCTTTCCTCAAAAAAAATCCCTTGACCCCTCTGTCCCTGCAAACTACCGCCACATCTCCAACCTCCCTTTCCTCTCCAAAGTCCTTGATTGTGTTGTCACCTCCCAAATCCATGCCCATCTTTCCCGGAATGCCATGTTTTCATCCCTCCAATCCAATTTCCACCCCTGCCTCAGTACTGAAACGGCTCTCATCAAAGTCACAAATGACATCCTTTGTGACTGTGACAAAGGTAAACTATCCCTCCTTGTCCTTCTCAACCTGTCTGCAGCCTTTGACACAGTTGATCACTCTATCCTCCTCCAACGCCTCTCCACTGTTGTCCAGCTGGGTGGGACTGCACTCGCCTGGTTCCATTCTTATCTATCTAATTGTAGCCAGAAAATCACCTGCAATGACTTCTCTTCCCACTCCCGCATCGTTACCTCTGGGATCCCCAAGGATCTACCCTTCGCCCCCTCCTATTTCTCATCTATGTGCTGCCCTTGGCAACATCATCCAAAAACATGCATCAGTTTCCATATGTATGCAGACGACACCCAGCTCTACTTCAGCACCACTTCTCTCGACCCCTCCACGGTCTCTAAATTGACACAATGCTTGTCTGACATCCAGTACTGGAGGAGCAGAATTTTTCTCCAATTAATTATTGGTAGGACTGAATCCATTGTCTTCGGTCCCTGCCACAAACTCTGCTCCCTAGCCACCGACTTCATCCCTCTCCCTAGCATCTATCTGAGGCTGAACCAGACTGTTCGCAACTTTGGTGTCATATTTGACCCTGAAATGAGCTTCTGACTGTTGAATCCGTGATTCTTAAAGTAAGATGTTTTCCAATAACTAGACGCAGGCTGTAAATTAACAATCAACAGGTGTTTACTGGAGGAGGGTAGTCTAAAGACTAACAGTACAGAGGCATGCTCAAGGCTTATATACAGGTGTGGTCACTGCCAGTACTACAGTATACAGGAGCTGTAAAAGTAGTTCTCTCTTAAAGGTACATACACTACAATTCCTCCCCTTTTAGATTAACAGTACCCATAACATTCAAATAACAGTTAACACTTTAACATGCACATTTAACTGAAATAGTCCATTTATAGATTCAGTCTTTGGGGTGGCTTCCTGATCCTTTCTGGATAGTGCCTTTCCTGAGGTTCTTGTTCTTGGTGCGGAGGCGATTCTGGCCCCCTTTCGTCGGTTAGTTCATCAGTTTCCGCTGCTACTGTTTCTGGGGTAGATGCTACCGGTATGTTGGGTTCATCCCCAGGTACGCGAGACATGGGGTTGACTCGCTCCTGTGATGCTAGGGTCTGGTCGACGTGGCGTCTCACAATGTTCTCCCCGACATCCACTGTGTACATTAGTGGCCCCTGCCGTGTGCATATCGTTCCGGGTTGCCATTTCTCTGTTCGGTAGTCGCGGGCCAAGACTGGTTGTCCTACATTGAAGCTCCTTGTCGGCTTCTCATTGATGTGCTGGAATTGCTTATCTTCAACATTCCTTCGCACATTTGGTCTGAGCAAATCCAGACGAGATCACAACCTTCGGTTAAAGAACATCATGGCCGGGGTCTGGTTGGTAACTGCATGTGTCGCATTTCTGTAAGCTAACAGGAAATTGTCCACCTTATGCTGTAGTGGAATTTCATCATCGCACATGTCCCTTATTGCCTTTTTAAAGGTTTGTACGAACCTCTCAGCCAATCCATTTGTGGCTGGATGATATGGGGCGGATGTATAATGCCTTACCCCATTCCTTCTCATAAATTTCCGAAACTCTTCGGACACAAACTGTGGTCCGTTATCAGAGCAAATCTGCTCTGGCAAGCCGTTCCTGGCAAATATGGTCCGTAGGACTGCAATCGTTTTCTCTGCAGTGGTGGAGGACATTTTAATCACCTCAGGCCATTTCGAGTGCGCATCCACTGCTATTAAGAACATTGAGTCCATGAATGGACCAGCAAAATCAATATGCACCCGTGGCCATGGAGAGGAGGGCCACTCCCATGGGTGTAGAGGGGTATGTGGTGGTGCATTTTGGACCTTCTGGCATCCTGAGCAGCTCTTTGTTAGGTCCTCGATTTGTTGATCGATCCCCGGCCACCACACATAAGCCCTAGCAAGGCTTTTCATTTTCACCCCTCCCAGATGGCCTTCATGAAGCGCATTGAGCACTGTCTCCCTTAACTTGGGTGGAATTTGTAAAGTCTGTGGGTTGTTTAGTTAATTAATACACAGACTCCAAGAGTAACTTAAAACAGGACTTTACTATTCGAAGGCCAGGGCGAATCTGCCCAATAACTCCTGGCACAACACTTATATACTGGTGTGGTCACCGTCGGTATTACCGTATACAGAAGCCAAACAAAGTAGTGCCACACCTAAAATAGTTCTCTTAAAGGTGAACGGTTACATACAATAGTTCTCTTAAAGGTAGACGGGTACATACACTACAATCCTCCCTTTTTAGCTTACAACATACTTATTCCCCATTAAACATAACATATAATCAACTTCATGTAAAACAATTCACAGATATAGTCTCTGCGGGAAACAGTTCACAGATTCAGTCTCTGCGGTAACAGGTCACAGATTCAGTCTCTGGTCTTGACTCGGTCCGAACAACATCTCTGTGGTGTAGCCGGTTCACATTTCTAGCGTGACTCATCCAATAGTCTTTCCCTTGGCTTAACAGCTTGAACTTCCGTCCTGCTGAACCAGCAGTGCTGACTTTTACAAACAGCTGGACTGCCTTGGTAATTTTTCCTACTTTCCAACTGATTTGGCCCCCTTCGTGGGGCCCACGTGCATGATCTGATAGAAGTGATAATGAATTAGATGGTTATCGTCTTCTGCTTTGTCTTTTTCTTTTCTGCTTCTTGGAGACTCTCGGGGCTCCCTTATCCGCTGCCAGCTATAGCACCACCATCTCCCTATGTTCCTTAGACTTTAAGTGCTTCATCCTGATTTCTGCACTTTGGGAGTTTTCATCACAAGCTGGGCAGACCAAGTCATCGTAATATTCCGTGTCACTCAACAGGTCATGGTAATATTCGGTGTCGTCCTGAGCTAGTCTAGCGAGAGGGCCTGCTACTTCTTCCGTACCCAACTGGACGTTAGCCGACTGTTGTTCCCTCCCTAGACATCTTTCCTGAAGAGACTTCTTCATGCGTTCGTATTCATCCCGCTCTTCCTGGGTTTCCTGCAAATCCTTCACTAATGACTTCGTTTGTGATTTCAATACTTCCCCTTCCCTCGGGGATTGATTGATCAGGCTATTCAATCCTTCTACTGGAGCAGCTGTTTCAACATTCTGCTGTTCACATTGACGTGATTCAGCGTACTTTTGGCATCCCTGTAAAATCTGTGTTGCAACCTCAGCTATTTCCATAACTTTTGAGAGCTCCCTTTGAAGATTGAAGCTCGTGTTCAGATTGTTCCCATTGTAGAGTCTTGTCCTTCAGCATATGAAGGAGTTGGCTGACCGTTAACTCTTCCATGGGAACACTGTGGGTCAGAGTCTTCTCCATTTCATCCACCTTTTCCTCCAATGCTTTCACCTTCTTTTCCTCTTGTACTTTGGCTTCCAGCGCTCGGAGAAGTTGCGCCTTGATGCTCTCTAGCTCATGTTCAGAGGCCATTCTTACAGTCTCTGTGTTTCTTACAGTTCCCTTTTCTTCCACTGAACGGATTCCCAGTTGAATCTGTTTTTCAAGTTGTTGAATCTCGGTCATTGCCGCCCCATATTTGTCTTGGGTTTCCTTTAATATTTTTGAGTTCTTGTACATCTTGTCTTTCAGGTTCTGCCATGTCTTTCACCTCTAATTTCTCATCTATGGATGGAACTTCTACCGATGAGTCTGTCTTGGCCTTGAGCTCATCAAGAATTTCCTGCAGCCTTTGGACTTCTTGCTCATGTTCAACCTTCAGTTGCTCATATGCTTCCACTGAAACTAGCTTTTCGGAGGTTGCCGAGTTAACCCCTTCCAGAATTGTAGCCTGGGCCTGTTCATACTGTTCTTTCAACTTCTCACACTCTGCTTGTAAGGAGTCGTAGAGAAGAACTGGAATAAAATCCTGGCTTCCTGAAGATTCCTCTTCATTTGCTTCTTCCTGCAAATATTCTAACTCCTGAACAGCATAAGGGAGATGTGATCGGTAATTGGTCACGATGGCTCTAAGGTCGCTCTCTGCTTGAGCTAGCTGCTTCTGTTGTCTTTCCAGATTCTCCCATTCGGTGTCATAGAACTTTTTCATTGTTTTCATCTCTTGTACGAGACGGTAACTCAATTGTTCTAATTGTTGTCGTAATTTGAAATAAGTTTGAGTCCGAGCTCGGTGTTCTTCCGTCATGGATATGTCCGTAACTTGAACAGGCTCAGAATTTTCTGTCAAACTAGGTTGTCGTTGTTCGGTGGAGTTCTGTTCTGAAACTTTGTTCTTCTCTGGAGCATAAGCCTTTATGCATGCCTTCGTTTTTCCAACCTTCGTCGGCAAGTCCATTTCAGCCTTGTCTTTCATATTTGGGTTGGTCTTATCGTCATCCGTTTCAGAATCTGAGCTGATTGTCTGCACCGAGTCCTCACTCGTTATGGCTTTTAGATAGTGCCATTCCATGTCTATTTTCTTGATCCACTCCCGTCCTAGAAGTGGTGGTCCTCCCTCATGTAGTACGTATAAGTTTATTCTTGGGTGTTCTTTACCCCTATCTCTCACTTTGACTCTTATCTTTCCCATGGGGTATACTTTATGCCCCGTGTATGTCTGCAATACGAACTTGGTATCTCTTAAGGGTATATGTGAGAATAGCCGGTGGTAATCCCTTTGATTTATGACTGATAGAGCTGATCCAGTGTCCAACTCCATTTTCACTTGGATTCCAGCTACTTTTAGCATGACCCAAATAGTTTGTAGGTCAGCTTCCTTACTCACATTGTGAATTCTCAGACTACCCAGCTCCTGGCCGTTTGGGTCTGAGTCTGAATTCTGTTCGTCTGAACTCTTCTCAGCCACCTTGTGTACCTTGTTGTACTTTTCCTGTGATGGCTTCCTTTGGTTGTTGGTCCTTTGGTTGTTGGTCTTCTTCCCTGACCGGCATACCTTAGCTATGTGACCCAGTTTGCCACATTTCCTACATTCCTGGTTCTTAAACCAGCATTGGTTCTGGTCGTGTGTTGTCTTCCCACAACGATAGCATTTTGTTGTTGTCGAGGTAATTTGATCCACACTTAGTGCTGCTGTCTTTAGCTGCATTTCCGCAGTTCCCTTCGCTGCGGCTTCGTGCGATGCTGCAATAAGGACAGCCCTGTCAAGTGTAAGGTCATTCTCTTCGAGTAGTCGCTTTTGCGTTCCTTCCTTTGCCAACCCGCACACGAACTTGTCTCGCAATGCCTCTGTCAGATTCCCTCCAAACTGGCAGTATTTCGCTAGTCTACGCAGTTCGACCAAGTATTCTGCGTTGCTTTCATCTTTCCGTTGCGTTCTCGCATAGAATTTGAATCGTTCCGCCAACATCAATGGTGTGGGGTTCAAGTGATCCTTCAGAACAGCCACAATATCATCGAAAGTCTGATCCGCCGGTTTAGCTGGTGATAGTAGATGCTTCAAGAGCCCGTATGTCTTCGCGCCCATCGAGTTTAGCAAGGTTATAGCTTTGTCATCTTCTTCTATTTTATTGGCCTCACAATAGATCTCGATGCATTCCACGTACGTGGCCCAGTCTTCTACCTCGGCATTAAAATTGTTGATGTTACCACGCTTAGGCATCTTCCTCTCTTTCTGATAACACCCCGACTTATTTCTTTAACTTATTTATTTTTTTCTAAGATGGCGGTTTTCCCGCGAAAATGGCGGTTTCCCGCGCTTATCTTCTCTCCCCGCCCACTTCAATGGCGGTTTCCCGCTTCTGTCTTCTTCCCCGCCTAATGGCGGCTTCCCGCGTTTCTTCCCTAGTGGGAGGGGTACACTTTCCCCCACAGGCTTTCAGATTCACAGCCTGCGCGTCGGCTTCAGTGCTTTCCCTTTTCTCGGCAAGGCAACCGGCGCTGGGTACACCCCGTTGACGGCGAACAGGTTCAGCCGCTGGGCTGGCTCTCACTCAGTTCCCCTTGCTCGGGCTCAGTCTCTCTCCCGCTCTCTCGGCTCTACCGGCGCTGGGTACACCCCGTTGACGGAGAACAGTTTCAGCCGCTGGACTGGCTCTCGCGCAGTCTCCCTTGGTCGGCTCTGCCTCTCCCGCTCGCTCGGCTCCCAAACGCCTCTCCCAGCCGTCTCGCAGTCCGGTGCTTCCCTCCCCGGGTGCGGCTGAGTTTTTATATCTTCCCGCGCCTACGCTCCCGGTCGCAGCACTTCATGGCTTCGGTCGCTGCCCGGCCTTTTCGCCGGTCGCGGTCTAGCTGTCTCACGACGCCGTTGCGTCCCCAGCCTGTCTGTACCGCGGCTTCCTTGCTCCACGCTGCCCCAGTCTCAGCGCCTCTGGGCCCGACTTCTGTCCGGCTCCTTTCCCCCTCGACCGTGGTCGCGTGCACCGCCCTTATCCTCCGGTTATTCTTTTTACTTTTCCCTTACTCACAGTCACCGTGGCCGCCTTGCTTCTCACGCTGATCGGCTCACTCCTCACCATGGCAGAAGGGACAGTCAGTGCCTGTTGCTGATGGAAGTCTTTGTCTCTGAATTCTTCCTCCTTTCCAGCTCTGCAGACTCGAGTTTTCTCCCAGCAGAATGACGAGGGCGGTTGCCTCTTCTCGACACTCGTTAACTGCTTTGGAATTATTGTTGCCGCAGGGTACGATTGGACTCGTCGCCACTGTAAAGTCTGTGGGTTGTTTAGTTAATTAATACACAGACTCCAAGAGTAACTTAAAACAGGACTTTACTATTCGAAGGTCAGGGCGAATCTGCCCAATAACTCCTGGCACAACACTTATATACTGGTGTGGTCACCGTCGGTATTACCGTATACAGAAGCCAAACAAAGTAGTGCCACACCTAAAATAGTTCTCTTAAAGGTGAACGGTTACATACAATAGTTCTCTTAAAGGTAGACGGGTACATACACTACAGAATTACCACTCGGGATCCACACATCACTGTCCCCTGGCATACTGACAGCTGTTCTCTTCTGGATGAGAATGCTGGCAACAGTGAGTCGCCATGTGTTGGCCATCCCTTCACCGTCAAATCATATACCCGAGACAGTGTCGGGTCATTGCGGGTCTCCTTCTCTATATCCACGTTAGTTACTGGCAATCGTTCAATTATCGACAAATAAAATATTTCGATAGGGTCCACTGCTGGTGCTTCCTCCACAGTAGGCAGTGGCAGGCGTGATAGCCCATCAGCGTTTCCATGCTGTTTCGTGCCCTTATACTCTATTTCATATTGGTTCGCCCCTAGAAAAAGGGACCATCTTTGTAGCCATTGTGCAGTCATCACCGGAACGCCCTTCTTTGGATTAAAGATGGAGACAAGTGGTTGGTGGTCAGTCAGCAAGGTGAACTTCTGCCCAATGCAGATAGTGGTTGAATTTTTTTACTCCCCATACTAGGCTGAGGGCCTCCCTGTCAATCTGGGCGTAGTTGCGCTCGGCTGAGGTTAGTCACCGAGACGCAAAGGCTATTGGCCTCTCCAACCCGTCTGGGAATTTGTGCGACAGCACCGCTCCAATACCATAGGGTGATGCATCACACGCCAACCGAATTGGTAGTGCTGGGTTGAAATGGGCCAACACCTCTTTTGATGTGATGAATTCTTTGCACTTCTGGAAAGCTCGTTTACATTCGTCATTCCACTTCCATGGTAGCCCCGTTTGCAGTAGGGTGTTCAGTGGGTGTAATACTGTAGACAAATTTGGTAAGAACTTATGGTAGTAGTTCACCAGCCCGAGGAACGACCTCAGTTGTGACACATTTTCCGGTGCTGGAGCCTTGACTACTGCCTCAATCTTTTCAGGGGACTTATGTAACCCCTCTTCATCAATAACATGGCCACAATACGAGATCTCCTTCTCAAAAAACTCGCACTTGTGGCGATTAGCTCGTAGCCCATATTCCTTTAATCTAGTGAACACCTTCTGCAGGTTGGCGAGGTGATCACTGTCATTTTCGCCCGTGACCAGGATGTCGTCCAAATAACACTGGGTCCCTGGAATCCCTTGCAGGACTTGATCCATTGCCCTTTGCCAAATAGCCGGAGCCGATGCTACCCCGAACACCAGTCGGTTGTATTTGTAGAGACCTTTATGAGTGTTGATCGTGAGGTATTGTTTTGAGGCTTCTTCTACCTCCATTTGCAGATACGCCTGGGCCAGATCAATCTTAGTTAAGCTTTTACCTCCAGATAGTGAGGCGAAAATATCCTCAATCCGTGGAAGTGGATATTGCACCGTGTGAAGGACTGGGTGCACTGTCACCTTAAAATCCCCACAGATGCGGACCTTCTTTGGTTCCCCAGGCGTATTACTCAACGACCTCTTCATTACCGGAACGATGGGTGTACCCCACTCACTCCAGTCCACTTTGGACAGTACTCCTGAACGTTCCAAACCTTCCAGCTCTGCTTCGACGGCTGGTCGGATCGCATAAGGCACCGATCTTTGGGCTTGCATTTTCCTCTATTTTAATTGTCGCTGTTATGCCTTTTAGTGTTCCGAGTCCCTCCTGGAACAATTCTTGTGCGTCAGTTAGCATTTTTGACAGTCGTCCAGGTGTGACGTCGTCATCGTTTTTGGCCTCAACCTTCAGTGCCTGTATGGAATACCAATCTAATTGTATCTTCCGGATCCATTCACGTCCTAGTAGTGGTGGTCCTCCATCTGGCAATACATATAGGTCCATTTTGGGTATTTCCTGGCCTTTGTATGTCACATTCACCCTTATTTTTCCTTTGGGGTAGACTTTTTGCCCCGTGTACGTCTTCAAGACAATCTCTGTAGCTTTCAAGGGTTTATGTGAAAATAGCCGCTTGTAGTCCCTTCGGTTTATGACTGTTAGGGCTGATCCTGTGTCCAATTTCTTTTTCACTTGGACTCCGTCTATCTTGAGCGTGACCCAGATAGTCTGGTGATCCTCCAATTTGATTACCTTATGTAGTTTCAGACAACCCAGCTCCTTGCTTCCGGAGTCTGTATCACTTTTCTGTTCGTCTGAACTACTGTCCATCACCTTATGTACCTTTTTGTACTTCTCCTGTGGAGATTTCTTGCTGCTGGTTTTCTTCCCTGACCTGCAGACTCTTGCTATGTGTCCTGCTTTTCCACACTGTCTGCACACTTGGTCCTTGAACCAACAATCCTTCTGGTCGTGTGTTGTTCTACCGCAGTGATAACACTTCCCTGCTCCATATGACATTTCATTGGTGCCATATTCTTGCGGTCTCCGTTGTATCTCTGCAGCGCCCCGTGCATCTGCTTCATGTGATACTGCCATGCTGAAAGCCTTGTCCAGCGTAAGATCCTTTTCTGATAGAAGCCGTTTCTGGGTTCCTTCACTTTGAAGCCCACACACAAACTTGTCCCTTAACGTATCTGCTAGTCCCAATCCAAACTGGCAGTGTTTCGATAGCTTGCGCAGTTCCGTTAAGTACTCAGCATTACTTTCATCTTTATGCTGGTTCCTTTTGTGGAACTTAAATCTTTCTGCTATCAGCAGCGGTGTGGGGTTTAAGTGGTCCTGTAGGATTTCCACTATGCTTTTGAAATTCTTATCCACTGGCTTCTCTGGGGTTATTAGGTTTCACAGTAAGCCATAAGTTTTTGCACCAGTAAAGTCCGCGCCTTAATAATACATGGACTGCGGGAGAACAATTAAACAAGTATTTACTTGAACAGAGGGTAACGTCAGTGTGAGTCAGCAGAGAGTGCTGTGAGTTTGGGTAAGTGTGAGAGTTCTTTAATTGTTATTTCTCTTTAAATCATTCTTGATGAGATTACTTAAGCAGTTTAAGTAAAGAGGAAAAGTTAAATATTTGGGATTCTGTTGGTTTAAGAAGAGTAAAACAAGGTTACGCTGCAGTAGGAGTAAATTGGCACAGCAGGCAGTGTAAACCAGTTTTCTAACCAATCAGCAGGGGTGACTCATTTGGCTGTAAACAAACAAACAGTATAAAAAGACCAGGCTAGTGCGAGCAAGCACTGAGTGCGAGTCAGCAGAGAGTGCTGTGAGTTTGGGTAAGTGTGAGAGTTCTTTAATTGTTATTTCTCTTTAAATCATTCTTGATAAGATTACTTAAGCAGTTTAAGTAAAGGGGAAAAGTTAAATATTTGGGATTATGTTGGTTTAAGAAGAGTAAAACAAGGTTACACTGCAGTAGGAGTAAATTGGCACAGCAGGCAGTGGAAACCAGTTTTCTAACCAATCAGCAGGGGTGACTCATTTGGCTGTAAACAAACAAACAGTATAAAAAGACCAGGCTAGTGCGAGCAAGCACTGAGTGCGAGTCAGCAGAGAGTGCTGTGAGTTCGGGTAAGTGTGAGTTAGGGTAAGTGGGGTATTAGGTGCTCTTTTCAAACTTTAACTCTGTGGGTTGTAGTTAATAAGGCCTTTCTGGTGCAGAGTGACTGTTGGTAAACCATTTAACTGGTGTAATTAGAGGGATTGATTTAATTTAAATCCAATTAATTAAAGGGGATACTAGCATCTAAAATCGGGCAGGGGTGTCCATAACTAAGAATAAAAAAATTAATTAATTACATAGAATGGAGCAGGTGATGTGTTACTGTTGCGAGATGTGGGAGCCGGTGGACCCCATTGAGGCTCACGGTGATTATGTCTGTGACAAGTGTCTGCTGCTACAGGAACTCCAGCTCCGTGTTGATGAGCTGGAGTCTGAGCTTCAGACACTGCGACACATCAGGGAGGGGGAGAAGTACCTGGACTCTGTGTATCAGGAGGTTGTCACACCTATGAAGTTAATTAATTCAGATGTAGCCCATGGTCAGGGACAGGATGGTGTGACTATGAGTGAGGCAGGTACGGGGATCCAGGAGGTAGAGCTGGAGGAGCTGCAGCCCTTGCTCTTGTCCAACAGGTTCGAGGATCTTACTCCCTGTGGGGACAGGAGCAGGGACTGCAGGGAGGATGAGCAACCTGGCCACAGCACCGTGGAATGGGGGGCCATTCAAGAGAGGGGAGTAAATAGAAATGTTGTAGTGGTAGGGGATAGTATTATTAGGGGGATAGATAGAGTTCTCTGCAGCCGAGAGCGAGAGTCCCGAAGGCTGTGTTGCCTACCCGGTGCCAGGGTTAAGGACATCTCCTCTGGGCTGGAAAGAAACTTGCAGTGGGAGGGGGTGGATCCAGTTGTCGTGGTCCATGTTGGTACAAACGACGTAGATAGGACTAGGAAGCCAGTTCTGTTAAAGGAGTATGAGCAGCTAGGGGTCAAATTAAAAAACAGAACCTCAAGGGTAATAAACCTGAGCCACGAGCGAATTTGGCTAGGACAAATAAAATTAGAGAGTTAAATGCGTGGCTCAAAGACTGGTGTGGGAGAAATGGGTTTTGCTTCCTGGGACACTGGCAACAGTACTGGGGCAGGAGGGAGCTGTTCCGTTGGGACAGGCTTCACTTGGCCAGTGCTGGGACTAGAGTCCTGGTGGATCATAGAACTAGGGCTGTAGAGAGGGCTTTAAACTAACTAGTGGGGGGGAGGTTCCTAGAGAGCAAATAATAAAAATGACAACAGAGAAGGTCATAGACTTAGGTAGCAGAGGGGAAATTAAAAACCAGAGCGTGTCAGGAAGGGGCAGAAGGTATGGAGTAAAAGGTAAAGTAATAAAAAGGGCAAAAGCAGGAACTAAGTGTCACAAAACATATTTGAAAGTTCTCTATCTGAATGCACGTAGCATTCGTAACAAAATAGACGAGTTAATGGCACAAATAACTACATATGGGTATGATCTGGTGGCCATTACAGAAACATGGCTGCAGGGTGACAATGCCTGGGAATTAAACATACCAGGTTATTTAACGATCAGGAAGGACAGGCAGGAAGGAAGGGGAGGTGGGGTGGCTATGTTAATAAAGGAAGGAATCACTGTAATACAGAGAAATGATATTGGGTCAAAAGATCAGGATAATGAAACAGTTTGGGTGGAGATAAGGAATAATAAGGAGAAATAAACATTAGTGGGCATAGTCTATAGGCCTCCGAACAGTTGCAACTCTGTTGGACGGAGTATCAGTCAGGAAATAGTTGAGGCTTGTAATAAGGGAACATCTATAATTATGGTGGATTTTAACTATCATATTAATTGGACAAATCAAATTGGGCAGGGCTGCCTTGAGGATGAGCTCATTGAGTGTATTAGGGATGGGTTTCTTGAGCAGTATGTAACTGAACCGACCAGGGGGCAAGCAACCTTAGATCTGGTCCTGTGTAACGAGACAGGATTAATTAAAAATGTCCTAGTAAATGATCCCCTTGGAATGAGTGACCATAACATGGTTGAATTCCATATTCAATTAGAGGGTGAGAAGGTTGGATCTCAAACAAGCGTGCTAAGCTTGAATAAAGGAGACTATGAAGGTATGAGAGCAGAATTGAGTAGAGTGGATTGGGAAAATAGATTAAAGGGTAAGATGATACATGATCAGTGGTGTACATTTAAGGAGCTATTTTACAACTTCCAACAAATATATATTCCACTGAGAAGAAAAGGGTGTAAAAGAAAAGACAGCCATCCGTGGCTAAGTAAAGAAATTAAGGATAGAATTCAATGAAAAACAAGGGCATATAAGGTAGCCAAATCTAGTGGGAGGATAGAGGATTGGGAAAACTTTAAAAGACAGCAAAAAATAACAAAAAGATTGATTAAGAAAGGGAAGATAGATTATGAAAGTAAATTAGCAAAAAATATAAAAACAGATAGTAAGAGTTTTTATAGTTATATAAAAAGAAAAAGGGTGGCTAAAGTAAATGTTGGTCCCTTAGAGGATGAGACCGGGAAATTAATGGTGGGAAATATGGAGGTGGCAAAAACACTGAATGAATATTTTGTATCAGTCTTTACAGTAGAAGACACTAAGAATATCCCAACACTGGACAAACAGGGGGCTATGGGGGGGAGGAGCTAAACACGATCAAAATCACTAAGGAAGTGGTACTCGGTAAAATAATGGGACTCAAGGCGGATAAATCACCTGGACCTGATGGCTTACATCCTAGGGTCTTGAGGGAAGTGGCGGTAGGGATTGTGGATGCATTGGTAATAATATCCCAAACTCCCTGGACTCAGCAAAGGTCCCGGCAGACTGGAAAACTGCTAATGTAACACCCTTATTTAAAAAGGGCAGTAGACAGAAGGCTGGAAACTATAGACTGGTTAGCCTAACATCTGTGGTAGGTAAAATTTTGGAGTCCATTATTAAGGAGACAGTAACAGGACATTTGGATAATCATAATTTAATAGGACAAAGTCAGCATGGTTTTATGAAGGGGAAGTCATGTTTGACAAATTTGCTGGAGTTCTTTGAGGAAGTAACATATAGGGTGGATAAAGGGGAACCAGTGGACGTAGTGTATTTAGACTTCCAAAAGGCATTTGACAAGGTGCCACACAAAAGATTATTGCTTAAGATAAAAAAATCACGGGATTGGGGGTAATATTCTGGCATGGATAGAGGATTGGCTATCTAACAGAAGGCAGAGAGTTGGGATAAATGGTTCATTCTCAGACTGGCAATCAGTAACTAGTGGTGTTCTGCAGGGGTCAGTGCTGGGTCCCCAACTCTTTACAATCTATATTAACGATTTGGAGGAGGGGACCGAGTGTAACATATCAAAGTTTGCAGATGATACTAAGATGGGAGGGAAAGTAGTGAGTGCGGAGGACATAAAAAACCTGCAAGGGGACATAGACAGGCTAAGTAAGTGGGCAGAGATTTGGCAGATGGAATACAATACTGGAAAGTGTGAGGTTATGCACTTTGGCAGGAAAAATCGTAGAGCAAGTTATTATCTTAATGGCAAGAAACTGGAAAGTACTGAAGTACAAAGGAATCTGGGGGTCCTGGTGCACGAAACTCAAAAGGTTAGTATGCAGGTGCAGCAAGTGATTAAGAAGGCCAATGGAATGTTGGCTTTCATTGCTAGGGGGACAGAATATAAAAATAGGGAGGTATTGCTTCAGTTGTACAAGGTATTGGTGAGACCGCACCTGGAATACTGCATACAGTTTTGGTATCCATACTTAAGAAAAGACATACTTGCTCTCGAGTCAGTACAAAGAAGGTTCACTCGGTTAATCCCGGGGATGAGGGGATGGACATATGAGGAGAGGTTGAGTAGATTGGGACTCTACTCATTGGAGTTCAGAAGAATGAGAGGCGATCTTATTGAAACATATAAGATTGTGAAGGGGTTGGATCGGGTGGATGCGGGGAGGATGTTCCCGATGATGGGTGAAACTAGAACTAGGGGTCATAGTCTTAGAATAAGGGGCTGCTCTTTCAAAACTGAGATGAGGAGGAACTACTTCACTCAGAGGGTGGTAGGTCCATGGAATATGCTGCCCCAAAAAGCTGTAGAAGCTACATCATTACATAAATTTAAAACAGAAATAGACAGTTTCCTAGAAGTAAAGGGAATTAAGGGTTACGGGGAGCGGGCAGGAATTTGGACATGAGTCTAGGTTCGGATCGGACATGGCCCTGTGGGTAGCGGAGCGGGCCCAGGGGCCGTGTAGCCTGATCCTGCTCCTATTTCATGTGTCTAATTCTGTTAGATTCAGGAGATGGTTCTGTGATAGTAGATTGGCGGTTAGGATCAGATCAGCCATGATCTTATTGAATGGCGGAGCAAGCTCGAGGGGCCGGTTGGCCTACTCCTGCTCCTATTTCTTATATTCTTATGTTCTTATGTTCTTAAGTACAGAAGCCTGCTAGGGCCTTTTATACAGGTGTGGTTACTGCCGGTACTGCAGCATAAAATCAGTTCTTCTCTTAAAGGTACATACACAACAATTCCTCCCCTTTTAGATAAACAGTACATAACATTCATTTAACAACTAAATAATAACTAATTACAATTACAATTTTCTCATTACTATATACATCAACTGAAATAATTATTTATAAGTTCAGTTTTTGAAGAGGATTCCTGATCCTGACTGGATTGCGCCTTTCTCGAGTATCCTGTTCTTGCGGTGGAGTCGATTCTGGCTCATTGTCATTTGTTGGTTTGTCAGCTTCCAATACCACTGCTTCTGAGGTAGACGCAATCTGTACTTCGGGCTCATTACCAGGTGCACATGCTCGTGGTATAGGTTTGGCTTGTTCCTGTGACTCTAGAATCTGGTCAGCATGGCGTCTCACGATGCTCTCTCCAATGTCCACTGTGTACATTAGTGGTCCCTGCTGTGTGCATATCATTCCTGGCTGCCATTTTTCTGTTCGGTAGTCGCGGGCCAAGACTGGTTGTTATATCTTGAAGCTCCTGGTTGGCGTCTCGTTGATGTGCTGGAATTGCTTATCCTCAACATCTCGTCTTATGTTTGGTTTTAGCAAATCCAGGTGACATCTTAGCCTTCGGTTGAAGAACATTATGGCTGGAGCTTGGTTGGTGACTGCATGTGTCACATTCCGGTAAGCAAACAAGAAATTATCCACCTTGTGTTGTAGTGGTATGTCGTCGTTATACATCGTCTTTATTGCCTTTTTAAAGGTCTGAACAAACCTCTCAGCCAATCCATTTGTGGCTGGATGATATGGGGCAGATGTGTAATGTTTCACCCCATTATTCCTCAGAAACCTCCGGAAATCCTCGGACACAAACTGTGGCCATTGTCGGAGCAAATCTGTTCTGGCAAGCCATTCCTGGCGAAGATGGTCCGTAGGACTGCAATAGTTTTCTCCATGGTGGTGGAGGATATTTTGATGACCTCTGGCCATTTCGAATGGGTGTCCACGGCGATTAGAAACATTGAGTCCATAAATGGACCAGCAAAATCAATGTTTACCCGTTGCCATGGAGATAAGGGCCACTCCCATGGGTGTAGAGGGGCCTGTGGTGTTGCATTTTGGACTTTCTAGCATCCTGGGCAGCTCTTGGTCAGATCCTCGATTTGTTTATCGATTCCCGGCCACCACACATAAGCCCTGGCTAGGCTGTTCATTTTTACCCCTCCCAGATGACCCTCATGAAGCTTAGTGATCACTCTGTCTCTCAACTTGCGTGGAATTACCACTCGGGATCCACACATCAAGGTCCCCCGGCACACTGACAGCTGTTCTCTCCTTGGCGAGAATGCTGGCAACAGTGAGTCGCCATGTGCTGGCCATCCCTTCACCATCAAATCATAGACCCGAGAGAGTGTCGGGTCATTTCGGGTTTCCTTCTCTATACTTGAGTTTGTAACAGGCAGACATTCGACTATGGTCGCATGGAATATCTCAACAGGGTCCACTGCAGGTGCTTCCTCTACCGTGGGCAACGGTAGGCGCGACAGCCCATCAGTGTGTCCATGCTGCTTCGTACCCTTGTACTCTATGTCGTACTGATGTGCCCCTAGAAAAAGTGACCATCTTTGCAGCCGTTGCGCCGTCATCACCGGAACGCCCTTCTTTGGGTTAAAAATGGAGACCAGGGGCTGATGATCAGTCAGTAGGGTGAATTTCTGCCCGTGCAGACAGTGATTGAACTTCTTCACCCCCCACACCAGGCTGAGGGCCTCCCTGTCAATCTGGGCGTAGTTACGCTCGACTTAGGTTAACGAGCGCGACGCAAAGGCTATTGGCCTCTCTGAACCGCCAAGGAGTTTGTGTGACAGTAGCGCTCCAATGCCGTAGGGAGACGCATCACATGCCAACCGAATTGGTAGTGTTGGGTTGTAGTGGGCCAATACTTCATTTGAAGTGATTAGGCATTTACATTTCTGAAAGGCACGCTTACACTCATCACTCCATTTCCATGTTACTCCAGTTTGCAGCAGGGCGTTCAGTGGGTGCAGAATTGTAGATAAATTCGGCAAGAACTTATGGTAGTAGTTCACCAGCCCGAGAAACAACCTCAGTTGCGACACATTTTCCGGTGCTGGAGCCTTGATTACAGCCTCAAACTTGTCTGGCGACTTATGCAACCCTTCCTCATCAATCATGTGGCCACAATACAAGATTTGTCTCCTGAAGAACTCGCATTTGGGGCGGTTGGCTCGTAGCCCATATTCCTGCAATCTAGTGAGCACCTGCTCCAGGTTGGCAAGGTGTTCACTGTCATTTTCGCCCGTAACCAGGATGTCGTCCAAATAACACTGGGTCCCTGGGGTCCCTTGCAGGACTTGTTCCATCGCCCTCTGCCAAATAGCCGGGGCTGATGCTACCCCGAATACCAGTCGATTGTACTGGTAAAGGCCTTTGTGAGTGTTTATCGTGAGGTATTTCCTAGATGCTTCTTCCACCTCCATTTGTAGATACGCTTGGGCCAGATCAATCTTTGTAAAGCGTTTCCCTCCAGATAGTGAGGCAAAAATATCTTCTATCCGTGGAAGTGGATATTGTACTGTGTGCAGGACTGGGTTCACAGTTACCTTGAAGTCCCCACAGATGCGAACCTTCTTCGGCTCCCCAGGCGTGCTGCTCAATGATTTCTTCATTACAGGAACGATGGGTGTGGCCCACTCGCTCCAGTCCACCTTGGACAGCACACCCGAATGCTCCAGACTCTCCAGTTCTGCTTCAACGGCTGGGCGGATCGCGTACGGCACCGGTCTGGCCTTAAAAAATTTTGGGTCTGCGTTATCTTCGATTTTTATCGTTGCCTTTACTCCTTTTAGAGTCCCAAGTCCTTGTTGGAACACCTCTTTCGCGTCAGTTAGAATTTGTGACAGTCGACCAGGTGTGACGTCATCATCCTTTTTGTCAGTCACAGTTAGCGCCTGAATGGAATGCCAATCCAATTGTATTTTTCGGATCCATTCACGTCCCAATAATGGTGGTCCTCCATCTTGTAGTATATATAGGTACAGTTTCTGTGTTTCCTTGCCATTATATTTAACTGGCACCCTTATTTTTCCTCTGGGGTAGACTTTTTGCCCCGTGTATGTCTTCAATACAATGGATGTGTCCTTTAGGGGTATGTGTGAGAATAGCCGCTCATAGTCTCGTCGATTCATGACAGTTAGAGCTGATCCTGTATCCAATTCCATCTTTACTTGCTATCATGAGGGTGACCCAAATGGTTCGGTGATCCTCCTTTGCGATCACGTTGTGTAACTTTAGACAACTTAGTCTCCTGCTCCCGGAGTCATTATCACTCTCCTGATCTCCCGAACTACTGTCTGTGATTTTTGTTTCTTTCTTGTACTTTTCCTTAGTAGTTCTTGTAGTGTTGGTTTTCTTTCCCGACCTGCAGACTCTTGCTATATATCCCATTTTCCCGCATTTCCTGCATACTTTGTCCTTAAACCAGCAGTCCTTCTGACCATGAGTTGTTCTGCCGCAGCGATAGCACTTTTCTGCTCCATACGCCATTTCGTTAGCGCTGTATTCTTGTGGTTTCTGTTGTATTTCCGCAGCTCCCCGTGCTGCTGCTTCGTAGGATACTGCCACGCTGAAAGCCTGTTCTAGCGTCAGGTCCTTTTCCGAAAGTAGTCGTTTCTGGGTTACTCCACTCTGGAGCCCGCAGACAAACTTATCCCGTAAGGTGTCTGCCAGTCCTGCTCCGAACTGGCAGTGCTTCGATAACTTGTGTAGTTCCGTAAGATAGTCAGCATTGTTCTCATCTCTGTGCTGGTTTCTTTTATGGAACTTGAATCTTTCTGCTATCAGCAGCGGTGTAGGGTTTAGGTGTTCCTGTAAGATATTAACAATCTCTTCAAAACTTTTCTCCATTGGTTTAGCTGGGGTATTTAAATTCCGCAATAGGCCGTACGTTCTCGCGCCCATTAAATTTAATAATACCGACGCCTTCTTTCCATTGGCCACCTCATTGGCATTGCAGTACACTTCAATTCTTTCCACATACGTGGTACAGTCTTCTACCTCATTGTCGAAAGCAGTGATACTGCCACTCTTCGGCATCTTGGGTGATTTAAAATGGTGCCTCCCGTGCTTTTTCTTCTTCCCCAATGGAATAAAATGGCACCTCCCGCGCTTTTCCTTCTTCCCCAATGGAATAAAATGGCGCCTCCCATGCTTTTCCTTCTTCCCCTTGCTGCCACGCTGCTCCTAGCATTCTACAGGGTAATGGCAGCGACCCGTGGCTTCGGCGCGTCTCACTTTTCCTTCCCCTCGTTTATTTTCTCTCCGCTGCCCGGTTCTTGAGCACCGACCGCGCCCTGTGTGCTCCACCCTCTCTCTCTCTTTTCCCTCCCGGCGACGCTGCGTGGCCCCTTTTGCAGAGCCGCTCGATCGAGCTCGAGCCTGCCGCAGTCCGGAAGGGTCAGCACACTACCTGCTACCAGCACGATTTGCTGGAACACCTTGACTGGGGAGCCAAGCCCAGCTCTCCACAGCCTCTCCCGCAATTCTCCGAACACCGATGAATGCTTGGGCGGTTGCCCGCGGTCAACGCCCGTTGCTCAGACTTCGACCTCCAAGAAACTTCTTCTCAGGGAAAGATCCCCGTGAGGTGATGCAGTACCGCAGGTGAGTTCGAACCTGCTCGTCGCCACTGTAAAGTTCGCGCCTTAATAATACACGGACTGCGGGAGAACAATTAAACAGGTATTTACTTGAAGAGAGGGTAACGTCAGACTGAAGTACAGAAGCCTGCTAGGGCCTTTTATACAGGTGTGGTTACTGCCAGGACTGCAGTATAAAATCAGTTCTTCTCTTAAAGGTACATACACAACAGCACCCATGGAATTTAACAAAGCCAGTACTTTCCTAGCATCTGGCACTTCATTCGCCTTGCAGTACACCTCAATGCGTTCCACATATGTCGCCCAATCTTTGACTTCATTGTCGAACGCAGTGACACTGCCACTCTTCGGCATCCCTGGGTGTGGTTAAACTGTCTAAAATAGCATCTCCCGCGCCCTCCCGTCTTCTCCGCTGGCTCAAAATGGCGTCTCCCGCACTTTCCTTTCTTCCCGCGCTCGCCCTTCTTCTCCGCTGCGGCTTCTAAAATGGCGTCTCCTGCGCTCTCCCTTCTTCTCCGCGGCTCAATGGCGTCTCCCGCGCTTCCTTTCTTTCCCCGCGGACGCTGTTCAGCCTTTTGAGCCCTGGCTGCGCTCTGCGCGTTCTCCTGTGCGCCTCTCTCGTTGCCGCTGCTCGGTCCTGAACCCCGGCTGTGCTTTACCCTCTCTCTCTTTTTGTTTTCCGTCGACGCCGCTCGGTCTTCAACCCCCGGCCGCGCCCTGTGCGCTTCACCCTCTCTCTTGCCCCGTCAACGCTGCTCGGCCTTTTCTGTGCCGTCGCTCGGCTCCAGCCGCCGCTGTCCGGGGAGGGTCTGCGCTGTACCTGTTGCCAGTCTGTTGCTGGATCGTCATGGCTGGAGAACCAAGCCCAGCTCTCAACAGCCTCCCCTGCGATGTTCACTCTCTGCCGAATGACTGGGCGGTTGCTCGTGGTCGACGCCCGTGCTTCTGGCCTCGACTTTCTTCCACCGTCCTCCTGGAGCGAATCCTTGAAAGGAAATGCAGAGTTGCAGGTAGATTCAAATCGACCTCGTCGCCACTGTTGAATCCGTGATTCTTAAAGTATGATGTTTTCCAATAACTAGACGGAGGCTGTAAATTAACAATCAACAGGTGTTTACTGGAGGAGGGTAGTCTAAAGACTAAGGGCTAGATTTTCAGTATAGACAGTTTTGGGGCGCTAAGCTTAGCGCCCGCCCGAAGTTATCGCCCGCCCCAAAGTAGCGCCCCGTTGCCGGAAATTCAGTGGCTTCGCCCTAAGAGGTTGGTGGAGCGCTAAAAGAGGCGTTCCACTAGTATCTTTAGGCGCTAAGCCGGCGGTGGAGAGCGCAACACCCGAGCTCGGGCGCAGCGCACGGCAGACACTCTGGTGCCAGTGAGCTCTTAAAGGGGAAGGGTGCATGTATTTTTTTCAAATGCAAAGTCTGGGGTGAAACGGGGGGGGGGGGGGGGGAAGAGAGAGAGAGAGAGAGAGGAAGGAGGAGGAGGAGGAGGAGGAGGAGGAGGAGGAGGAGGAGGAGGAGGAGGAGGAGGAGGAGGAGGAGGAGGTTGGTGCCCGGAAACATAAATAGGCCGTTCAGAACAACACACAGCTTACTTCCACACAACACATGCAGAGTGCCTTTTGTACGAGTGCCCTTTAATTTGCGCTCCCCAGGGTGTGTTGCGTTCCATTTTACAAACGCTCTGGACGCCAGGCGCACAATGGGGCGGTCCGACTGAAGTTTGGAGTCGGGGCGGCCAAAGGGCGTTGCACGAGGATGTGACGTCATTTTCTGCGCGCGCATCCGGGCGGCCGCTAAACTTTGCGCCGGCGCTAACGGGCAACTTAATTTGGGGCGGGGCGCAAACTGCGCTGCGCCCAGGCGCTACACGCATAGCGCCCGAAAATCACTTCTCTTAAGGCGCTAACTGCTGGCGCAAGCAACTGAAAATCTAGCCCTAACAGTACAGAGGCATGCTCAAGGCTTATATACAGGTGTGGTCACTGCCGGTACTACAGTATACAGGAGCTGTAAAAGTAGTCCTCTCCTAAAGGTACATACACTACACTGACCACATATCCATGGCATAACTAAGACCGCCTATTTCCACCTCCGTAACATTGCCCGTCTCCGCCCCTGCCTCAGCTCATCCGCTGCTGAAACCCTCATCCATGCCTTTGTTACCTCTAGACTTGACCATTCCAACTCACTCCTGGCTAGCCTCCCACATTCTACCCTACGTAAACTTGAGGCCATCCAAAACTCGGCTGCCCGTGTCCTAACTCGCACCAAGTCCCGTTCGCCCATTTCCTTTGTGCTCGCTGACCTACATTGGCTCCCATTTAAGCAACGCAACAATTTCAAAATTCTCATCCTTGTTTTCAAATCCCTCCATGGCCTCGCCCCTCCCTATCTCTGTACTTTCCTTCAGCCCCACAACCCCCTGAGATATCAGTGCTCCTCTAATTCTGGCCTCTTGAGCATCCCTGATTATAATCACTCAACTATTGGTGGCTGTACCTTCAGCTGCCTAGGCCCTAAGCTCTGGAATTCCCTCCCTAAACCTCTCCGCCTCTCTACCTCTCTTTCCTCGTTTAAGACGCTCCTTAAAACCTACCTCTTTGACCAAGCTTTCGGTCATCTGCCCTAATTTCTTATGTGGCTCGGTGTCAATTATTTGTCTTATAACACACCTGTGAAGCGCCTTGGGATGTTTTACTATGTTAAAGGCGCTATATAAATAAAACTTGTTGTTGTTTTGGGCGGGAGACAGTACTGGAATATTTGAATGAGGCCAGTGAGTTAAAATGGCCTGACCATCCTGCGGGCTTTCCCTTTGGCCCTGCACCTTGCCCGTCCTGAAGGCTCCCAGAGTTAAAAGTAACCCCTCTGTGACTGCAACCATGGTGCATTATATTTCCTCATCTCTTCAACCTCTCTGTTGCCTTTAGCACGGTCAAGCACAATATCCTTTACCAATGTTTTTTTCTCTCGTGTCCAGCTCAGTGGGACTGCCCTCATTTGGTTCCACTCTTATCAATCTAATCGTAGACAAAGCACCACTACTGATAGCTTCTCTTCTCACCCTTGCACTGTCACCTCCCCCAAAGAGCCACCCTTGGCCTTTTCCCCTTTCACATCTATGTGCTTTTCCTTGGCGACATCATCCGCAGACTTGGAGTCAGCTTCCATATTAGTGCTGGTGACACCCAGCTCTACCTCTCCACCAACTTTCTCAACCTCTGCTGTCAGAGTAATGATTTTAGATGAGGCACAATTTCCTACAGCTAAACATTGGGAAGACCAAAGCCTTCATCTGTAGTATCCGCCACAAATTCTGTCACCTCATCACCAATTCACCTCATCACCTCATCGTCCCCTTCACTGCCTCAAGCTGAGCCAGCCTGTTTGCAACCTTTGTGCTCCATCAGTCCCGAACTGAGCTGCCAACTCTATATGCTGTCCATCACAAAGGCCACCTAGCTTCACTTCTGTAACACCACCTACCTCCACCCCTACCTCAGCTCATCAGCCGCTGAAACACTCATCTGTGCCTTTGTCCAGACTTGACTATTCCAACGCTGTCTTAGCCAACCTCCCATCCTCCATAAACCTCACCTCATCTAAAACTCTGCTGCCCACTTCATATCCCGTGCCACGTTCTGCTCACCTATCACTCCTACTATCACTGAGGATATATTGGCTCTTAGTCTGCCAATACCTCAAATTGAAACTTTTCATCCTTGTGTTTAAATCCCTCCATGGCCTTGCCCCTCTCTGTCTCTGTAACCCCCTCCAGCCCTACAACCTCCCTGTCAAATTCTCCTTTTCTCTGACTGCAGCCTCTTGTTCATACATTCCCTTTATCCCACCATTGGCAGCTGGTCCTTCAGAAATCTAAGCCCCATGGCCTGGAATTTTCTCCCTAAACCCCTCCACCTCGCCACCTGTCATGCCTCCTTTAAGACACTCCTAAAACCCACTTCTTTGACCAAGCTTTTGAACATCCCTCCTAATATCTTCTTCTTTGGCTTGGCATCCATTTTTTCCTTGTGCTTCTGTGAAGTGCCTTAGAATATTTTTCTATGTTAAAGGCACCATATGAGTGAAGTCAATGATGTTGCTTTATCAACTTGTCAGCGTTTCAGAAGAAAAATCAACTTTTTTCACTGCAATTGGAGGTTCCAACCAATTGTTTAGTTGGAGAGCAGGGAGCTATCAGATCAGCCAGTTATAATAGCAGACAGAGGAATGTCATAACAATGAGTTCACCATTATCTATGAGTGCCAACATAAATTCTAATTTCATGGGGGTGAAATTGGTCAACGCCAGTAGTGCAAAATGGGCTGATGCAAATCAGTGACCAGTTTTACACCGCACTCGATTTTCTTTAGAAGATCAGGCATGGTGTCAAACGGGCTATCGATTTGCTATCCCTACACCTGTTGGGAGGGCTTGATAATGGCCCACCCAGGTCGTAACCCGGCACCACATCTTCCACACCTCTCCCATTGTAGGTGCTCATGATGCCTCTATTCTGGCACAACTTTCTCTACAGTTTGCAATGGCATTTCTTATTTTCATGGGTCCGAGGAAATTCTCTTCTTCCTTCAAGATATGCACCTTAAACAATGGTATCGCCAAGATTACAACACATTCTGGGGGGTTAGTATTTGGCCTGGACCCCAGGTATCTGTCCCATTTGTGCTGCATGTTAAATTCTGCCAGAAACAAGAGCTGGAAAAAACCGTTTGCTCTTTCACTCATGCAACCATGCAAATGACGGATTTAGAATGGATAACATCACCTGTTCTAAATTCTGCCATTTCCATCTATTATATAACAAGTGTTTTTGGCAGGAGCAGCTCACTAAGGTGGAAGTTGTGTCTTAAAAGGAAACTACAGAATTTAATGTCATAGAGACTCTAACCATCTCCCCTTGACATTCAATGGCATTACCATCGCTGAATCCCCCACTATCAACATCCTGGGGGTTACCATTGATCAGAAACTGAACTGGACCAGCCATATAAATACGGTGGCTACAAGAGCAGGCCAGAGGCTGGGAATTCTGCAGCGAGTGTCTCACCTCCTGACTCCCCAAAGCCTTTCCACCATCTACAAGGCACAAGTCAGGAGTGTGATGGAATACTCTCCACTTGCCTGGATGAGTGCAGCTCCAACAACACTCAAGAAGCTCGACACCATTCAGGATAAAGCAGCCCGCTTGATTGGCACTCCATCCACCACCTTCAACATTCACTCCCTCCACCACCAGCGCACTGTGGCTGCAGTGTGTACCATCTACAAGATGCACTGCAGCAACTCGCCAAAGCTCCTTCAACAGCACCTTCCAAACCCGCGACCTCTACCACTTAGAAGGACAAGGGCAGCAGACGCATGGGAACATCACCACCTACAAGTTCCCCTCCAAGCCACACACCATCCTGACTTGGACCTGTATCGCCGTTCCTTCACTGTCGCTGGGCCATATGGTGTAGGTACACTGTGGGTGTACCTACACCATATGGACTGCAGCAGTTCAAGAAGGCGGCTCACCATCATCTTCTCAAGGGCAATTAGGGATGGGCACTAAATGCAGGCCTAGCCAGCGATGCCCACATCCCATCAATGAATAAAAAAAAGAAAAACTTCCTTTTTCTAAACTAGGTATTTTGGGATTTTTTTTTGTTGCTAAACTTCTGAAGCTTGCAACTTTAAATTGAAGTCTTCCTGGGGAAGATTTTTACTCTGGGAAACCTAGTTTAAAGATCATCAAAGGGTGCAATGTAGGATTCCCAATGGTGATACCATTGTTTAAGGTATATATGTTGAAGGAAGAAGAGAATGAAGAGCTAGCATCTGTTTGGGAAGTCGGGCTAACATCGGAGAAGAGCCAAACCCTCCCAGAGATACCCAGCCAACAGGCTTTATTGACCACAATGATCCTTTTTAAACACCTCCTTAGAGTAAGGAACATAGGAACAGGAGTAGGCCATTTAGCCCCTTGAGCCTGTTATAGGAATAGAGGCTGTGGTTCAGCCCGAAAGGGAAAACTCCAGGTAACCTCAAGAACAAGACTGCATTCATAGTAGTGGAGCAAGTGACAAAGTGTAAATTTATATGCCACAGGCTGATACAGGAAGCTACTGGCAATCTGCCAGATTAGTCAATTTGTAGTGCACTCCCACATAAGGGCAGCTCAGTTCATCTCCTTTGACAAGGGTGCCAAGCAGATGAGTAACCAGGTGATTAATTTCCACTGAACCATTGGTTTTCTGGGAGTTGTTGCAGTATACACTTATGTAGTGATACAAGCTCTGACTATCAAGCTTCACCAGTTCATCAACCAAAAAGAATTTCTCTCCATGAATGTTCCACTGATGTGCAACTACAGGCATAGATCCCTTCCTGTCAATGCCAAGTGTGCAGTGAGCTGCCATAACCCTTTATCCTGATTCAGTCATGGCACATGGCTGACAAAGCACTTACTTTTTCTGTCGTTGTCAGATTATTGAACTTCTTCCAACTTCTTCCCATGGAGGGGGATTAGAGAGATGCCATTCACTTTCAGTGCCATTTTCTTCCATATGGCTTGAGATACTAAATTTGCTGGCTCCTTGGCACCTATCCCAAAAATTCCATCCCTCCTCTGCCTTCTTTCAATGTGGAGATGCTCCAACTGACTTTCAGTGACATTTATTGCGCAAGTTTTTTTTCCCCTTGACGGGTGTCATCTTCGCTTCCTATTATATTTGTTTGCCTCTTTAAGTGCCACAAATGTGGCCAGCTGCTGCCTTCTTTTGTGCCCCCATGTGTTTTCTTGGCCTCCAAAAGCAGTTATAGCCTATTGCTGGCAGGACTCATGGCAATATCCTGCCCAGCATTATGCAAAACAGCCAATTTATGACAAGACGGGTCCCTAAGTCAAGCCCAGGTAGCTGTGCCATGACCTGCAGAAATGGTTGGTGGTATCTTGGTGGCTGCGGCTAAACAGGCAATGTTGGCTCTCAGTCACTCTGGCATGCCTTTACTCATGCAGTGCCATGTAATTAATGACATGCTGTGAAATGGGTGCTTCTGAAAATTCTTCCAGCATAATGGATAGTTGCTGGCGGAGTCTCCTTTGGGAAGAGGAGCATCTACCAGCAGTACATCATTTTGCAAATGTGGGTACGGGTGTGAGGGAACAAAGCATGCTGGCAGCCTCTGAATACATCAGCTTTGAGTATCCTCTGTTGCAAACCCGCTGGTGCCAGTAAAGAGAACTGGGAACATAAAGAAAAATAATCACAACTGTCAGATGAAAGCCTAAGTCCCAGCAGAAAAAAAACCAAGAAGGATCTTTAAAAACTATTACTTATGTCATCTGAGGGTCTTTTTAAGGCCCTTCCACCTAAAGATCCACCTCAAAGTCTCCTTCCTACCAGGTTTCCAAGAACATGCTGGGACCTTGATATCCAGTATGATCATGGGTCTTCCGTATCCCCTTTTGCAAAGCCTGTTGAAGTTCCCACCTGTTTCAGGAGCTTCACGTGCTGCAGGATTTTCCCCCACAAACTAAAATGGCCCAAAACAATGGGTGGGAATCAGACCGAAAGTCTGTTTAATCTCTTGGTCACTGCCACCCCATTGTGCCCAAACGCAGTGGTAGTTATACGAAAATCAATATGACTGAATCTGTGAAATTGCAAAAGTGATCAATGGTAGTTCAGCAGCTTTGCTGTAAAGATAGTGGTCTAGATATTCGATCATGCTGCACCCACTTTAAAGGTTTAACACAGGTGCCTAAGGGTCCAATATGGCGGACTGCATGCGTGCACTGATTACGCACTAGATGTGCGCTACCGCCATATTAAATTAGGCTGCTCGGTAGGCGTTATGGGCACACGTGTGAAGATAGTGTTCGGCTCATTGCTTGAGGCCCATTTGAGAAATTGGTCTGTGAATGACTGCGGTATGCACTGTGCATGCTGCAGTCAGTTTTTTCAGGCATTTAGCAGCTAAACTAATGGTCCTTAAAGGGACCGCTGGAGATTGCCACTCATGTTTTTTATTTAACTTACTGCAGAGCCAGGAGGAGTGGGAATATTCTTCCTGATTCCATATTAAAACTGAAAGGCTCTGCAGGCGACTGCTTGCCCACGCCCCGCACCCCAACCCCCCGATAGCCTCCCCCTCTTTCAGACTCACCCGAGGCACTCAGCCAATCTTGCTGCCCTCTTCTTGGCCCAGGCTCAGTAATGCAAGAAGCAGGAGGCCTGACTATCAATATCAGTGTTTGAGCTTCATCTGCATACTCAGGGCAGTGGCCCTCAGGTAATGCCGGGGCAGGCGGTCAGATTGCGATGCCTGTGGAGTCGGGGGCATACTACTGCACCTCCTGGCTCCACAGGAAGCTGTTTAAAAAAAAAATGCAATGACTTACTTTTCATTGGTGAGTGCGGAGGCCATTGAAGAATCCTGAGTGGGGCAGGCCCGCGCATTGTGAACTATTTTTTTTCCAAGGGGTCCTTCAACAGACATTAGGCCCTCAATGAACAATTTCAAGTGGCCAAAAGCCATTTTTAGATGCCAGCACAGATGACAAGAACATTTAGCAGTGGGCTCCATGCCTGCGCAGATCAGGCTCAGGCAGTCCCACTGCTAAATTGGTATGCGTTTACGCCTGTTTTATGCCTGAAATTCGAGTGCAATATATACCAATTTCACCCCTAAAGAGTGTAGAGAAGACATAAAAAGGTGATATAGCCCTATATATTAGGTAAACGTGGGAGGTAATTTATTTGATCCTGTGGGTGGGGCAAGTTCAAAGTTAATTACTCTGGTATGCATTTCAAATATGAAAAAATCCAAGTTTACACTTGGGGTTTGCCATGGAAATCCAGGTCTGTTTTACAATGAGAAAGAAAGACTGGCTGAAATTTTCCTTACCTAGGCGGGTCAGGTGCATGCGGGCTGCATAACGTGTCGGAAACACGTTGTTCTTATCATCCTGCTCCTCAGGGCGACTTGCAGTTAATGGTGCCTATTAAGGCAGGCCTGCGTGTTTCCAGCCATATTAAATGGTGTGAGTCTGATGACGTCATCGATGACTCATTTCCAGTGGGGGTATTTAAAGCAGCCTTGGCCACATCGCATTTGAAGGTTCATCTAGGAGTGTGTAGGCAGTACCCACCATCTGGTTATTGCTCAGGCTTGCAAAGATGGCTTCACAAAGACAGAGGGCTGCACCCAGGTTTTCAGGTGACTCCCTACATATTCTTGTGGAGGGAGTCAGAGCATGCAGGGGGGTCCTCTTCCCTGCTGATGGGCAGAAGAGACCTCTCCAGGAGACCAAAAGAACCTGGCTCCAAATTGCAAAGGGGGTCAACAGCAGGGATGTGGTGTGGAGGACCTGGGTGCAGTGCCGGAAATGCTTCAATGATCTCATGATATCAGGAAAGGTGAGTGCAAAGTCACACTCAACTTCATCCTGCTGTGCCTGTCACCACATCCCCATCACTCTGCTGTCCCAAGCCTGCTTCTGCACATCATTACTCACACCAACATACCTTGTACGTCCACCCATCCCTCTCTCTCTATGTACATACTCACATCCCCATCTGACTAACCACCCCTCACACTCACCCTCATCCTAATGCAATCATACCAACTAACACCACACAAGCAGGCCACTTGGCATTGGCACTTTGGAATTGGCACCACACTCCCTCATAGTCTACCTCTACAGATGTAACCCACAAATTCCTTTTATGCCATCACTCTGACTCAAACTTCTCTACTTTCCCTCCTTGCAGGAGAAACAAGTGCAAAACAACAGGGAGAGGGAGAGAACTGGTGGTGGCCCTCCATCCTTCGCAACTTTGACAGCAGCAGAGGAGGTCGCTTTGGAGGTGTCAGGAGTTTCGGAGTTGCTGGCGGTGGGAGACGGAGATAGAGGGACCTCCTCAGCAACCTGGTGACAGAATTACATCTCATACAGCCACATGGCATACGGCAGTCACTCATATGGAGACTGGTGTCAGCAGACAATGAATGTTCATCATGTCCATAATGGTATCATTACCCATTTGTAATATAACATTTCTAAATCATCTCTTTACTCTCCCACAGGTCCATCAAGAGCCCCCACACTGTCCAGCTGGAGGAGAAAGATGACTCCTCAGAGAAGCCTCCAGCCTCTGAGGATGCACTGTCACCAGACCTAAGTGCACCCAGCACCAGCGCAGATATGCACACCTCGGTGGGTCACACGCGAGATGGAGTGGTGTTGTCACCTGGTGTCTCACAAGCCACAAGTGAGCAAGAGGAGATGGTGGAGACAGTGACAGTAGTGGAGACTCCTCGCCGGAGGGTGCAGGACACTCCCAGCTCTGCTCAGCTGCATGCAGACGCTGAGCTTCGGGGTCCATCCAGAAAGAGGGTGATCCTGGAGGTGCAGGAAGTGCAGGAGGCTATGACAAGTTTTGTGGCTGCAATGTCTGCAAATGTGCAGAGAATGGAGGAGTCCATCTCTAACATGAGCATGACCATGATGCAGGTGATGGGGATGGTAGGCTCTTCCATGGAAAGAATGGCTAGCTGCATGGAGCAGCTAATGCGCCACTCACATGAACACATGCTATCTCTGGAGAACAGATGGCAAAGGCTCGTAGATCTCCTCTCTAGGAGGGATGTAAACATAGACTTGGTTCCTCACGGCTTCACTGATGTGCAGCAAGGTGCTCTCCAGCTCCTTGCTAGCAGTGAAGTGCGGGTGGCCCATGAGGGGGATAATGGCAAGAGGGGACATGGAAGTGGGGACTCCTCTCAAAACGCTTACCCTTCTCCCCCATTGCCCTGCCCCCTCAGTCAGAGCCCCAGATGCCTCCATGGATCACGATGCCCCTGCACAGTCGCAGGAGCAGCAGACTTTGGCGGGACCATCACAGGCTCCAAAACTCAGAGAACATCCGTCAAAAGTGTCTAAGCAGTCACAGCAAGGAAGTGAGTAGCCTGCCTCTACCTCTGCTGAAGCCACAGGGGTTGCACCTTGTAGAAGTATGCGTAAACAAAAAATGACACAGAAGTAGATGCACAAGGGTGAGCACATGGGTTTTTAAAGAAATGTTATTGTTAAGGTTCTGTTACTGTTAAGACAAATATAAAACTAATTATTTTCACCACTTTTCAGTCATGCCCATTTTTGTATGCTACTTTGGAAGTGGCTTAGTGAATTTGTGAAGGACTAAGTCATATAACCTATTCAGAAAAATACACTATCTTATGAAAGAATTCTGATCTTATTAAAACATGACAAACTGGATTTGGAAATTTAGAAACCTAACTATGAAATAGCTACGAAAGTATTCTGGCTATTGAGATAAGACAGTTGTTGACCCTGAATAAATAACCTTATTGAAACAGAAGGTGAATGGCTCCGACAAGCTGACCTTTTGGGAACAAAACAATGGTTCACCCTTGATAAGGTGTTCTAACTTAAACTTCATAAAGATGGCACATAAGATAAGGAACATCTGCCCTCGTAAAGATGACAGAAAGGAACACCTGCCTTCACACCGTTTTTATATGGTCAACCCAGAACACCTGGAGATGAGACAAGATTCTGGCTGATGTGACAGTAAGAGTTGCAGAGGTCGGCAGAAAAATGACTAGGGATAATTCACTTGCATCAGCAGAAAACCTCAAAGGAAATGCCACTGGAAAAGGGTATAAATATTGAACACTCAAATGGGATATTAGACTCGCTTTAATTGGGAAAAGCGATTCTCAGCTTCAGAGGCAGCTCTGTAGTCTACCACTCTTTGTACCTCAGGGATCAAAGGTATTTGATATTGATGGATATCCTGTATAGAGAATACTGTAGCGAAGTTAAGATTTAAAAGTAAGATTCTCT
Source organism: Somniosus microcephalus (assembly GCF_052327205.1). Lineage (NCBI taxonomy): Eukaryota > Metazoa > Chordata > Chondrichthyes > Squaliformes > Somniosidae > Somniosus > Somniosus microcephalus. Next base: position 120,894,344 of record NC_140995.1, read on the forward strand.
GTTAATAATAAGATAGCATTCACCAACTGTAAATTGCATGTCAGTTCTTTAATAAATCTCTATATATTTTTAGAATTGTCTCACAAGTCTTCTGTGTCAAAAACTCGCAAACTCAATCTCTGTACACTCTTTGGTGAGGAGTTGCAGAATTCTGAGGGAGTTTTCTGGACCCTCATAATATCCGGGATGTTACAGTTTAGCTAAACTTATTAAAAGCGCTATCTGGAGGACGGTAACATTCTCGGGTTGTTCATTTCCTTTAGGAAGAGATAGACCGGAACTTTAGACCCAATTAAGCGTCTTTAGGATTCGGCTACCTCAAACTTTAGTTGAAAGTGAACGTCTGAGAAATATGCCTGATCCGGGGTAGCCCTGAAGGGGGTAGGACTAGTAAATATCCCTTCAAGTTGGAGTGAATGGTCAGACATAACATTACCTCCAGCAATGGGTGTCATTGTGAAAGGAATGGGTTGGTCATTGTAGGGATGCTTTATGATGTTGTTGGGGGTGGGGAGGGGGGGAGGGTGGGGGTGTGGGGGAACCTGGTGCAGCATGTGGCTGCCATATGGGTGTACTGCATAAAGTTAAGTAAATCTGGCATGATGAGGCCATCCCTGGCCTCCCGGGCAATAATGTGCTTGAGTGCTGTTGGGATCTGGCCCGCTGGTTCCTCCAGCTCCTCGTCCTCCTCCTCCTCTTCCAGCTGATGCTCCTCCTCCTCCTGCTCCTCTTCCTCTGAAGAGGCTGTGCACTCGGTGCCTTGCTCCTCATGCAGCACTAAGCCTCGCTGCTGCATTGTGTTGTGCAGGGGGCAGCAGACTGTGAAGATTCTGGAGACCCTGGCTGGTGCGTACTGAAGGGCTCCTCCAGATCTGTCATGGCAACTGAAGAGCATTTTCAGCATGCCTATTGTCTGCTCTATGACACATCTGGTGGAAATGTGGCTGTCATTGTAACTCTCCTTGGCCTCAGTACTTGGCCTCTTCATAAGCCACGTCTTCAGTGGATAGCCCTTGTCTCCAAACAGCCAGCTGGAAAGTCTGTTTGGCGGTGCGAAGAGCTGAGGAAGGGGGGACTGGCAAAGGATGAAAGAGTCATGCCAGCTGCCAGGGAATTTGGTGCACACATGCATGATGATCTTCCTATGATTGCAGACGAGTTACACATTGAGGGAGTGGAAGCCCTTGCGGTTCTCAAACACGCTTGAGTAATGATGGGGTGCCCTTATGGGCACATTAGTGCAGTCAATAAGGCCCTGCGCTCATGGGAAGGCAGCCAGAGTGGCAAAGCCGAACACCCGCTCAGTAACGCTGGCGTCATCAGTGGCAAGGTTGATATAATTGGCTGACTTGTCAAACATGTAATCGGTGACATGTGTGATGCATCTGTGGGCGGCCAACTGCAAGATGCCGCAAATGTCTGCTGCAGATCCCTGGAAGGAGCCTGAAGCATAGAAACATAGAAACATAGAAGATAGGAGCAGGAGTAGGCCATTCGGCCCCTCGAGCCTGCTCCGCCATTCAATGCGATCATGGCTGATCATCCAAATTCAGTACCCTGTCCCTGCTTTCTCCCCATATCCCTTGATCCCTTTAGCCTTAAGAAATATATCCAACTCCTTCTTGAATATATTTAATGAATTGGCCTCTACTGCCTTCTGTGGTAGAGAATTCCACAGGTTCACCACTCTCTGGGTGAAGAAATTCCTCCTCATTTCTGTCCTAAATGGCTTACCCCTTATCTTTAGACTGTGACCCCTGGCTCTGGACTCTCCGGCCATCGGGAACATCCTTCCTGCATCTAGTCTGTCCAGTCCTGTCATAATTTTATAAGTTTCAATGAGATCCCCTCTTATTCTTCTGAACTCCAGCGAGTATATGCCCAATCGACCCAATCTCTCCTCATACGTCATTCCTGCCATCCCAGGTATCAGCCTGGTGAATCTTCGCTGAACTCCTTCCATGGCAAGAACATCCTTCCTCAGATAATGCGACCAAAACTGCACACAATACTCAAGATGTGGTCTCACCAAGGCCCTGTACAACTGCAGCAAGACATCCTTGTTCCTGTACTCAAACCCTCTTGCTACGAAGGCCAACATACCATTTGCCTTCTTAACCGCCTGCTGCACCTGCATGCTTACCTTCAGCGACTGGTGCACAAGGACACCCACTCGTTGCACTTCCACTTCTCAAAATCTATTGCCATTCAGATAATAATCTGCCTTCCTGTTTTTGACACCAAAGTGGATAACCTCGCATTTATCCACGTTATATTGCATCTGCCATGCTACTGCCCAATCACTCAACCTGTCCCAATCACTCAACCTGTCCAAATCACCCCGGAGTTTCTCGGCATCCTCCTCACAGCACACACGCCCACACAGCTTTGTGTCATCTGCAAACTTGGAGATATTACATCCATTTCCCTTGTCTAGATCATTAATATATATTGTGAATAGCTGGGGTCCAAGGACTGATCCCTGCGGTACCCCACTAGTCACTGCCTGCCACTCGGAAAAAGACCCGTTTATTCCAACTCTTTGCTTTCTGTCTGCCAACCAGTTCTCTATCCAAGTCAATACCTTGCCCCCAATCCCATGTGCCTTAACTTTACATGCTAATCTCTTATGCGGGACCTTATTGAAAGCCTTTTGAAAGTCCAAATACACCACATCCACTGGTTCTCCCTTATCTATTTTACCAGTTACATCCTCAAAAAATTCCAGTAGATTAGTCAAGCATGATTTACCTTTTGTAAATCCATGTTGACTTTGTCCGATCCTGTCACTGTTTTCCAAGTGCTCTACTATTACATCTTTTATAATGGACTCTAGCATTTTCCCCACTACTGATGTCAGGCTTACCGGTCTGTAATTCCCCGTTTTCTCTCTACCACCTTTTTTGAATAGTGGGGTAACATTAGCTACCCTCCAATCCATGGGTACTGTTCCAGATTCCATCAAATGTTGGAAGATGATCAGCAATGCATCTACTATTTCTAGGGTAACTTGCTTAAGTACCCTAGGATGTAGATTATCAGGCCCTGGGGATTTTTCGGCCTTCAATCCCGTCAATTTCCCTAACACCATTTCCCTACAAATACTGATTTTTTTCAGTTCCTCCCTTTCATCAGACCCTATATTCCCCGACATCTCTGGGAGGTTATTTGTGTCCTCCTTTGTGAAGACAGAACCAAAATATGTATTTAATTGGTCAGCCATTTCTTTGTTCCCCATTATAAATTCCCCTGATTCTGACTGCAAGGGACCTACGCATGACTTCACCAATCTTTTTCTCTTCACATATCTATAAAAGCTTTTACAGTCAGTTTTGATGTTCCCTGAAAGCTTACTCTCATATTCTATTTTCCCCTTTCTTAATTAATCCCTTTGTCCTCCTTTGATGAATCCTAAACTGCTGCCAATCATCAGGTTTACTGCTTTTTCTGGCCAATTTATATGTCCTCTCCTTGGATCTTATGCTATCCCTAATTTACATAAACATAAGAACATAAGAAATAGGAGCAGGAGTAGGCCAATCGGCCCCTCGAGCCTGCTCCACCATTCAATAAGATCATGGCTGATCTGATCCTAACCTCAAATCTTCTATCACTCTGCATCCACCCGAACCCATGTGATCTCCCGGGAGAGGCAAAAAACCAGATAAAGACCCAATGGCCAATTTGGGAAAAAAAAATCTGGGAAATTCCTCTCCGACCCATCTAGGCGATCGAAATTCTTCCAGGAGATCACTCTGTCCCTATATTTTCTACAGTACTTACCTTCTGTAAAGGTGATCTCCACCCCAGCCAGGAACAGGAATAAAACCATCTCCTAAAATCTAACACAGAATTAGAACACAGTAGGAGCAGAACAAGGCTACACGGCCCCTGGGCCCACTCCACTACCCACAGGGCCATGACCATTCCGAACCTAGACTCATGTCCAATTTCCTGCCCGCTCCCCGTAACCCTTAATTCCCTTTACTTCTAGGAAACTATCTATTTCTGTTTTAAATTTATTTAATGATGTAGCTTCCACAGCTTTCTGGGGCAGCAAATTCCACAAACCTACCACCCTCTGAGTGAAGAAGTTTCTCCTCATCTCAGTTTTGAATGAGCAGCCCCTTATTTTAAGATTATGCCCCCTAGTTCTAGTTTCACCCATCATTGGGAACATCCTCACCGCATCCACCCGATCAAGCCCCTTCACAATCTTATATGTTACAATAAGATCGCCTCTCATTCTTCTGAACTCCAATGAGTAGAGTCCCAATCTACTCAACCTCTCCTCATATGACCACCCCCTCATCCCCGGGATTAACTGAGTGAACCTTCTTTGTACTGACTCGAGAGCAAGTATGTCTTTTCTTAAGTATGGACACCAAAACTGTATGCAGTATTCCAGGTGCAGTCTCACCAATACCTTGTACAACTGCAGCAATACCTCCCTCTTTTTATATTCCATCCCCCTAGCAATAAAAGCCAACATTCCATTGGCCTTCTTAATCACTTGCTGCACCTGCATACTAACTTTTTGAATTTCGTGCACCAGGACCCCCAGATCCCTTTGTACTACAGTACTTTCCAGTTTCTTGCCATTAAGATAATAACTTGCTCTATGATTTTTCCTGCCAAAGTGCATAACCTCACACTCTCCAGTATTGTATTCCATCTGCCAAATCTCTGCCCACTTACTTAGCCTGTCTATGTCACTTTGCAGGTTTTTTATGTCCTCCTCACTCACTACTTTCCGTCCCGTCTTTGTATCATCTGCAAACTTTGATATGTTACACTCGGTCCCCTCCTCCAAATCATTAATATAGATTGTAAAGAGTTGGGGACCCAGCACTGACCCCTGCGGAACACCACTAGTTACTGGTTGCCAATCTGAGAATGAACCATTTATCCCAACTCTCTGCTTTCTGTTAGAGAGTCAATCCTCCACCCACGCCAGAATATTACCCCCAATCCCGTGAATTTCCCTTGTTAGCCACGGTTGAGTCACCTTTTTTGTTTTATTTTTATGCCAAACTGGGATGAACAAATTCTGGAGTTCATCCATGCGGTCTTTGAATGGTTGCTATTGCCTATCCACCGTCAACCCTTTGAGTGACATTCCCCAATCAATCCTAGCCAACTCGCACCTCATACCATCGTAGTTTCCTTTATTTAAATTCAGGACCCTAGTCTCTGAGTCAACTACTTCACTCTCCATCTTAATGAAGAATTCTATCATATTATGATCGCTCCGACCCAAGGGGCCTCGTACAACATGATTGCTTATTAATCCTTTCTCATTACATAATACCCAGTCTAAGATTGCCTGATCTCTAGTTGGTTCCTCGATATATTTGTCCAGGAAACGATCCCATAAACACTCCAGGAATTCCTCCTCCATAGTATTGTTACCAATTTGGTTAGCCCAATCTATATGTAGATTAAAGTCACCTATGATGACTGCTGTGCCCTTATTGCACGCTTCTCTAATTTTCCTTTAAATGTCATCCCCAACCTCCGCATTACTGTTTGGAGGTCAATATACCACCCCCACTACCGTTTTCTGCCCCTTGGTATTTCTCAGTTCTACCCATACAGATTCCACATCATCAGAGCTAATATCATTCCTTATAATTGTGTTAATCCCCTCTTTAACCAGCAATGCTACCCCACCTCCCTTTCCTTTTTGCCTATCTTTCCTGAATATTGAATACCCCTGGATGTTGAGTTCCCAGCCTTGGCCACCCTGGAGCCATGTTTCCGTAATCCCAATCAAATCATATTTGTTTACCTCTATTTGCGCAGCTAATTCATCCACCTTATTACGAATGCTCCTCGCATTAAGACACAAAGCATTCAGGCTTGTTTTTTTAACGCTCTTAGACCTATTAGAATTATTATTTACTGTGGCCATGTTTCATTTAAACCGTTGATTTCTCTGACTGCCACTTTTGTTTTTCTCCTTCCTATCTTTTGCTTTTATCCTTGTTTCCCTTTCCTCTGTCTCCCTGCTCAGGTGCCCAACCCCCTGCCATTTTAATTTAAACCCTCCCCCAGAGCACTAGCAAACACTCCCCCTAGGACATCGGTCCCGGCCCTGCCCAGGTGCAAACTGTCCAGTTTGTACTGGTCCCACCTCCCCCAGAACCAGTTCCAATGTCCCATGAATTTGAAACCCTCCCCCTTGCACCATTCCTCTAGCCACGTATTCATCTGAAATATCCTTCTATTTCTACTCTGACTAGCACGTGGCACTGGTAGCAATCCTGAGATTACTACCTTTGAGGTCCTATTTTTTAATTTACCTCCTAACTCCCTATATTCAGCTTTTAGGACCTCATCCCATTTTTTACCTCTATCGTTGGTACGTATATGCACCATGACAACTGGCTGTTCACCCTCCCCTTCCAAAATGTTTTGCAGCTGCTCTGAGACATCCTTGACCCTTGCACCAGGGAGGCAACACACCAAATCAATATCTCTAAGGATATGGTGTTAAGGAAGCTAAAGGGATTGAAGGTGGACAAATCCCCAGGGCCTGATAACATGCATCCTAGGGTACTGAAGGAGGTGGCCCTAGAGATAGCGGATGCACTAAGGATGATTTTTCAGAATTCATTAGACTCGGGAACAGTGCCGATGGATTGGAGGGTAGCTAACGTTACCCCACTATTCAAAAAGGGGGGTAGGGAAAAAGCAGGTAATTACAGACCTGTAAGCCTTACATCAGTTGTGGGCAAAATGCTGGAGTCCATCATTAAGGATGAAATAGCGGAGCACTTAGCAAATGGGGACAGGATAGGACAGAGTCAACATGGATTTACAAAGGGTAAATCGTGCTTGACTAATCTATTGGAATTTTTTGAGGGAGTAACTGGTAGAATAGATGGGGGAGAGCCAGTAGATGTGGTGTACCTGGACTTCCAAAAGGCCTTCGATAAGGTCCCACATAAAAGATTAGCATGGAAAATTGAGGCTCATGGGATAAAGGGGAAAGTTTTGGCGTGGATAGGGAACTGGCTGTCAGATAGAAAACAGAGAGTTGGAATAAACGGCTCATTTTCTGAATGGCAGGCAGTAACAAGTGGGGTACCACAGGGATCTGTCCTGGGCCCCCAGCTGTTCACAATTTACATTAATGACCTGGATCAGGGAGTCGGATGCAGCATTTCCAAATTTGCAGACGACACTAAACTAGGAGGTGGGGTGGGCTCAGAGGAAGAGACCAGGAAGCTCCAGAGCGATTTGGACAGACTGGGCGATTGGGCGGATAAATGGCAGATGCACTATAATGTGGACAAGTGCGAAGTTATCCACCTTGGGTGCAGGAACGGGAGGGCAAATTATTATTTAAATGGCAATAGATTGGGAGAGGGGGAAGTACAGAGAGACCTGGGTGTTCTTGTACACCAGTCACTGAAGGCGAGCATGCAGGTGCAACAGGCGGTCAAGAAGGCAAACGGTATGCTGGCCTTCATAGCAAAAGGGTTAGAATACAGGAACAGGGATACCTTGCTGCAGCTGTACAGGGCACTGGTGAGACCACACCTCGAGTACTGTGTACAGTTTTGGTCGCCTCATCTGAGGAAGGATGTTCTTGCCATGGAGGGGGTGCAGCGGCGATTCACCAGGCTGATACCAGGAATGGCGGGAATGACCTATGAGGAGAGACTATGTAGTTTAGGGATGTACACACTGGAGTTTAGAAGATTGAGAGGGGACCTCATAGAAGTGTATAAAATTCTGACAGGTCTAGACAGACTGGATGCAGAAGGAATGTTTCCCTTGGCGGGTGAAAACAGAACTAGAGGACATAATTTAAGGATAAGGGCTAAACCATTTAGGACAGAGATGAGGGGGAATTTCTTCACTCAGAGAGTGGTGAACCTGTGGAACTCATTGCCACAGAGGGCAGTGTACGCCAGCTCATTAAATATATTTAAGAGGGAATTAGATATATTTCTACGGGCAAAAGGGGTTAAGGGTTACGGAGAGAAGGCGGGGACGGGATACTGAATTAAAGGATCAGCCATGATCTCATTAAATGGCGGAGCAGGCACGAAGGGCCGAATGGCCTACTCCTGCTCCTATCTTCTATGTATCTATGTATCTATGTACCATCCTGGAGTCTCGTTTGCGGCTGCAGAAACGCCTATCTATCCCCCTTACAATAGAATCCCCTATTACGATAGCTCTACCCCTCTTTTTCCTCCCGTCCTGTGCAGCAGAGCCACCCCTGGAGGCAAAGAAGTTGAGGGTGCTGGTGACTTTGAGAGCCACTGGTGAAGAGTGTCCACCAGGTCTTCTGGGTTGCAGGTCTTGTTAGAGCAAGCTGCAAATGTCTGCGATGACCTGGTGCAATTAGCCTGAGCCTCCTTTGTCACTGCTGCTCAGTCATGTTGAGGAAGCCTATTCTTTGCCTGTACACCCTGTGTTGGGGTATCGCCTCAGGTGCAGCGCAGCCCTGTGCTGATGCCCTCTGTCCTGTGAAGCATCAGGTCGTTGAGGAGAAGGTTGTTGGTGTTGTTGCTGCTGCTGGTGTGCCTGCTACTGCTGGTGGTGGGGCTCATCTTGGTCCAATTCTGAGGACATAGATGAGACAGTATAAATAGCACCTATGCTGATGTAATAGATGGCAGGTCAAGTAGTGATCAAAGAAACAATCTGTCAATGGTGTGATAGATAGTAGCAATGAGGTGAGAGAGGATTTTGAAGTTGCAGAAAATACTTGCAAATACTAGAGGGGCCAGGTGCTAACCTTTTAAAACATTTGAGAAATTTCCATTTTTTACTCCAACATTGAAGTGGAGCGATAAATCGAGCGCTCCACTTGCCTCGTGGAGCACAAGAGGCGGGGAATGTCCCAATCCGGGGCGATGTGCTCAGCAGCACCACGTGTGGCCACGCGTGGCACTGCCGCGTTGCAAGGGCTCCTCCCTCAATTAAAGGGAAGGGCTTCCTGCTGCGAGCATCTGCTGGAACATCAGGGTGCGGGAGTGCCGTGTGATTAGGCCAACACTCAAGCTGAGAGCCGGCTGACCAATTGTGGCACACAGCCGGCGTCCAGTGCTCAGCAATGTTTCTTTTTTATTAAAATTGCCGATTTTTTTCATGTCGGCTGGCCACCGTGCCTTTCAATAGCGCCCCGCGAGTGGCTGGCCTCACTGTTCACGACCCCTGCAGCAGTCGGTAACATCGCCCGGCGCTGCTGCAGGGCGTAAGGGGGACATTTTCTCCCGAGGCGCTACCGTGGCGCTGCGCCCGAAGGTGACGTCATGATCTCCGGGCGCAGAAGATCGGGGCGATACCCGGTAGTGCCGCCACTAACTTCCTGCGGAATTTCGCGAGAGACATGGTTACCGCCTCAGTGGGGCGCAAAGCCATTTGTGCCCCATTAACGCCTCCCAATGGAGGCGCAAACGAGGGGAATTTCACCCCCTAGACACCTAAATCTGTGCTCAAAATACACTCAGCAAGAACCTTTCCCTTAGGCAAGTAATGAGGTGTCATGTAGGAGTATTTATCGTGCTTTCCATGCTCTGCATTAATGACCTCGATCAATGGCCACTGAGCTTCCACCTTAGGTTGACAGACATGGTTCCCGAGCTGCGGATTCCCTTGGTCATCCAGTGAAATTCAAAATGTCTGGTTTAAAACACTGTTAAGGGTCTGACAACAAGGTTTTAATGAGCTAAATTAGGTTGCCTGCCTCTGCTGTTCGGGTCTGTGCTGCACTGGCAAACGCCCCTGAGTTAAAGGCACGAGGAGGCAGAATTACGGGGGGGGGGGGGTCCCGATGCGCTCCCTTTTTCTCTGACTTTTACTGCCGACCCACCTCCAATCCCGCATGCACGGCAGTGGGAAAATTCCGGCCACTATGTGAGAACAGGGAAGTTATTCTAATGGGAGACTTCAATCAACCAAATATAAACTTGGAAAGCCAAGTGGTTGTGAATCAGAGTTGGTAATTGTAATGTGTTCAACTTCATGATCCGGTCTGTAAAAGAAACCATGAGGGAGTACTCATCTCGACCCAGACAATGCACAAGAAATAGAAGTCACAGCACCCCTAAAGGATAGCAACTGCAGAATGATCAAATTTAACATGATCTGGAATTCAGATATACCTAGGATCAGGAGTTAGGTATATAATTTAAAAAATGCTAAATTGAAAGAAACAGGAAACAACTGAAGCAAATGGATTGGTATACAAATTAAGGTATAAGGTTGAGAATGCTGAATAAATATATTCTCAAACCAACAAGCTCAACCTTAAAGAAAGCAATCCTAATTGGATTCATATACAAATTTAAAGTGAAAGAAAAAGGAAAATGACCTTTACAAATGCGATGGGTAGAAAGGTGAAGATGGGTAGAAAGATGGATGACTATAAGAAAATATGAAACATGTCAAAAGGATGATCAGAGAGCAAGGAGGAATCTAGAGAAAAAAAATAACAACTAAGGCTAAACACGATAAAACATTATTTCAGTGCTATAACAGCAAGAGGATGGTCAGAGAAGAGGTGAAACCCCTAAGAGATACAAATGAGCTTGAAACTGAGGATGAACAAAAAACAATAAATATTTTGAATGATACTTCCTCCAAATATTCACAAGGGGAAGCATGAGCAACATGCCCTACCCAAACAGAAATAACCTAAACAAAATCAATTTTAGAAATTCATTATAGCTAAGAAATGGGTAGTGTTTAGATTAAAAATGGTTAAGTAGTGCCAGTTGAAAATCATCTGGGTTGTACGCCAAATTTGTCCGCACTCCTCATTAAAATGATTGCAATCATGATTCTCATCTAAAAACCCATGCTCATTTGCATTACACTGAAAAGATGGACCAATATCAGGGGCTGTCTAAATGCAAGTAATGATTGCCAAAGGCTTTGTTCACTGCTTAAAGGGGCGGTTCATTGATGCTGCGGCACCTCATTCTCAGCATTGTTGGGTGTGCAGCTGCCACAACAACCATAAGAAGAAGGACAAGGAGAAGAAGCACTGATTTACGAATCCTGATGGCAGATTGCCGCCCCAGGGAGAGAGCCCAGAGGTTTTCTGATAAAGCTTTGGTGGCATTGGTTTTAGTGATGGAGAGAAGGGGCCAGTCCTGTACCCGCCAACTGGCAGGAGGCCCTCGCCACAAGTCTTCCGGACTATGTGAAGGGAGGTGGCACACCATGTCATGAGCAGCACTGTGGTCCCCAGGACCCACACCCAGTGCAGGAAGAAGTTTAACAAGCTCACATGAGTGATCAGAGTGAGTGAAGGCTTCAACAAATGTTACATACCACCATCTGTACCACAAGCTTCACACACTGCTCAATGCACCTGACCCCCAGCACTCACCCACCAACAATCTCTGCCTAGAAACACTCACACCCACATCTCACACCTTGCACAGAATGACAGCTATTCAACTTATGGCAGGCACAAGGGTCATTAGTTATTAGAATTCATGTGATATGTACGCTATGTTTATAGATAAATTTATTAATTGTGTTTGGAATATTTTGTGGAGTCTCTCATTTCAGTTTTGCACCCAGGGGGATGTTGTGATATGGCATGAGGCAGGGATTGTATGATGGGGATGTGGTGAGCTATGGGGTTCTGGGGTTTCATTCATGTGAATTGGAGTCTGATGAGCCAGTCACAGACAGCCCGTCCGGCATGCTGATTGTCTCGCTGCCTCCGCCCTCCCTCCTGTTTCTCCTCCTCCTCCTCTTTCTCTTCCTCCTCATCCTCCTCCTTCTCATCCTGCTCTGCCTCATCATCCTCCTCCTCATCCTCCTCTGCCTCATTGTCCTCCTCCTCCTCCTCCTGGCTCATCGTCATCCTCCTCATCCTCCTCTGCCTCGTTGTCCTCCTCCTTCTCCTCCTGCCTCGTCGTCATCCTCCTCATCCTCCTCTGCTTCGTCACCCTCCTGAGGTAATCCCGCAATCCCCCAGCCCCCATGACTGTGAGGAAGTGTTATGAGCAGAAGCTTTTAACAAACAATGAGTGACTTCTGCACTTGATTCAACACAGCTTGTCACCCAAAAAAAACTTGAAATAGCTAAAGAAAGCTGTTTCAGTTGCAGGAAGTAGCAAACAGCCACTGAAATTGCTGAACCATGTTAATTGGAGCTGAGTGGGGATGGTGCCTTTAAATATCGCTGCTGCAGTCTGCTTCCTGCTGGTAGATGACAGCTCTCCCAGTCATTGTTCTGCGCTGCCGGTAAGGTAAGTGACTATAATGAAGTTGGGAGATTGGACGTCCAGTGAGCGTTGCACACTCACTGACGTCACGATTTCCATGATGGTGAGGTCCCCATTGATCGTGTTTACTGGCAGAGCTACCAGCAACACCGATATGGTGTGCGGCACTGGAACCAGCATCAGCTGTTGTTACAGCTGTCAATGGCGTTTTAGCGCAATCTCGTGGTGCTAACGTGTGGTGCAAACCACACAAATTTCTCCCCCAATGACTTTGATATAAATGAGATAGAACCCCTAAAACAGGCTAAATAAGCTCAAATCCCCAGGGTTAGATGGTACTGAGAGAAAAATGGAATTTTGCAAGGTTTTGACAATCACGATGAGAGAGACACTGGACAGTGCGGAGATATCAATAGATTGCAAACAGGCCAACATCATGCCCATATTTAGAAAGGGTGACAAAAATAATTACTATGCAAAGCTAAATCCAGACATTATTCATAATCAAAGAAGCTTGTCAGCCTATGCATCCTTGCTGACCCTAGTGGATTGAAAATTCAAACCTATATGCCACCCAGATGTGCAGTTATTCCAGAGACAAACTATGTGCAAGAGGTGAAAAAGAAAGACTTTTTTTTTGCTAAAAATGAGAAAGACACAGGAAAGGAATTTTACAAAGCCAAAAGGTAAATTACAGAAGCAAAGTGAAAAGTTTGTGTAGGAACAGCAGAGCAGTAATACTGGTGATTTTAATCATCCTAAAATGGAACAAAATTAATGCCATGAAGTGGGGAATGCTTTTTATATTGCATTCAGAACTTCTTCCCAGATCACTATACCTCTTGTCCAACAAGGATAGAAGAATTCAAAAGGAAAATACTGCGGATGCTGGAAACCTGAAATAGAAACAGAAAATGCTGGAAATACTCAGTGGGTCAGACAACAAGGACTGGATTTTTCCAACCTCGGCGGGTCCAGGATGGATGATCTCCATGGCGCGTGGGGACCTGGCATCTGTTTCGATCCCAGCATCCAACAAGATTTTACGTTGATTGGGCTTCTTAAGCCCGCCCTGCAAGTTTCCCAGCCAATTAATAGGAGACGGGTCTGATGACATCATTTGATGATGCGTCATCAGCCGGTTTCCTTAAAGGGGCTATGTCCAAATTGATTTTGACAGTTGTGCTGTCAGTGCTCTGCAGCATTGAGGTGCTGTAAACACTGACAAGCACTGCACAAAGGTGCATGTCTGCACCCAGGCTCTCCCATGACTCCCTCCATATGCTTCTGGAGGGAGTCACAGCACGCAGGGAGGTTCTCTTCCCTTTCAGTGGGCAGAAGACACCTCCCCAGGAGACCAACGCAGCCTGATTGCACATTGCACAGGAGGACACAAGCAGGGATGTCATCAGGAGGACCAGGCTGCAGTGGCGCAAACCTTTCAATGATCTCAGTAGATCATGAAACATTACTGCCAAGACACTCAACCTCATCCTGCTGTGCCTCTCATCACATCCCCATCACTTTGCCTTCCCTACCCTACTCCTGCACATCCTTACTCACACCAACTTACCTTGCACCTCCACCCATCCCTCTCTATCTACATTATCACATCCCCATCTCACTAGCCACCCCTCACACTCATCCTCATCCTAATGCAAGCACACCAACTAACAACACACAAGGCTAGGCACTTGGGTGGTTTAGCCAATGTTCATGTGAAGTTTCTGGTAATGTGCTGTCAAACATTGAAATCTTTATTTTGAACACTTTGCATTCTTGGACAGATTTGCGTGCACCTTTGGAACTGTCTTAGTGAGTTGCAGTGAATGGTGAGACATAAAGTCCCCCCTCCCCCCAATGATGAGTGTGAAAGGAATGGCTTGGACATTGTAAGGATGCTTTATGGTGCTGGTGTGAGGTGGTGCCAACTTGGTGCATCATGTGGCAGCCAGGGTGTACAGTGTTAAGTGAAGGGTCAAGGATGTCACTGAGCGGCTGCAGGGCATTCTGGAGGGGGAGGGCGAACAGCCAGAGGTCGTGGTCCACATTGGTACCAACGACATAGGTAAAAAGAGGGATGAGGTCCTGCAGCAAGAATTTAGGGAGCTAGGTAGAAGATTAAAGAGCAGGACCTCAAAGGTTGTAATCTCTGGATTACTCCCGGTGCCACGTGCTAGTGAGTATAGGAATAGGAAGATAGAACAGCTGAATGCGTGGCTAAAGGGATGGTGCAGGAGGGAGGGCTTTAGTTTCCTGGATCACTGGGTCTGCTTCTGGGAAAGGTGGGACTTGTACAAGTCGGACGGTTTACACCTGAACCAGAGGGGGACCAATATCCTTGCGGGGAGGTTTGCTAGCACTGTTGGGGGGGGTTTAAACTAACTTGGCAGGGGGATGGGATACAGAGTGGAGCTATAGTAGGGGGTGATTTACAGCCAAATACGGAGGAAAAAACAAGTCAGCTGGGAAGGCAGAGCAAATATGTGAAGGCTAAAGGGAATATGGCAAGGCTGGAAGGCATTTATTTTAATGCAAGGAATCTTGCAAATAAGGTGGATGAACTGAAGTTGTTGTTGAACACATGGGAGTACGATATTGTTGCTATCACGGAGACATGGTTGAGGGAAGGTCAGGACTGGCAGCTCAATATTCTGGGGTATAGAATCTTCAGGCAAGACAGAGGGGGGTGTAAAAGGGGAGGGGGTGTTGCAATATTAATTAAGGAGTCAATTACTGCTGTAAGGAGGGATGATATATTAGCGGGTTCCTCTAATGAGGCCATATGGGTAGAACTTAAAAACAAAAAGGGGGCAAGCACTTTGCTGGGAGTGTACTATAGGCCCCTAAACAGTCAGGGGGAGATAGAGGAACAGATATGTAGGCAAATCTCAGAGAAGTGTGAAAATAATAGGGTAATAATAGTGGGGGATTTCAACTTCCCCAATATTAATTGGGATAGTCAGAGTGTGAAAGGCTTAGAGGGTGCAGAATTCTTAAAGTGCATCCAGGAGAGCTTTTTGAGCCAACATGTAGAAAGTCCTACAAGAGAGGGGGCGGTACTGGACCTAATTCTAGGGAATGTAGCCGGGCAAATGGTGGAAGTGTCAGTAGGAGAGCATTTTGGCGACAGTGACCATAATTTGGTGAGATTTAAGGTGGTCATGGAAAAAGACAAAGACGGCCCGGAAATAAGGGTTCTAAATTGGGGGAAGGCCGATTTTAATATGATAAGGCAGGATCTGGCCAAAGTGGACTGGGAGCAGCTACTTATAGGCAAAGCAGTGGGAGACTTTCAGAAGGGAAATAGAGAGAGTACAACGCCAACATGTTCCCGTAAAGGTCAAGGGTGGGACCAACAAGCAAAGGGAACCTTGGATGACAAGGGATATACAAAAATGCATTAGGAAAAAAAGGGGGGCTTTTGGCAGTTACAAAAGACTAAAGACAGAGGAAGCCCTAGAGGAGTATAAAAAGTGCAGGGGCATACTTAAAAAAGGAATTAGGAGAGCGAGGAGGGGTCATGAAATAACACTGGCGAGCAAAATAAAGGAAAATCCTAAGATGTTTTATAAGTATATTAAGGGCAAGAGGATAACCAGGGAAAGGGTAGGGCCCATTAGGGACCAAAGTGGCAATCTGTGTGTAGAGCCAGATGATGTAGGCGGGGTTTTAAATGAATTTTTTGCATCTGTGTTCACTATGGAGAAAGACGATGTAGACATAGAAATCGGGCAAGGGGACTGTGATATACTTGAACATATTAGCATCGAGAGGGAGGAGGTACTAGCGGTTTTAGCAGGCCAAAAAGCGGATAAATCCCCAGGCCTGGACGAGATGTATCCCAGGCTGCTGTGTGAGGCAAAGGAGGAGATTGAAGGGGCTCTGACACAAATTTTCAGAACCTCTCTGGCCACAGGGGATGTACCAGAGGACTGGAGAACAGCTAACGTAGTATCATTATTCAAGAAGGGTAGCAGGGATAAACCAGGGAATGACAGGCCAGTGAGCCTAACATCTGTGGTAGGGAAATTATTGGAAAAAATTCTGAGGGACAAAATTAGTCTCCACTTGGAGAGGCAAGGATTAATCCGGGATAGTCAGCATGGCTTTGTCAAGGGTAAATCATGTCTGACCAATCTGATTGAATTTTTCGAGGGGGTGACTAGGTGTATGGATGAGGGAAATGCTGTGGATGTGGTATACATGGACTTCAGTAAGGCTTTTGACAAAGTCCCGCATAGGAGACTGGTCAAGAAGGTAAGAGCCCATGGGATCCAGGGTGTCTTGGCATGTTGGATCCTAAACTGGCTGAGTGGCAGGAGGCAGAGGGTGATGGTCGAAGGTTGCTTTTGTGACTGGAAGCCTGTGTCCAGTGGGGTACCTCAGGGATCGGTGCTGGGTCCCTTGCTGTTTGTGATCTACATTAATGATTTGGATGAGAATGTAAAAGGTATGATCAGTAAGTTCACAGATGACACGAAAATTGGTGGGGTGGTAAATTGCGAGGAGGAAAGCCTCAGGCTACAGGACGATATAAACGGGTTGGTCAGATGGGCGGAAAAGTGGCAAATGGAATTTAACCCTGAAAAGTGCGAGGTGATGCATTTTGGACAGACAAATAAGGCAAGGGAATACACAATGAGTGGTAGGGCCCTAGGAAGTACAGAGGGTCAGAGGGACCTTGGTGTACATGTACATAGATCCCTGAAGGCAGCGGAACAGGTAGATAAGGTGGTTAAAAAGGCATATGGGATACTTGCCTTCATTAGCCGAGGCATAGAATATAAGAGCAGGGAGGTTATGATGGAGCTGTACAAAATGCTGGTAAGGCCACAGCTGGAGTACTGTGTGCAGTTCTGGTCGCCTCACTATAAGAAGGATGTGATTGCTTTGGAGAGGGTGCAAAGAAGATTCACCAGGATGTTACCTGGGATGGAGTGCCTCAGCTATGAAGAAAGACTAAACAGGCTGGGGTTGTTTTCCTTGGAGCAAAGAAGGCTGAGGGGGAACCTGATTGAGGTGTACAAAATGATGAGGGGCATAGATAGGGTAGATAAAGAGGAACTTTTCCCCTTAGTAGGGGGGTCAATAACAAGGGGGCATAGATTCAAGGTAAGGGGCAGGAGGTTTAGAGGGGATTTGAGGAAGAACGTTTTCACCCAGAGGGTGGTTGGAGTCTGGAACTCACTGCCTGAAAGGGTGGTAGAGGCAGGAACCCTCACAACATTCAAGAAGCATTTGGATGAGCACTTGAAATGCCATTGCATACAAGGCTATGAACCAAATGCTGGAAAATGGGATTAGATTGGACAGGGCTTGATGGACGGCGCAGACACGATGGGCCGAAGGGCCTCTTTCTGTGCTGTATAACTCTATGACTCTAAGCAAATCTGGACATGGTGAGGCTATCGCTGGTGTCCCGGGCAGCCCTTTGTCCTGTGCAACATCAGTTGATTACGGAGAAGATTGGTGTGGATGTTGGTTTTGCTGGTGTGCCCAGTGATACTGGTGTTGGGGCTGAACGTGTTGTGATTCTGAGGACCAAGGTGAGATTTTTTCAAGGGCACAGATGCCGATGGAGTAGATGGCAGGTGAGGTTGAGATGACAGAGGTAATCTGTCGATGTTGAGATAGGTTGTTCCAGGGAGGTGACAGTGGATAGAGATTACTCCAAACACTTCAAAAGTGCATAAAGCTCAAAAGTGGGTTCCAAATCATTAATGCTTCTAAGATTGGGAAGTGAACAGTTGTGAAATAATACATTTTATACCACTTTTGCCGCTTTCACCTATTCACAGCAAACCAGTCATTGAGAACCCGACATACTTACCTGATGTGATAGCTGCTCTCTGGGAACCTTGTTGAAATCCTTGTAAAATGGAAAGTACATGGGAAAATGGCTCTTAACTACCTTTTAAGAAGCTTTTAACTATCTAAATTGGCTGACCCGCCGCTTGGTGTCAGGTCTGTTCAGGGATGACAGACCCAACACTTGGGAAACTGACAAGGAGGCAGGTATACTGACCAGCTGTCAATCTTTGTGATTTTGACAGTGGACCTGCCTCCAAACCTGCACTCTGAGCGCCGGCAAAATTCAGCCCCATCTGTGGAGAGAGAAACAGAGTTAACATTTTAGGTTGGTGACCTTTTGTCAGAACTGGAAAAGGTGAGAGATGTACCAATTTTTAAGCAAGTACAGAGGCAGGGAAAGGGAGAGGAGAGGAAAGAACAAAAGGGAAGGTCTGTGATTGGGGGAAGGCAGGAGAGGTTAAATGAATAAAGGATGATGGTGCAAGGCAAAAGGGGATGGTAATGGAACAAGTACAGAAGCAAAAACAGGGTCAGGAGGAGCTGTAAATTTCAATAGTAGAATCAACACCTGCTGTCCGAAAGAATGGGAGCAGTGGTTATAATCGGAAATTGTTGAACTCAGTGTTGAGTTCGGAAAGAATTGTTTGATTCAGTTCTGGGCAATCAAGTGGAGAAAATAACTGGTGTGAGAGTTGGAGAAAAATTGGGAAATAGCAACCAAACTATAGTTAGATTCAATTTAAGAACAAAAAAGGATAATGCAGGGTCAAAGATAAGGGGGGCTGAATTTCTTCACTGTTTTCAGTGCACAAGTGGTGTATAAAGAGTGCAAGAATATATTTTAAGCAGGATAATCAGGAGAAAGCTGTTGCTGCTCAATTTCTGCCATTAAAATGCCATCTCCTGAGTTCCCTGGGGGGCTTTCTGCATCCCCCAACCCCAGCTCCCACACCCAGGGGAACAGAGTCTCCCCTTTCCTGCCAATCACCTGAACAAGGGCTTCCAATGCTGCATCTGAAAATCGGGGGGGGGGGAACTATCTGCAGCTCTTCTAGCCGTGTCGCCCAGTTTCAAGCCTTTCTTCTTTCTTGCTGCCTGCAGTCACAGTACACCTCCCCTTAAGAGGTGCAGGCTGCCTTTAAGTGGTGTCAGTGGTGCCTGATTACCCACCCAAACCTCCACTCCCCCTGCCTCCCCCCACACACATGCACACACAGGCGTTCCGCCAATAAGCGGGAAATAAGCAGGTAGTGCTGGCTGCACGCCTGTCTCAGTATGATGAGGTGCCAGGATATATTTCCCGTGGTCCCTGTAACTATGTGAACAGGTGCAGTCTGCACTTCACCGCTTGCACACCCGTTTTTGGGCGCAATCGAATTTCTAGGCCATAGTGTCTAGAGCAGTTTTTTCTTTGCATTTGGGGTACAACCAATAACTTGTAGAGCAGCAGGGATTTTTAATTCATACGGTATCTCTCTGTTGATCTGTACTCTATCCCTCCTTAGCCTTTTTATTAGAGCTAATCATTGAATAGATGGTTTCATAAATTTATCCAGCATACTCTTCTAAATCTTTTCCCTCATCAGCATGCTGTATCACTGCGCCATTTAACATAAGCTTCTTCTTTTGATTCCTTGCTCCAATATTGGACTGAATCTGTTATCTTTCAGCCCAGTTAGCTAAAGGTTCTAATGGCAGATTTTACAGATTCATGCTACTGTGTAAAGCTTTACACAACAGAAGAGCAGATCAGGAATTTTGGGTAGGGAGGTTTGTATACGCTATGGAATTTTATTTCCATTTATTTAAATGGATGGAAAATCCTATGAGCACACCAACCTCTGTTGGGTAGATGCCAGTATTGTAGCTGTACTGGAACAGTTTGGCTAGAGGTGCAGCTAATTCTGGAGCACAAGTCTTCAGCACTACAGCCAGGATGTTGTCAGGCCCGTAGCCTTTGCTGTAGCCAGTGCACTCAGCCATTTCTTGAAATCACATGGAGTGAATCGAATTGGCTGAAGACTGACATCTGTGATGGTGGGTACCTCAGGCGGAGGCCGAAATGGATCATCCACTCGGCACTTCTGGCCGAGTTGCTAACACTTTAGCCTTGTCTTTTGCACTCACATACTGGGCTCCACCATTGTTGAGGATGGGAATGTTCATGGAGCCTCCTCCTCCCATTAGTTGTTTATTTGTCCACCACCATTTATAACTGGATGTGGCAGGACTGCAGAGCTTTGATTCAATCCATTGGTTGTGGCATCGCTTAGCTCTGCCTATAACATGCTGCTTCCCCTGTTTAGCATGATGTAGTCCTGTGTTGTAGCTTCACCAGGTTGGCACCTCATTTTCAGGTACACCTGGTGCTGCTCCTGGCATGCTCTTTTACACTCCTCATTGAACCAGGATTGGTCATCTGGCTTGATGGTAATGGTAGAGTGAGGGATATACTGGGCCGTGAGGTTACAGATTGTGGTGTAATACAATTCTGCTGCTGCTGATGGCCCGCAGCGCCTCATGGATGCCCAGTTTTGAGCTGCTAGATCTGTTCTGAATTTATCCCATTTAGCACGGTGGTAGTGCCACACAACACGATGGAGGTTGTCTTCAGTATGACGACGGGACTGTGCGTTGCTCACTCCTACCAATACTGTCATGGACAGATGCATCTTCGACAGGTAGATTGGTGAGGATGAGGTCAAGTAGGTTTTTCCCTCATGTTGGTTCTCTCACCACCTGCCGCAGGCCCAGTCTGGCAATTATGTCCTTCAGGACTCAGCCACCTCGGTTAGTAGTGGTACAACCGAGCCACTCGATGATGGACAAGGAAGCCCCCCACCCAGAGTACATTCTGTGCCCTTGCTACTCTCAGTACTTCTTCCAAGTAGTGTTCAACATGGATTAATTCATCAGCTGAGGGAGGGCAGTAGGTGGTAATCAGCAGGAGGTTGCCTTGCCCATGCTTGACTTGATGTCATGAGACTTCATGGGGTCCAGAGTCAATATTGAGGCATCCCAGGACCACTCCTTCCCAACTGTATACCACTGTGCCGCCACCTTTGATGGGTCTGTCCTGCCAGTGGGACAGGACATACCCAGGGATGGAGATGGAGGAGTCTGGGACATTGGCTGATAGGTCTGATTCTGTGAGTATGACTATATCAGGCTGTTGCTTGACCAGTCTGTGGGACAGCTCTCCCAATTTTATCACAAGTTCTCAGATTTTAGTGAGGAGGTCTTTGCAAGGTCGACTGGGCTGGGTGTGCCTTTGTTGTTGACTGGGCTGGGTGTGCCGTTGTTGTTGACTGGGCTGGGTGTGCCGTTGTTGTTGACTGGGCTGGGTGTGCCGTTGTTGTTGACTGGGCTGGGTGTGCCTTTGTTGTTGACTGGGCTGGGTGTGCCGTTGTTGACTGGGCTGGGTGTGCCGTTGTTGTTGACTGGGCTGGGTGTGCCGTTGTTGTTGACTGGGCTGGGTGTGCCGTTGTTGTTGACTGGGCTGGGTGTGCCGTTGTTGTTGACTGGGCTGGGTGTGCTGTTGTTGTTGACTGGGCTGGGTGTGCCGTTGTTGTTGACTGGGCTGGGTGTGCTGTTGTTGTGTCAGAATCTGATGCCTAAGTCGATGCCGAGTGCTCCGTCCAGTTTTATTTTTATTGTACTTTTTTTGTAGCAGTTTGTAACAACTGAGTGGCTTGCTTGGCCATTTCAGAGGATAGTTAAGAGTCAACCATATTGCTGTGGGCTAGAGTCTCATATAGGCCAGATCGGGTAAGAATGGCAGGCTTCCTTCCCTAAAAGGACATTAGCGAACAGGTTGGGTTTTTACCTATGTAACCTTTAAGGGGGGAACTACTTTTTACAGCTCATGTATACTGTAGTACCGGCAGTGACCACACCTGTATATAGCACTGAGTAGTAATCTGTACAGTCAGTTCCACTGTGAGCCACATTGAGTAAACACCTGTTGTACCGTTTCTCCTGCAGCCTGTGTCTTATTATCCCCAGACACAACATTGGCGACAAGGCAAGTTCGAACCTACCTGCAACTCTGCATCACCTCCCGGGGATTCGTTCCTGGAGATCAGGGGATTGGAGGTCAAGGCCAGAGACTCAGGCGTCGACCACGGGCAACCGCCCAGTCATCCAGCAGAGACTCGAGAATTGCGGGGGAGGCTGTCGAGAGCCAGGCTTGGCTTTCCAGTCAAGGTGGTCCAGCGAAACGGGCTGGCAACAGGTAGTGCGCAGGCCCTTCCCGGACAGCGGCGGGCTAGAGCCCGACCAAGCGGCACAGCAAAGGGCCGAGCAGTGTCAACAGGGGAGAGAGAGAGAGGGCAGAGCGCAGAGGGTGCAGCCGGTGTTCAGGGGCCGAGCAGCGTCGGAGAGAGGGAGAGAGAGACGCGCAGAAAACCGCAAGGGGACGCCATTGCCACGAGGACCGCTGAGAGCAGCGTTGGCAGCAGCGCAGGAGAAGCGCGCGAAATGTACAGGGCGCCGCCATTGCCACGAGAACCGCCGGGAGCGGCGTTGGCAGCAGCGGGGGAGGAAGAAAGCGCGGGAGTGGCCATTTTAAGCCATTGGGAGACGCCATTTTAAACCACACCCAAAATGCCAAAGAGTGACAGTATCACCGCATTTGACAATGAAGTTGAAGATTGGACTACATATGTCGAACGAATAGAGGTGTACTGCAAGGCAAATGAGGTGTCAGATGACAAGAAAGTGTCGGTATTGTTAAATTTAATGGGTGCAAAGACGTATGGTTTATTACGAAATCTAGCAACCCCAACGAAGCCAATGGAAAAGAGTTTTGAAGACATAGTAATGATACTACAGGGACATTTAAACCCCACACCGCTGCTGATAGCAGAAAGATTCCAGTTTCACAAACGGAACCAGCATAAGGATGAAAGCAATGCTGATTATTTAACAGAACTGCGCAAACTATCGAAACACTGCCAGTTTGGAGCGGGACTGGCAGATACCTTAAGGGACAAGTTTGTGTGTGGGCTTCAAAGTGAAGGAACCCAGAAACGGCTTTTTTCTGAAAAGGACCTTACGCTGGACAAGGCTTTCAGCATTGCGGTATCATATGAAGCAGCAGCACGGGGCGCTGCAGAGATACAACAGAGACCGCAAGAATATGGCACAAACGAAATGTCATATGGAACAGAGAAGTGCTATCGCTGCGGCAGAACAACACACGACCAGGATGATTGCTGGTTCAAAGACAAAGTGTGCAGGCAGTGTGGAAAAGTAGGACACATAGCACGAGTCTGCAGGTCGGGAAAGAAAACCAGCAATAAGAAACCTACCAAAGGAAAGTACAAGAAGGTACATAAGATGACGGAGAATAGTTCAGGCAAACAAAAGAGTGATAACGACTCCGAAAGCAGGGAACTGAGTTGTCTGAAACTACATAATGTGATCACAATGGAGGATCACCGAACCATTTGGGTCACTCTCAAGATAGCAGGAGTCCAGGTAAAGATGGAATTGGACACAGGATCAGCCCTAACAGTCATAAACCGACGGGACTATGAGCGGCTATTCTCACACATACCCTTGAGAGACACAAAAATTACTTTGAAGACGTACAAGGGGCAAAAAGTCTACCCCAAAGGAAAAATAAGGGTGATCGTTATATATAACGGTAAGGAAACACCAAAACTAGACCTGTATGTATTGCAAGATGGAGGACCACCATTACTGGGACGTGAATGGATCCGGAAAATACAACTGGATTGGCATTCCATACAGGCACTGACTGTGGCTGACAAAAAGGATGAAGACGTCACACCTGGGCGACTGTCAAAGATCCTAACTGATGCGAAAGAAGTGTTCCAGCAAGGACTCGGAACACTAAAAGGCATGACAGCGATGATTAAAATTGAAGAAAACGCAAGCCCAAAATTTTTTAAGGCCAGACCGGTACCTTATGCGATCCGCCCAGCCGTCGAAGCAGAGCTGGATAGTCTGGAACGTTCAGGTGTACTGTCCAAGGTAGACTGAAGCGAGTGGGCTACACCCATCGTCCCTGTGATGAAAAATTCATTGAGCAGCACGCCTGGGGAACCAAGGAAGGTTCGCATCTGTGGGGACTTTAAGGTAACAGTGAACCCAGTCCTTCACACCGTACAATATCCACTTCCGTGGATTGAAGATACTTTCGCCTCGCTATCTGGAGGGAAACGCTTCACTAAGATTGATCTGGCCCAGGCGTATCTGCAAATGGAGGTAGAAGAAGCATCAAAAAAATACCTCACAATCAACACCCACAAACGTCTCTACCAATACAATCGGCTGGTATTCGGGGTAGCATCAGCTCCGGCTATTTGGCAGAGGGCAATGGAACAAGTCCTGCAAGGGATCCCAGGGACCCAGTGTTATTTGGACGACATCCTGGTCACAGGCGAAAATGACAGTGATCACCTTGCCAACCTGGAGCAGGTGCTCACTAGATTGCAGGAATATGGGCTCCGAGCTAACCACCCCAAATGCGAGTTTTTTAGAAAACAGATCTCGTATTGTGGCCACGTTATCTATAAAGAGGGGTTACATAAGTCCCCAGAGAAGATTGAGGCAGTAGTCAAGGCTCCAGCACCGGAAAATGTGTCACAACTGAGGTCGTTCCTCGGGCTGGTAAACTACTACCTTAAGTTCTTGCCAAATTTGTCTACAATACTACACCTACTGAACACCCTACTGCAAACTGGGGTGCCATGGAAATGGAGTGACGAATGTAGACGAGCTTTCCAGAAGAGCAAAACACTAATCACATCGAAAGAGGTATTGGCCCATTACAACGCAGCATTACCAATTTGGTTGGCATGTGGTGCGTCACCCTATGGCATTGGAGTGGTGCTGTCGCACAAATTCTCGGACGGCTCAGAGAGGCCAATAGCCTTTGCGTCACGATCACTAACCTCAGCTGAGCGTAACTACGCCCAGATTGACAGGGAGGCCCTCAGCCTAGTGTGGGGAGTGAAAAAGTTCAACCACTATCTGCACGGGCAGAAATTCACCTTGCTGACTGATCACCAGCCTCTTGTCTCCATTTTTAATCCGAAGAAGGGCGTTCCGGTGGTGACTGCGCAACGACTACAAAGATGGTCACTTTTTCTAGGGGCGCACCACTATGAGATTGAATATAAGGGCACAAAACAGCATGGAAACGCTGATGGGCTATCACGCCTGCCACTGCCTACTGCGGAGGAAGCACCAGCAGTGGATCCTGTCGAAATATTCCATTCGACTATAGTTGAATATCTACCGGTAACTAACGCGTGTATCGAAAAGGAAACCCGAAATGACCCGACACTGTCTCGGGTATATGATTTGATGGTGAAGGGATGTCCAGCACATGGCGACTCACTGTTGCCAGCATTCTCGACAAGGAGAGAACAGCTGTCAGTGTGCCGGGGGACCTTGATGTGTGGATCCCGAGTGGTAATTCCACCCAAGTTAAGGGATAGAGTGCTCAATGAGCTTCATGAGGGTCATCTGGGAGGGGTAAAAATGAAAAGCCTAGCCAAGACTTATGTCTGGTGGCCGGGAATCGATAAACAAGTCGAGGACCTGACCAAGAGCTGCTCAGGATGCCAGAAAGTCCAAAATGCACCACCACAGGCCCCTCTACACCCATGGGAGCGGCCCTCATCTCCATGGCAACGGGTGCATATTGATTTTGCTGGTCCATTCATGGACTCAATGTTTTTAATAGCTGTGGATGCGCACTCGAAATGGCCTGAGTTGATCAAAATGTCCTCCACCACCACGGAGAAAACTATTGCAGTCCTACGGACCATTTTTGCCAGGAATGGCTTGCCAGAACAGATTTGCTCCGACAATGGACCACAGTTTGTGTCCAAAGAGTTCCGGAGGTTCTTGAAAAAGAATGGGGTAAGGCATTACACATCTGCCCCGTATCATCCAGCCACAAATGGATTGGCTGAGAGGTTCGTACAAACCTTTAAGAAGGCAATAAAGGCTATGTACAATGACAACATTCCACTGCAGCACAAGGTGGACAATTTCCTGTTCGTCTACCGGAATGCGACACATGCAGTCACCAACCAGGCCCCAGCCATGATGTTCTTTAACCGAAGGTTAAGATCTCGCCTGGATTTGCTCAGACCAAACGTACGAAGAGATGTTGAGAGTAAGCAATTCCAGCACATCCATGAGAAGCCAACAAGGAGCTTCAATGTAGGGCAACCAGTCTTGGCCCGCGACTACTGAGCAGAAAAATGGCAGCCAGGAATGATATGCATATGGCAGGGCCCACTAATGTACACAGTGGACGTTGGGGAGAGCATCGTGAGACGCCATGCTGACCAGATCCTAGAGTCACAGGAAGAAGTCAACCCCATGCCTCGCCCATACGTACCTGGTGATGAACCCGACGTACAGGTCGCATCTACCCCAGAAACAGTAGCATCGGAAGCTGATGAACCAACCAACGACAGAGGGCCAGAATCGCCTCCGCACCAAGAGCAAGACACTCGGGAAAGGCGCTATCCAGAAAGGATCAGGAAGCCTCCCCAAAGACTGAATATATAAATAGACTATTTTCAGCTAATGTTGCATGTTAAAAGTGTTAATTGTAATTAGTTTGTTATTTAATTGTTAAATGAGTGTTATGTTACTGTTAATCTAAAAGGGGAGGAATTGTAATGTATATACCTTTAAGGGGGAACTACTTTTTACAGCTCATGTATACTGTAGTACCGGCAGTGACCACACTTGTATATAGCACTGAGTAGTAATCTGTACAGTCAATTCCACTGTGAGCCACGTTGAGTAAACACCTGTTGTACCGTTTCTCCTGCAGTCTGTGTCTTATTATACCCAGACACAACAACCTACACCTTGTTCTGTTTCACCCATTTAACCTCTATATCCTAGCATTTTGATTTCCCAGCCAATGTCCTGATACCTTTTTAGGGTTAATTTAATTGGTGGTCCAACGTGAATTTTAATTTTGGCACCATGATAATAAGTATAAAAGTGGGAAGTAAATCATTTGCATTCAGTTGTTATTTATATTCAAAAAACAGTAAATTGTTATTGGAATATCAAACTATTTCACAAAGTATGATTTGGGTTTAGAAAGTTAAGCTAATGTCATTCTTTTTCTAATTGAGCAGTTTATCAAAATAAGTATTTTGTACTTCAAAGAAAATGTTGTTGTTAAGGTGCTTTTATTTTAGGAGCAAGCTCTGTCTGATAATTGGAGGGTAGAATAAGTTCCCTACAATGTAGGTGGAGGTCAAAAGTAAGTCAGCTAATTTTGCAGAGCCTCAAGCACTCTCTGATTAGCAAATAACCATGACACACTTATTTTTCAGGACAGTGAATTTGCTGTGACTCTCTTTGTCAGGCGCCCAATGTCACATATCCAAGCTCATTTGTTTGTTAAAGAGTGACTGCTGTTATTAAGTAATCTATTGAATTGCTGAGAGGCCATTTATGGCCTGAAGTTTCATTAGAATTGCAGCAGGTGTTTCAGGAATTTAAAAATCTCTGCATTATTCAATGAGAACCTTTGAAGGATGATTAAAGAGTCACCCTGATAGATGATGGAAGGTTGGAGAAGACAGCTTATAGAATACAAGAGATATAAAGGGTAGGCTTGTGTAATAAAGTACAGTACAAGAATCCATGTGTCAAAATGATTAAAGGCGAGAGATGGCTGAGAGACACAATTATACCTCAGACAAAGATTGGCTAAATGAGGAGACAAATTGAAGTCAGATATGGTAGGTGTTATGAATCATATGATCCATGAAGAAAGACTCATGAAATAACACTGGACGGCCAGCTGGTGGCGCCATCCAAGGAGTATAAATACTCGGGCGTGGGCGCAGCTTGCCCAGGACATTGTGTAAACAGGAACTAGTGAAAGATAACTAGACCTCCATGTTCTGAAACAAGTTGATTAAAGCATTGCTTTATACTCAAACCAAGTGCGTAGTGAGTTTTATTACGTCAGTAGGGGTAGAAAAAATACACACTTTAAAAATGCTACATTATGACTATACAAAATAAAACTGTTGTTTGTAGAACATGACCAGTACACTATGTACATAATTATAGAAACAAAACAAATCTGAAAAGTTCCCGCCAGAGAAAAGATTGAAGTATTGCACCAGATTGAAATTTATGTCCAACAATAAACATAGCGGGGGGAAAATTCAGTTGGTTAGTGCCTCCCGTTAGCGCCTGCAGCAGGCGCTAACGGGGCACTGATGCAGTAGCGCTGGGGTGAGGCAAATCCGGTGGTGCATGGCAAATCCAGAACCACCGTTGCACCGCCAGTACGAGGTACCACCGGGGATTTCAATGTCAGGCAGATCGTGACGACAGTGCAATGCTCACTGGGCACCTCATCTGCCAAATTCATTATGGACACTCACCTTTGTGCCTCAACCAGACAGCGACAGGAAGAGGAGGCACACAGCTGCAGGACGCCGACTCCAGGGACGTTATTTAAAGGCACCCGCATTAATCACTCCCAGCTGTCATGGCAGGTTAGTTTCTGTGGTCTCTTGTCAGTTTCAGCTAGTAGATGAGGTTCCATGAGTAATTTCATGGTTCTTTTTTAACAGCATTGTTCTGGCAAGTGCAACTGGCTACATTTGTTAAAGATTCAAACTGCTACACTTGGTAACATTAATGGGGGCAGTACCGGCTATTACGTCCGTGAATGATTGAGACACAGACAGCAGGAGTTGAACAAAACAAGTCTTTACTGATGGAAGTCAATAGTGAAACTGAAACAAGAGGCTCACTAGCGCCTTTTATACAGGGGTGGTCACTGCCGGTACTGCAGTCAGAGACCAGTTAATCTCTTAAAGGTACATACACAACAATTCCTCCCCTTTTAGATAAACAGTACATAACATTCATTTAACAACTAAATGATAACTAATTACAATCACAATTACGGTTGCTAGGTACATTGGTTAAGTTTAAGCAATTATAAGTTCAGTCTTTGAGGAGGCTTCCTGATTCTGTCTGGATAACGCCTCTTTGGGGTATCAGGTTCTTCTGGCAATGTTGAGTCGGGATCAATGTCGTTGTTTGGTTCATCTGCTTCCAATATTACTGGTTCTGCGGTAGCTGCAATTGGTACGTCGATTTCATTACCAGGTGTATCAGATCGTGGTGTGGAGTTGACGTTTTCCAGTGACTCTAGAATCTGGTCAGCATGGCGTCTTACAATGCTCTCTCCAACATCCACGGTATACATGAGAGGTCCTTGCTGTGTACAAATCGTTCCTGGCTGCCATTTCTCAGTGCGGTAGTCCCGGGCCAAAACTGGTTGACCTATCTTAAAACTCCTGGTCGGCCTTTCATTCATATTCTGAAACTGCCTGTTCTCCACATCTCATCGTAGACGTTTGGCTTAACCAAATACAAGCGGCATCGTAGTCTTCGATTGAAGAACATCATGGCTGGAGTTTGGTTGGTAACCGCATGTGTTGCATTCCGGTAGGCAAACAAGAAGTTGTCCACCTTGTGTTGTAGGGGTATATCTTCATTACACATTGCCTTGATAGCCTTCTTGAATGTTTGGACAAACCTCTCGGCCAATCCATTAGTGGCTGGATGATATGGGGCAGATGTGTAATGCTTAACACGATTGTTCTTTAAGAACCTCCGGAACTCTTCAGACACAAACTGTGGTCCATTGTCAGAGCAAATCTGTTCAGGCAGCCCATTCCTGGCGAATATGGTTCGTAAAACTGTGATAGTTTTTTCCGTGGTGGTTGAGGACATTTTTATTACCTCTGGCCACTTTGAATGTGCATCCACCGCAATTAAAAACATCGAGTCCATGAAGGGACCAGCAAAATCAATGTGCACCCTTTGCCATGGAGATGAGGGCCACTCCCATGGATGCAGAGGAGCTTGTGGTGGGGCGTTTTGGACCTTCTGGCATCCTGCACAGCTCTTGGTCATCTCTTCGATTTCTCTATCGATTCCCGGCCACCACACAAACGCTCTGGCAAAGTTCTTCATTTTTACCCTGTGGTAAACCACTGTTTGTATTCCACTGTGTACATGCCTGTACATGCCTCGGCTGACTCCTCCCACGAATCCAGGTATAAAGGTGACTGCTCCACAGCCCCTTTGTATTCTGGACCGGTCGACCACTCGAGGCACACCTTCATTCTCTTGTTAATAAAAGCCTGTTAATTACTCGCTTAATCTCAGTCTTTTGAGTTATTGATAGCGCATCAATTTTATTAACAAGATTTTTATAATGGAGAAGATCCTCACACCAGCATGCCTGGACTTAGATCATCGGGAGGCGGACTCATCCACCAAGTTTACTCACTGGCTTAGGTGTTTCGAAAAATTCCTGACCGCCTCCGCTGCAATCAAATCGGACGAGGACAAACTGGATGTCCTGACCTCCAAAGTGAACCACCGAGTGTACTCGGTCATCCAAGATGCGACCTCGTACGCGGATGCTATCAAGCTCCTCAAGGACCAGTACACGCGCCCAGTGAACGAAGTGTACGCCAGCCACCTTCTGGGGAGTCGTAAACAACAACCTGGGGAATCGACCGAGGAATACCTTCAGGCACTGTCTGTGCTTGGCCGGGCCTGTGGTTGTAAGGATGTAAAGGCCGCCGTGTACACAGAGGAACTTATCCGGGACGCTTTTGTAGTGGGCCACAGGTCCAATTACACCCGACAGCGACTGTTGGAGCAGAGTGACCTCGACCTCAACAAGGCCTCTGAACTCGCACTATCATTGGACGCAGCCGACCGGGGCATGGATGCCTACTCCTCTGCACCGTGGATGCTGCGGGGAACGACAGCCTGGGACACGGTAGGACCGTCTCATAGCGCCGTGCCACCCCAGCCACATCCCAGCAACGGCCCAACTACCGCAGCAGTGTCCCAAGGCCAGACAGCAGTGCCCCAAGGCCAGAAATGCTACTTCTGTGGCCAGGCCAAACACTCCAGAGCGCGCTGCCCGGCGAAAAATGCGATCTGCTCGGGCTGCGGGAAGAAGGGACACTATGCCAGCGTCTGCAGGGCCAAAGCCACCCCGAACCCCAGCAACGCCGCGTGTGGGCCGTGCGGGCCGCCATCTTGGGCCTCCCCAGCCATGTGCGAAACACCGGAACAGCAGCCATTTTGGACGCCTCCAGCCACATGGGGATCATGGACGCCGCCATCTTGGACGACAGCCGGGACGCAGCAGGCCCCCAACACCACCTCATCGGATACCCGCAGCGACACACCGACCCCTACGCTGGCCTCCATTACACTGGACCAAGCGAGACCGCACCAGCTGGCCAGTTCCACAATGGACATTAAGGTAAATGGTCACGAAACAATCTGCCTTTTTGACTCTGGGAGCACGGAGAGCTTCATCCACCCCGACACGGTGCGGCGTTGCTCTCTCCCAGTCCTGCCTGTGCACCAGCGGATTTCTATGGCCTCCGAGTCCCAGTCGGCGGACATTGGCGGCTACTGCGTGGTGACACTCGTAGTAGACGGGACTGTGTATGATAATTTTAAACTTCTGGTCCTGCCCGACCTCTGCGCTGCTGTTCTACTGGGGTTAGATTTTCAGTGCCACCTTAAAAGTGTTACGATGGCGTACGGTGGACCCCTCCCCCCACTCACAGTCCGCAGCCAGCAGCTTCCAAATTGCCCGCCGCGCACCAGGTGCAACCTCTCCACACTCAGAGTCACCCCCCCCCCCGCACTGTTTGCTAACCTCACCCCCGACTGCAAGCCCATCACCACAAAGAGCAGGCGATACAGTGCCGGGGACAGGGTTTTCATTAAAACCGAAGTGGAGCGGCCCCTGAAGGAAGGGATTATTGAGGGCAGCACCAGCCCCTGGCGAGCCCAGGTTGTGGTCGTTAAGACCGGCGAGAAGCAGCGCCTGGTCATCGACTACAGCCAGACAATAAATCGCTGCACCCTGCTGGACGCTTACCCACTCCCCCGCATAGCTGATATGGTCAACCAGATCGCGCAGTACCGCGTCTTCTCGACCATTGACCTGAAATCAGCATACCACCAGCTCCCTATCCGCCCCGAGGACCGCCAGTATACTGCCTTTGAGGCAAACGGCTGCCTCTATCACTTCCTTAGGGTTCCCTTTGGCGTCACCAACGGGGTCTCCGTCTTCCAAAGGGAGATGGACCGGATGGTCGATCAAAATGCGTTGCAGGCCACTTTCCCATATCTGGACAATGTGACCCTCTGCGGCCATGACTTGCAGGACCATGACGTAAACCTCAAAAAATTCCTCTGCACCGCCAAACTCCTCAACCTGACATATAACAAGGAGAAGTGTATATTCCGCACAACCCGCCTTGCCATCCTTGGCTGTGTTGTGGAACACGGAGTCATCGGGCCCGACCGCGACCGGATGCGTCCCCTTATGGAACTCCCACTGCCCCACTGCCTCAAGGCCGTGAAGAGGTGCCGAGGGTTTTTCTCTTATTACGCCCAGTGGGTCCCCTACTATGCGGACAAGGCCCGTCCGCTGATCAAGTCCACCTCTTTTCCCGTGACGGCAGAGGCCCGCTTAGCCTTCCACCGTATCAAGGAAGACATTGCCAAAGCCACCATGCACGCAGTGGACGAATCCATCCCCTTCCAGGTGGAAAGCGACGCGTCCGACTTTGCCCTGGCTGCTACCCTCAATCAGGCGGGGAGACCCGTGGCCTTCTTTTCACGAACCCTCCAGGGCCCGGAGACCAGACACTCCGCTGTTGAGAAGGAGGCCCAGGCTATTGTGGAGGCTGTGCGTCATTGGAGGCACTACCTGGCCGGAAAACGATTTACCCTGCTCACTGACCAGCGTTCAGTTGCTTTTATGTTTAACAACAAGCAGAGGGGCAAAATCAAAAACGACAAGATCTTGAGGTGGAGAATCGAACTTTCCACCTACAATTACGAGATCTTGTACCGGCCCGGGAAGCTCAATGAACCCCCGGATGCTCTATCGCGTGGCACCTGCGCCAGCGCGCAGATCGATAGACTGCGGGCCCTCCACAATGACCTCTGCCACCCGGGGGTCACCAGGTTCTTCCACTTCATCAAGGCCCGCAACCTGCCTTACTCCATTGAGGAGGTCAGGACCATGACCAGGAACTGCCAAGTCTGCGCTGAGTGCAAACCGCACTTTTATAGACCAGACAGGGCTCACCTGATAAAAGCCACTCACCCCTTCGAGTGCCTGAGCGTTTATTTTAAAGGGCCTCTCCCTTCCTCCAACCGCAATGTGTACTTCCTCAATATTATTGATGAGTACTCCCGTTTCCCGTTCGCCATCCCCTGCCCGGACATGACCAGTGCCACGGTCATTAAATGTCTAAACGACCTCTTCACCCTGTTCGGTTTCCCCAGCTATATCCATAGCGACCGGGGCTCATCGTTTATGAGCGACGAACTCCGCCAGTACCTGCTCGCTAGCGATATTGCCACAAGCAGGACCACCAGTTACAACCCCCGGGGGAACGGACAGGTGGAAAGAGAGAATGCGACAGTTTGGAAGGCCGCCCTGCTAGCCTTAAAGTCTAGGGGCCTTCCGACCTCCCGCTGGCAGGATGTGTTCCCCGATGCGCTCCACTCTATTCGGTCACTGCTCTGCACTGCCACTAACGCCACCCCTCATGAGAAAATGCTTGTCTTCCCAAGGAAGTCCACATCGGGGACATCGCTACCGCCATGGCTGACGTCCCCAGGGCCGGTCCTACTGAGAAGACACGTGAGGACCCATAAAATGGACCCCCTGGTCGAGAGGGTTGACATCCTCCACGCCAACCCCCAGTATGCTTACATTGCGTACCCGGACGGGCGGGAGGACACAGTCTCCATAAGAGACCTCGCACCCTCGGGGGCCGCAGTAACCCACTATCCACTACCACCCCCCCCCCACGATCTGATATCCAGCCCCAGCAGACGGCAGGCCTGGGCCCCGCGACCCGCTCGACATCTACGAGGACTACACACCAGTGCCCCAGCCTACGCGGGACTCGACGCCGGAAGCTTCACTACCCCTGCCGTCGCCACGTCGATCACAGCGGCAGACAAGACCTCCGGAGAGACTCCAATACACTAACTTTTAATACACTTCACCCCGCCGGACTCAATTTTAAACAAGGGGTGAATGTGGTAAACCACTGTTTGTATTCCACTGTGTACATGCCTCGGCTGACTCCACCCACGAATCCAGGTATAAAGGTGACTGCTCCACAGCCCCTTTGCATTCTGGACCGGTCGACCACTCGAGGCACACCTTCATTCTCTTGTTAATAAAAGCCTGTTAATTACTCGCTTAATCTCAGTCTTTTGAGTTATTGATAGCGCATCATACCCCACCCAGATGACCCTCATGAAGCTCATTGCGCACTCTATCCGTCAACATAGGTGGAATTACTACTCTGGATCCACACATCAAGGTTCCTCTGCACACTGACAGCTGTTCTCTTCTCGGTGAGAATGCTGGCAGCAGTGGTTCGCCATGTGCTGGCCATCCCTTCACCGTTAAATCATAGACCCGTGATAGCGTCGGGTCATTCCGTGTTTCCTTTTCTATGTTTGCATTCGTCACAGGGAGACATTCGACTATGGTCGAGTGGAATAACTCCATTGGATCCACTGCAAGGTCTTCTTCTTCCACCGTCGGCAACGGTAGGCGTGACAATCCATCAGCATTTCCATGCTGTTTAGTTCCTTTGTACTCGATGTCATATTGGTGTGCCCCTAGGAAAAGGGACCAGCTCTGCAGCTGTTGTGCTGTCATTATCGGTACGCCCTTCTGAGGGTTGAAAATGGAGACAAGAGGTTGATGATCGGTTAGTAGAGTAAATTTTTGACCGTGCAGATAGTGATTGAACTTCTTCACCCCCCACACTAGGCTGAGGGCCTCTCTGTCAATCTGGGCGTAGTTACGCTCGGCAGAAGTTAACGAGCGTGACGCAAAAGCTATCGGCCTCTCTAAACCATCAAGGAATTTATGTGTCAGTACCGCCCCAATGCCGTAGGGAGACGCATCACACGCCAGTCTGATCGGCAGTGCTGGGTTGTAGTGAGCCAATATTTCCCTTGAAGTGATTAAGTCCTTACTCTTCTGAAAGGCCCGCTTACAATCATCGCTCCATTTCCATGCTACCCCCATTCGTAGCAGGGCGTTCAGTGGGTGCAGAATTGTCGACAAATTCGGCAAAAACTTATGGTAGTAATTCACCAATCCGAGGAATGACCTCAGTTGCGACACATTTTCAGGCGCTGGGGCCTTAACAACCACTTCAATTTTGTCAGGGGACTTATGTAACCCCTCTTCATCAATCACGTGGCCACAATACGATATCTGTTTCTTAAAAAATTCGCACTTGGGGCGGTTGGCTCGCAGCCCATGTTCCCGTAGTCTAGTGAGCACCTGTTCTAGGTTGTTAAGGTGTTCACTGTCATCTTCACCTGTCACAAGGATGTCGTCCAAGTAACACTGAGTCCCCGGAATCCCTTGCAGGAGTTGTTCCATCGCTCTTTGCCATATCGCCGGAGCCGATGCTACTCCGAATACCAATCGATGATACTGGTAAAGACCTTTGTGAGTGTTTATCGTGAGATACTTCCTAAAGGATTCTTCAACCTCCATCTGCAAATATGCTTGTGCTAGGTCAATTTTTGTAAAATGCTTCCCTCCAGACAGTGAGGCGAAGATGTCTTCTATCCTTGGAAGAGGATATTGTACTGTGTGAAGGACTGGGTTCACCGTCACCTTGAAATCCCCACAGATGCGAATCTTCCTTGGCTCCCTGGACTTATTGCTTAACGTTTTCTTCATGACAGGAACGATGGGTGTCGCCCACTCGCTCCAGTCGACCTTAGACAACACGCCTGCCTTTTCCAGATTCTCCAGCTCTGCCTCGATGGCTGGGCGAGTTGCATGTGGTACCGGTCTTGCTTTGAAAAACTTGGGAACTGCATTCTTTTCTATTTTTATCGAGGCGGTTATGCCTTTAAGCGTACCCAGTTCTTGTTGAAATACCTCTTTGGCGTTAGCTAAGATTGTTGACAATCGTCCAGGAGTGACGTCTTCATCTTTTTTACCGTCCACCGTCATTGCATGAATGGAGTGCCAATCTAAGTTTATCTTCCTGATCCATTCCCATCCCAATAACGGTGGTCCAGCATTTGGCAGTATGTAGAGATACAATTTCCGTATTTTCTTGCCGTTGTATTTGACAGGCACCCTTATTTTTCCTCTGGGGTATACTTTTTGCCCCGTATACGTCGTCAAGATGATGGATGTCTCTCTCAAGGGTATGTGTGAAAATAGCCGCTCGTAGTCTCGTCGATTCATGACGGTTAGCGCTGATCCTGTATCCAGTTCCATTTTAACTTGGGACCCTGCTATCGTGAGGGTGACCCAAATGGTTCGGTGATCCTCTTTTGCGATTACATTGTCAAGTTTGAGACAGCTTAGTCTCCTGTTCCCGGATTCACTATCGTTCATCTGGTCTTCAGAACTACTGTCCGTCGTCTTTTGTACTTTCTTGTACAGTTCCTTAGTAGCCTTTTTGTTGCTGGTCTTCTTCCCAGACCTGCAAACTCGTGCAATGTGTCCCATCTTCCCGCATTGCCTGCATATTTTGTCTTTGGACCAGCAGTCCTTCTCGTCATGGTTAGTTCTGCCGCAGCGATAACATTTTGCAAATCCCCATGTCATTTCGTGGGTGCCGTATTCCTGTGGTTTTTGTTGAATTTCTGCAGCTCCCCTGGCTGCTGCTTCATACGATACTGCCATGCTGAAAGCCTTATCTAGCGTCAGCTCTTTCTCTGAGAGTAACTTCTTCTGTGTTCCTTCACTCAGGAGTCCACAGACAAATTTGTCCCGTAGGGTATCTGCCAGTCCTGCTCCGAACTGGCAGTGCTTTGATAGCTTGTGTAGTTCCGTAAGGTACTCAGCATTGCTCTCATCTTTGTGCTGAGTTCTCCTCTGGAATTTAAATCTTTCTGCTATCAACAGCGGTGCAGGGTTTAGGTGTTCCTGTAGGACAGCAACAATTTTGTTAAAACTCTTCGCCTTCGGTTTGGCTGGCGTAATCAGGTCCCGCAATAGGCCGTACGTTCTAGCGCCCATTAAGTTTAGCAATATCGATGCCTTTTTCTCCTCCGCTATTTCGTTTGCCTCGAAATATACCTCGACTCTTTCCACATACGTGGTCCAGTCCTCTATTGTATTATCAAAAGCAGTGATACAGCCAATCTTCGGCATTTTGCAAATCTAAAATGGCGCCTCCCGCGCTTTGCCTTCTTCCCCGATTTAACAAAATGGCACCTCCCGCGCTTTGCCTTCTTCCCCGCTGATTAAGATGGTGCCTCCCGCGCTTTGCCTTCTTCCCCACTGTTGTTAGCGCTGCTTTCCGCGGTTCCCGTTGCAACCTGCAGCTCCTCGCAGTTTCTTGCGCGTTTAATATTTCTTTTTTTTTAAATTATTTTCCCATCGTGGAATAACTCTGTGGGACTCTTGCCTCCCTCTTCGCGGGTCTATACGCAGCCCGGCGAGTGACTCACCTCCTGACTCCCCAAATGTTTCCACTGTCTACAAGGCACAATTCGGGAGTGTGCCTGGATGAGTGAGGCTCCAACAACATTCAAGAAGCTCGACACCATCCAGGACAAAGCAACCCGCTTGATTGGCACCCCATCCACCATCTTAAACATTCACTCCCTCCACCACCGGCATATCGTGGCTGCAGTGTGTACCATCTACAAAATGCACTGCAGCAACTTGCCAAGGCTTCTTTGACAGCAACTCCCAAGCCCATGAACTTTACCATCTACAAGGACAAGGGCAGCAGGCGCATGGGAACACCACCACCTGCAAGTTCCCCTCAAAGTCACACACCATCCTGACTTGGAAGTATATCGCCATTTCTTCATCGTCGCTGGATCAAAATCCTGGAACTCCCTCCCTAACAGCACTCTGGGAGCACCTTCACCATACGGACTGCAGAGGTTCAAGGCGGCGGCTCACCACCAACCTTCTCAAGGGCAATTAGAGATGGGCAATAAACGCTGGCCTTGCCAGCGATGCCCACATCTTAAAAATGAATTAAAAAAATTAGTGGCAAGGAACTTAATCATTCATCTTAGCTTATTAAAATGATATGTAGTGGTAGAAATTTTGTGAACAAGGCCTAGAAGCTTCACTGGCTAGGTGCATTTATATGGAAGTTGGTCACAGAGACTGGTAAGGCCCCCAGATTTGTAGGCAGAAAGTTCTGTTGGACCCACTGATCTTTGCCCCTGAATCCACGATGTATGCATCTGGTGAGTGAAGTTCCACACTGAAAGCACAAAGTCATAACATTTACCCTTACTGATCAGAATGATGTGTTGCATCTATTTTATGAGACAGAAAAGGATTTGCTGGGGATGAATAAAATCAAAATCCACTACCAATTAAACATGCACTATAAAAAGTTCATTTGTTGCAATGAAACCAATTAAATCTTGCTGCCGACTTTTTCACTGCAAAAGGGCTGTTAATTCTGCTATTACTCATTAAACTGATCCATTTCCTTTTAAAGGTTACACATGAGCTTTTTTCTGCAAACTGCCATTAATAGTTTATTTTGAGCTGTGACATCCACTGGATGCCAATATGACTGGAGTTTTTTCAGAAAGATGTGGCACTTCTGATCTGGTCCAGAGGAATCTGGATAGATTGGGAAGTTTGCCCGATAACTGTTGAATCAAATTCAATGTCAACAAATGTCGAGACTGAGGAAGAAGGAGAAACATTGGAAATATAAACTAAACAGTGTTAGTCTACAAGATACAGAACAAAAATGGACTTAGGGGTATTGGTGAACGGATTGTTCAAACTGTGCACAGTGTGGGCTAGTGATATCTAAAGCAAATAGGATCTTGTATATTGCATGCAATAGAACATAAACCACAACATATAAGGCTGAGCCCATACATGGCATTAGTCTGTCCCCAACTGGGAAACCCCATGCTGTTATGGTCACCATATTACAGGAAGGAGATCATGGCTCTAGAAGAGTGCAGCAAAGATCTCGCTGTCTGATACCTGGCATCAGACACCTTGGGGTACATTTTGACTTTGTGCGATTTGTGTAAAACGGGTGATAGCAAATCGGCAACCCGTTTTACATCTCTCCCCAGTTTTACTTCCATTGACACAAATTCAAAATCTATCCCCTTACCCACAAGGAGAGATTGCAGAAGTTGAGTTTGTTTACACTAGAGAAGACGGAGAGGGGATGTTACTGAGGCATCCTTAAGGCTATCGACACACACACTGATGTCAATAATTTTAAGAGAAAGCTGGGCAGACATCTGGCATGAAAATCAATTAAGGGATGAAGGATTTTGGACTTTTAATACTTGTCTTAAAGGAGTCTAAAATAATGGACTTGGAATGAAACCCTCACTTTTTTGGTTAGAACACAGCTGTCAGCTTGACCGAAGGTGCTGAGCAAGAGAAATGTATGTGTTCGCCAGGTAAATATGAGCATTTGTAGGATTATACCTGAAATAACCGATAAGAAGAAACAAAGCAGTCAGTTACAGAGACAAGGAAACAAGGCCTGCAAACTATTAAGAGATTTTTGATGTTTGATAATTATACAGCAGATTTTGGAAAGGAAACCATATAAAACAGCTCATTTTACCAGGGATTTCAGGAGAACCACGGACGACATCAGAACAAGATGCCATAGGAATGGAACCTTCTTTTTCTCCCGAAGACAAAGAATCTGATCAATTCTTTGTCTTGAGTTGTACTTGCTAGAAAGAAAAAGGTTGTATGAAAAGTTACTACTTTTGTTTTGGTACAAACTGTTGTGCTATATGTCACATTAATTTCTTTGAAGTTAGAAAATAACCACAGTGTCTCACTTGATTTCTTGGCCATTTGTATTCTGAACAAGGGAGAAAATAATTTTGCTGGGATTTAGTTGGTGAAATATGTGTTCTGTTTTTGCACTCTGGAATCGGCCATATGGATCTGTATATTTGTCTTTTTCTATGGCAAATATTTAACTAAACTTTAAAAGTGCTGATTGATCATCTACTGATTATGTGCTGCTGCACCCCAGTCCCAATGCACGTAAAGATAGCACTGGGCGAGACCCTGGTCCCTGGCAGCACTTGTAGGAAAAAAGAGTGGGCTTGAGAACAATAGAGTTTTGGCTCAAGACACTAGAGAGTCATTTGGACACTGGATGAAATAAAAGACTCCGTGTCCAGGGCGTAGCAAGAGCAAGAAAATCCAAAGAGTGCCTAAGAATGGGGCTTGAAGAGGTTGGGGAGGGATATTGAAGTGACTGGCAGGCATGACTAATGCTAACTAGAACTGAGGTCAACATGCTCACAGCAGTTAGGACACTGATGGTGTGCTTATGCATGGAGGCCCAAAAAATATCACGAGGAAAGACCAAGCTCTCAGAGCAGAGTAGAAGGCAATTCCAAGGCATTTGAGAGAGGAGGATTTTGGAGGGAAAAGGGTTTTTAGAAGAAGACATGAATAGGTTTATGGAAAGTTTTCTATTTTTTAAAGAATTGTTGAAATTCTTTACGTTTATTTTTCTGATAAATTTAATTTTATGGCACATGGCCCCACCCATCACTCGTCCGATATGGGCTTGAGATGAAAACCACCCCAAGGTGTTTTGAAGGTTTGCGGTGTAGGTTTGCGGAAGATGTATGGAGAAGGAAAGATATGTAGTGTGGGGAACTTGGAGATTAAAAGAACAAGAAAGGAAAGTGCAAAGAAATATTAGCCATAATAGTGTTGATAAAATAAAGACATGAAAGGTTGTACTAGGGACCAAAGTTGGACCTTAGATTCCCCATCAGATTTCAAGCATTTTCCAGTAGTGCAACAGAAGTGATAAAGAAGCCTTCCACACATGAAAGGATTATTCAAGTCTTGGATAGATTTGAGTTTTAGAAAGTGTTCAGAGTTAAGTTTAGAGTGTTGACACAAGAGAGAAAACCGAGCTTCATGGAGACAGTTTCAGTAATGGAGAAGATGTTGGGGTTCCACTTGTGGTCAGAGAAGATCATGAGGTAAAGAATGTCAACACACAAAGGACTAAAAGTGAAGTCAACAAAGGTATTTTCTTTCCAGTTTTGAAGAAGGGTTTCAACCCGAAACGTCAACTCAAATTTCTCTCCACGGATGTTACCTGACCTGCTGAGTTTTTCCAGCATTCTCTGTTGTTATTTTGGATTTCCAGCATCTGCAGTATTTTGCTATCATACTAGTGTTTGGTTCACTGCCACACCTCTTCTAGGAATGCCTACCTTGAAGAAGTTCTGCTCTTCTCTTCGACGGGATCTCCGTTTGGCTCTTCAACCTTGTTCATCTTCATTACTTTCAGTCTCCCTTCTCGTGTTTGATCAGGTATCTGCCAAGACTCGGTTTCTCATCTGGCTTCTAATACCTTTTATTGTCTCCTTTTCTTCTTTTCTTCGATCGCAGCTTTGCCTTTGATCTTTTTATTTTCTTTCCAGTTTTGAAGAAGGGTTTCAACTCGAAACGTCAACTCAAATTTCTCTCCACGGATGTTGCCTGACCTGCTGAGTTTTTCCAGCATTCTCTGTTGTTATAAAGGTAGTAGCTGCTGGTTAGACTTGCAGCAGATGTGAAGAAGCTATCTTTGAAGAACCAAAAGGAAGAAGACTTTCAATGTCCCACTAAAGGCAATAGAGGCCGAGAAATTCGACTTGCAGCAAAAACTGGTGTAAAATCGGCAGAGTGATGGCTCCAACACAGGTCTGTGCTGGCCCGAGACCTGAGTCAAATTTGTCTTCGGGCTTAATTTAAATGCTACCAGGAAGCTGCAGGTACCAAACGGGTGACCTGCTACAGCTCACCAATTGGGGCAGCCAGGAAATCGGCTAATTTTTGCACTGAGATGGGGAGATGTTCGAATGTGTCAGTGTTGTGACTAAGATTTTTCATGGACCAAGAGGAAAACTGTAAATTTCCTGAGCTATTTTTTGTGTGGCTTTCAGCAGTCCCTTTAAGGATCACTGGTTAGAGCGTTCAATGCCTAGTACAACTAGGCGAAGCATGCGCGGCACAAACTCCACCCATTTCTACCTGAATTTTGCAATCGACGTAGGACTCCAATTTGCATATTTAAGGAGCCTGGTGGGCGCTCTGGACAACTAAAACTTGCCTGAGGCAATATGGCATCTGGCACAATTCGGCATAACTTAGGAGATCTTACACCCATTTTACTCTTGGAAAAACAGATGGCCGTGAGCTGAATTTCTCCCCCAGTGTTTCAGTAAATGCACCATGAGATGTTGGGTAGTTGTGAGTGCTGAGGGTATGTAATTTAAAGCAAATCGATGATCGTAAAGTGAAATGATCAGCCAAATGTTGATAGCATTGAATAATGAGTGGAGAAGATCATTGATATGAAGCAGAGTGGAAGTGAGGGCAGATTTCAGGAAATCTCTGAATCAGTGGAAAAAATGTAAAGGAGGAGCCACTATCCTCAGCACTGACAGAATGATTTGGGAGGAAATTAGAGGAATGATTTTTCTGCTATGTGCTTCTGACAGGTGAGGTCCTGCTCTGGGAACATGCCTTTGGTAAATTGACCCTCAGATAGCAAACCATCCTGCCCCTCGCAGTGTCAGGTCAGGGAAATGTTATCTCCTGGGCCTCATTAATGGCTTCTGCCTGAATTTGGCAGGAATCGCTGGCAGGCCAATACCGGGAGTGGGAATTTGGAGGAGCAGGAGACCACAGCAAGGGAATGGTTCCCAGCATAAGGTAAGTGGTTGGAGTGGGGGCAGGGGTCCAGAGGCGATTGTGGTCGGGCGAAGGATGTATGAGAAAGGTGAGGCCCAAGGTTTCCTGGTATGGTTCAGAGGAGCACTTGTTCACAAAATAAAATTTTAAACTTACTTGGGCCTCTTCTGGCCATGATCCTGCTTTCTCTGGTGACCCCAGCACTGGGCGTCACTGCCACGATCAGCAATTAAAATCGCATCAGAGTCCAAATGATGTCATTGGACCCTGACAATTTAATGTTAATGAAGCCCCGATACTGCCAAAAACTCAGCAGTTCAAATGGCGGAGGGCGCAAATGTAGCGGGAACGCAGCTGGAAGCACCCAATCACCATTTTAATCATTTGCCTGCCCCATCCCGCTCACTGGGAAGGATTAAAATCGGGCCTAAAATCTTTCTTTAACAACTGTAAAAGTTTTTTTCATGCAGCAGTTACTTAACCCTACTCAAATGCAAATAACTTCCCCAAATACCTGGATTGACACATGAAATTATTTTATTAAGATTTTCAAATATCTACTCAAACAAAGTTTACTTACTTTTCATCCATAAAATATAAAACTCATGCTCTGATGTGTAAACTATTTTATGAAGTCCCTGGGAAAAAGTTACTGTTTTACTTTAGCAACACAAATGTGGTGTGAATGGTTTTATTTGGATCACATCAACCAATCCAAGCTTTAATTCTCTTGTGACTATTCATCTCACATCTTCCACTGTTTGCATTGTTTGGCTTGAATGAAAATGAACGTATGTGATTTATTAAATCTCATGTAAATTAGATCTGGCATCTGTCGTGTTTTCCTTACCACCTGTTTCATTTCTGTACTTTTCTATCCCTTTCCAGCAGTTTTGGATTAATTTCTATTTCTAACAGCTGCAGGAGGTGAAGAAGCAGGTTACTGGTAACTATTTTCATCAGAGTACGCAATTAGCCTCAGAATTATAGCTTCCTAAAATAGAAAGGGCCATC
The DNA here is from genome assembly GCF_052327205.1 of Somniosus microcephalus. Lineage (NCBI taxonomy): Eukaryota > Metazoa > Chordata > Chondrichthyes > Squaliformes > Somniosidae > Somniosus > Somniosus microcephalus. Next base: position 120,938,177 of record NC_140995.1, read on the forward strand.
CCACCAAAGGAAAGAGGCCTGTAATCACATTAGCTTTGGCTGACAGAGTATGGAACTGGTGTGGAGCAAGTTAACAAAAGTATTAAAATATCTACTGGAATACAGTCCAGTACAACAAATGAAAATTTGGACCCTTTAAAAGAAAACCATAGCCTCGATTTTAACTCGGAGTGTGAACTGGGCGGGGTAGGGGGTGGGTAGGTGATGGTGAGAAACAAGCATACACAGTCATGCTGGCATGAAGCCTGGGCCATTTTAAACCCCGAACCTCACCACCATATTCCAGGAAGGACTTCTGCCTGAACCTGGTGGGAGTGACGAGGAGGCCGGTGGCCGGAAACGAGATTTCGGGCAGCAGGAGGCAGTCATTGGGGACCCAAGGGAACAGTCCCTGGCACTAAGGCTGGGTTGGGGGGTGTTCTGGACATTTTACATGCAGTAGCACCCTCTGGTGGTGGTTATTGTGTTAGCAGTGTGTTTGTATGAAACAGAGGTCATTTGACCTTTGTTCCTTTCTTCCTGTGTGAGGTAATTTGACCTTCGTACCTTTCTTCCTGTGAATCCCAGGAAGTAGAATTCCAGGAAGAACCTGGCAGTAATGGAGGATTGCATAAGGGTTTCACAATCCAATGTAATCTGATTTCATATGTTAGGCCAAGCGCAATATCTGTGAGTATCTTTGTTTCTTAGCATAATAGCAACGTTGTCAGAGTAGTATTTTGATAACACTATGTTTATAAAAGGTTAATATTTGATAGTTATAGAAGTTAGTCCAAATGTTATACAATTAGTCTATTCTACTGTTGTAAATATGTTTATATCTTATGTAATATCGAATGTATAGTACTCAGTTTATGTACAAAACATACTTTATCTTTGTTTACAGTTTCACAAATTTGTTCAAGTAAAGCTTCAAAACAGCAAACGGCTTCACGAAGAATTATTTTTGAATAAGTGTTTAACTTGCGGGATAACTAGATAGGAGCACGTCTAGCGTGGCCAGTACAGGGGGGGGGGGGTGGAATTGAGAGGTGATTGCGGTTGGAGGAACAGGCGAAGTCTGGGCTAGGAGTGTGAGTTTCAAGGTTTCAAAATGTAATTGTGGTCAATTACTAAAACAAAATGATATGAGAATGTTGCAGGAGAACCGGTACGCACAGCTTTGTGAGCACAAACCAAAATGATGGATGTGCTTAATAATTAACCTCGTGGTTCACAACTTCTTTACATATTGGGCGAAGCAATAACAAAAACGTTAGTGCCAACAAATGGGGATCCGTTTTCACATTAGAAAGAAGTTACAACACGGAAACAGGACATTTGGCCCAAGCAGTTTGTGTCGGTGTTTACCCTTCATGTGAACAACAATTCTAATCACATTTACCCACCTTGTTTCAATATCCCTTCATCTTCCTATCCAACCTAATCTTGAATCTTGACATTATTTCCGACTCAACTACTAACCCTGGATCTATACTAATCTATGGCCCCTTGTTCTAGATCCCTCAAACTACTGGAAACAGTCTGCTTCTATCTATCCCATCCTTTTATAATGAAAAACATATATCACCCCATAATCTGTGTTGTTCTAACGAAAAGTATTTCTTTCATTCCAAGCAGCATCCTAGTTAATGTGCATTATACCTTCTCTAAAGCAATATCCTGGCCAACGAACAATGGGCGAGGCTGTTACACACAGACAAAAGCTCTGGAAACATTCAAGAGACAGTTGAATGCTGTAATGGGAGGGATTATGGGTTTCTATGGAGGATGAAGTAGACAAGTCAAATGGCCTGCCTTACCTGTGCTTATCTTTGTGATCTGTAGGCCTGAACATTAGGATCACAAATTGATTGCCATTACTAAACAAAAAGGATATTGACATTGCACTATAATATTTGATAAGGTTCCATAAGAAAATGTATAACACAAAAAGAATTATGTTCTGGAACCAGAAGTGTGAGGGAGGGGAGCATCTTATCTACAAGCCATGCCTTCTTTCTGGTTTTCCTCTTAGTGGTGCAATCTCTGCTGAGACGGTGAATCCAGCAGCAGCAGCAACAGCAGCACTGCACCATTGGGTTTCTGTCAGCCGTTGACCAACTCTGGTCCGAGACAGCAACCTTCCCTCCCAACTTCTCTCCAGGCTCCCACTGCTGACTTAGATATAACTGGAGCCAATACAATGGGCCAGTAATTCTGTTCCCAACGCGTGAGTACGAACGGTGTACTCACGCGTGTGGCCGGAGGAATTGTCGGATTCCAGCATGCACAGCGCATGTGCGGGAAACCGGCATTTCCTCTCAATCGAACTAAGGGGTTAAGAGGTCCAATGCGTGCGCGCAGGACTCTGCGCGCACGCGTTGAACTTCCTTCGTTTTGACAGGTTTGCGCGTGTGCAAGGGCCTGGACATTTTGGAAATGAAAAAAGGAGGCGTAAGTAGTGGATTCTTGAAGGTAAGTGGTCTATTATTTAAAATTATTACATTTTTTCCACAGCTTCATTGTTTTTAAGGACTGTACAGTAAGGTAAGTTTATTTTTAGACCCGAATTCGTAAAAAATTAATTTTTCAAAAATTTTATTAATTGTTTTAAATAGTTTTTTTAAGTTATTTATAGTTTATTTAATTATTGGGATTTTTAAAAATTTTTAATTAAAGTTAAACTAGTCTTTTGGGCGCCCGTACTTTTCATGAGTTTGACAGTCTTTACTATCAAACTCATGAATGAGTTTCCCCTCCCCTGATTGGCTGCAGAGTGCTCACCTGATCCCAGCCGGCACATCGCACTAACTACGCCGCTGGATCAGGTAAGCACATCGCACCGGCATCTGAACCGGGCCAGTGACAGGAAATGCAAGCAGGCCCGGGCTTCAGATGTCAGCGCGCAGGGTGAGTGCACATCGGGGGCTTGCACGCGCGGCAAGCTCCCGATCCTAATTTCAGGGCCAATAGAATTGTTACAGGGAGAGCAGATTTTAAATAAGCAGCAAGAGCCAGGGCTGAAATGGGGAGGGAAATATCCATTTAAATATCACAGGCCTGGAGGAATGGGGCTCCACTGAATTGGAATGCTCCAACTGAACTAAGAAAAGTATAGAGAGAAAACGTATACATGGATGTAGCTTACATGAAAGTAAGGATTTTGGGAGCAGCTCCGTGAAAATTCCTGGCCATACATTCCTATAAGTTTACATTTCACTTTTTGTATGCCAATTGACTGCAACGTTGGTGTCTGTTCAGCTCAGTCCTCTCATACTTTTACAGCTCTGCTGTCAAGACAGCACGAATCAATTCAATGCAGTGAGGTTTAACTCCATTAAATTGTTGAATAGATTTTATTACTTTTAAAAGTAATGTTTTCTGGCAATTCCGACCCTTTAAAATCACCTTGTGAATAAATAAACCCACCGTTCAGCTATCATGACATCAATTATATTACATTAATCACTACACACTGTAACTTAAGCAGCAATACATCATTTTTATGTGTTACTGTTAAAGTAGAGTCATATGTGAAATATTGAAGCTGTTTCATGTATATATACACATATATATAGTACTGATTAATGGGCCATATATTACGATCCCTACGGGTGTGTACGCGCTGTGTACACATCTGTAGGGGCATTGGAAATGCCTGTTTCAGGCATGCCAAGCACATGCGCTGAAAACCAGAATTTCCGATCTGTCAAGGATGCCCTTGACAGATCGGATGCCTGCCCTGGAGAAAGGCCTCTGTGGGCGGATAGTTCTTCTTTCTGGAGAACCTCCGCCTGCAGAAAACACTTAGAAATCTTACGCCTGGTAAAAGCTTTTACCAGCATAAGAGTGAAAAAAAGTTAAAAAAACATTTTTTCCCACTCATTTATCATTTAAAAATACTTTTAAAAAAGGTAAGTTTATTTTTAGCCCTGTAAAAAACTTTAATTATTTTTTTCAGAAAATTTAATTTTTGTTTAAAATATTTAATTTATTATAATTTCAACTCATTTTAAAATTGTGATTTAAAAAAAATTTATTTAATGTTTTACAGTGTTTTTGGGGTGATCTCCATTCATATATTTGACAGGTCTATCTGTCAAGTGTATGAAGGGAGATTCCCTTCTCCTATTGGCTCCCCATGGCCCACGTAATCCCAGGGACGTTTGCGAACCGCATGCACCTCTGGGATACGTGGGCCCTGCGCATTTCAAATTGGAGAGGCCCAGGAGCGGAAGTATATGCACCTCGGGAGCACTCGGGTAAGTCCGTAGATTTTTTTCCAGATTGGAGGCCTCCGCACGGAGGAAGCCTCCAATCGGAAAATACGGCCCAATATCCATAGGCACAAAGCCTTCTTTCATTTATTCGGAGGCAGCTCTTGACACTTGGGAGTTAAACAAACAAAATTAAGTTTATTTTCAGATTGTTTGTATTTTCAGATTGTTTGTAATTTTACTATGTACTAACTACCAACAGAAAGAAACTGCTAAGGTTGCTGTTAGTGGTGTTAATGCTGTTCTATAATTTCTGATAAGTGTTTAATGCTGCGATAAACCTTAACAGCAGTGACCTAACCTCACCAGTTTAGCAAATTACAAGAGGAATGATCATATCAACTTTATTTAGTCTGCAAGCTTTTAATATTTTAATCTAATTGTACTATCAGTACTATGAGTCACAATCCAATTGGTTTTCATTACTTCAATCAGGAAATGATTCAATACAATTTTGTGTTATGACAGGATTTGCAATATAAAATGAGAGTTAAGGCATGTGATAGACCGTAAAATATAAGTAAAATTAAAAATAAGGTTAATGTTAATACTTAACGATCAATGGATGAGTTATCGCCTCTTCCATTATTGAGATCAGTGCGTCTGTAATTTTCCAATATTCGCTGGCGGCAGATGAGGTTCCCCACTGTCAGTGCGTACTGGGGAAACTGGCCCCATGGAGCAGACTTAGCAGCAGCAAATATCAGGCTGTTGTCTTAATTCTCAAGTCCTAGGATTCAATTAACTGAGACGTCTGATTCATAGATGCATAACACAGAACCAGTCATTAGAAGTCTAGAAATATCCATGCTAATGAATTGAGATGTTCAAATTCTGATTCATTCTGATGAATTTGCTAGTTTCCTGCTTTCAGGAGCCAGATTAAGGTCCTCACCCATTACTTGAATGGTTAAATCATTGTTGCACTATTTGTCACAAGCATTCTTGCTCCTCCTGGCCCCACAAGGAATGTAAAACACAGTGAAAACAATGTACCTGTTTGTGCCCCATCTAGCCCCAGATCCTTTTCCTGTTATTTTCACCTGGTGGGAAAGCCACAGCAGCTTCCCCACTCAGGCGACCAGGTAAAATTTAAGGAAGGGCCCTGTGGTTTTTGGAAGAAGAGCAGGCTAAAATTCAACACAGTGCCATCATTGAAGGACGTCAACAGGTAAGTCTCCAGGATGATTTTAACTGCCCACTCGTCCGGTTTCCATTGGGCGGGTAGGGTTAAAGTTGCCTCTATTTTAATATTAAGATTTGTTAATGGTTTGAGCTGATTTTTAATCATTCCCCTTTCAATAAGGAGCAAAGTATTTGCATGGCTTCCAGCTAGAGGTGTCCAAGATATGTGGAGACCAGGGGAGGTCCTGGAGTTTTCAGGCTGCCTCGTAAGGGGTAGAAGTTCTGTCTGCCACTTACAAAGCAAATGTTGGCTGGGGGCAGAGCATGGAATGGGCCAGCAATTAAAACTGGTATCTCACCGGGGACCTCAGGGAGAATAGAATGCATAGTGAATATTACCATCAACATACAAACTCACTTACCTCTTCCTGTCCATAGAGGTTGTGAAAGGTACCTGTAAATGCCAAACAAAAAAATATCTCCAAGGGATATAACCAGAGCATTAACACTAAAGTTGCTTCACACTTTTGATGGTGATGTTGGGTGCACTCATTTATTGCCTCTGGTTTCACTAAAGTTCAGGCTGCGATAGATGGTACTCGCGTTGAACTCCAACAGTCAACTCTTTGAACATTCTAAACACAAAGGGATACCACTTGTTTTAATGTGCAAGTAGTCTGTGACCAGCAATAAAAAACATTCTGCATGTTTATGTCAAATTTGCAGGCTGTTGTGATGATGCCGTGGTGCTCAGGAATTCCAGCCTCTTGGCCTATTCTGGGAAGAGAGCCAACTGTCCAGATGGCTTTTGGGAGATAAGGCTTACCCCTGGCATCCATGGATGATAACCCCTCTGAGTGGCAAGAACAGACGCTGAAGCACACGACAACAATGCCATTCCTCAACTCTACTGGTCATTGAGATTATTATACGGATCCTAAAGAGTAGGCCTAGTGGTTGGACAGATCAGGAGGGGCACTGCACTATCCCTCCATAGTGGTAACGTGCTGTGCCCTTCAAGACCTTGTTCATTCTGAAAGATCTGGACATGAAGCCTCCAGAGAAGGTGGCCCCGGCTACTTTGGAGGTAGAAGAGTATGGAATGGAGTCTCATGAGGAATGTTACTCAGAGAATTTGTCATTGTCAGCTGCAAAGAAGATCCATATGTGGATTATTAATAAATCCTCCACCATCAACATCCTGGGTGTGATGAAATATTCCATTCACCACTGCCTGTGACTGAGATCGGTTTCAGTGTCATTTCCCTTCCCCCAGTCCTCATTGTATTGTGTACTGGAATGTGCTGTATTGTATACTGGAATGTGCTGGAATGTGCTGTGTGTAGGGCTCCGCCCATACCTGGCCCCGTTTGTAAGCTAGCTTCAGTCTGGCCTCAGTCTCCAGAAGGAAGACATCTCTCTCTCTTACGTGTTACTTTCTAAGTTAATAAAAGCCTTGTTTTTGTTCTGCTAACTTCGAGTCTCAGAATTATTGAGGCACATCAATTTTATTAACTTATTTTTCAACACTATGGATCAACTCCTGAAACCCGAACGTTTGGATTTGGATCAACATGCTCCGGACGTATCAGCACGCTTCGGACACTGGTTTGAGTGTATGGAATTCTTCCTGGACAATTCCGCAGCCGTCAAAGATGCTACGGACGCTGCGAGGATGAGACTCGGAATTCTGCGGAATTGGGTAAGCCACCGGGTTTACCCCCTCATCCAAGACACCGAGACGTACCTGGCTGCCTGCGACATCTTAAAGGCGCATTACCAGCAGCCTACGAATGAGGTGTATGCTAGGCACCTGCTCGCTACCCGCGCACAGCGACCTGGGGAATCGGTGGAGGAGTTCCTAAGCACCCTGAAAATGCTTGGCAAAGACTGCAAGTGCCGAGATATAAAAGCCGCAGTGTACACTGACGAGCTTGTTCGCGATGCCTTCATCACAGGCCTCAGCTCCACTTACATCCGGCAAAGACTGCTGGAAAAAACGGGGTTGGACCTGAAACAGGCTGCGGACACCGCGCGATCCCTGGATGTGGCCCAGAGAAACTCGGACGCCTACTCTTCAGCCCGCGCCGTCCACGCCGCCACGTGTGCACCGAGGGCGCCGCCATCTTGGAAGGCATCTTCCCCGCCCGACAGCCCGACACCGGCTGGGCCCCGCTCTCCCCCCAGAAGCCCTACGACAGCCGCGACGCGTCAGGGACCCAACTGCTACTTCTGCGGGCAGCCAAAGCACACCAGAAACCTGTGCCCGGCGAAAGGCACCACCTGCTTTAAGTGCGGTAAGAAGGGGCACTTTGGGAAGGTGTGCAGAGGGAACCCCGCCGGAAAACCAACCGCCGGAAAACCCGCCACCGCCGCGCCATGGGAGCGGCCATCTTGGACGCCATCTTGCCCGACCTCGTGGGGTCCGCCATCTTGTGAGCAGACAGCGTGGACGCCATCTTGTATCGATCAGGGCCCTACAGTGGCATCGGTCACAGTGGACCAGACCAGGCCGCACCCGCTATCCAGATCAATGGTGGACATCGAGGTAAACGGGTGCCGGGTTAAATGCTTAATTGACAGTGGAAGCACGGAGAGCTTTATCCACCCAGAACTGGCACAACAACTCTCCCTAAAGGTGGTCCCTACTCAGGGTACCATCTCTATGGCTGATAAAACCCAGACATCGACCATTCTGGGTTACTGCACGGTACAATTGGGCGTTAACGGAACTGTATATGATAATTTTAAAGTATTAATCATGAAGAACCTATGTGCGAGCGTGATCTTGGGCCTGGATTTCCAGTGCAACCACCAAAGCATCACGCTCAAGTACGGTGGGTCCCAGCCGCCCCTCACAGTGTGCGGTCTGGCTACCCTGAAGGTAAAGCCGCCTTCGCTATTCGCGAACCTTACCCCTAACTGCTGGCCAATAGCGACCAAAAGCAGGAGGTACAGCTGGGAGGACAGGCGGTTTATCGCGACCGAGGTAGACAGGCTCCTGAAAGAGCGCATTATTGAACGCAGCAATAGCCCGTGGCGCGCCCAAGTGGTAGTGGTAAGGGGTAGCGAGAAGAAACGGATGGTGATCGACTATAGTCAAACGATCAACAGGTACACCCTACTAGACGCCTACCCGCTACCCCGCATATCAGAAATGGTGAACCAAATCGCCCAATACCGGGTGTTCTCCACCATCAACCTCAAGTCAGCGTACCACCAGCTCCCTATCAGACCAGAGGACCACCCGTACACCGCCTTCGAGGCGAACGGACGCCTCTACCAATTCCTCAGAGTCCCCTTTGGGGTGACGAATGGGGTCTCGGTCTTCCAGAGGGAGATGGACCGCATGGTCGATGACCACCACTTGCAGGCAACCTTCCCCAACCTCGACAACGTCACCATCTGCCGTCACAACCAGCAGGATCACGACTCGAACCTCGAGAGGTTCCTGAAAACCGCACAAAAACTCAACCTCACCTACAACGAGGACAAGTGCGTTTACAACACCACGCGCCTCTGCATACTAGGCAGCGTGGTGGAGAATGGGGAAATCGGGCCAGACCCCGACCGATTGCGCCCCCTACGGGAGCTGCCCCTGCCCAACACTCCCAAAGCCCTGAAAAGGTGCCTGGGGTTATTTTCTTATTATTCCCAATGGGTCCCCAACTACTCCGACAAAGCCCGCCCCCTCTTGAAAGCATCCTCTTTCCCACTCTCTGCTGAGGCCCACGCCGCCTTCAAAAGCATTAAGCAGGATATTGAGCGGGCCACGCTACAGGCAGTGGACGAGAACACTCCATTTCAAATGGAAAGTGATGCGTCTGACTTCGCCTTGGCGGCCACCCTCAACCAGGCGGGGCGGCCCGTAGCTTTCTTCTCGAGGACCCTCCAAGGGCCCGAGATCAGACACTCCTCCGTGGAAAAGGAGGCCCAAGCCATCGTGGAGGCAGTGCGCCACTGGCGCCACTACCTAGCCGGCAAACGCTTCACCCTACTTACCGACCAGCGGTCGGTAGCGTTTATGTTCAATAATAAACAGAGGGGGAAGATTAAAAATGATAAGATTCTTAGGTGGCGGATCGAGCTCTCCACCTTCGAGTACGACATCATTTACCGGCCAGGGGCCCTTAACGAATCCCCTGATGCCCTCTCACGAGGGATGTGTGCCAGCGCCACCGGGGATCGGCTACAGACCCTCCACAACGACCTCTGCCACCCAGGGGTCACGCGGCTGTTCCACTTCATAAAGTCCCGTAACTTACCCTACTCGATTGAGGAAGTTCGGTCCCTGACCAGGAACTGCCGCACTTGCGCTGAGTGCAAGCCTCGGTTCTACCGCCCAGATAGAGCCCACTTAATCAAAGCTACACGGCCCTTTGAGCGGCTCAGCTTAGATTTCAAGGGCCCCCTCCAGTCCGTCGACCGCAATGTTTACTTCCTGAACATTGTGGACGAATACTCCCGGTTCCCATTCGCCTTCCCCTGCCCAGACATGACCAGCGCCACGGTCATTAAATGCCTCAACAGCCTGTTCTGCCTGTTCGGTATGCCGAGCTACATCCATACGGATAGGGGGGCGTCCTTCATGAGTGAAGAGCTACGCCAGTACATGCTGTCCAAGGGGATCGTCACGAGCCGTACCACCAGCTACAACCCCCGGGGTAATGGCCAAGTGGAGCGAGAGAACGGGACAGTATGGAAAGCAGTCACTCTAGCTCTAAGGACCAAGGGCCTCCCTATCTCCCGCTGGCAGGAAGTCCTCTCGGATGTGCTCCATTCAATACGGTCGCTATTGTGTACGGCCACTAATACCACGCCTCATGAACGAATGTTTGTCTTTCCCTGGAAATCCACCTCAGGCGTATCCATGCCGTCATGGCTCTCCACCCCAGGTCCGGTACTCGTGCGAAGGCATGTGAGGGGCCACAAGACGGACCCTCTCATGGAGCCAGTACACCTACTCCACGCCAACCCCCAATACGCATATGTCCAGCACGCCGACGGAAGGGAGGACACCGTGTCCATAAAAGACGTCGCCCCAGCCGGCATCGACAACAACCACGGCAATAGTGGCAACGACGATCACAGCAACTCTTACCCACCCACTACTCTTTCATCACCCCCGGAAGAACACCGACCAACGGCACCCCCACCAACTACCCCTCCAACAACCCTGGCGGTACCCCCGGCAGAGACCCAGGAGGCTACCGGGGACACCCAGCCGACACCCGCGGCACCGCAACAGCCACGTCGGTCGCAGAGGACTATCAAACCCCCGAACAGACTAAATCTATAGAAGGGGTGAATGTGATGAAATATTCCATTCACCACTGCCTGTGACTGAGATCGGTTTCAGTGTCATTTCCCTTCCCCCAGACCTCATTGTATTGTGTACTGGAATGTGCTGTATTGTATACTGGAATGTGCTGTGTGTAGGGCTCCGCCCATACCTGGCCCCGTTTGTAAGCTAGCTTCAGTCTGGCCTCAGTCTCCAGAAGGAAGACATCTCTCTCTCTCTTACGTGTTACTTTCTAAGTTAATAAAAGCCTTGTTTTTGTTCTGCTAACTTCGAGTCTCGGAATTATTGAGGCACATCACTGGGTATTGTCATTGACCTGAAACGCAACAGGTCCAGCCACATAAGTGCCATGGCTACTAGAGCAGGTCAGAGGCTGGGTATTCTGCGGCAAGTGACTCACCTCCTGACTCCCCAAAGCCTCTCCACCACCGACAAGGCACAAGTCAGGAGTGTGGTGGAATACGATCCACTTGCCTGGATGAGTGCAGCTCCAACAACACTCAAGAAGGTCGACACCATCCAGGACAAAGCAATCTGCTTGATTGGCACCCCAGCCACCACCTCAAATATCCACTCCCTCCCCCACCGGCAAACCGTGGCTGCAGTGTATACTATCTATAAGATGGACTGCAGCAACTCTCCAAGACTTCTTCGACCGCACCTCCCAAACTGCCGACCTCTACCATCTCAAAGGACAAGGGCAGCGGGTGCATGGGAACACCATCACCTCTAGGTTTCCTCCCAAGTCACACACACCTGACTTGGATGTATATCACCATTCCTTCATCGTTACTGGGTAAAGATCTGGAACTCCCTACCTAACAGCACTATGGGAGTAACTGCAATGGTTCAAGAAGAAGGCTCACCACCACCTTCTTGGGGCAACTAGAGAGGGGCAATAAATGCTAGCCTTTTTAGCGATGCCCATAGCTCGAGAGGAAATATATTTCTTAAAAATGCACTGTTTAAGTATCTCCCTTTGTCACCACTGCCATTTCTTAATTTCTGCTGTGTTTAGGTTAAGTCCAAACCTTCAATGTAGAACAGAGCAAAGGCGGGTAAATGGAGTTAAGATACAGATCAACTATGCTGTAATTGAATGGCGGAACAAGTTCAATGGGCTGAATGGCCTACTCCTGTTCCTGTGTTCCTTAGAACCTTACTACAAATCATACCTCTTTTCCCATAATAGACCCTGCAAACCACTGTAAACGCTGAACACCTGCGCAACAAAAAAGTGAATCTCTTTTATTACAAAGTTTATAAGTATAAAAATTATACAGGCTACTCCTTCTTCACACTGTGTTTTCCCTGAATGTATCTCCTGTAAGACGTTCTGATTGTCTGACAGTTTATAGAGTTCAGACCCATGGAACAGACAACACAAAACCCAATGAATCTATGAAACTTCTTTTACTTAAAAATCAGCAAGAGGTTACAAGTAATTACCAGAATACAAACTGTACTCAATTCAAGTACTTATCACAAGCAAGCATCTAAAATCATTCACTTTAATCTCAGGTGATCTAAGCAAAACCACATATATGCTATTCACCAGATGAGAGGTCAATTCAATCATGACGAGACGTATGACTAACTTTAATTGGCAACTGACCAGGTCACCATCGGCTATAGCCCCGAATGTCAGTGTCCAATGACACTAGTATCCCAAAACTTGGTAACTCGCCCACAGCATTCATGTTTCACACTGTGGGTAATGTTGTTTTCCTCTCCCTCTCTCTCTCTCTGTTTTGACACAATTGTTCACCAAGGCCAGACTCCAAGGACTGGAGAGAGAGTCATTGGTCTCGATTTTCCAAGCCCCGAGGAGGCGGGCATGGAGGTGGGACAGCACGTAAAATCGGAGAAATTGGGGGCAGGTGGCAAACCCACCCCCATCCCGCCTCCGTGCCCTTTTGCTAGGAGGCAGGAAGATGTGTAGCTTCGGGTCCCGTCTCCTGGAGGTGGGAAGGGATTTTAATCCTTTTAACTGCCTGTTAACAGGTAGTTAACAGGCAGAAAAAGGGATTAGTGCCATTTTACCTTCACAGGTGAAGGCTTCCCGACCTCGGAGAACCCCGCTGGAGATGTGGAGGAGGTCTGCGGTGGTCGGAGGCACCTGGAAGTAAGGTGTAGAGGTGAGCGATGGGTGCAAGTGTGGAGTGGTAAGTATGCAAGGTGCGTGATAAGTTTAAAAAAGTGTTCACTTACCTTTTTTTACTTCTGTAGCCTTTAGCCGTGCTGGATCGGGAGAGCGGACATCCACCTTGTCAATTTCAGGTAATGGCTGATGGACCCTCCGATCCATCAGACATCTGAAATTTACTTATTTTCAATGTTTTTTCAGCCCTCACCACAAAAATGAATCAAACTCAAGAGAATGTCAGTGTTTGACAGCTTCACAGAGCTGTCAAACGCTCTCATTTCTTCTTTCAAGAAGTCGTGACAGATAGCACGTCTGACGTTGATGTGACCTGTCAGTGAATTCCCCCAAATTGGCCTGCTGAGCCTGCCGGGCGGGCTTAGCAAGCTCAATCAGGGGAAAATCCCTCTGAATGGTCAGGCGAGGATGGAGGCGGGACATTGACACGACAAGCAGCAGTCCCGCCTCCAAGTCGCCTCCATTGACAAAATCCAGCCCATTGTTTTCCACATCTGCAGGATTGTTGACTCGCGGTTCTCACAGAATTTTCAAGATCTTATCTTCTGAAGGAAAAGTACCAGCACATCACTTATTTTGCCCTCTTGCCCTCAAAGCTTGTCGGTACATTTGGTCACTTTTAGATTCAGTCAAATGGAAATTCAGTCAAGTTTACCATGACAGTGTTACACTCCTATTCTTGTGTTTCTTCTGGGTCAACCTAAGGCCTGTATCGAAGAGGTGGTCGACTTTATCTCTGGTGCAAAAGGCTAATGGGATTGGGGTGATTCTCCTTTTGTGACTGCTCAGTTCTGGAAACAACCTGTTGTTGGCTGCATCTCTTGGCCATCTGCCTTGGCAGCCTGGTGTTGCCTTCTTCATGCCAGTTGAGCAGAGCTCTGAGGTGATAGGCACGATACCTTGTATCTTCTGCAGCCTAGATAAACAGAAGGCTCATGCAAGTCAACTCCAAACATTGTCATTCTACTCATCTCTAGGTCAGTGTATACACTAAGCACAGGTTTTGTGCATTTCTTTCTGTCTCCTCACAGTCACAGAAATCACAGAAACCACACAGTGCAGATAGAGGCCATTTTGGCCCATCGAGCCTGCACCGACACATATCCCACCCGATCCCCGTAACCCCTACACCAACACATATCCCACCCTATCCCCATAACCCCACGTATTTAATCCCCCTAACACTAAGGGTCAATTTATCATAGCCAATCAACCTAACCCGCACATCTTTGGACTGTGGGAGGAAACCGGAGCACCCGGAGTAAACCCACGCAAACACGGGGAGAATGTGCAAACTCCACACAGACAGTCGCCCGAGGCTGGATTCGAACCCGGGTCCCTGGCGCTGTGAGGCAACAGTGCTAACCATTATGCCACAGTGGACCTTTCCTCTGGCTGCTCCTGCAGTTGAAGACATTCTTAAAAAAAATCATAGATATTCTCAGGTTAGATATCTATGGCTTTCAATCCAAGCTGCTAGTCTATTGCTGTTCTTCTCAGTGGCTGCATATTTCCAACACCACAAGCACAGCACTCCTGTTTTATACAGGACTGGTCCTGCCTCCACATCAGTGAGTATTTAAATTGGCTGACCCTGGGAATTATGATGGAAATCGGTGCTACATTGCATCAGCGGGCAGAAATGCTGCCTCTGGAGTGCAAAAACATCATAAATGACCCTGTGGATTTTTGGGACCTGTGTCTTTAGTTTATCGCTGTGCAGTATCAGAAATAATGAAAAGACTTCAGTGTGTTGTTTGACATATATGGGACTTTGGCAACTTGCATTTTCATTTATGCATCATTATTTTAATAAAAAGAAATGCTGAGAAACTAAAACCTCCCAGTGGATAATATGGCAGGAGGTGTCGATTCATCTGATGGATGATTATTGTTCATAACATTCTGATTGATTCAGAGTCCAACTACAGATTCTTAATCTGTATCATTGCAATTATGAACCGATCACAAACTCCCAACAAAGACAATCCATCAAGGGGATCATCAATAGTGCTTCTAGGACAAGGGAAACATTGCAGTTTCTCAACTAATTAGCAATTCAAAGTGGAATGATTGATGATCTTGGAAACTTTACAATACATAGTAAAATTAATGACAAACAAAAAAGCATTGCTGCTATATCTATCTACATCTATATATATAAATCAGTACTTCTGTCTGTCTGTCTGTCTGCCATTCTGTCTGTCATCGCCTGTGCGTCTGTCGGGCTATGCGCTCGAAAGTTACAGGGCGTACCTACGCGCACGTTACCTCCAAAGAAAGCTTACGCTTCTGAGACGGTTTTAAGCGTATTTACGTTTCGGCCGGGCTAAAATCCCACCCACGGTATCCCATAAACCTTCAACGTTCCACTCATTAGCATCTCATTATCCGCTCATTAGCGACAGAGTGACCTCGAGCTCGACCAATCGTACGCCGGGTTGCTGGCGTGTGCCGCCGGGCCAATCGGTCCGTGTGTGGCCGGGCCTCATCATTCTGAACCGAGGTGAGTCGCCACCATCTTGATTCCAAACTTTTCCTTTCTTTTTCCCGCTTTCTGCGTCTTAAAACAAAAACGTTGCTTTTAAAACACCTAGGGCTAGATTTTCAGTTGCTTGCGCCAGCAGTTAGCGCCTTAAGAGAAGTGATTTCCGGGCGCTATGCGTGTAGCGCCCGGGCGCAGCGCAGTTTGCGCCCCGCCCCAAATTAAGTTGCCCGTTAGCGCCGGCGCAAAGTTTAGCGCCCGCCCGGATGCGCGCGCAGAAAATGACGTCACATCCTCGTGCAACGCCCTTTGGCCGCCCCGATTCCAAACTTCAGTCGGACCGCCCCATTGTGCGGCGGGCGGCCGGAGCGTTTGGAAAAAGGAACGCAACACAACCAGCGCGGGCCCCGGGGGGCGCTAATTAAAGGGAACGTCCTCTCCAGTATAAAGGCCATCCTTTTTTCAGAAAACAGTCTTGTGCAACGCATTTCTGGAGACACAACAAGGAGGATAGCTAACTGGTTTCAAGCAGCAAGAGCCAGGTATTTTTGGACTCAGGCAACAGCGCTGCAAGTGGCCATTTGGAAATTAGAGTGTTTGCCAGGATTTGATGGGGGTTGCATGGGGTGCCAACGCGGAGCTGCAGCTCCATGTCCGTAGGGCTCGCAGACGCATTGTGAGAGGGGCAGCCCTGGCTAGAGGCAGAGGGGGCTACAGGCGTCGGCCACGCAGGCCTTACCCAGTCAGGCTATACCGCCAGCAGCGCTCCTACCTAAACATGAGTGCCGCGCGATGTGTTAAAAGGCTCCGATTCCGAAAGGGGGTGATTGCAGAGATCTGCCACCTGCTTCGCCGAGATCTGCGGCCAAAGCTCAGGTGCAGGACGTCTCTGTCGGTGGAAGTGAAGGTGACGGTGGCATTGAACTTCTATGCCACCGGCTCCTTCCAATACGCTGCTGGGGACATAGCAAACATCTCCCAGTACGGCGCGCATCGCTGCATCCGCCAGGTGACCGAAGCACTGTTCAGAAGGAGAAGCCAATTCATCTCCTTCCCCATGGCCCTGGAGAGCCAGCATCAGCGCGCATTGGGATTTTCCAGACTCGGGGAATTCCCCTTGGTGCAGGGCGCCATTGACTGTACGCATGTGGCTTTGCGGGCCCCTCTGGAGCATGGCGAGCAGTATCGCAACAGGAAGGGCTACCATTCTCTGAATGTGCAGCTGGTCTGTGACCACAAGCAGCGCATCATGGCAGTCAATGCCAGCTTCCCAGGCAGCAGCCACGATGCCTTTATCCTGCGGCAGAGTACTGTGCATGACATGTTCCAGGCACAGCCTCCCCCAAGAGGATGGCTACTCGGGGACAAAGGCTATCCTTTGTGCACCTGGCTCATGACCCCGCTCCGCGCGCCCAGGACCGCTGCTGAAGAGGCCTACAACGAGAGCCATCAAACCACCCGCAACATCATCGAGCTAACTATTGGGGTCCTCAAGCAGCGGTTCCGCTGCCTTGATCGCTCCGGAGGAGCTCTCCAGTATTCGCCGGACCGGGTCTCCCAATTTGTGGTGGTTTGCTGCATGCTACACAACCTGGCTATTCGCAGGACTCAGGCACTGCCACCTGACGTTGGACCAGCACCTCAGGAGGAGGAGCAGGAGGAGCATGAGGAGGAGGAGGAGGAGGAGGAGCAGGAGTACGTTCCCAGGAGGGAGCGACCAGGGCCAAGGGCCACACGACGCCACCTTATTACACGGTACTTCTAAGCCCCCTGTCAGGGAATGGCCAGGGGCCATGAGGGAAGATGAATGCAGCCGCTCCGCAAGCCCTCAGCCGGTGAAGCCAACAAACACTAAGAAGAACAACCATGGAGACTGCATGAATAAAGATAATTTTTTATTAAACAAAAATGAAAAGCCCTTCCCACATGAATCCCCAAAAACCATAAACGGGCCCCACAAAAAGCCCAACAAACGACTCACTCCCACAAACTGGGGAGGAGCCACTCCACCTTTATTGAAACCGGGCCTCAACGTCGGCCTAACGCAAAAAAAAAGCCCTCCAAAAGCACAACCATGGGCAAAATAAAGATGGCCACCGCCATATTAAAGGAAAGCTGGCCACACCCTCTACTGAGTGGCCCGCGAGGGCGAGACCTTGGCCAGCATTTTGCCTCCCCTGCCCTGCCTGCTGCTCCTTCGCAAGCTCTGCCCAGTGGCTGCTGCGAGGCTGGGGGAAGGCGCCTGAGGCTCAGATGCCCTTCCGCCAGATGCCGCTGGGGGGCGGCCTACACGGCGTTTGGGCCTCGAGGGGCCGTCTCCTGAGTGGCGCACCTGAGCCTGGCCACCATCAGCTGCAGCCGCTTGCCCTTGATGCCCCAGAGGGGGAATGGCGGCGACGGATGGCGCAATGTGGGCCAGCTGGCGTCTGGGATGCGCTGGCTGGTGCTGTGGCACGGTGGCACTCGGCCGGGCCCGCACTGCAGGATCCGCAGCAATCAGCCGACGGCCGGCTTGCTGGGATGGTCCAGCGCGGCGCCTGCCCTGGCGATGCCTGCCTGAGACAGCGCGTGTGGCAGCAGTGAGTGGCCCTGTGGTCCTGGTGTGCGCGCGCATCACATCCGCCAGGGTCTTGACGGCATCAGTTAGCATGCGGCCAGTCGCGGCAGTTGCTGCCCCGAACTCGCGCACACTGGTCGCCAGCGACTCGATGGCCTCAGGCATGCGCCCCACCACGCTCATGAGCTCCGTGTGGCGCCGGTCCGAGTCGTCGGCCATCTGATCGAGCTTCCGCACCTCCTCCGAAGTGAAGGTGTCCGGACTGGAGTCGCGACTCTCCCGCTGGGGAGGAGGGGGCCGAACTAGGGGACCCTTGCCGCGTTGGTGACGGCGAGTGTGCCGAGCAGCAGCACTCCCCTCTGATCCTTCCCCCCTTTGGGGGGAAGGCCGCGGGCCACGCGCACGGCTGCTGGGTGGCTGGACGCCACTGGTCCCAGAAGCTGCATTGCCCTGCGACAGTTCCTCCAGGCACTCGTCCAGTGAGGAGGTGTCGAGCATTTCCTCCTCTCCTGCGGGACGTGACTGTTCCCCCGAAGGTCCGGCTTGCTCCTCCTCCTCCTCCTGGTTGGAGGTGCTGTCACTGGCAGCCTCAGGGTCCTGGTCGTCACCAGCTGAAAGCAGGAATGCACAAGAGTAGCTTCAGAGTGAGGAGACGGCGTCAGCGAGGGAGTTAGGACTGGTGGGATTCAGCGCATTGGTGGGACAGTGGCAAAGGAGGTAGCTCGGATGGGCCAGTGCGACGCGAGAGGGCCAAAAGGCGAGGTCCTTACCATTGCCGGGCAGTGGAGGGTCGGATACACCGCACGCTGTGGGGACAATCACACGTGCTCCCATGAGCACACACACGCGCTCCTCCAGCCGAGTGAGCTTCTGCAGCTTGGCGCGGCCACCCCTGGCACGGGCCTGGCGATTAAACGCTACTTTAGCCTGCAAGAGAAAGGACGGGCTGTAAGTGCGCAGTGAAGCCCTGATGTAGTGTGCACTGCCTCCCATGGTGGAATAGCTTGGACAGAGTGAAGCCCTGATGTAGTGTGCACTGCCTCCCATGGTGGAATAGCTTGGACAGAGTGAAGCCCTGATGTAGTGTGCACTGCCTCCCATGGTGGAATAGCTTGGACAGAGTGAAGCCCTGATGTACTGTCCACTGCCTCCCATGGTGGAATAGCTGGGCCAAAGTGTAGAGTGCCGAATGGCCATTTGATGCTCATGACTGTCCCAATGCTGCTGGCTGAGGGCTGGCCAAAAGGACTTTCAGGTCCCTTTGCCCATCATGTCAGGTGTACATGCAAGAATGAGGAGGAGACTGGAAAGGCTACTCACCCTCACAATCCTGGTCAGATCGTTGTATTTCTTACGGCATTGTGTGTGGGTCCTGGGGGCCTCGCCGGTGAACGTCACCCTCTGGGCGATCTGCTTCCAGGCTTTGGTGTAGTCGTGGTGGGTTGGATTCCTCCCACTCTCTGGAAACAAGATCTTGCGCCTCACCTCCAGAGCTGTGACCATTATGTCCAGATCACCCTCTGAGAAGCGCAGGGCACGCTGACGGGCCTTCTCTGGCGTTGCCATGACTCCCTGGGGCTGAGCAGTAGTGTTGAGGCCTCTTTGCAAGGCTGCAGTGTGCAGGGCGTGGCAGCAGACCAATTCGTCCCTTCCCCCTTTAAGAGCTGGTCGGCACCACGGGGTCTGCTGTCAGTGCAAAAATGACCGCACCCGTGCTGCGCCCCGCCTGGGCGCTATCCCTCTGGACCGCCGGCTTAGCGCCTAAAGAGAGTAGTGGAACGCCTCTTTTAGCGCTCCACCAACCTCTTAGGGCGAAGCCACTGAATTCCCGGCAACGGGGCGCTACTTTGGGGCGGGCGCTAACTTCGGGCGGGCGCTAAGGTTAGCGCCCCAAAACTGCCTATACTGAAAATCTAGCCCATATTGTTTTAAAAAAAAATGATTTAGAAAGTAATTAACTTATCTAATCTCATTAATTTTCTTACCTTTCCCCGTTTTTCCAGGTAGGCCTAGAAGCCTCGGCGTCTCCTCCGCACCCACGCCCGAGCTAGGCACCTCCCGGCCCCACTCGAAGGCTGGAGGGCCGAGCCTCAGCCCAGCGCCGCTAGGGTGCGCGCGCAGCAGGAGCTGAGGCGCGCTGTCTCTCTCTGGCTCGGCCGGGGGGCGGGGCTTGCTGACCGTCAAGCGTTACCCTGGCAACCCCGGCCGGCCGTCTCGCACAGCCGCAATCGGCGGTCTTCGCCTCGGGGGGGGGGGGGGGGCCGCGACCCTCGGGGGGGGGGGCCGCGAGCGCAGCAGGAGCAGCTGAGACGCGGCGTCTCTCTCTCTCTCTCTGGCTCGGCCCGGGGGCGGGGCTTGGTCAGCGTCACGGTTACCCTGGCAACCGGGCCCGCCGGCCGAGCCAGAGAGAGACGCCGCGTCTCAGCTCCTGCTGCGCGCACAATCGGTGGTCTTCACTTCGGGGGGCGGGCTGCGACCCTGGGGGGCCCCTCCGCCCTCCCTCCCTTCCCCCCCACCCCCTTTTTCCCCCCTTTACCCCCTCCCCCTCCTCCCTCTCTTTCCCCTACCCTCCCCCCACCCCTCTCCTCCCTCTTTTCCCCCCACCCCCTCCTCCCCCCACCCCCTCCTCCCTCTCCTCCCCCCACCCCCTCCTCCCTCTCCTCCCCCCACCCCCTCCTCCCTCTCTTCCCCCCACCCCCTCCTCCCTCTCCTCCCTCTCTTCCCCCCACCCCCTCCTCCCTCTCCTCCCCCCACCCCCTCCTCCCTCTCCTCCCCCCACCCCCTCCTCCCTCTCTTCCCCCCACCCCCTCCTCCCTCTCTTCCCCCCAGTCGCTCTCTCTCTTCCCCCCAGTCGCTCTCTCTCTTCCCCCCAGTCGCTCTCTCTCTTCCCCCCAGTCGCTCTCTCTCTTCCCCCCAGTCGCTCTCTCTCTCTCTTCCAACAACAACATGCCCTCGAAAAAGCCTCGGCACCGCCGGGCACTTCAGCTAGTCTATATATATATAAATCGGTACATCTGTCTGTCTGTCATTCTGTCTGTCATCGCCTGTGCGTCTGTCGGGCTATGCGCTCGAAAGTTACAGGGCATACCTACGCGCGCGTTACCTCCAAAGAAAGCTTACGCTTCCGAGACGGTTTTAAGCGTGTTTACGTTTCGGCCGGGCTAAAATCGCGCCCGCGGTATCTGAAAAACCTTCAACGTTCCGCTCATTAGCATCTCATTATCCGCTCATTAGCGACAGAGTGACCTCGAGGTCGACCAATCGTACGGCGGCTTGCTGCCGCGTGCGGCCGGGCCCTCCTACGGTCGAGTGACGGGACGATTGACCAATCCTACGCTTTGGTCACCTGATGGTCGACCAATCGGTGCGTGTGTGGGCGGGCCTTATCGTTCTGAACTGAGGTGAGTAGCCGCCATCTTGCTTCCATTCTTTTTCCTGCTTTCTGTGTCTTTCTTTTCAAATATACATTTCCAGCAAAATAAAATTCAATTTATTAAATTCTTTTAAAATAAATCACTCATTTGTAAATATTTTATCTCACCTGAACATTCTTTTTCCTACCTTTGCCCATTTTTTTCTTAGGCCTGAAAGCCTGGGCTTTTCTTGCCCAGCCAGGCCCGAGCTAGGTAACTGGGCTGCTGCTAAGCTCCTCACCACCCCCCCGCCACATTACCCGGGGCTACGGCGTCAGCCATGAGGGTCAGGGTGCGCGCGCAGCAGGAGCAGGTGAGACTCTGTTCCGCGCTCGGCTCAGGCCTCGGAGAGCGCGGCTCTCGGCAGTGCGGGGCGGCAGTGTTACCGGGCATGGCCGTCTCTCTCTCTCTTTGTGTCTCTCTCTCTCTCTCTCTCTCTCTCCCCAACAACATGCCCTCGAAAAAGCCTCGGCACCGCCGGGCACTTCAGCTAGTGTCTGTCTGTCTGTCTATATATATATAAATCGGTACTTCGGTCCTTCTGTCTGTCATCGCCTGTCGGGCTATGCGCTTGAAAGTTACAGGGCGTAGCTACGCGCGCGTTACCTCCAAAGAAAGCTTACACTTCCGAGACGGTTTTAAGCGTATTTACTTTTCGGTTGGACGAAAGTTGTTCGCGCCTTATGCAAAAAACCTTCAAAATTAAACTCATTATCTGCTAGCATTGATTGACTGACGTCAAGGTTCCACCAATCCTGTTCCGTCACGATTAACCAATCCTACAGTACGGTCCCCTGATGGTTGGCCAATACCGGTGTGTGTGTGGGCGGGACTATTCGTTTTTATCTCAGGGATGTGGCAGCCATTGTTTCACTACCAGCTCTGTTCAGCTTCCAGCTCAAATGACTTCAGCTTCCAGCTAAAACTACTTTGAAAGTTAGTATCTCTTTTAAAAATAACACAAGATTTACCAAAAAACGTTTTATAAGTACTTTCACTTTCATTTTTCAAGCTTTTAAAAAGGTAGACAGACAGGGACACAGACAGGGCCCTAGACAGGGACACAGACAGGGCCCCAAAGCCTGGCACTCGATTTAAACCACCTGCCCCAAAACAGCCCTGGCAACGCCGGGCTCTCCAGCTAGTATAGTAATATGTTAACAAGAACATCTGCTCAAGATATTGGTTTAAAATTATTTAGCATATATACATTAAAATATTACAATAGTCTTAACTTGCACAAAGATGTGTTTTGATTGCTAAAATGTAATTTTGAATTCTATTTCTATTAGCATTTAACCAGTGCTGGGGAATCGGAGCTATTCTAAGTCACATAATCACAAGTTAGCTCCAATGAAGAAGACCCTACAGGGCATGTAAATTCATCCTTCCAGAATACCAGCTGTACAGTTTTCCCATTACAAGATCTAGCTGTTGATAAATTAATCCAGGATCCTGGATTCAACCACCTTTCCTAAAAATCCATTCTAGGTGTTGGTTACCCTCTGTGTAAAAAACAAACCTCCTGGCCTGTGTCCTAAACTTGCCCTTTTACCTTCTTATCCTGCTGCCCTGATATGTCTGAAAGTATTGTTCTGGGGTTAATTTCCTTATCCCATTAAATATTTATATACCTCTATAATGTGCTCTCAGAGACATCTCTTTTCAAGATTGAAGAGCCCTAGTTTATTCTATTGGCCCTCATAGGTCATCTCTCTGCAGCAGGAATCAACCCTTTGCTCTTCTGTGCACTGCTGCTAGGCCTAGATGGTACCCTTATTCCAAGCCAACCAATAATATACACAATATTCCAAGTGTGGCCTGACCTGGGAACTGTACAGTTTCAACATAACTATTAGCGATTTGAACTTAACTGATTTGGCAATATAACCCAGTAACCTACCTGCTTTTTTTATTGCCATCACCCACTGCTTGGACATGATGAGCAACTAATCAACTAACACGTAAGCCTCTTTCAACTTCCCCTTGAAATGCTTTATCATATCCATGGAGTATGCATATCTCTTATTTGAATTTGTCAGTTGTGAACTTCATTTACCACTTACCAGCCCAGTATATATACTGTCCAGCAATCTTGGTAAGATCTTGGTTGCCCCTTAGTTCACAGTCAGCCCTGGGAGATTTATTGGTTACTGCTCCCTCAGTTTATCTGGAACTTCTGTTTTGATAGTATCAAAATCTCAGAACACACATATGTTTGATGTTATATAGTTTGCAGTGTCTTTCCTAGTAAAAAAAAACTTTGAAGAAGTAGTCATTCAAGATGTATACTATATGTTGTTTATCCTCATGATCAATTTTATATGTATCCCTTAGGGTTTTAACTTATTTCTTGAATATCCACTTGCTGTTCTAGTATCTAAAGAATGTTTTGTATATTGTGCATCTGCTGCCACATCCCTTTCCACCTCTCTTGGCATCCCAATCTCTTTGACCTGCTTGAGTGTGTGATTGTCAGTCAGCAGGGTAGGGGGAACCAAGAGGACATAGCGAAGGAGGTCCCACAGACACTGGTCCTATCCAACAGCTACGATGTACTTGGTACCTGTGAGGATAAGGATGAAGGCTGCAGGGAGGATGCTAACCATGGCACCATAGAGTATGGGACAGTCCAAGGGGGGAGGATCATAATAGAATTGTTGTAGTTATAGGGGATTCTATATTTAGGGGGATAAATAGCATCCTCTGCAGTGCTGACCAAGAGTAGAGGAGGTTGTGTTGCAAGGGTAAAGCATATCACAGAGCAACTAGAGAGGAATTTGGAAAGGGAGAGGGACGGCCCAGTTTCCGTGGTCCCTGACAGGACCAATGACATAAGGAAGAACAAGGAAGAGGTCCAGCTAAGGGAATATCAGAGGTTAGGAACTAAATTAAAAAGCAGGACCTCACAGGTGGTAATCTCAGGATTACTATCTGAGCCACACGCTAATTGGCATAGAGACAGACAGATGAGGAATGCATGGCTGAAAGATGGTGTGGGAAGGAAGGATTCCATTTCATGGGACACTGGCACCAGTGCTGGGACAGAAAGGAGCTGTACCGTTGGGGCGGGCTCCACCTGAACTGGAAGGGGACCATAGTTCTAGTGAAAAGGCAAAATAGTGCTGTGGATAGGGCTTTAAACTAATAAGATTGGGGGAGGGATATGGTAGAAATAAGATAAGCCTCAAGATAAAAGAAACAGGAGATGATAGTAAAGGAATAAAGATAACATAAATGGTCAGGGAACAAATACAGTTATAGAAGAGAATTATAAAAAAGCTGTCAAAATTAAAGTGAGAGGAGTGACTAATAAAACAAATTAAATTACCTTTACAGGAATACACACAGAATCTGAAATAAAATGGGAGTACAGGAGGCAATAATTCGTACTGAAGAATTGATATTAGTAGGTATAAATGAAATGTGGCTAGACAAAGAACAGGACTGGCATTTAAATATTGCAAGTTATTGTAGTGTATGTACCTTTAAGGGGAGAACTACTTTTTACAGCTCCTGTATACTGTAGTACCGGCAGTGATCACACCTGTATATAAACCCTGAGTAGGGATCTGTATGTTTGGTTTTAGAGTAGCCCTCATCCAGTAAATATCTGTTGATTGTTCCCTGCAGTCTCGTGTCTAGTTATTGAAGGACACACAACATCAAAATACACAGATCTAACATTGGCGACGAGGCAGATTTGAACCTACCTGCAACTCTGCATTACCTCCCAGGGATTCGCTCCTAGAGAACAGTGGAAGAAAGTTGAGGCCAGAAGCACGGGCGTCGACCACGAGCAACCGCCCAGTCATCCAGCGGAGATTTGAGCATCGCAGGGGAGGCTGTTGAGAGCTGGGCTTGGTTCTCCAGTCACGGTGGTCCAGCGAAATGGGCTGGCAACAGGTACGGCGCAGACCCTACCCGGACAGCGGCGGCTAGAGCCGACCGACGGCACAGAAAAGGCCGAGCAGCGTCGATGGGAGAAGAGAGAGGGTAGAGCGCACAGGGCGCAGCCGGTGTTCAGGACCGAACGGCGTCGACGGGAGAAGAGAGAGAGGCGCAAAGGAAAACATGCAGAGCGCAGCCGGTGTTCAGGGGACGAGCAGAGTCAGCGGGGAAGAAAGGGAAATGTGCAGAGCGCAGCCGGTGTTCAAGGGCCGAGCAGCCGCAGCGGAGAAGAAGGGAGAGCGCAGGAAACGCCATTTTGAGCCACAGCAGAGAAGGGAGAGCGCGGAAAACGCCATTTTGAGCCGCAGCGGAGAAGAAGGGAGAGCGCGGGAAAACACCATTTTGAGCCGCAAGAAGAAGGGAAAGCATGGGAAAACACCATTTTGAGCCAGTCTAACCACACCCAAGGATGCCGAAGAGTGGCAGTATTACAGTGTTCGACAATGAAGTCGAAGATTGGACGACATATGTCGAATGCATAGAAGTGCACTGCAAGGCAAATGAAGTGCCAGATGAGAGGAAAGCGCTGGTATTGTTGAATTCCATGGGTGCAAAAACGTATGGCTTACTGCGAAACCTAGTATATGGGCGGATAAATGGCAGATGCACTATAATGTGGACAAGTGCGAAGTTATCCACCTTGGGTGCAGGAACGGGAGGGCAAATTATTATTTAAATGGCAATAGATTGGGAGAGGGGGAAGTACAGAGAGACCTGGGTGTTCTTGTACACCAGTCACTGAAGGCGAGCATGCAGGTGCAACAGGCGGTCAAGAAGGCAAACGGTATGCTGGCCTTCATAGCAAAAGGGTTAGAATACAGGAACAGGGATACCTTGCTGCAGCTGTACAGGGCACTGGTGAGACCACACCTCGAGTACTGTGTACAGTTTTGGTCGCCTCATCTGAGGAAGGATGTTCTTGCCATGGAGGGGGTGCAGCGGCGATTCACCAGGCTGATACCAGGAATGGCGGGAATGACCTATGAGGAGAGACTATGTAGTTTAGGGATGTACACACTGGAGTTTAGAAGATTGAGAGGGGACCTCATAGAAGTGTATAAAATTCTGACAGGTCTAGACAGACTGGATGCAGAAGGAATGTTTCCCTTGGCGGGTGAGAACAGAACTAGAGGACATAATTTAAGGATAAGGGCTAAACCATTTAGGACAGAGATGAGGGGGAATTTCTTCACTCAGAGAGTGGTGAACCTGTGGAACTCATTGCCACAGAGGGCAGTGTACGCCAGCTCATTAAATATATTTAAGAGGGAATTAGATATATTTCTACGGGCAAAAGGGGTTAAGGGTTACGGAGAGAAGGCGGGGACGGGATACTGAATTAAAGGATCAGCCATGATCTCATTAAATGGCGGAGCAGGCACGAAGGGCCGAATGGCCTACTCCTGCTCCTATCTTCTATGTATCTATGTATCTAGTAACCCCAGAGAAGCCAGTGGAAAAGGATTTTGGAAACATAGTGTCAATCCTACAGAACCACTTAAACCCCACACCACTGCTGATAGCAGAAAGATTTAAGTTTCACAAAAGGAACCAGCATAAAGATGAAAGTAATGCTGAGTATTTAATGGAACTGTGCAAGCTATCGAAACACTGCCAGTTTGGAATGGGACTAGCAGATAGGTTAAGGGACAAGTTTGTGTGTGGGCTTCAAAGTGAAGGAACCCAGAAATGGCTTCTATCAGAAAAGGATCTTACGCTGGACAAGGCTTTCAGCATGGCAGTATCACACGAAGCAGCCGCACAGGGCGCTGCAGAGATACAACGGAGACCGCAAGAATATGGCACAAATGAAATGTCATACGGAACAGTGAAGTGCTATCGCTGCGGCAGAACAACACACGACCATAATGATTGCTGGTTTAAGAACAAAGTGTGCAGACAGTGTGGAAAAGTAGGACACATAGCAAGAGTCTGCAGGTCGGGAAAGAAAACCAGCAGCAAGAAATCTCCACAGGAGAAGTACAAGAAGGTACATAAGGTGACGGAGAGTAGTTCAGATGAACAGAAAAGTGATACAGACTCCGGAAGCAAGGAGCTGGGTTGTCTGAAACTACATAAGGTGATCCAAACGGAGGATCACCAAACTATCTGGGTCACGCTCAAGATAGCTGGAATCCAAGTGAAAATGGAATTGGACACAGGACCAGCCCTAACAGTCATAAACCGAAGGGACTACAAGCGGCTATTCTCACATATACCCTTGAGAGATACAGAAATTGTCTTGAAGACGTACACGGGGCAAAAAGTCTACCCTAAAGGAAAAATAAGGGTGAACGTTGTATATAACGGTAAGGAAACACCAAAAATGGATCTATATGTATTGCCAGATGGAGGACCACCAATACTAGGACGTGAATGGATCCGGAAGATATAGCTAGTTTGGCATTCCATACAAGCACTGACTGTAGATGCCAAAAAGGATGACGATGCCACACCTGGACGACTGTCAAAAATGCTAACTGACGCACAAGAAGTGTTCCAGGAGGGACTTGGAACACTAAAAGGCATAACAGCGATGATCAAAATAGAGGAAAATGCAAGCCCAAAGTTTTTAAAGGCCAGACCGGTACCTTATGCGATCCGCCCAGCAGTCGAAGCAGAGCTGGAAGGCTTGGAATGTTCAGGAGTACTGTTCAAAGTGGACTGAAGCGAGTGGGCCACACCCATCGTTCCTGTAATGAAGAGGTTGTTGAGCAATACGCCTGGGGAACCAAAGAAAGTTTGCATCTGTGGGGACCTTAAGGTGACAGTGAACCCAGTCCTTCACACGGTACAATATCCGCTTCCGCAGATTGAAGATATTTTCGCCTCGCTATCTGGAGGGAAACGCTTCACTAAGATTGATCTGGCTCAGGCGTACCTGCAAATGGAGGTAGAAGAAGCCTCGAAACAGTACCTCATGATCAACACTCATAAAGGTCTCTACCAATACAACCGGCTGGTGTTCGGGGTAGCATCAGCTCCGGCTATTTGGCAAAGGGCAATGGATCAAGTCCTGCAAGGGATGCCAGGGACCCAGTGTTATTTGGACGACATCCTGGTCACGGGCGAAAAGGACAGTGCTCACCTTGCCAACCTGGAGCAGGTGCTCACTAGATTGAAGGAATATGGGCTCCGAGCAAATCGCCACAAATGCGAGTTTTTGCAGAAGCAGATCTCGTATTGTGGCCACGTTATTGATGAAGAGAGGTTACATAAGTCCCCTGAAAAGATTGAGGCAGTAGTCAAGGCTCCAGCACCGGAAAATGTGTCACAACTGAGGTCGTTTCTCGGGCTGGTGAACTACTACCATAAGTTCTTGCCGAATTTGTCCACAGTACTACACCCACTGAACACCCTACTGCAAACGGGGGTACCATGGAAGTGGAATGACGAATGTAAACGAGCTTTCCAGAAGTGCAAAGAATTGATCACATCAAAAGAGGTGTTGGCTCATTTCAACCCAGCACTACCAATTTGGTTGGCGTGTGATGCATCACCCTATGGCATTGGAGCGGTGCTGTCGCACAAGTTCCCGGACGGCTCGGAGAGGCCGGTAGCCTTTGCGTCTCGGTCACTAACCTCAGCCGAGCGTAACTACGCCCAGATTGACAGGGAGGCCCTCAGCCTAGTGTGGGGAGTGAAAAAGTTCAACCACTATCTGCACGGGCAGAAGTTCACCTTGCTGACTGACCACCAACCACTTGTCTCCATCTTTAATCCAAAGAAGGGCGTGCCGGTGATGACTGCGCAACGGCTACAAAGATGGTCCCTTTTTCTAGGGGCAAACCAGCATGAAATCGAGTATAAGGGCACGAAACAGCATGGAAACGCTGATGGGCTATCACGCCTGCCACTGCCTACTGCGGAGGAAGCACCAGCAATGGACCCCGTCGAAATATTTTATTCGACTATAATTGAACGCTTGCCAGTAACTAACGCTGATATAGAGAAAGAGACCCAAAATGACCCGACACTGTCTTGGGTATATGACTTGAGGGTGAAGGGATGGCCAACACATGGCGACTCACTGTTGCCAGCATTCTCATCCAGAAGAGAACAGCTGTCAGTATGCCGGGGACCTTGATATGTGGATCCCGAGTGGTAATTCCATCCAAGTTAAGGGAGAGTGCTAAATGAGCTTCACGAAGGCCATCTGAGGGGTGAAAATAAAAAGCCTTGCTAGGGCTTATGTGTGGTGGCCAGGGATCGATCAGCAAATTGAGGACCTGACAAAGAGCTGTTCAGGATGCCAGAAGGTCCAAAATGCACCACCACAGGCCCCTCTACACCCATGGGACTGGCTCTCATCTCCATGGCAACGGGTGCATATTGATTTTGCTGGTCCATTCATGGACTCAATGTTTCTAATAGCCGTAGATGCGCACTCGAAATGGCCTGAGGTGATCAAAATGTCGTCCACCACCATGGAGAAAACTATTGCAGTCCTACGGACCATATTTGCCAGGAACGGCTTGCCAGAGCAGATTTGCTCTGATAACGGACCACAGTTTTTGTCCGAAGAGTTTCGAAGATTCATGAAAAGGAATGGGGTAAGGCATTACACATCTGCCCCGTATCATCCAGCCACAAATGGATTGGCTGAGAGGTTCGTACAAACCTTTAAGAAAGCAGTAAGGGCCATGTGCAATGACGACATTCCACTGCAGCATAAGGTGGACAATTTCCTGTTAGCCTACAGAAATGCGACACATGCAGTCACCAACCAGACCCCAGCCATGATGTTCTTTAACCGAAGGTTGAGATCTTGCCTGGATTTGCTCAGACCAAATGTACGAAGAGATGTTGAGAATAAGCAATTCCAGCACATCAATGAGAAGCCAACAAGGAGCTTCAATGTAGGGCCACCAGTCTTGGCCCGCGACTACCGAACAGAGAAATGGCAACCAGGAACGATATGCACACGGCAGGGGCCACTAATGTACACAGTGGATGTTGGGGAGAACATTGTGAGACGCCATGTCGACCAGATCCTAGAGTCACAGGAACGAGTCAACCCCATGTCTCGCACACCTGGTGATGAACCCGACATACAGGTAGCATCTACCCCAGAAACAGTAGCATCGGAAGCTGCTGAACCAACTGACGACAGGGGGCCTCCGCACCAAGAACAAGACACTCAAGAAAGGCGCTATCCAGAAAGGATCAGGAAGCCGCCCCAAGACTGAATTTATAAATGGACTATTTGCAGTTAATGTGCATGTTAAAAGTGTTAATTGTTAAATGAATGTTATGGTACTGTCAATCTAAAAGGGGAGGAATTGTGGTGTATGTACCTTTAAGGGGAGAACTACTTTTTACAGCTCCTGTATACTGTAGTACCGGCAGTGACCACACCTGTATATAAACCCTGAGTAGGGATCTGTACGTTTAGTTTTAGAGTAACCCTCATCCAGTAAATACCTGTTGATTGTTCCCTGCAGTCTCGTGTCTAGTTATTGAAGGACACACAACATCAAAATACACGGATCTAACAGTTATAACCTATTCAGAAATGATAGGGAAGGAAGAGGGGTGCGGGTGCAGTAGCTGTACAAATTAGAGATAACATAATGGCAGTAGAAAAAAGGGACATAACTAACAGAAAAATTGAACAGAATCCATATGGATTGAGATAAAAGATAAGAAGGGATAGATCATGCTAATAGGGGTATTGAACAGACCACCTAAAAGTGGAAAGGAGGTGGAGGAAGAAATATGTAAGAAAGTCAATGAAATGAGTAAAAGACATTGAATAATTTCTTCTTATCGTGTCCACGGACAGTCTATACATAGCCCAGCCAGAACTGGACACATTTATGCGCCTTGTTGTTGGATTCGGCAAGATCTGCAACAGTGCAGGGTTCCTCTAGCAATGGGCATTGCAGGAGATGTTGCATAGTCTGTGCCTCAGTTCCACATTCACAAGTTGTCGGGCTGGTTGAATATCCCCATTTGCTTAGTGACACCTTTGAGCAACCTACACCGGTCCTAAGTCTGTTACGGCACTTCCAGATTGCCCAGTTGCAATTAGCTCCTGGGGGAAGGCTTTCATCAGGTAACATTTCCATCGCTGGGGGTTGTTCAAGACTGGCGAGCCGGTCTTTCCACAAGGCGATGCGGGCTTCAGATGAGGTTGATTGTAATGGAACAACACTGTTCATGAAGCTCTTCCTTGACTTTAGGCAGCTGGGTGTAGGTGTATGACAATGCAGAGCGTGCCTCTCATCTGATGTTTGACGGAGTCGCTCTTTCTTGCTGGATACCGTTCTTCTTATATCAGGGGGAGCGATACCCGCCAGGATATATAGGCTGTTGGTGTTTGTTGGTTTTAAGCAACCTGTGATAAATCGGCAGCTTGCATTCAGAACGGCATCCATCTTCTTGGCATGAGTAGACCTTTCCCATGCAGGGCAGGCGTATTCAGCAGTGGAATAGCAAAGAGCAAGTGCACTGGTTCGCAATGTTTTCGGGCTTGCTCCCCATCTTGTGTTAGGTGAGCTTATTCAGGATGTTGTTTCGTGCGCTCACTTTTGCCTTTGTCTTCTCGATGTGGTTCTTGAAGGTGAGGCATCGGTCAAGGGTGACTCCTAAGTAGATAGGGTGCTCGCAATGCGTCAGTGTTGCTCCACACCAGATTACTTTCAACTGGCGTTTGGCTTCACGGTTTCTGAGGTGGAATGCACAAACTTGCGTCTTTGATGGGTTTGTGTGAAGGTGGTTTTCTTCATAGTAGGATTTTAGTCGCTCCAAGGCCTCAGAAAGCGTTTTCTCCATGGTGTTAAAATCAGTGCTTTGGGCAGTGACACATAAGTCATCAGCATATATAAAACGGCGTGTGACACCGTCTATAGGTTGGTCATTCATGTAGATGTTGTACAGCAGCAGTGCAAGCACGCTTCCCTGAGGAAGTCCATTCTTCTGAATACGCCACCTGCTGCGCTTCCCACCTAGTTCAACATAGAACCGGCGATTCTGAAGCATGCTTTCCAACAGCTCTGTTAAGTGAATGTCTTTTGTCATCTCTAGAATCTTGCAGAGGAGACGTCTATGGTTCAGTGTATCGTATGCTGTTGACAGGTCTACTAAAACAGCACCTGTTACCATCCATTGCTCAAAACCATCTTCGATGTGTTGTGTGAGGTTGAGCAGTTGGCTTGTTGTTGATTTGCCGGGGCGAAAACCTGCTTGCTCTGGAATGATCTTCTCATCTACAGTTGGTGCTATCCTATTTAGTATCAGGCGTTCAAACAGCTTATAGGCGTGGCAAAGCAGTGAAATTGGCCGAAAACTCTTAGGCCTAGAAATTCAGTATAGCCACGTTTGGGGCGCTACAGCCAGGCGGCCGCTAAAGTTTGCGCCCAGCGCAACTTAGCGCCACGTTCGCCGATATTCAGTTGCATCGCCCCAAGAGGGTGCTGCTGCGCTAAAACAGGCGATGCACGACTATCATTAGGCGCTAAGCCGGCAGTCCGGGGTGATACCCCCGAGGGCAGGCGCAGCGCAGGTGCGGCGAGTTGCTGATTGAAGGCAGACACTCTGGCGCCGGTCAGCTCTTAAAGGGGAAGGGTGGATTTGTTTGGCTGCCACGCCCTGCACACTGCAGCCCTGAAGCAAGGCCTGACCACTGCTGCTTGATCTGTTCAACGCCCAGGACAATGGAGAAGGCCAGGGAGAGAGCGCAGCGCTTCAGCGAGGGTGACCTGAGGGTGCTGGTTGGCGCAGTGGAGCGCAGGCGCCATGTTCTGTTCCCTGAAGGTGGCAGGAGGCCGCTGCCCAGTGCCTATCGGAAAGCCTGGAGGGAGGTGTCAAACAGGGTGACCTCCAATAGCGTGGTTGCCAGGACTCCTGTACACTGCCGAAAAAAGTTCAACGACCTCACTTGGGTTGTCAGGGTGAGTACCCTTTCCAGTGTCCTCCTCATCCCTGCATGTGCACCTCAGTTTATGGGCAAAGGGACCTGAAAGCCCTAATGCCCAGCCCTCATCCAGCAGCTATGGGACTGTCATGAAAATCACTTGCACATTCAGGACTTTACACACTGTCAGGGCTATTCCACCATGGGAGGCAGTGCAGACAAGATCAGGGCTTCACACTGTCAGGGCTAGTCCACCATGGGAGGCAGTGCAGACAAGATCAGGGCTTCACACTGTCAGGGCTAGTCCACCATGGGAGGCAGTGCAGACAAGATCAGGGCTTCACACTGTCAGGGCTAGTCCACCATGGGAGGCAGTGCAGACAAGATCAGGGCTTCACACTGTCAGGGCTAGTCCACCATGGGAGGCAGTGCAGACAAGATCAGGGCTTCACACTGTCAGGGCTAGTCCACCATGGGAGGCAGTGCAGACAAGATCAGGGCTTCACCCTGTCAGGGCTAGTCCACCATGGGAGGCAGTGCAGACAAGATCAGGGCTTCACACTGTCAGGGCTAGTCCACCATGGGAGGCAGTGCAGACAAGGTCAGGTCTTCACACTGTACTTAGAGGCCGTCCTTTCTCTTGCAGGGCAAGCTGGCGCACAACCGAAGGCAGCAGCGTCAGACCGGGGGAGGCCATCCTGACCTCAAACAGCTCTGCGACCTGGAGCAGCGTGTGGAGCGCATTATGTCAGGCCGGCTGATTGGCCCCGTCGCCAGTGGAGATGCCGACCCTGCTGTGGGCCCCAATGGTAAGGGCATCACCTTTTTGACCTCTCTCTTTCCACTTGCGCCTCAGAACAGCATCCTTTGCCACTGTCGGACCAATGCAGTGCATAGCAGCACTCATGCCTCCCTCGCTGCCGCCCTGTCATCACTCCAAAGCAACTCTTGTGCCTCCCTGCTTTCAGATGGTGACTCGCCAGGTGAGGAGGCGGCCCCTCAAGCTGGCACTGTGTCCGAGTCAGACAGAGGAGGAGGAAGAGGATGCCAGACCATCAGGGACACCCTCAGCCGAGGCAGCCCATGGCCATGATGGTGACACGTCTTCCCTGGAGGGGAGCAGGGGGGAAGGTTCGGAGGATAGTGAAGCTCCGGGGACCAGCGGGCTGCAGCAACGCGGGAGGGGTGGGGAAGCTCGGTGGCCTTCTCCCCGGAGGGTGAGTGCGGTCTCCAGTCCTGCTACGGTGAGCGCAGAGGAGGTGCGGATCCTAGCGGAAATGGGCGCCCAGGCTGAGCGCAGGCACACTGAGCTCATGGCTGCAGTGGCAAGGATGCCTGACTCCATAGAGTCACTGTCAAGGAGTGTGCAACAATTCAGTGCAGCACAGGCCAGGAGTCTGCAGGACTTCGCTGCAGCACAGGCTAGGAGTCAGCAGGACTTCGCTGCATCACAGGCGGCTTCTAGCCAAGTGCTCAGTCGTGCCATGCATTCACTGGCTGGTGTCATGCAGACACAGACCAGGGCCACACGGGCACTAACTGCTGCCACCCTCGCTGGACCGGCCAGGCATCGCCAGGGCACTCGCCGCGCCGCAGCAGCCCAGCAGTCTGTGCTTCAGCAGATTGCTGCGCATGCTGCAGTGCTGGCCCATACGAGTGCCAATGTATCAGCCGACCAGGGAGTACCTGTGATCTGTCAGGTTGGCAGCATTCCTGCAGGCAAAACTGTCACTCCTCCATTGCAGCTGCCACCAGCCGCTGGACAGACTGCTGCCGCCCAAGCAGAGTTGGAGCAGTCAGCAGCCGGCCCCTCCAGGCCCAGAGCTGGTCCAGGCAGACCCCCAAGGGCATCTGCCGTCTCACCATCTGACCCTCAGCAGCCTTCCCCCAGCCTTGCTGCAGCCACTGGGGTCCCATTGAGGAGGAGCTGCAGGGCGGGTAGGGGCCAGTCACGGATGCGAAACGCATCACCCTCGCAGGGGAAAAAGTAGAAGGTGTGGCCAAATGTTTTGTTTTACTTGTAAAGGCCGATACTGGTGTATTTGTTTCATATATAAAAGCCGAGACTGGTCTATTTGTTTTACTTGTAAAGGCTGAGACTGGTCTATTTGTGTTTTTGGAAAGGCCGAGACTGGACTATTTGTGTTTTTGGGGGGGTTTCTCGCCATTAGTTTATGTGGGAAGGGCGCAGAGGTATCATAGTAATAAATTTTCTTAAATCGCACTGTCCATGCTTTCTTTTGGAAGTCCTGGTTGCCCTGCTCGGCTGAGGGCTTGTGGAGCGGCTACATTCATCTGCTGACATTGGCACAAGCCATTCCCTGAAAGGGGGCCTAGAACCAACGTGCAATAAGCCGCCGACGGCCAGCCCTTGCACTTTCTGCCTCCCTCCTATACTGGTCCTCCTCCTCCTGCTCTGGTGGTCCTCCAATGTCTGGTGGCAGTGGCTGAGTCCTGCGGATAGCCAGGTTGTGCAGCATGCAGCACACGACAACGAAATGGGAGACTCGCTCAGGCGAGTACTGTAGGGCTCCTCCGGAACGATCCAGACAGCGGAACCGTTGCTTCAGGACGCCGATTGTTTGCTCAATGATGTTCCTGGTTGCTTGATGGCTGTCATTGTATCCCTCTTCAGCAGGGGTGCTGGGCGCACGGAGCGGGGTCATCAGCCAGGTGCACAAAGGATAGCCTTTGTCCCCGAGAAGCCATCCTTGTGGGCGAGGCTGGGCCTCGAACATGTCTGCCACAGAAGTCTGGTGCAGGATGAAGGCATCGTGGCTGCGGCCTGGAAAGCGGGCATTGACAGCTAGGATGAGCTGCCTGTGGTCACACACCAACTGCACGTTGAGCGAATGGTAGCCCTTCCGGTTGCGGTAATCCTCGGCATTCTCTAGAGGTGCCCACAAAGCCACATGCGTGCAGTCAATGGCGCCCTACACCATGGGGAAGCCCGCTAATGCTGCAAAGCCGATTGCACGCTGTTGCTGCTTGTCAACGGTCATGGAGAAGGAGATGAACTGACGTCTGCTTCTGAAAAGGGCATTGGTCACCTGGCGGATGCAGCAATGTACCGCAAACTGGGAGATGTTGGAAATGTCCCCAGTAGCGGATTGGAAGGAGCCGGTGGCATAGAAGTTGAGAGACACCGTCACCTTCACTGCCACCGACAGAGACGTCCTGCTCCTCAGCTGTGGCTGCAGATCTCCGCGAAGCAGGTGGCAGATCTCAGTGACCATCGCCCTTCTGAATCGCAGCCTCCGAACACACTGCTCCTCAGACATGTTCAGATATGAGAACTGCTGGCGGTATACCCTGGGTGGGTAAGGCCTCCTTTGCCGACACCTGTTGCCCCTTCTCCGTCTGGCCATGACTGGCACTCTCTCACGGCGTCTCTGAGCCCTTTCAATGCAATGGAGAAGCCCAACGTTTCCACCCATTGCAGCCCCCATTATATGTTTCCAATCAATGCTATGGCTCTGAAGTTAAAGACAAGTGCAAAGCTCTGGCCTGAAGCCACAAGTACCTGTGCGAGTGTTGAGCCAAACCAGAAAGCTCACTACCTTTGACTCTCTCCAAAGATCCGTCTCTCACAAAGAAGGAGTGGTGCAAAATGGCTGCCATTTATACTGCAGGAGGAGTGCCCTTTAATTAGCAGCCCCCGCGCCCCGCAGCGACTGGGAACTGTTCCCCTCTACCAGTCGCTAGGGGCGCCAGGCGCACAATAGGCCGGCGCCACCGAATTTCCGGTTTGGGGTGCACAAAGGGCGTTGCACCATGAAATGACGTCAGGATATGCGCGCGCAGCTGAGCGCGCGCA
The DNA here is from genome assembly GCF_052327205.1 of Somniosus microcephalus. Taxonomy (NCBI): domain Eukaryota; kingdom Metazoa; phylum Chordata; class Chondrichthyes; order Squaliformes; family Somniosidae; genus Somniosus; species Somniosus microcephalus. Next base: position 120,975,105 of record NC_140995.1, read on the forward strand.
AAGGCTTTGCGCCGCCGCTAAATCTTAACTGAAGTTCGCGAGAGGCGCAGATCGCGCTGCGCCCGGGCGCTAGCCGCTTAGCACCCCACATCTCCTCCTCCTAAGGCACTAGCGGCTGGCGCAAACCACTGAATTTCTAGGCCTTAAGATCTGAGGGATATTTTCCAGGCTTTAATAGTGCTATTACATGTGCCTTCTGCCAGGTATTAGGTGGCTTGTGTGTTGCCAGACAGTGGTTGAACAATTGTAGGAGCCACTTCTTTGCTTGCTGTCCAAAATGCTTTATCTGCTCCGTTGCTATGTTGTCAAGACCAATTGCTTTCCTGTGTTTTAGATTAGATGTACCAGTTTCCAGCTCTTCCATGGTGAATGGTCTAGTGAAGCCAGGATCATCGCTGTACTTCTTCCTATCTAGTTGTGCTCTTGGTTGTTTCTTGTTGATTTTTCCATTTAGGAGCAACTGGTGTGCAACTTGGTTAGCAGACACATTTGGATGTTGGGCAGCTTTCTTGGGATCACCTCCAAGTTTGCGTATGAGAGACCATGCCTTCTTGCTGTTTTTTGTAAGATCTGTTGTCTCTATCAAGGTGTTCCAGGTGTTTTGACATTCTTGAGAGATACTTAACATCACCCTCTCACCGGTAGATATTGTTTCCTCTGAGAAGGGGTCAGATTCAAACATTGAGACATACTCCCAGTAGAGTTCAGCATTCTCCTTGGTGAGACCAGGGATGTAGTGTACTCTGCAACCTCAGGGGATCTTCCTTCTAGCTGTTTTTTGGACAGCTTTTGCAAAGAGGTTGTAGTGCTCAGGTAGTGGTTTAATGCGTTTAACCTTGCGGTCAAGTGCTCGTGTGAAACCGTTCCAATCGGCCTTCTTGAAGTTGAAGCGCCTTTTGAATGGTATGACGGTTGGTAACTCTGCTGCATTTACCTGGATACTAATAGGACAGTGCTGTGTCTGTGGTATTGGGTCTGTGACAAGCTTCTTGCAGAGGCCAGCGATGTAGTTGCTGGCAATGGCAAGATCTGGATTATATCTACACTTCCAGCGGGCACTGTGGAAGGAAGCTGGCAATTTAGGATCGTGGATGAGACTAAGCTGGTTAGCGTCTATCCATTCTTCGACTGCTTCTCCATCGTTGTTAGTCTCCTTGTACCCCCATTGGGTACTGTGGCTATTAAAGTCTCCAATGATGATCTGTGGTTTCTTGTGCAGGTTGGGTACAGGGTTAGAGAAGCTGAAATCTCTGCCTGGTGGCTTGTACACTGAGGTCACTACTTTGCTCAGCTCTACGGTTAGAATTTCAATGTTGTCCTCCTCTGTTTTAGAAGTGGCTTCTACAACAGAACCAGCTCTAACAAATACAGCACTGCCATATTGTCGATGAGGTCTTTCAATAGCCAGGACCATTCCTGGTATTTTTGGGCGGATGTTCTCACTTCCTCTATGTGTCTCCTGCAGGCAGAGGACATCACACTCCAACTCATTGCATAATGTAGCGAGGATGCTTTGTTTAGCTATAGAGAACCCTTCAACATTAGCAGATATAACAGTCAATGCCGGTCTTGAAAAAGACCCGTGTTTCTGACATTGACGACTACTTCCGTCTTCAGGCATGATGTTGGTACTTGATCAAATTAGCGGTACGAAATCGATGTATACACTACTTGCTGTGCGTGGTGGTGGTAGAATTGGTTGAAACAGGGCCGCGACGTGAATGCTTCTACCTTGACCCCATTGAATAATAATTATCGTAAACTTCAACTAACCACAAATAAACTGGCAAGAAGCGGTAGGCAAAGGCGAAAAGGGAATTGAGTTTTTTTTACAATGTGTACAGGACTCAATTCTCACCATAAGAACATAAGAATTAGGAGCAGGAGTAGGCCCTTCGAGTCTGCTCCACCATTCAATAAGATCATGGCTGATCTTCGACCTCAAATCTACTTTACTGCCTGGTCTCCACATCCCTTGATTCCCAAATATGTAAGGAGCCCAACAAGAGAGGAATCACTGTTGGAGCTAGTAATGCGAAATGAATCAGAGCAGAGCAGAAGTAAGTGTAGGAGAACATATAGGCGATAGCGATCAAATATAATAAGGTTTGAGATAAAAATTGAGAGGGGGAGAAATTTGTGTTAGACAGTAAAGTTGTTGGTATCACCGGCAAATGGAGTTAATGGCCACTGAAAATGGCCGCAATGCTAACGGAGCAAAATTCATCTGGGGGGATGGAAATAAAGTGAGAGGAGTGACTAATAAAACAAACTAAATTACCTATATAGGAATATACACAGAATCTGAAATAAAGTGGGAGTACTGGAGGCAATAATTCATAGTTGGCGAAGTGCTTACCTGTAATGCAACACAGTCCTGGTGGCATTGCTGGAGGCATCTGATCCAAAATTTGTGCATAGGTGCGGCATTCAAGCCTTGCACAGCCTCTGGAAACAAAGCTGTGGAATTGTGGGCAATGAAGAGGCCTGAGACTTAAAGGGGCCATGCACACTGAAGCAATACAAATTAAAATGAAGTGAAACAATGCCGGTTTCAACCCTTTCTGCCTTTAAAAAAAAATTAACATTAAAAAGTCCCAAATGTGAATATTCAGCTCTTAAAGCTGAATTCCCTTCCTAACCTCAAAAATGGGAAATATGCCACAGCACTAACAAAAATGGCTCAGCAAGCCAGGGAAGGGGCACCCAGGGTCTCACACGCATCACTCCAGCTTTGAGCAGAGGGTCAACACTGCAAGACCATCCCTCTACCCACAGGAGCCAAGAGGCCCTTCAGAAAGAATGATGTGGGAGTACATTACCGAGGCCGTTAGTGTCACCCCCACGACCTGATTCCAGTGCCCAAAGAAGCTTCATGACCTCAGACCACTGGTCAAGGTCAGTGAATGCATCTTCAAAAGCTGTCTCCTACCAAGTGCACCACTAGCCTCACACACTTCTCAATGCACAACCCCCAATCACTCACCTACCAAGAATCTGCACTAATTATGAGGCACATCTCCCATTCCTAGCCTCATCTCACCTCCTTGGAGGATATGGTACAGGCCATTCTTGGCAGGAGCATGGCTGAGCCCTTGGCCAGCAGCGGGGCTGAAAGGATACAAAAGGCTGGTATCCTAAAATGTTATCCTCCTTCTGGCATGCATCTCATGCTTTTCCGCCCTCCCATCACTACAACTCCAGCACTCATTTCACACACCCAATAAATGCAGTCGGCTCAGCCAGTGGTTGACCAAGAAGAGGGAGAGGAGAGTGAAGAACAAGAAGAGGATTGATTTGACACTCCCAGCCACCAGCTCCTCAAGGACAACCAGCAAGGCCATTTGCAATGCCCCCCACTGAAAGTCAGCAGCCTTCCAACAGTCATGCTGCAGCCACTGGGATAGCACTGTGTGACATCTGTAGGATAGGCAAAGGAAAACACACAAGACAGTCACTAAGAAAATGCATACGGGTGATATATAGGTGGATTGGAAAGTTTGCTTTGTGGTGGCTTTTATTTCAGCATCGTGGCCAAGAGGATATTGTGATGGTCAGTAACAGATGGAAGGTAAGGTATGGGACTAATTTTGAACTGGGAATTGGGGTTGTGGTCACTGGGACTGCAGGTTGATGATTCCATCCCAGCTATGCTAGCCATGAAGGGGCTGTTTGGGATGCATCCTTCCATTTGATTCCTCCTCCTCTGCTTCCACCTCTTCTGCTTTCTCCTCTTCCGCTCCCACTTCTTTGGCTTCCTCCTCTTCTGTGTCTTCCTCTTCCCTCTCCAAGCGGATGCTGTAAATGTGAAATGACAGCATACAATGCTGTAAATACTCAACTGATCAGGCAGCATCTCCACCTGAGACGTGAAATCTGTTTTGCTTTTAATGGATGTTGCCTGACCTGCTGAGTACTTGCAGCATGTTCTGTCTTCTCAGAAGCCTTCATTTACCACCCAAGCCCTTGCAAGCATCCAGCAGCACTCCCTACACACTTAAAAAAACTTTTCACATCTATTGCAGAAAGCTACCACTTCAATAAAATCAAAAAAATCCAGTCCAAATTCTTAAATCCAAACTTACCTTTGTTGTATCCGTGTGTTAATGGAGACACGGAATGCAGGAGTTGGTTTAACAGGTGTTTACTGAACAAAGTCTGGAGGTGAACTAAAAGATACAAGACGCTATACAGGCTTATATATCCGAGTGGTCACTACCGGTATTACAGTACACAGGGGCTCTTAAAGGTACATACACTACAATTCCTCCCCTTTTAGATAATTAGTACATAACATTTTAAGTAATCATTAATTAACATGTTTACAAGAACAATAATCTACACATTTGCTGCAGTTAATCAATTATAAGTCAGTCTCTCTGGAGGCTTCCTGACTCGGTCCGGATAACGCCTCGGTGGTGTAGTAGTTTTTGGTGGTGTAGTAGGTTCTTTTGGCAAGGTCGATTCGGCTTGAATGCCAGTGTCGGGTTCATCTGGTTCCAGTATCACCGGATCGGAGGTAGATACTATGGGTATCTCTGCTTCATCATTAGGCGTATAGAGTTGTGGTGTAGGTTGTCCCTTTTCGGATGACTCTATGATCTGGTCAGCATGGCGCCTTATTATGCTTTCACCAATGTCCACGGTATACATCAGCGGTCCCAGTCATGTGCAAGTAGTTCCAGGCTGCCATTTCTCGGTACGGTAGTCCCGGGCCAAAACTTGTTGACCTATCTGGAAGGTTCTAGTTGGCCTTTCATTCATGCCTTGAAATTGCCAGTTCTTTACGTCCCTTCTGATGTTTGGCTTGATCAAATCCAGCCGGCATCTTAGTCTTCTATTGAAAAACATCATGGCGGGAGTTTGGTTTGTAACCACGTGTTGCATTCCTGTATGCAAACAAGAAGTTATCTACCTTATGTTGTAGATTTATGTCTTCATTACCCATGGCCTTTATGGCCTTCTTGAAGGTCTGGACAAACCTTTCAGCTAATCCATTGGTGGCGGGATGGTATGGGGCGGACGTGTAGTGCTTAGCCTCACTTTTTTTCAGAACTTCCTGAATTCTTCGGACACAAATTGCGGTCCATTATCAGAACAGATCTGTTCAGGCAGCCCATTCCTGGCAAATATGGTCCTTAATACTGTGATGGTTTTTTCCGTGGTGGTGGAGGACATCTTTATTACCTCCGGCTGCTTGGAGTGTGCATCAACCGCGATTAAGAACATTGAGTCCATAAATGGACCAGCAAAGTCGATGTGTACCCTTTGCCATGGAGATGAGGGCCACTCCCATGGATGTAGAGGGGCTTGTGGTGGGGCGTTTTGGACCTTCTGGCATCCTAGACAGCTCTTGGTCATTTCTTCGATGTCTCCATCGATACCTGGCCACCACGCAAACGCTCTGGCTAGGTTCTTCATTTTCACTCCACCCAGATGCCCCTCGTGAAGCTCCTTTAGCACTTTATCCTGGAGTTTGGGTGGAATCACCACTCTGGATCCACACATCAAGGTTCCTCGGCACACTGACAGCTGTTCTCTTCTTTGCGAGAATGCTGGCAACAGTGGTTCGCCATGTGCTGGCCATCCCTTCACCGTTAAATCGTAGACTCATGAGAGAGTCGGGTCATTTCTCGTTTCCTTTTCAATGGTAGAATTTGTTACTGGTAGACATTCTACTATGGTTGAGTGGAACATCTCCACTGGGTCCACTGTAGGTGCCTCTTCTACCATTGGCAACGGTAGGCGCGATAAACTGTCAGCATTCCCATGCTGTTTTGATCCTTTGTATTCTATGTCATATTGGTGTGCCCCTAGGAAAAGGGACCACCTCTGTAGCCTTTGCACTGTCATAATGGAAACGCCCTTTTTAGGGTTGAATATGGAGACGAGAGGTTGATGGTCAGTCAACAAGGTAAATTTTTGTCTGTGTAGGTAATGGTTGAATTTCTTCACTCCCCACACCAGGCTGAGTACTTCCCTGTCGATCTGGGCATAGTTACGCTCAGCTGAGTTCAATGAGCGTGACGCAAAAGCTAATCGGCCGCTCCGAGCCATCAGGGAATCTATGCAATAATACCGCTCCTACGCCGTAAGGGAATGCATCGCACGCCAGTCTGATTGGCTGTGATGGGTTGTAATGAGCCAACACTTCCTTGGACGTGATCAAGCCTTTGCATTTATGGAAGGCACGTTTACAGTCTTCGCTCCATTTCCAAATTATTCCCGTTTGTAGCAGTTCGTTAAGAGGGTGCAGAACAGTTGACAAGTTCGGTAAAATTTATGATAGTAATTTATCAATCCCAGGAACGACCTTAATTGTGAGACATTTTCAGGTGCTGGGGCTTTTATGACCGCTTCAATTTTTTCAGGTGACTTATGCAACCCTTCTTCATTAATTATATGGCCACAATATGATATTTGTTTCTGGAAAAGTTCGTACTTGGGGCGATTTGCTCGTAGGCCCCGTTCTCTCAGCCTAGTGAGCACCTGCTCCAAATTGGCAAGGTGCTCGTTGTCGTTTTCTCCTGTTACAAGGATGTCGTCTAGGTAGCATTGAGTCCCTGGAATCCCTTGCAGGACTTGCTCCATAGCTCTTTGCCAGATAGCTGGAGCTGATGCTATTCCGAAAACCAGTCGATTGTACTGGTACAGGCCTTTGTGTGTGTTTATCGTGAGATACTTTTTAGAGGCCTCCTCAACCTCCATCTGTAGATATGCCTGTGCCAAGTCAATTTTGGTAAAATGTTTCCCTCCTGATAGTGAGGCGAAAATATCTTCTATCCTTGGAAGAGGATACTGTACCGTGTGAAGGACCGGGTTTACAGTCACCTTGAAGTCCCCACAGATGCAAATTTTTCTCTGTTCTTCAGATTTATCATTATTCAACGTTTTCTTCATGACCGGGACGATGGGTGTTGCCCACTCGCTCCAATCTACCTTGGATAACACGCCTGCTTTTTCCAAATTCTCCAGCTCTGCCTCGACTGTTGGACGAATTGCATATGGCACCGGCCTTGCCTTAAAAAACTTGGGAATTGCCGCATCTTCCACTTTTATTGAGGCGGTGATGCCTTTCAAGGTGCCTAGTTCCTGTTGAAACACTTCTTTGGCGTTAGCCAAGATGTCTTTTAATAGTTCAGGTATGACATCATCATCATTTTTTTTCTTACTGGTCACCGTCAGTACCTGAATGGAGTGCCAGTCTAAGCGTATCTTCCTGATCCATTCACGTCCCAACAACGGTGGACCACCATCTTGCAGAACGTATAAATACAACTTCTGTATTTCCTTGCCGTTGTATACAACAGGCACCTTTATTTTCCCTCTGGGGTATACTTTCTGCCCCACATATGTCTTCAAGATAATGGATGTGTCTTAAAGATATATGCAGAAATAGCCGCTCGTAATCCCGTCGACTTATGACGGTCAGAGCTGATCCTGTATCTAGCTCCATTTTAATTGGGGACCCCGCTATCGTGAGGGTAACCCAAATGGTCTGGTAATCCTCTTTGGCAATTACATTATGTAATTTGAGACAGCTTAGTCTCTTGTTTCCGGAGTCGCTATCGCTCTTCTGGTCTTCGGAGCTACTGTCCGTCATCATTTGTACCTTTCTGTACTTTTCCTTATTGATTTTTTTTTCTGTCAGTGGATTTTTTGTTTCCAGATCAGCAGACACGTGCAATGTGTCCCATCTTTCCGCATTGCCTGCATGCTTTGTCCTTGAACCAGCAGTCCCTCTGGTCATGGGTGGATCTGCCGCAGCGATAACATCTCTCGAAACCCCGTGTCATTTCATGGGTGCCGAAGTCCTGTGGCTTTTGCTGTATCTCTGCAGCTCCTCTTGCTGCTGCTTCGTATGATACAGCCACACTGAAAGCCTTGTCCAGTGTCAAATCTTTCTCAGAAAGTAGCCTTTTCTGTGTTCCTTCACTTAGGAGACCGCAGGTGAATTTGTCTCGTAGAGAATCTGCCAGTCCTGCCCCGAATTGGCAGTGCTTTGACAGCTTTCTTAATTCGGTGAGGTAATCAGCGTTACTTTCATTCTTGTGCTGATTCCTCCTGAAGAATTTGAATCGTTCCGCTATCAGCAGCGGTGTTGGGTTTAAGTGCTCCTGTAGGGTATCAACAATCTCCTTAAAATTCTTGTCCATCGGTTTGGCTGGAGTGATTAAGTTTCGTAACAGCCCATATGTCCTTGTGCCCATCAGATTTAGAAGTACCGATGCCTTTTTATCATCCTCTACTTCATTCGCTGTGCAATATACCTCGACTCTTTCCACATATGTGGTCCAATCCTCTATATCACTATCGAAAGCAGTAATATTGCCAGTCTTAGGCATCCTGAAAATCAAAAATGGCGCCTCCCGCACTTTCCTTTCTTCCCTGCCGAGAAAAATGGCGCCTCCCGCGCTTTCCCGCCACTGCCGCTGCTGACAACGCTATTCTCTGCGGTTTTTTATTTACCCAGATATTTTTAATAGTTGGAGACTCGTTCCCGCCGGACTCTCTGGGACTTTTCCCTCCCTCTGCTTGGTCCGAATGCCGACCTGCTTTGCAGCGCCGGCCGTCTCCCGAGTGCTCCACCCTCTGTCTCTGTTTGCCTCCGCCTTCCGACTCGCTGCTCGGCCCCGCTGCAGAGCCACCCAATCGAGCCCCAGCCCGCCGCCCAGGAAGGATTAGTGCAGTACCTGCCACCAGCCCGGCTCGCTGGTGAAACCACAGTTTTTTTCTTCTTTTTTTTTCTTTGACCTTCGTCTGAGGAATCGATCTCCTTGAGGTGCTGCCGAATTGCAGGTAAGTCCGTTTCCAATTCGTCACCACTGTTGTATCCATGTGTTAATGGAGACACGGAATGCAGGAGTTGGTTTAACAGGTGTTTACTGAACAAAGTCTGGAGGTGAACTAAAAGATACAAGATGCTATACAGGCTTATATACCCGAGTGGTCACTACCGGTATTACAGTACACAGGGGCTCTTAAAAGGTACATACACTACAACGTTAACGATGTGTGTGTCCGTTTAAGAGGTGCAGACATCACCACTGTCAGCCTGCATGAATGCCAGGTTAACCTGAATTCAGCGCTGTGGTTGAAATTCACGCTTGTGACATAAAGTTGGCGTTGCACACTGATTTACATCACAACACCGCTATTTTGTTGGAGATGGTGCTGCCAGTTACCAGCAGCGTAAAGGTAGGGGCCAAAAAGGCAGCTGCCGCGGGACCCGTCAGCAGCTGGCGAAAGAGTGGAGGCCACCATTTTAACACCATTTAATGGCGCTACAGAGTGGCACTAATGCCACAAATTTCTCACTCATAGAAACATAAGTAAGACAAAGACTAAAGTAAAAAATTGGAAAAAATCTATTTTTATGGGAATGAGAATGGAATTCGGGAAAATAAATTCAAAAATAATATTGGCAAACAAAGAGATAGAACAGCAGTGGGAAATATTTAAAACAGTAATCAATAGAGTCCAGGAGAAGGATATCCTGCTAAAAAACAAGAACGAACTAGCCAATAATGAAACACCATGGATTAATAAAGAAATAAGGCCAAAATAAAACTAAAGAAAAAGGCATATATTAAGTACATAGACAACAAAAGAGAGGATGACTAAAAGCAATACAAAAAGGTTAGGAAATAGTGAAAAAAATAATTAGAAAGGCAAAAAAAAACTGCCAAATTAAATTATCAAGGAATATGAAAAGAAATAGTAAAGTATTCTACATGAATAACAAAAGAAAAATCAAGATGGGGATAGCGCCACTAAGGGGCGTACAAGATAAACTTGCAGGCAATGACAGCAAAATGGCAGCAGTATTAAATAATTACATTGCCTTGGTATTTACCAGGGAGCATTAGAAGAAGAGATCAAAAAGGATATAAAGAAATTTAAGATAGAAAGTGGGGAGATAATTGATAAACTAAATCAAACTTAGAGAATTTCAAACCTTTGGTCCGGAGGGATTGCATCCACGCATAGTAAAAGAAGTTAGGGAAGAGATAGCAGAGGCACTAATACATATATATAACAATTCACTAGAAAAGGGAATAGTGCCAGAGGACTAGTGGACAGCTTATGTTATACCTGTATTTAAAAAGGGAGATAGAACAAGTCCAGGGAACTGTAAACCAGTTAGCTTAGCATCGGTGGTAGTTAAAATAATGGATTTTTTACTGAAAGATGCAATAGACAAACATCTAGAAACCGAAAATATAATAAAGAATAGTCAGCACTGATTTCAAAAGAGAAGGTCGTGCTTGACCAACCTTATTGAATTCTTTGAAGAAGTAACTGAAAGAGTAGACAAGGGTAATGCAATAGATGTAATATATTTGGATTTTCAAAAGGCCTTCGATAAGGTACCCTATGGTAGACTCAGGACTAAGGTCAGAACATGTGGAGTCAGGAGACAAGCAGCAGAATGGACAACAGACTTACTACAAAATAGAAAACAGAGAGAGGGGTTAAGGGTAGCTACTCAGAATGGCAAAAGTTACATGAATCACAGAAAGTTGACATGCAGATACAGCAAGCAATTGAGAAAGCAAATGGTATGTTAGCCTTTATATTACATAATGATTGGAATATAAGAGTAAAGAAGGCTTACTGCAATTATATAGGGCCCTGGTGAGACCACATCTGGAGTATTATGTACAGTTTTGGTCTCCTTACCTAAGGAAGGATATACTTGCCTTAGAGAGAGTGCAACTAGACTGAATCCTGGGATGGGGGTATTGTCCTATGAGGAGAGATTGAATAGACTAGGCCTATATTCCCTGGAATTTAGAAAAATGAGAGGTGATCTCATTGAAACGTATAAAATTTTTAAGGGGCTTGACAGGGTAGATGCTGGAAGGATTTTTCCCCTGACTAGGAAGTCTGAACGAGGGGTCACAGTCTCAGAATCAGGGGTCAGCCATTTAAGACTGAGATGAGGAGAAATTTCTTCACTCAAAGGGTTGTGAATTTTTGGAATTTCCTAACCCAGAGTGCTGTGGAAGCTCAGTCGTTCAGTATATTCAAGGCAGAGATTGATAGATTTTTGGATATTAAGGGAACCAAGGGATATGAGGAAAATGCGGGAAGGTGGCATTGAGATAGAAGATCAGCCATGATCTTATTGAATGGCAGAGTAGGCTCGAAGGGCTGAATGGACTACTCCTGCCCTTATTTCTTATGTTCTTATGTTCTTATGAAATGGCACAAACAGCTTTTTTTAGCCATTTTTCAATTTCTTCAGGGGTTTTGCCCTCTAACTGGAGAAACCCTGTCGAAATTCCTGGCTCATGTCTCAGAGCAACATTGCCTGTAAGACCGTAAAAGTGGAAACAATTGGCAGATTTGGAAAGAAGGTCTTTAAAAGTATTATTGGGTAAATTATTTAAAAAACACACATGTTGTTTAATGACCTCTGGCACCATATTAGTTAACATGTTGTTGCTTTTCAGCAGTTGTTAAACCATTTATTTTAAATTGGTTAATGACGTTATTAAATAGCATAAAAATGAGTCTCACTTGAACATGTTAACCATTATCACCAATCAAACAGTTCATGACAGTTTGATTTTATTCGAGGGTGCAGTTTTGTTTTTTATAGTTTTTAGTGAATTTTACAAGGGATGTCAGTGCTGGGGAATGGAAAGTTTTGCATCAGCATCAAGCGTTTTCAGGTCAGGGATTCCATGGGAAGGAGAAGTAAATCTCCTTCCACTCGGCCCCAATAATGTGCCTCAAGCCAGGAGTGTTCAATGTTCTGTCAATGTGAATTTTCCAGTTCTCATATCAACCATTATGATCGGCTGAAAATTCAGTAGCCTTAGCGCCTCATTTGAGGCGCTAGAGGGCCTTGCGCCGGAGTTATGGCCAGTAGTGAAATTCCCTGGGGCCCTAAATCGGCGTTGCTCCGGTAGCGCTGCGCTGGCACCGATGACGTCATCGGTGTGCGCAGCGTCCCGGTTGCCGTGGTAATCCGCCCGAACTCCGAAATTGAGTTGCGGCCGCCTCGCCCGTGGCAGCCGCAACCAGCGTTTTGTCAGAGGTGCCTTACTGCAGTTAGCGCCGGCGCATTAAAGGCCCCGCGGCGGCCGGCCGCTTTCCCGCCGGCCGCCTGCCCGCAGCTCCCTCCCCGGACTTCTCTCTCCCCCCCCCGGAACAGATGCAAGCCCGGCACTTGTCCGAGGTGCCGGGCTCATTTTTAAGCAGATTTGCGCGGGCCGCGGCCGGGTGAAGGCAGCTCCTCCTTAACGGAAGGAGGAGGCCTGCACTTCCCCAGCCTGCCGCACCGCATCGGGTGCTGCAGCGCCGGAATTGCGGCATGAAACGGCAGTTAGCGCCCTTTTCCAGGCGCTAAGACCCTTCAGTAGCGCCGGCAGCCGTTTGGGCGCGGCGCCACTGAATTTTTGGCGCGCGCAGGGGACTTAGCGCCGGCACTAATTTCCGGCGCTAAAGCCCTGGCTAAGCCAAAACCCAATTTCTAGGCCTATGTCTTTTGCATTGTAATTTAGTTCATTTACTTCATTGTTGTTCTCTCCGTGACAAGCTTCTTCTCTGGCCGAGAGAAACCTGTTCCCGAACATTTGCCTCCCTTTTACCCTAATTGTGATTATCCAACTTCATTCAGCTCTGACCTTTACAACAGAAAAACAGCACATCAAATTGTGATGGTGCCAAAGATTGAAAACAAGTGTCCTAACCAACTGCAACACCAGGAATAAACTCTTGAATTAAAGTTACAGAAAATACTTGAAATATCTTTACGGATATTACTTGGGCTTGATTTTCATATGATGGCTAATTTGTACCAGTTATGTTGAAAAGGAAGTTTCGCAGTTCAACCCTTCAGCCAAATGATTTAGAAAAATAATTATGCAGTGACAATGACAAATGAATACAAGGGTGTGAACCTTTCATGTTAAGTCTTGCAGCAGGCAGTGAATTTCCAGGTGCAGTGTTGTAGGGCTAATTAAATTGACTTCACTGTGAAATAGGCTTTGAATACTAAATTATATCCTAATTAGTACTTTAACAAAGTATGATTGAGATCTTATTTTTCTTTTAACTTTCATTACTTTACTGCCATTTAAAATATATTTTGGCTGTGCTGTCCTTGGACGCATATAAAAAAAAATGTAGATCTGAAAATTACTGAGAACCTGGATTTAACGATTGGTGGTGAATAACCCTAGTCCTGATTGGGTGGGCAGGGGTCGGAGAATCAGGCAAGTGCCCTAGGTGTATTTATTGTCCAATGTGCAGAGAGTGTTATTTTCCTTGACATGCTAGATGTCCAATCTCACATACTAGCCTTATTCACCACCAATTGTTTAATCCAGGTTCTCAGGTGAGGAGCCTGGCAATTTTGTATAAAACTACAACCTGCCCATGACATTCCTTACAAGAGCGAAAGTCAGACCCTTCCATTTTGACTGCTCTGCGGGTCTCCAAAGTTCCGGCTGTGCACGCCAATTGAATCCAAACAGCTATCTTATGAGCCACTGATATCAACACTCTCTAGTTTCAGATTCACAAGGATAGTAACTACAAAAGCTCTCTGGAGTATCAGGGCTATAACTGTGTCAAATAGAATCCTATTCACCACCCTCCAATGTCTGGTCTCAGTACAGTTTTCCAAGAACATTGCTGTTTCTCCCCACTCCCTCGGACCTAGAGCAACTTTTAAGAATTCTGCAGGATTACCTTCCATGCCTGTTGCCCTAACAATTCCTCCCATCGAGGCTCATGAAGACCTTTTATCTGTGCAGCAAGCTTCATGGATTTTCCCAGCCTCCATGCAGCTGGATACTTACTATGGCTTGTTGGGTCAGACAGCAACTCAGTATAATGCTCTCTTCAGACACTGAGGGGAGAATTTTAACCCCCAAAACACCAGTGGATTGGGGTCTGTTACGGGTGCAGTAGTGGGCCCAAGCGCAGGGAGCCAACCAGCGACTAGCGATATGGTAAAACACAATAGACGCTCCACCAGAAGGTTCCCCAAACACGGGGTGCAGTAGAGGGCCCAAGAGTAGACCGCCAGCCAGGGACTTGGGATGGAGCAAAACCCAAAAGAGGCTCCACCAGAGGGTTCCCCAAACACAGGAGGCCCAGGGAACTCCCCAAACAAAAGAACAAAGAAACAATTCAAAGAACCAAAAGCTGGTATACCAAACGCAGGGCAAGGACTATAAACTAACCTGTGACTTGCAGGCAAGAGAACTCGAGACAGAGTGCCTGGGGCTGAGACTTGCAGGCATCAGAACTCGAGACTGAGTGCCTGGGGCTGTGACTTGCAGGAATGAGAACTCGAGACTGAGTGCCTGGGGCTGTGACTTGCAGGAATGAGAACTCGAGACTGAGTGCCTGGGGCTGTGACTTGCAGGAATGAGAACTCGAGACTGAGTGCCTGGGGCTGTGACTTGCAGGCATGCGAACTCGAGACTGAGTGCCTGGGGCTGTGACTTGCAGGCATGAGAACTCAAGACTAAGCCCTGGGGCTGGAAACAGTCAGCTTAAATAACAGGTCTAATTACTCTGATGAAGCAATTACTCTAATGAGACACAGGTGAGGAGAGAAGCACAGAGACATGGCAGAAGTGTACTGAGGCATCCTAAACCGCCCTCTGGTGGCCAGCAGAGGAACGTGTAGCAGGGGCCCTGACAGGGTCGGGTGGGAAATTAGATGTTATCCTGACTAGAACATGCCTCCAACCCGCCCACTTCTGGTTTTAACAGAGGTGGGTCGGGGGGCGAGCAGCCAACCTGCTCCCAGGAGGTGGGCCACACATTTAAATATTATAATGAGGCTGGCGTGCCTCAGATTTAACCAACATTTCAAATGTAACTCTGGCTGGTCAGTTTTCACAGGCCTCAAGAAACCGGACAGCTAATGGAAAGCGAGGACTGCTGGATACAGCTGGTAGGTGACTTTAAACTTGCCTCCTGGATCCAGCATCCCTGCCTAACCCACCCCCCGTGATCAGAGACCCCCCCCCCAATGAGGCCTCCAACCCCCCCACGAGGCCTCCGATTCCTCCCCTCCCCCAGGCCTCCGATCGCCTTCCCGACCTCCCCCCGCTACCAATCAGGCCGGCCCTGATGTTCTCCCCCCACCCCCAATCCTCTTCCAGCCCCGATGTTCTCTCCCTCCCACCCCCGATTCTCCTCTGGCCTCGATGTTCTCTCCACCCCCACTCCCACCCCCAATTCTCCTCTGGCCTCGATGTTCTCTCCACCTCCAACCCCCACCCCCACCCCCGATTCTCCTCTGGCCTCGATGTTCTCTCCACCCCCACCCTCACCCCCGATTCTCCTCTGGCCTCGATGTTCTCTCCACCCCCCCACCCCCGATTCTCCTCTGGCCTCGATGTTCTCTCCACCACCCCCACCCCCGATTCTCCTCTGGCCTCGATGTTCCCTCCCTGCCTCCCCTCACCCCAGATTCTCCTTCAGCCCCCGATGTTTTCTCCCTCTCCCCCAGTGCTCGAGTTGAGCCCCCGACCATGCCCCAGCACTCACTCGACCCCTCCCTCCCTCCTCTCCATCTGGCCGGCTGCGGGTGGGAAACAGATGTTTCAAATGCAAAACTGGCCCTGCCGGGAAATTCAGCAGGGTCTGCGGGAAATCCATTATCCCGGGTTTCCCAACCGTTTGCTAGCCCCCCCCCGCTCCCAACCTGCCTCCTGATTAAAATTCCAGCCCAAGTATTCTCCCACAGGTGTGCTGGAGAGCACTCCCTTTTGACTGAGTACATCGCACTAATTCTGCTTTCTGATCTTGCTAGCCTAAGCATTCATTGCATTACAATTTACCTTTGAAGTAGCTCTTGGTTGCTCTGACGTGGCTTCAAGTCTTCCTTTAAGGGCCCTCTGCATTCCTTGGGTTGGCCTGGTAGGAAACTCACTGCAGCTTCTGTAGTGTCCGAGTATAAATAATACACGGACTGCAGGAGAACAATAATAACAGGTATTTACTGAACAGAGGGTACTCTTTTTGTTTGGACCCAAAAAAAACCAATTGGTCTGTAAATAAACAAAAGTTCAACTAAAACATAACAAATCAAATTAAAATTTGGTTGTCCGGGTTGATAATGCACTCCAGTCCCCGCGGCGCCCACCGGTCGCGGAAATACTCAAGCGCGCCAGCGGACACCGCGTGCTCCATCTCCAGAGCCACCCGGGTGCGAACATGGCCGCGGAAGAGAGGCAGGCAATCCGGCTGGACGACCCCCTCGACCGCCCGCTGCCTGGACCAATTGATGGCTCTTTCAGCCAGGCCCAGGAGCAGGCCCACAAGGAGGTCCTCCAACCTGTCCGCTCCCCTCCGCACCGGGTGACCGTAGATCAAGAGCGTGGGACTGAAGTGCAACCAAAAATCGAGGAGCAGCCCCTTCAAGTAGTGAAAGAGGGGCTGCAACCTCTCACACTCCATATAAACGTGAAACACGGACTCCTCCAGGCCGCAAAAAATGCAGGAGGCCTGGGAGTCCGTGAACCTACTTAAAACCTTATTGCACGGGACCGCTCCATGCAACACCCTCCAGGCCAAGTCCCCGATGGAACAACGGAGGACTCCCGCGTAGAGAGCCCTTCATTGGGGACCTCCGGCACCGCCAGTCGGCAAGACGCCACGCCAAGGCGTGTCCGGACGGTAGACGAAGATGGCAAAGTGGAGAGTGTGCAGGAGCAGCCCATACAGGAAACCCCTCCGCGCGGAATGAAAAGGCACGGAGGGCATTTCCTCGAGACGGCTCAAGTTGTGAGGCGCCGGTTCCCGAGGGGAGTTTCGGGGCCGGGCACCGATGAGGAATTCCGTCCGAATGGGGGTAAGCTCGGACGGGACCGCCCCACGTGCTGGAGCCGCCTTGATACACCTAGTGGAGTCGGGGCCCAGTGCCGCTTTCACCGATTCGATGGCTTCGACCGCGAGCCGGACGTTGGCCCAGGACAGGTGCCGCGCCAGCTCCTCCGGCGCCATCCAGCCCGCTCCTCCGCCATCGAGCAGGTCCCCGACTCTGGTCACCTTGCCAGGCACAGCCCTGCCCTCCGCCAGCCGCCCGAACCCGCGTTCGTGGAGGTGCGGATTCCTGAGCAGCGGCTCCCGAAGGAGAGCCGCCGCTCCTGACGGGGGAGAGCTCCGCCTGGAAGCGATGTAGTTCTAAACCCATAGTGGTTCCTGGTAGAAGACAGGCAGCTCCTGCAGGCCGGCACACCTGCCCCCCACTTTCGCAAACAGGAGCTGCGTGTCGTAATTGAGGCCGTGCAGCTGGCGGAAGAAAAACGTTGCCAGCGCACACCATCTCGGAGGATTCTCGATGTACAGGTATCTCTGCAGCGTCTGAAGACGGAAAGTCGCAGCCTGGGTGCGAAGGCACACCAGCGCCTGACCGCCCTCCCTAAGCGGGAGACACAGAACCGTGGCAGAGACCCAGTGCTTCCTTTTGTCCCAGAAGAAGTCGATGAGCTTCTTCTGCATCTTGGCGACAAACGCAGGGGGAGGGTGATGCGCCATCAATTACTCAAAAGACTGAGGTTGAGCGAGTAACAATCAGGCTTTTATTAACTAAAGAATGAAGGTCTTGTCTCGAGTGGTCGACCCGTCCAGAATACTAAGGGACTGGGAGGTAGTCACTTATATACCTGGAATAGTGGGAGGAGTCAGCCGAGGCATGTCCAGACCTGTACCTAGTGGAATACACATACCTCTACAGACAGGTATAACAGTGGTTTACCACATTCACCCCTTGTTTAAAAATGAGTCCGGCGGGGTGAAGTGTATTTAAAAGTTCATGTATTGGAGTCTCTCCGGAGGTCTTGTCTGCCGCTGTGATTGACGTGGCGACGGCAGGGGTGGTGGAGCTTCCGGCGTCGCGTCCCGTGTAGGCTGGGGCCCTGGAGTGTAGTCCTCGTGGGTGACGGTCCAAGGCGAGCCGGCTGCTGGGGTTGGATATCGGGTCGTGGGGGGGCGGGGTGGTAATGGGTAGTGGGTTACAGCGGTCCCCGAGGGTGCGAGGTCTTGTATGGAGACTGTGTCCTCCCGCCCTACAGCGGTCCCCGAGGGTGCGAGGTCTCGTATGGAGACTGTGTCCTCCCGCCCGTCCGGGTACGCAATGTAAGCGTACTGGGGGTTGGCGTGGAGGAGGTTGACCCTCTCGACCAGGGGGTCCATTTTATTGGCCCTCACGTGTCTTCTCAGTAGTACCGGCCCTGGGGACGTCAGCCATGGCGGTAACGATGTCCCCGATGTGGACTTCCTTGGGAAGACAAACATTTTCTCGTGAGGGGAGGCATTGGTGGCAGTGCAGAGCAGTGACCGAATCGAGTGGAGCGCATCAGGGAGCACCTCCTGCCAGCGGGAGGTCGGAAGGCCCCTAGACTTTAAGGCTAGTAGGGCGGCCTTCCAAACTGTCGCATTCTCTCTTTCCACCTGTCCGTTCCCCCGGGGGTTGTAACTGGTGGTCCTGCTTGTGGCTATACCCCTAGCGAGCAGGTACTGGTGGAGTTCGTCACTCATAAACGATGAGCCCCGTTCGCTATGGATATAGCTGGGGAAACCGAACAGGGTGAAGAGGCTGTTCAGAGATTTAATGACCGTGGCACTGGTCATGTCCGAGCAGGGGATAGCGAACGGGAAACGGGAGTACTCGTCAATGATGTTGAGGAAGTACACATTGCGGTCGGAGGAGGGGAGAGGCCCTTTAAAATCGACGCTCAGGCGTTCGAAAGGGCGAGTGGCTTTTATCAGGTGGGCTCTGTCTGGCCTATAAAAGTGCGGTTTGCACTCAGCGCAGACCTGGCAGTTCTTGGTCATGGTCCTGACCTCCTCGATGGAGTAAGGCAGGTTGCGGGCTTTGATGAAGTGGAAGAACCTGGTGACCCCCAGGTGGCAGAGGTCATTGTGGAGGGCCCTCAGCCTATCGATCTGTGCGCTGGCGCAGGTGCCACGCGATAAGGCATCTGGGGGTTCATTGAGCTTCCCAGGCCGGTACAAGGTCTCGTAGTTGTAGGTGGAAAGTTCGATTCTCCACCTCAAGATCATGTCATTTTTGATTTTGCCCCTCTGCTTGTTGTTGAACATAAAAGCAACTGAACGCTGGTCAGTGAGCAGGGTAAATCGTTTTCCGGCCAGGTAGTGCCTCCAATGACGCACAGCCTCCACAATAGCCTGGGCCTCCTTCTCGACCGCAGAGTGTCTGGTCTCCGGGCCCTGGAGGGTTTGTGAGAAGAATGCTACAGGTCTCCCCGCCTGATTAAGGGTGGCGGCCAGAGCGAAGTCGGACGCATCGCTTTCCACCTGGAAGGGGATGGATTCGTCCACTGCGTGCATGGTGGCTTTGGCAATGTCCTCCTTGATGCGGTGGAAGGCCGAGCGGGCCTCTGCCATCAGGGGAAAAGAGGTGGATTTGATCAGCGGACGGGCTTTGTCTGCATAGTAGGGGACCCACTGAGCGTAGTAGGAAAAAAACCCTAGGCACCTCTTCAGGGCTTTTAGGCAGTGGGGCAGTGGGAGTTCCATAAGGGGACGCATCCGGTCCGGGTCGGGACCGATGACCCCGTGTTCCACAACACAGCCAAGGATGGCGAGGCGGTCTGTGCGGAATATGCACTTCTCCTTGTTATATGTCAGGTTCAGGAGTTGGGCGGTGCGGAGGAATTTCTCGAGGTTTGCGTCATGGTCCTGCAAGTCCTGGCCGCAGATGGTCACATTGTCTAGGTAAGGGAAAGTGGCCTGCAGCGCGTTTTGATCGACCATCCGGTCCATCTCCCTTTGGAAGACGGAGACCCCGTTGGTAACGCCGAAGGGAACCCTAAGGAAGTGATAGAGGCGGCCGTTTGCCTCAAAAGCAGTATACTGGCGGTCTTCAGGGCGGATGGGGAGCTGGTGGTACGCTGATTTCAGGTCAATGGTCGAAAAGACGCGGTACTGCGCGATCTGGTTGACCATGTCAGCTATGCGGGGGAGTGGGTAGGCGTCCAGCAGGGTGTAGCGGTTTATTGTTTGGCTGTAGTCGATGACCAGGCGTTGTTTCTCGCCGGTCTTAACGACCACAACCTGGGCTCGCCAGGGGCTGGAGCTGCCCTCAATAATCCCCTCCTTCAGGAGTCGCTCCACTTCGGTTTTGATGAAAACCCTGTCCCCGGCACTGTATCGCCTGCTCTTTGTGGCGATGGGCTTACAGTCGGGGGTGAGGTTAGCAAACAGTGGGGGGGGTGGGACTCTGAGTGTGGAGAGGTTGCATCTGGTGCGCGGCGGGCAATTTGGAGGCTGCTGGCTGCGGACTGTGAGTGGGGGGAGGGGGCCACCGTACGCCATCGTAACGCTTTTGAGGTGGCACTGGAAATCCAACCCCAGTAGGACAGCAGCGCAGTGGTCGGGCAGGACCAGGAGTTTAAAATTATTGAATACAGTCCCGTCTACTACTAGTGTCACCACGCAGTAGCCGCCAATGTCCGCTGACTGGGACTCGGAGGCCATAGAAATCTGCTGGTGCGCAGGCAGGACTGGGAGAGAGCAACGCCGCACCGTGTTGGGGTGGATGAAGCTCTCTGTGCTCCCGGAGTCAAAAAGGCAGTTTATTGCATAGCCGTTTACCTTAACGTCCATTTTGGACCGAGCTAGTTGGTGCGGTCTCGTTTGGTCCAGCGTAACAGAGGCCAGCGTAGGGGTCGGTGTGTCGCTGCGGGTCTCAGATGGGGGGGGGTTGGCGGTCTGCTGCATCCCGGCTGGTGTCCAAGATGGCGGCGTCCATGATTCCCATGTGGCTGGAGTCGTCCAAGATGGCTGCTGCTGCGGTGGTTCGCACATGGCTGGGGAGGCCCAAGATGGCGGCCCGCACGGCCCACACGCGGCGCTGTTGGGGGCCCAAGATGGCGGCTCGCCCGGCCCACACGTGGCGCTGCTGGCGTTCGGGGTGGCTTTGGCCTTGCAGACGTTGGCGTAGTGTCCCTTTTTCCCGCAGCCCGACCAGGTCGCATTCTTCGCCGGGCAGCGCGCTCTGGGGTGTTTGGCCTGGCCACAGAAGTAACATTTCTGGCCTTGGGATACTGCTGTCTGGCTTTGGGACACTGCTGCGGTAGTTGGGCCATTGTTGGGCTGTGGCTGGGGTGGCACGGTGCTATGGGGCTGTCCTACCGTGTCCCAGGTTGTCGTTCCCCGCGGCGTCCACGGTGCAGAGGAGTAGGCATCCATGCCCCGGTAGGCTGCGTCCAGCGTTAGTGCGATTTCGGAGGCTTTGTTGAGGTTGAGGTCGCTCTGCTCCAGCAGACGCTGTCGGGTGTAGTTGGACCTGTGGCCCGCTACGAAGGCATCCCGGATCAGTTCCTCCGTGTACTTAGCGGGCGTTACCGCCTTACACCCACAGGCCCGGCCAAGCACGGACAGTGCTTGGAGGTATTCCTCAGTCGATTCCCCAGGTTGTTGCTTGCGACTCCCCAGGAGGTGCCTGGCATACACTTCGTTCACAGGGCGCGCGTACTGGGTCTTGAGGAGCTGGAGGGCATCTGTGTACGAGGTCGCGTCCTGGATGACTGAGTACACTCGGTGGTTCACCTTGGAGATCAGGACAGACAGTTTGTCCGCATCCGTTGTGACCGCAGTGGAGGCAGTCAGGAATGTCTCGAAGCACATGAGCCAGTGAGCAAACTTGGTGGAAGCGTCCGCTTCCCGACTGTCGAGGTCCAGGCATGCTGGTGTGAGGATCTTCTCCATTATAAAAATTTAGCTAATAAAATTGATGCGCCATCAATTACTCAAAAGACTGAGGTTGAGCGAGTAACAATCAGGCTTTTATTAACTAAAGAATGAAGGTCTTGTCTCGAGTGGTCGACCCGTCCAGAATACTAAGGGACTGGGAGGTAGTCACTTATATACCTGGAATAGTGGGAGGAGTCAGCCGAGGCATGTCCAGACCTGTACCTAGTGGAATACACATACCTCTACAGACAGGTATAACAGTGGTTTACCACAGAGGGATCAAAGTGACCAACCGGTACCACAACATGGCGGCCACCAGCTGGTTTATGACCAGCGCTCGACCCCTGTAGGATAACACTCAGAGCAGTCCTGTCCAGCGTCCTAGGCGAGTGGTGACTTTGGCCTCCAGCTCTTGCCAGTTCGCCGGCCAGGCGTCCTCGGCAGGGCTAAGGTAGGCTCCCAAATACAGGAGGTGCGTGGTGCTCCAGGCGAAAGACCTGAACTCCTTTGGCAGGGAGTCCACCCGCCACTGACCCACCAGGAGTCTGGAACATTTCTCCCAGTTGATCTTGGCGGAGGATGCGTCCGAGTAAATCTGCTGGCATTCCCGCATCCTCCGCAAGTCAGCAGGATCCGTGACAGTGAGGAGCACGTCATCAGCGTAAGCCGAGAGGACCACCTCCATGCCCGGCCCTTGCAGAGCCAGTCCCGTCAACCTCTTCCGCAAGAGGCGCAGGAAAGGCTCCACGCAAATGGCGTATAACTGACCGGACATGGGGCATCCCTGACGCAGCCCCCTCCCAAAGCGAAGGGGCGCCGTCAAGGCCCCGTTAACTTTAATCAGACACTCCGCGGCGGCGTACAGAAGTCGGATCCGGGCGACGAAATGTGTCCTGAACCCGAATGCGCGCAGAGTCCCAAAGAGATACTTGTGATCCACCCTGTCGAACGCCTTCTCCTGATCCAGGGAAAGGAAGGCGACCGACAGACCAGCCCTCTGGGAGAGTTGGACCAGGTCCCGGACCAGATGGATGTTATCGTGGATGGTCCGGCCCGGGACCGTGTAGGACTGGTCGGGGTGGATCACGTGGGCCAGCACGGTGCCAAGGCGAGCAGATATGGCCCTGGCAAAGATTTTATAGTCCGTGCTGAGGAGGGAGACCGGGCGCCAGTTCTTAAGGAGGCGGAGATCGCCCTTCTTAGGCAGCAGGACAATGACCACCCTGCGCCAAGAGAGGGGCATCTCCCCGGTCGCCAAACTTCCCCCAGGACCTGCGCGTAGTCACCCCCCAAGATGTCCCAGAACACCCTGTGGAACTCCACGGTCAGCCCGTCCAGCCCCAGGGACTTTCCCCTAGAGAGCTGGCGGAGGGCGCCGGTCAGCTCCGCCAGGCTTAGCGGAGCGTCCAATATTTCGGCGCCCTCCGGGCCGACCTTCGGCAGGTCCTCCCACAAAACTCTGCGCGCATCCTCGCTGGGCGGATCCAGAGAGAACAGAGCCCCGTTGTAGGCGCGGGTCTCCGCGCTGATTCCCTCCGGATCCGAGACCAGAGATCCGTTGTCGGCCAGCAGCCCCAAGAGCTGCTTACGGACCCCCCGTCTTTTTTCCAGCGAGTAGAAGAAGGGGGAACGGCGGTCCAGGTCCCGCAGGAGCTGGATCTGCGACCTCACTTACGCGCCTCGGGACCCGACGAGCTGCAGGTCCTTCAGCGCGCCCTTCTTCTCTTCATACACCCTCCGCAGGGCCGGGTCCTCGATGACCTGACCGAGACGGGACTCCAGGTCGAGCACCTCCTTCTCCAACCGTCCGACCCGGGCCTCCCGCCTCTTGGTCGACCCCTTCGCGTACTCCTGACAAAAGAGACGGATGTGAGCCTTGCCCACATCCCACCATAGCGTCAAGGAGGGGAAGCCCCCCCGCTTCCTTCTCCAGTCGGCCCAGAACCGACGAAACGAATCCCGGAACCGTGCGTCCTCCAGCAGCAGGTTGTTAAAATGCCAGTACGCGGACCCCCCCCCCACGCGCGCAGCGGAGCAAGCTCCGCCCACACCAGGTGGTGGCCCGTGCACGGCACCGGCCGCATGGAAGCTGCCGGAACGCAGGAGACGTACGCCCGGGAAATGTAGAGGCGGTTGATTCTGGACCTTCCTCCCCCAGACCTCACGCTAGTGAAGGCGCTGGAGTCCGGGTGGAGATTTCGCCAGACGTCCACCAAGTCAAAGGACCCAACCAGGTCCCTGAACTTCTCCATCGCCGCCGGGCTTTGTGAGGGACCCGAACGGTCCCTCGCCTCGAGGGTGCAGTTAAAATCCCCCCCGAGGTTGACACACTCGCCCACGTCGACAGAGCCCAAAAGAGTGGACACTTCTTCGAAGAAGCGCACTTGCTGTGCACCGGTCTGAGGGGCGTACACGTTCACTAGATGGAGCGGCACGCCCCCCCAGGCGAACAGTGACCTGGAGCAAGTGGCCCGGCACGTGCTCCTTGACCCCCAAGATCTCTGGCTGAAAATGCGGGGCCAGCAAGATAGCCACCCCGCTGGAATTGTTGGAGAGGTGACTCATGCTGACCTCTCCTTGCCACTCCAGGAGCCACGTGGCTTCGTCTCCCAGAACGGTGTGGGTTTCTTGCAGGAAGCACACCGCATACTTCCCGTCCCGAAGGACCGAGAAGTTATTGAATCTGCGGCGCGCCTCCCTGCTGCCGTTGATGTTGAGGCTGGCTATGGTTATCTTCATGTCAGAAGCATAGTGCAACCTCTACCTACACCTAACGGGGGAAGGGAGCGCAGCCGCTGGTCAGCCGCCACTTCCTCAGCAGCCCAGTGAGAAACGTTCTGAGCCGACGCAGCTCGAGCGGGTTCACGCCCTCGTCCGCGCCCATGATTTTAACGGCGGCGCGGACGGACACGATGAGCAGCGCCAGCTCCGACCATCTGTCGAGGGCCAGCCGGACCTTATTGTGCCGACCCTGGCACATGGCCATAAAGTCCCGGAGTTCCCTTACGGGAATGAGGGGAGACTCGGCGAAGGGCACGAGGTCATCCATCGCCTCGTCGGCGTTGGAGTCCAACTCGTCCTCCGCGCCCATCACCGAGTCCCCGTCCTCCTCCGGGGGGTCGCCACCAGCGGCCGACCCATCCGTCACGCAGTGCGCAGCGAACGGCTCGGCCGCACCGGCCGGCCCTGCCTCCGCCCGGATCCCACCCCCAGGATCAGTGGCAGAGGATTCCTCCCTGGGCTCCTCCGGGGGCGCCGGGCCAGGTGATGGCAGCGGTTCGGAGTCCCTCTCCGCCCCAGACGCCAGAACGCCCGGAGAAATCGGGGAAAAAACAAATTGAAATTCCTCCAGGACGTCCGGCGTCAGAGACACAGTCAGGGGGCCTTCCTCCTCCTCACCACCAGTCTCCGACCCAGCGGATGGGGTGTCCTGGACTAAAATTTCGACCAGGTCGAGCAGCCCCTGGGAAATGTCCGGGTCGTATTGGGCGAGCTCAGTTTCTTCGAGCTCGTCCGACCCAGACCCCAGGCCGCCCGACCCGGCGAAGGGTAACGGTCTGGATAAAATATCTATTTCCACCGCGGGTTGTTCCATGACCCCCCCCACGGGCAGGGTCTCGTCCCCGTCCCCGGGAGGCACGTGCTGGACAGACACATCTGCCTCAGCCTCCTGAGGAACAGGCGACCCCTGCCGATCGCTGGTGATGGTGACAGCAGGGGGGGGGTGCGCAGTACCCGCGGTGGGCGACGACTCCCCCTGCCTGGAGGGACCTTCCTCCTCCCGGTCCTCCTCCTCTTCCAGGGGGTCGCGCCTTCTTTTTAGCGTGGCGGGAGCGAGGGAGACCTCCATGTCTGCAGGGGCCTCCTCGTCCGCTCCCTCCGGCGGAGCAGGTTTGTCGGGTTCCTCGGGCCCGAGCCCGGCCACAGGTAATGGCGTTTCCGCTACGGCGGTTGCGGTCACAGGCTCGGGCACGAGGCCCCTCCCACTCGCGTCTGCCCCGACCAACTCCGCGAGGAGCGCGGGTGTCAGGGGCTCCAAGTTTAGGGGCTGGCCATCCATGGGGGAACCCGCCCTGAGGTGATTCGATTTTCGCCGCGCCTTCCTTCCGCCTGGACGCGCTCCCTCCCCCCCACCGGAGGCCCTGATGGCATCGGCCTCCGACCGCGCATCAGTGGCTCCCGACATGCGGACAGAACCGGGGGGAGGAGCGGTGGCGGCGCCAGCCTCGGCCATGCCAGACGATCTGGCGGCCTTGGAGGCGGGGCAGTTTTTTCTGATGTGCCCCACCTCCTTGCAGGCGTGGCACCGCACACCGTCCGACATCCAGAAGACGCGATAGGCGGTCCCCTCGCGGAGGACGACGAAAGCCCCGTCGGTGTCCTCCTCCCGCGCCAGCTGGATAAACAACTGGCGCTGGAAGGAGAAGACGTGGCGAAGGCTGGCTTCCCGGAAGCCGAGCGGGATGGGTATAATCCCCGACCTCACCTCCCCGAGTTGGCGTAAGTGGGGGAGGAGGAGCTCACCAGGAACAAAGGGCGGGACGTTCAAAATAACCACCCTCTGCGCGGTGGCCTCGAGGGGGTCCACCGGCAGGAAGGTCCCGCCCATGGTGAGCCCCTTGGTGACGGCCAGGGTCACCGCCTGCTCCGACCCCAGGAAGAACACAGCCTCCCCATACATTTTTGAGGCCGCTACGATGGCTGAGGGGCCGACAACCCCAGCCATGGCTTTAACGCAGGCCTCAATGGTCATAGTGGGGTGAGTGTAACTCTTCACCCCAAGCTTTTTGGTTATTAGTCTAAAAGGTGACGAGGCAGCAGAAGCAGCGGGAGCAGCTGTGGCTGTGGCTGCCACTCCCGCATAAGTCCTGGCTGGCCCCGCCACCGGCGATGAAGCAGACGCCATTATGGGGTGGTTTTTTAAAAAGAGCCACACCCACCCCAAGTCACAGGCCTGAAGGTGTTAATGGCCTTGGGTTAAAAGTCCTCCCTTGAGCAGAGAGTGCTGTTAAATTGAAGGCACACCTCTCCCCCTATTGATTGGAATTGGGAGAGGGGCCTTCTCCCCTCTGCTCAAGTTGCAATTAATAAAAAGATTAGTAGAGGTGCCTCTTGAGAGAGAGAGCAGAGAGAGACAAAGAGAGATAGAGAGGGGGGGTGGGAAGGAGGGAGGCCGCAAAGGCAGGGTCGCCATTCAGGATGGCGGGTGGGTGGGTATTGGCAGGGGTGCACTCTCCTGATGGAAATTTAAAGTCTCTGATAGTGATGGTCTTCTGGCAGGAGGAGAAGATGTCTTCACCTGGGAAAGCTGGAGATGCCCAGGCTCAGTCCTGCACCAGGTCTTAACAATGTAATTAATGGAATTAACCACTTCACCTAGGCAGCTCCAGCTGTCCCAGGTCAGCCAATAGAAGGGATGCTTATTAGTGGTGTGTGTGGCCTAGATTTTGGCAAGAGCCACACACACACACAGACACCCCTTGATGTTCCGGCCTTGTTTCTTCTTTTCTCCCCCCACCTAAAATACAAAGTCTTTGGGAGAGTGCCCCAAATAACACCCACCTGTAGATATTTGAAAGATGATATTCCTCCCTCCTTCCGAACAGTTGGTGTTGGTTGATGGTGGTTTTTCTCCCCTCTCTCCCTCTCCTGAAGTGGAGGTCAATTTGGGGAGGCAGTAATGGGAAAGGCCTCTCCCCTGGTTGATGTTATTGCAGGCCTCCCTTCTCCTTCTCCTCCTCTGTCCTCTCTCTCCAGGCACCCCAGTTGCTGTGATGATGGTGGAGGAGGTGGAGGTGGTGGTCTATCGTTCTTCTCCTCTTCCTGGTCATGAGACCACCACTTTACACTCTCCACTCTCCTGGTTTGTCTGCTCCTTCTCCTCCTGCTGACTGAGGCAGCTGCACAGCCAGAGGGTAACTTAAGACTGATGTACAGAAGCCTGCTATGGCTTTATATACAGGGGTGGTCACTGCCGGTACGGCAGTATAGAATCAGTTCTTCTCTTAAAGGTACATACACAACAATTCCTCCCCTTTTAGATAAACAGTACATAGCATTCATTTAACAACTAAATAATAACTATTTACAATTACAATTTTCTCTGTACTATATACATCAACTGAAATAATCATTTATAAGTTCAGTCTTTGAGGAGGCTTCCTGATCCTGACTGGATAGCGCCTTTCTCGAGTATCCTGTTCTTGTGGCGGAGTTGATTCTGGCTCATTGTCATTGGTTGGTTCGTCAGCTTCCAATGCCACTGCTTCTGAGGTAGACGCAATCTGTACTTTGGGCTCATTACCAGGTGCACCTGCTCGTGGTATGGGTTTGGCTTGCTCCTGTGACTCTAGAATCTGGTCAGCATGGCATCTCACGATGCTCTCTCCAACGTCCACTGTGTACATTAGTGGTCCCTGCTGTGTGCATATCGTTCCTGGCTGCCATTTTTCTGTTCGGTAGTCGCGGGCCAAGACTGGTTGCCCTATCTTGAAGCTCTTGGTTGGCTTCTCATTTATGTGCTGGAATTGCTTATCCTCAACATCTCGTCTTATGTTTGGTTTGAGCAAATCCAGGCGACATCTTAGCCTTCGGTTGAAGAACATTATGGCTGGAGCTTGGTTGGTGACTGCATGTGTCGCATTCCGGTAAGCAAACAAGAAATTATCCACCTTGTGTTGTAGTGGTATGTCATCATTATACATTGCCTTTATGGCCTTTTTAAAGGTCTGAACAAACCTCTCAGCCAATCCATTTGTGGCTGGATGATATGGGGCAGATGTGTAATGTTTCACCCCATTATTCCTCAGAAACCTCCGGAAATCCTCGGACACAAACTGTGGTCCATTGTCGGAGCAAATCTGTTCTGGCAAGCCATTCCTGGTGAAGATGGTCCGTAGGACTGCAATAGTTTTCTCCGTGGTGGTGGAGGACATTTTGATGACCTCTGGCCATTTCGAATGGGCGTCCACAGTGATTAGGAACATTGAGTCCATAAATGGACCAGCAAAATCAATGTGTACCCGTTGCCATGGAGATGAGGGCCACTCCCATGGATGTAGCGGGGCCTGTGGTGGAGCGTTTTGGACCTTCTGGCATCCTGTGCATCTCTTGGTCATAGCCTCGATTTCTTTATCGATTCCCGGCCACCACACAAACGCCCTGGCTAGGCTCTTCATTTTTACCCCTCCCAGATGGCCCTCATGAAGCTCATTGAGCACTCTATCTCTCAACTTGAGTAGAATTACCACTCGGGATCCAAAAATCAAGGACCCCCGGCACACTGACAGCTGTTCTCTCCTTGGCGGGAATGCTGGCAACAGTGAGTCACCATGTGCTGGCCATCCCTTCACCGTCAAATCATAAACCCGAGAGAGTGTCGGGTCATTTCGGGTTTCCTTCTCTATACTTGAGTTTGTAACAGGTAGACATTCAACTATGGTCGCATGGAATATCTCAACAGGGTCCACTGCAGGTGCTTCCTCTACCGTAGGCAACGGTAGGCGCGACAGCCCATCAGCGTTTCCATGCTGTCTCGTACCCTTGTACTCTATGTCGTACTGATGTGTCCCTAGAAAAAGTGACCATCTTTGCAGCCATTGCGCCGTCATCACTGGAACGCCCTTCTTTGGGTTAAAAATGGAGACCAGGGGCTGATGATCAGTCAGTAGGGTGAATTTCTGCCCGTGCAGATAGTGATTGAACTTCTTCTCCCCCCCACACCAGGCTGAGGGCCTCCCTGTCAATCTGGGTGTAGTTACGCTCGGCTGAGGTTAACGAGCGTGACGCAAAGGCTATTGGCCTCTCTGAACCGTCACAGAATTTGTGTGACAGCACTGCTCCAATGCCATAGGGAGACGCATCACATGCTAACCGAATCGGTAGTGTTGGATTGTAGTGGGCCAATACTTCTTTTGAAGTGATTAGGCATTTACATTTCTGAAAGGCACGCTTACACTCATCACTCCATTTCCATGTTACTCCAGTTTGCAATAGGGCATTCAGTGGGTGCAGAATTGTAGATAAATTCGGCAAGAACTTATGGTAGTAGTTCACCAACCCGAGGAATGACCTCAGTTGCAACACATTTTCCGGTGCTGGAGCCTTGGCTGCAGCCTCAATCTTGTCCGGCGACTTATGCAACCCTTCCTCATCAATCATGTGGCCACAATACAAGATTTGTCTCCTGAAGAACTCGCATTTGGGGCGGTTGGCTCATAGCCCATATTCCTGTAATCTCGTGAGCACCTGCTCCAGGATGGCAAGGTGTTCACTGTCATTTTCGCCCGTAACCAGGATGTCGTCCAAACAACACTGGGTCCCCGGGATCCCTTGCAGGACTTGTTCCATTGCCCTCTGCCAAATAGCCGGGGCTGATGCTACCCTGAATACCAGTCGATTGTACTGGTAAAGGCCTTTGTGAGTGTTTATCGTGAGGTATTTCCTAGATGCTTCTTCCACCTCCATTTGTAGATACGCTTGGGCCAGATCAATCTTTGTAAAGCATTTCCCTCCAGATAGTGAGGTGAAAATATCTTCTATCCATGGAAGTGGATATTGTACTGTGTGCAGGACTGGGGTCACAGTTACCTTGAAGTCCCCACAGATGCGAACCTTCTTCGGTTCCCCAGGCGTGCTGCTCAATGATTTCTTCATTACAGGAATGATGGGTGTGGCCCAATCGCTCCAGTCCACCTTGGACAGCACACCCGAACGCTCCAGACTCTCCAGCTCTGCTTCAACGGCTGGGCGGATCGCGTAAGGTATCGGTCTGGCCTTAAAAAAATTTGGGTTTGCGTTATCTTCGATTTTTATCGTTGCCGTTACTCCTTTTAGAGTCCCAAGTCCTTGTTGGAACACCTCTTTCGCGTCAGTTAGAATCTTTGACAGTCATCCAGGTGTGACGTCATCATCCTTTTTATCAGTCACAGTTAGCGCCTGAATGGAATGCCAATCCAATTGTATTTTTCGGATCCATTCACGTCCCAATAATGGTGGTCCTCCATCTGGTAGTATATATAGATAAAGTTTCTGTGTTTCCTTGCCGTTGTATTCAACTGGCACCCTTATTTTTCCTCTGGGGTAGACTTTTTTGCTCCGTGTATGTCTTCAATACAATGGACATGTCCTTCAAGGGTATGTGTGAGAATAGCCGCTCATAGTCTCGTCGATTCATGACAGTTAGGGCTGATCCTGTGTCCAATTCCATCTTTACTGGGGACCCTGCTATCATGAGGGTGACCCAAATGGTTCGGTGATCCTCCTTTGTGATCACGTTGTGTAACTTTAGACAACTTAGTCTCCTGCTCCCGGAGTCCTTATCACTCTCCTGATCTTCCGAACTACTGTCTGTCAATTTCTTTACTTTCTTGTACTGTTCCTTAGTAGTTCTTGTAGTGTTGGTTTTCTTTCCCGTCCTGCAGACTCTTGCTATGTGTCCCATTTTCCCACATTGCCTGCATACTTTGTCCTTAAACCAGCAGTCCTTCTGATCATGGGTTGTTCTGCCGCAGCGATAGCACTTTTCTGCTCCATACGCCATTTCGTTAGCGCTGTATTCCTGTGGTTTCTGTTGTATTTCCGCAGCTCCCCGTGCTGCTGCTTCGTAGGATACTGCCACGCTGAAAGCCTGTTCTAGCTTCAGGTCCTTTTCCGAAAGTAGTCGTTTCTGGGTTCCTTCACTCTGGAGCCCGCAGACAAACTTATCCCGTAAGGTGTCTGCCAGTCCTGCTCCGAACTGGCAGTGCTTTGATAACTTGCGTAGTTCCGTAAGATAGTCAGCATTGCTCTCATCTTTGTGCTGGTTTCTTTTATGGAACTTGAATCTTTCTGCTATCAGCAGCGGTGTAGGGTTTAGGTGTTCCTGTAAGATATTAACAATCTCCTCAAAACTTTTCTCCATTGGTTTAGCTGGGGTAATTAAATTCCGCAATAGGCCGTACGTTCTCGCGCCCATCAAATTTAATAATACCGACGCCTTCTTTCCATCGGCCACCTCATTTGCCTTGCAGTACACTTCAATTCTTTCCACATACGTGGTCCAGTCTTTTACCTCGTTGTCGAAAGCAGTGATACTGCCACTTTTCGGCATCTTGGGTGATGTAAAATGGCGCCTCCCGTGCTTTTTCTTTATCACCAATGGATTAAAATGGCGCCTCCCACGCTTTTCCTTCTTCCCCAATGGAATAAAATGGCACCTCCCGCGCTTTTCCTTCTTCCCCTTGCTGCCACGCTGCTACTAGCTTTCTGCAGGGTAATGGTGGCGACCCGCGGCTTTGGCGCGTCTCACTTTTCCTTCCCCTTGTTTTATTTTCGCTACGCTGCCCGGTTCTTGAGCACCAACCGCGCCCTGTGCGCTCCACCCTCTCTCTCTCTCTTTTCCTCCCAACGGCGCTGCACGGCCCCTTTGCAGAGCCGCTCGATCGAGCTCGAGCCCGCCGCAGTCCGGAAGGGTCAGCGCACTACCTGCTACCAGCACGATTTGCTGGAACACCTTGACTGGGGAGCCAAGCCCAGCTCTCCACAGCTTCTCCTGCAACTCTCCGAACTCCGATGGATCCTTGGGCGGTTGCCCGCGGTCGACGCCTGTTGTTCTGACTTCGAACTCCAAAAGCTTCTTCTCAGGGAAAGATCCCCGTGAGGTGATGCAGTGTTGCAGGTGAGTTCGAACCTGTTCGTCGCCAATGCAGTGTCCGAGTATAAATAATACACGGACTGCAGGAGAACAATAATAACAGGTATTTACTGAACAGAGGGCAGCACGGTGGCATAGTGGTTAGCACTGTTGCCTCACAGCGCCAGGGACCCGGGTTCGAATCCAGTCTCGGGCGACTGTCTGTGTGGAGTTTGCACATTCTCCCCGTGTTTGCGTGGGTTTCCTCCGGGTGCTCCGGTTTCCTCCCACAGTCCAAAGATGTGCGGGTTAGGTTGATTGGCTATGATAAATTGACCCTTAGTGTTAGGGGGATTAAATACGTGGGGTTACGGGGATAGGGTGGGATATGTGTTGATGTAGGGGTTACGGGGATCGGGTGGGATATGTGTCGGTGCAGGCTCGATGGGCCGAAATGGCCTCTATCTGCACTGTGGGGTTTCTGTGATTCTGTGATTCTGTGATTTGGACCCAAAAAAAACCAATTCGACTGTAAATAAACAAAAGTTCAACTAAAGCTTAACAAATCAAATTAAAATTTGGTTTTCCGTGTTGATGATGCACTCCAGTCCCCGCGGCGCCCACCGGTCGTGGAAATACTCAAGCGCACCGGCGGACACCGCGTGCTCCATCTCCAGGGCCACCCGGGCGCGAACATGGCCGCGGAAGAGATGCAGGCAATCCGGCTGGACGACCCCCTCGACCGCCCGCTGCCTGGACCAATTGATGGCTCTTTTAGCCAGGCCCAGGAGCAGGCCCACAAGGAGGTCCTCCAACCTGTCCGCTCCCCTCCGCACCGGGTGACCGTAGATCAAGAGCGTGGGACTGAAGTGCAACCAAAAATCGAGGAGCAGCCCCTTCAAGTAGTGAAAGAGGGGCTGCAACCTCTCACAATCCATATAAACGTGAAACACGGACTCCTCCAGGCCGCAAAAAATGCAGGCGGCCTGGGAGTCCGTGAACCTACTTAAAACCTTATTGCACGGGACCGCTCCATGCAACACCCTCCAGGCCAAGTCCCCGATGGAACAAGGGAGGACTCCCGCATAGAGAGCCCTCCATTGGGGACCTCCGCTACCGCCGGTCGGCAAAACGCCACGCCAAGGCGTGTCCGGACGGTAGACGAAGATGGCAAAGTGGAGAGTGTGCAGGAGCAGCCCGTACAGGAAACCCCTCCGCGCGGAATGAAAAGGCACGGAGGGTATTTCCTCGAGACGGCTCAAGTTGTGAGGCGCCGGTTCCCGAGGGGAGTTTCGGGGCCGGGCGCCGATGAGGAATTCCGTCCGAACGGGGGTAAGCTCGGACGGGATCGCCCCATGTGCTTGAGCCGCCTCGATACACCTAGTGGAGTCGGGGCCCAGTGCCGCTTTTACTGATTCGATGGTTTCGACCGCGAGCTGGGCGTTGGCCCAGGACAGGTGCCGCGCCAGCTCCTCCGGCGCCATCCAGCCCGCTCCTCCGCCATCGAGCAGGTCCCCGACTCTGGTCACCTTGCCAGCCACAGCCCTACCCTCCGCCAGCCGCCCGAACCCGTGTTCGTGGAGGTGCGGATTCCTGAGCAGCGGCTCCCGAAGGAGAGCCGCCGCTCCTGACGGGGGAGAGCTCCGCCTGGAAGCGACGTAGTTCCAAACCCATAGTAGTTCCTGGTAGAAGACAGGCAGCTCCCGCAGGCCGGCACGCCTGCTGCCCACTTTCGCAAACAGGAGCTGCGTGTCGTAATTGAGGCCATGCAGCTGGCGGAAGAAAAACGTCGCCAGCGCACACCATCTCGGAGGATTCTCGACGTACAGGTATCTCTGCAGCGTCTGAAGACGGAAAGTCGCAGCCTGGGTGCGAAGGCACACCAGCGCCTGACCGCCCTCCCTAAGCGGGAGACACAGAACCGCGGCAGAGACCCAGTGCTTCCTTTTGTCCCAGAAGAAGTCGATGAGCTTCTTCTGAATCTTGGCGACAAACGCAGGGGGAGGGATCAAAGTGACCAACCGGTACCACAACATGGCGGCCACCAGCTGGTTTATGACCAGCGCTCGACCCCTGTAGGACAACACTCGGAGCAGTCCTGTCCAGCGTCCTAGGCGAGCGGTGACTTTGGCCTCCAGCTCTTGCCAGTTCGCCGGCCAAGCGTCCTCGGCAGGGCTAAGGTAGACTCCCAAATAGAGGAGGTGCGTGGTGCTCCAGGCGAAAGGCCTGAACTCCTCCGGCAGGGAGTCCACCCGCCACTGACCCACCAGGAGTCCGGAACATTTCTCCCAGTTGATCTTGGCGGAGGATGCGTCCGAGTAAATCTGCTGGCATTCCCGCATCCTCCGCAAGTCAGCGGGATCCGTGACCGTGAGGAGCACGTCATCGGCGTAAGCCGAGAGGACCACCTCCACGCCCGGCCCTTGCAGAGCCAGTCCCGTCAACCTCTTCCGCAAGAGGCGCAGGAAAGGCTCCACGCAAATGGCATATAACTGACCGGACATGGGGCATCCCTGACGCACCCCCCTCCCGAAGCGAAGGGGCGCCGTCAAGGACCCGTTAACTTTAATCAGACACTCCGCGGCGGCGTACAGAAGTCGGATCCGGGCGACGAAATGCGTCCCGAACCCGAATGCGCGCAGAGTCCCGAAGAGATACTCATGATCCACCCTGTCGAACGCCTTCTCCTGATCCAGGGAAAGGAAGGCGACCAACAGACCAGCCCTCTGGGAGTGGTGGACCA
This sequence comes from Somniosus microcephalus, assembly GCF_052327205.1. Lineage (NCBI taxonomy): Eukaryota > Metazoa > Chordata > Chondrichthyes > Squaliformes > Somniosidae > Somniosus > Somniosus microcephalus. The sequence goes on from NC_140995.1 coordinate 121,010,159, forward strand.
GGTCCCGGACCAGATGGATGTTATCGTGGATGGTCCGGCCCGGGACCGTGTAGGACTGGTCGGGGTGGATCATGTGGGCCAGCACGGTGCCAAGGCGAGCAGACATGGCCCTGGCAAAGATTTTATAGTCCGTGCTGAGGAGGGAGACCGGGCGCCAGTTCTTAAGGAGGCGGAGATCGCCCTTCTTAGGCAGCAGGATAATGACCGCCCTGCGCCAAGAGAGGGGCATCTCCCCGGTCGCCAAACTTTCCCCCAGGACCCGCGCGTAGTCGCCCCCCAAGATGTCCCAGAACGCCCTGTGGAACTCCACGGTCAGCCCGTCCAGCCCCGGGGACTTTCCCCTAGAGAGCTGGCGGAGGGCGCCGGTCAGCTCCGCCAGACTTAGCGGAGCGTCCAATTTTCCTGCGCCCTCCGGGCCAACCTTCGTCAAGTCCTCCCACAAAACTCTGCGCGCATCCTCGCTGGACGGATCCGGAGAGAACAGAGCCCCGTAATAGGCGCGGGTCTCCGCGCTGATTCCCTCCAGATCCGAGACCAGAGATCCGTCGTCGGCCAGCAGCCCCAAGAGCTGCTTACGGACCCCCCGTCTTTTTTCCAGCGAGTAGAAGAAGGGGGAGCCGCGGTCCAGGTCCCGCAGGAGCTGGATCCGCGACCTCACGTACGCGCCTCGGGACCCGACGAGCTGCAGGTCCTTCAGCGCGCCCTTCTTCTCTTCGTACACCTTCCGCAGGGCCGGGTCCTCGACGACCTGACCGAGACGGGACTCCAGGTCGAGCACCTCCTTCTCCAACCGCCCGACCCGGGCCTCCCGCCTCTTGGTCGACCCCTTCGCGTACTCCTGACAGAAGAGACGGATGTGAGCCTTGCCCACATCCCACCATAGCCTCAAGGAGGGGAAGCCCCCCTGCTTCCTTCTCCAGTCGGCCCAGAATCGACGAAATGAATCCCGGAACCGTGCGTCCTCCAGCAGCAGGTTGTTAAAATGCCAGTACACGGACCCCCCCCTCGCGCGCAGCGGAGCGAGCTCCGCCCACACCAGGTGGTGGTCCGTGCACGGCACCGGCCGCATGGAAGCTGCCGGAACGCAGGAGACGAACGCCCGGGAAATGTAGAGGCGGTCGATTCTGGACCTTCCTCCCCCAGACCTCACGCTAGTGAAGGCGCTGGAGTCGGGGTGGAGATTTCGCCAGACGTCCACCAAGTCGAAGGACCCAACCAGGTCCCTCAACTTCTCCATCGCCGCCGGGCTTCGCGGGGTACCCGAACGGTCCCTCGCCTCGAGGGTGCAGTTAAAATCCCCCCCGAGGATGACGCACTCGCCCACGTCGTTGGAGCCCAAGAGAGCGGACACTTCTTCGAAGAAGCGCACTTGCTGCGCACTGGTCTGAGGGGCGTACACGTTCACTAGATGGAGTGGCACGGCCCCCAGGCGAACAGTGACATGGAGCAAGCGGCCTGGCACGTGCTCCTTGACCCCCAAGATCTCCGGCTGAAAATGCGGGGCCAGCAAGATAGCCACCCCGCTGGAATTGTTGGAGAGGTGACTCATGCTGACCCCTCCTTGCCACTCCAGGAGCCACGTGGCTTCGTCTCCCGGAACGGTGTGGGTTTCTTGCAGGAAGCACACCGCATACTTCCCGTCCCGAAGGACCGAGAAGTTATTGAATCTGCGGCGCGCCTCCCTGCTGCCGTTGATGTTGAGGCTGGCTATGGTTATCTTCATGTCAGAAGCATAGTGCAACCTCTACCTACACCTAACGGGGCGAGGAAGCGCAGCCGCTGGTCCGCCGCCACTTCCTCAGCAGCCCAGTGAGAAACGTTGTGAGCCGACGCAGCTCGAGCAGGTTCACACCCTCGTCCGCGCCCAAGATCTTAACGGCGGCGTGGACGGAATCGATGAGCAGCGCCAGCTCCGACCACCTGTCGAGGGCCAGCCGGACCTTATTGCGCTGACCCAGGCACGTGGCCATAAAATCCCGGAGTTCCCTTACGGAAATGAGGGGAGACTCGGCAAGGGGCACGAGGTCATCCATCGCCACGTCGGCGCTGGAGTCCGAATCGTCCTCCGTGCCCATCACCGAGTCCCCATCCTCCTCCAGGGGGTCGTCACCAGCGGCCGACCCGTCCACCGCGCAGTGCGAAGCGAACGACTCGGCCGCGCCAGCCAGCCCCGCCTCCGCCCGGATCCCACCCCCAGGATCGGCGGCAGAGGATTTCTCCCTGGGCTCCTCTAGGGGTGCCGGGCCAGAAGACGGCGGCGGTTCAGAGCTCCCCTCCGCCTCAGACGCCGGAACGACCGGAGAAACCGGGGAGAGAACAATTTCCAGCTCCTCCAGTACGTCCGGCACCAGAGACGCAGCCAGGGGGCCATCCTCCTCCCCGCCACCAACCTCCGACCCAGCGGACGGGGGGTTTTGAATTAAAAGCTCTACCAGGACGAGCATCCCCTGGGAGACGTCCGGGTCGCATTGGGCGAGCTCATTATCCTCGAGCTCGCCCGACCCAGCCCCCAGGCTGCCCGACCCGGCGAGGGTTAACGACACCGATAAAAGGTCAACTTCAATTACTGCCGCGGGTTGTTCCGCAACCCCCCCCCACGGGCAGGGTCTCATCCCCATCCCCGGGAGGCACGTGCTGGACAGACACATCTGCCTCAGCCTCCCGAGGGACAGGCGACCCCTGCCGATCGCTGGTGATGACGACAGCGCTGGGGGGGCGGGGGGGCGCAGTACCCGCGGCGGGCGACGACTCCCCCTGCTCGGAGGGACCTTCCTCCTCCCGGTCCTCCTCCTCATCCAGGGGGTCGCGCCTTCTTTTTAGCACGGAGGGAGCGAGGGAGACCTCCATGTCTGCAAAGGCCTCCTCCTCGACTCCCTCCGGCGGAGCAGGTTTGTCGGGTTCCTCGGGCACGAGCCCGGCCGCAGGTATTGGCATTACCGCTGCGACGGTTGCGGCCACAGGCTCGGGCACGGGGCCCCTCCCGCTCACATCTGCCCTGATCAACTCCGCGAGGAGCGCGGGTGTAAGGGGCTCAAGGGGCAAGGGCTCACCATCCACGGGGGGACCTGCCCTAAGGTGCTTCTTTTTTCCCCGCGCCTTCTTTCCGGCCGGACACGCTCCCTCCCCCCCGCCGGAGGCCTTGGTGGCATCGGCCCCCGACGTCAACCGCGCATCAGACGTACTTGACGCGAGGGCAGATCCGGGGGGAAGGGCGGCGGCGGCGGCGCCAGCCTCGGCCGCACGAGATGATCCGGCGGCCTTGGAGGCAGGGCAGTTCCTCCTTATGTGCCCCACCTCCCTGCAGGCATGGCACCTCACACCGTCCGATGTCCAAAAGGCGCGGTAGGCGGTCCCCTCGTGGAGAACGACGAACGCCCCTTCAGTGTCCTCCTCCCGTGCCAGCTGGATAAACAGCTGGCGCCGGAAGGAGAAGACGTGGCGAAGGCTGGCCTCCCGGTAGCCGAGCGGGATGGGCGTGATCCCCGACCTCACCTCCCCAAGTTGTCGCAAATGGGGAAGGAGGAGCTCACCAGGAACACAGGGCGGGACGTTGGAAATAATGATCCTCTGCGCGGTGGCCTCGAGAGGATCCACCGGCAGGAAGGTCCCGCCCACGGTGAGCCCCTTGGCGACAGCCAGGGACATCGCCCGCTCCGACCCCAGGAAGAACACAGCCTTCCCATACATTTTCAAGGCCGCGACGATGGCTGAGGGGCCGACAACCCCAGCCATGGCCTTGACGCAGGCCTCGATGGTCATAGTGGGGTGAGTGTAGCTCTTCACCCCAAGCTTTTTTGTTATTAATCGAAAAGGTGACGGGGCAGCAGGAACAGCGGGAGCAGCTGTGGCTGTGGCTACCACTCTCGCATAGGTCCCGGCTGGCCCCGCCACCGGCGAAGATGCAGTCGCCATTCTGGGGTGCTTTTTTTAAGGGCTACACTCACCCCAAGTCACAGGCCTGAAGGTGTTAATGGCCTCGGTGTATATATATATTTTTTTGTCCTCTATTGAGCAGAGGGAGCTGATTAAAATGAGGACACACCTCTCTCCTTATTGATTTAAATTGGGAGAGGAGCCCTCGCCCCTCTGCTCAATTGGCAATTAATAAAATAGATGAAACTAAGGTGCCTTAGAAAGACAGGCAGAGAGAGACAAAGAGAGAGAGAGAGGTGGGGGGTGGGAAGGAGGGAGGCCGCAAAGGGCAGTGTTGCCACTCAGGATGGTGGGTGGGTGTAGGCAGGGTTGCACTCTCCGATGGAAAAAGTCTTTGGTGATGGTGGTCTTCTGGCAGGGGGAGAAGACGTCTTCACCTGGAAAAGCTGGAGAAGCCCAGGCTTAGTCCTGCAACAGGTCTTAACGATGTAATTAAATTAAATTAAGGACTTCACCTTGGGCAGCTCCAAGCTCTCCCAGGGCAGGCAATAGAAGGGATGCTAATTAGTGGTGTGTGTGGCCTTGCTTTTAACAAGAGCACACACACACACACACACTACACCCCTTGATGATCCGGCCTTGCTTCTTCTTTTCTCCCCCCACCTAAAATACAAAGTCTTGGGAGAGTGCCCCAAATAACACCCACCTGTAGATGTTCCGGATGAAGTTTTCTTCCCTCCTTTCAAGCAGTTGGTTTCTCTCCCCTCTCTCCCTCTCCTGAAGTGGAGGCCAAATTGGGGAGGCAGTGATAGAAAGGCCTCTCCCCTGGTTGATGTTGATGTAGGCCTCCTTTCTCCTTCTCCTCCTCTGTCCTCTCTCTCCAGGCACCTCAGTTGATGTAATGATGGTGGAGTTGGTGGTGGTGGTCCAACGTTCTCCTCCTCTTCCTGGTCAGGGGACCACCACTTTAATCCACTCTCCAAAGTCTGGCTGCTCCCTCTGCTCGTGCTTGCAGCTGAACAGAGGGTACTCTTTTATTTGGACCCAAAAAAAAACAATTCGACTGTAAATAAACAAAAGTTCAACTAAAGCTTAACAAATCAAATTAAAATTTGGTTTTCCGTGTTGATGATGCACTCCAGTCCCCGCGGCGCCCACCGGTCGCGGAAATACTCAAGCGCACCGGCGGACACCGCGTGCTCCATCTCCAGGGCCACCCGGGCGCGAACATGGCCGCGGAAGAGATGCAGGCAATCCGGCTGGACGACCCCCTCGACCGCCCGCTGCCTGGACCAATTGATGGCTCTTTTAGCCAGGCCCAGGAGCAGGCCCACAAGGAGGTCCTCCAACCTGTCCGCTCCCCTCCGCACCGGGTGACCGTAGATCAAGAGCGTGGGACTGAAGTGCAACCAAAAATCGAGGAGCAGCCCCTTCAAGTAGTGAAAGAGGGGCTGCAACCTCTCACAATCCATATAAACGTGAAACACGGACTCCTCCAGGCCGCAAAAAATGCAGGCGGCCTGGGAGTCCGTGAACCTACTTAAAACCTTATTGCACGGGACCACTCCATGCAACACCCTCCAGGCCAAGTCCCCAATGGAACAAGGGAGGACTCCCACATAGAGAGCCCTCCATTGGGGACCTCCGCTACCGCCGGTCGGCAAAACGCCACGCCAAGGCGTGTCCGGACGGTAGACGAAGATGGCAAAGTGGAGAGTGTGCAGGAGCAGCCCGTACAGGAAACCCCTCCGCGCGGAATGAAAAGGCACGGAGGGTATTTCCTCGAGACGGCTCAAGTTGTGAGGCGCCGGTTCCCGAGGGGAGTTTCGGGGCCGGGCGCCGATGAGGAATTCCGTCCGAACGGGGGTAAGCTCGGACGGGATTGCCCCACGTGCTTGAGCCGCCTCGATACACCTAGTGGAGTCGGGGCCCAGTGCCGCTTTTACCGATTCGATGGTTTCGACCGCGAGCTGGACGTTGGCCCAGGACAGGCGCCGCGCCAGCTCCTCCGGCGCCATCCAGCCCGCTCCTCCGCCATCGAGCAGGTCCCCGACTCTGGTCACCTTGCCAGCCACAGCCCTACCCTCCGCCAGCCGCCCGAACCCGTGTTCGTGGAGGTGCGGATTCCTGAGCAGCGGCTCCCGAAGGAGAGCCGCCGCTCCTGACGGGGGAGAGCTCCGCCTGGAAGCGACGTAGTTCCAAACCCATAGTAGTTCCTGGTAGAAGACAGGCAGCTCCCGCAGGCCGGCACGCCTGCTGCCCACTTTCGCAAACAGGAGCTGCGTGTCGTAATTGAGGCCATGCAGCTGGCGGAAGAAAAACGTCGCCAGCGCACACCATCTCGGAGGATTCTCGACGTACAGGTATCTCTGCAGCGTCTGAAGACGGAAAGTCGCAGCCTGGGTGCGAAGGCACACCAGCGCCTGACCGCCCTCCCTAAGCGGGAGACACAGAACCGCGGCAGAGACCCAGTGCTTCCTTTTGTCCCAGAAGAAGTCGATGAGCTTCTTCTGAATCTTGGCGACAAACGCAGGGGGAGGGATCAAAGTGACCAACCTGTACCACAACATGGCGGCCACCAGCTGGTTTATGACCAGCGCTCGACCCCTGTAGGACAACACTCGGAGCAGTCCTGTCCAGCGTCCTAGGCGAGCGGTGACTTTGGCCTCCAGCTCTTGCCAGTTCGCCGGCCAAGCGTCCTCGGCAGGGCTAAGGTAGACTCCCAAATAGAGGAGGTGCGTGGTGCTCCAGGCGAAAGGCCTGAACTCCTCCGGCAGGGAGTCCACCCGCCGCTGACCCACCAGGAGTCCGGAACATTTCTCCCAGTTGATCTTGGCGGAGGATGCGTCCGAGTAAATCTGCTGGCATTCCCGCATCCTCCGCAAGTCAGCGGGATCCGTGACCGTGAGGAGCACGTCATCGGCGTAAGCCGAGAGGACCACCTTCACGCCCGGCCCTTGCAGAGCCAGTCCTGTCAACCTCTTCCGCAAGAGGCGCAGGAAAGGCTCCACGCAAATGGCATATAACTGACCGGACATGGGGCATCCCTGACGCACCCACCTCCCGAAGCGAAGGGGCGCCGTCAAGGACCCGTTAACTTTAATCAGACACTCTGCGGCGGCATACAGAAGTCGGATCCGGGCGACGAAATGCGTCCCGAACCCGAATGCGCGCAGAGTCCCGAAGAGATACTCGTGATCCACCCTGTCGAACGCCTTCTCCTGATCCAGGGAAAGGAAGGCGACCGACAGACCAGCCCTCTGGGAGTGGTGGACCAGGTCCCGGACCAGATGGATGTTATCGTGGATGGTCCGGCCCGGGACCGTCTAGGACTGGTCGGGGTGGATCATGTGGGCCAGCACGGTGCCAAGGCGAGCAGACATGGTCCTGGCAAAGATTTTATAGTCCGTGCTGAGGAGGGAGACCGGGCGCCAGTTCTTAAGGAGGCGGAGATCGCCCTTCTTAGGCAGCAGGACAATGACCGCCCTGCGCCAAGAGAGGGGCATCTCCCCGGTCGCCAAACTTTCCCCCAGGACCCGCGCGTAGTCGCCCCCCAAGACGTCCCAGAACGCCCTGTGGAACTCCACGGTCAGCCCGTCCAGCCCCGGGGACTTTCCCCTAGAGAGCTGGCGGAGGGCGCCGGTCAGCTCCGCCAGACTTAGCGGAGCGTCCAATTTTTCGGCGCCCTCCGGGCCAACCTTCGTCAGGTCCTCCCACAAAACTCTGCGCGCATCCTCGCTGGACGGATCCGGAGAGAACAGAGCCCCGTAATAGGCGCGGGTCTCCGCGCTGATTCCCACCGGATCCGAGACCAGAGATCCGTCGTCGGCCAGCAGCCCCAAGAGCTGCTTACGGACCCCCCGTCTTTTTTCCAGCGAGTAGAAGAAGGGGGAGCCGCGGTCCAGGTCCCGCAGGAGCTGGATCCGCGACCTCACGTACGCGCCTCGGGACCCGACGAGCTGCAGGTCCTTCAGCGCGCCCTTCTTCTCTTCGTACACCTTCCGCAGGGCCGGGTCCTCGACGACCTGACCAAGACGGGACTCCAGGTCGAGCAGCTCCTTCTCCAACCGCCCGACCCGGGCCTCCCGCCTCTTGGTCGACCCCTTCGCGTACTCCTGACAGAAGAGACGGATGTGAGCCTTGCCCACATCCCACCATAGCCTCAAGGAGGGGAAGCCCCCCTGCTTCCTTCTCCAGTCGGCCCAGAATCGACGAAACGAATCCCGGAACCGTGCGTCCTCCAGCAGCAGGTTGTTAAAATGCCAGTACACGGACCCCCCCCGCGCGCGCAGCGGAGCGAGCTCCGCCCACACCAGGTGGTGGTCCGTGCACGGCACCGGCCGCATGGAAGCTGCCGGAACGCAGGAGACGAACGCCCGGGAAATGTAGAGGCGGTCGATTCTGGACCTTCCTCCCCCAGACCTCACGCTAGTGAAGGCGCTGGAGTCGGGGTGGAGATTTCGCCAGACGTCCACCAAGTCGAAGGACCCAACCAGGTCCCTCAACTTCTCCATCGCCGCCGGGCTTCGCGGGGGACCCGAACGGTCCCTCGCCTCGAGGGTGCAGTTAAAATCCCCCCCGAGGATGACGCACTCGCCCACGTCGATGGAGCCCAAGAGAGCGGACACTTCTTCGAAGAAGCGCACTTGCTGCGCACTGGTCTGAGGGGCGTACACGTTCACTAGATGGAGTGGCACGCCCCCCAGGCGAACAGTGACCTGGAGCAAGCGGCCCGGCACGTGCTCCTTGACCCCCAAGATCTCCGGCTGAAAATGCGGGGCCAGCAAGATAGCCACCCCGCTGGAATTGTTGGAGAGGTGACTCATGCTGACCCCTCCTTGCCACTCCAGGAGCCACGTGGCTTCGTCTCCCGGAACGGTGTGGGTTTCTTGCAGGAAGCACACCGCATACTTCCCGTCCCGAAGGACCGAGAAGTTATTGAATCTGCGGCGCGCCTCCCTGCTGCCGTTGATGTTGAGGCTGGCTATGGTTATCTTCATGTCAGAAGCATAGTGCAACCTCTACCTACACCTAACGGGGCGAGGAAGCGCAGCCGCTGGTCCGCCGCCACTTCCTCAGCAGCCCAGTGAGAAACGTTGTGAGCCGACGCAGCTCGAGCGGGTTCACACCCTCGTCCGCGCCCAAGATCTTAACGGCGGCGCGGACGGAATCGATGAGCAGCGCCAGCTCCGACCACCTGTCGAGGGCCAGCCGGACCTTATTGCGCTGACCCAGGCACGTGGCCATAAAATCCCGGAGTTCCCTTACGGAAATGAGGGGAGACTCGGCAAGGGGCACGAGGTCATCCATCGCCACGTCGGCGCTGGAGTCCGAATCGTCCTCCGTGCCCATCACCGAGTCCCCATCCTCCTCCAGGGGGTCGTCACCAGCGGCCGACCCGTCCGCCGCGCAGTGCGAAGCGAACGACTCGGCCGCGCCAGCCAGCCCCACCTCCGCCCGGATCCCACCCCCAGGATCGGCGGCAGAGGATTTCTCCCTGGGCTCCTCTAGGGGTGCCGGGCCAGAAGACGGCAGCGGTTCAGAGCTCCCCTCCGCCTCAGACGCCGGAACGACCGGAGAAACCGGGGAGAGAACAATTTCCAGCTCCTCCAGTACGTCCGGCACCAGAGACGCAGCCAGGGGGCCATCCTCCTCCCCGCCACCAACCTCCGACCCAGCGGACGGGGGGTTTTGAATTAAACGCTCTACCAGGACGAGCATCCCCTGGGAGACGTCCGGGTCGCATTGGGCGAGCTCATTATCCTCGAGCTTGCCCGACCCAGCCCCCAGGCTGCCCGACCCGGCGAGGGGTAACGACACCGATAAAAGGTCAACTTCAATTACTGCCGCGGGTTGTTCCGCAACCCCCCCCACGGGCAGGGTCTCATCCCCATCCCCGGGAGGCACGTGCTGGACAGACACATCTGCCTCAGCCTCCCGAGGGACAGGCGACCCCTGCCGATCGCTGGTGATGACGACAGCGCTGGGGGGGCGGGGGGGGCGCAGTACCCGCGGCGGGCGATGACTCCCCCTGCTCGGAGGGACCTTCCTCCTCCCGGTCCTCCTCCTCATCCAGGGGGTCGCGCCTTCTTTTTAGCACGGAGGGAGCGAGGGAGACCTCCATGTCTGCAAAGACCTCCTCCTCGACTCCCTCCGGCGGAGCAGGTTTGTCGGGTTCCTCGGGCCCGAGCCCGGCCGCAGGTATTGGCATTACCGCTGCGGCGGTTGCGGCCACAGGCTCGGGCACGGGGCCCCTCCCGCTCACATCTGCGCTGATCAACTCTGCGAGGAGCGCGGGTGTAAGGGGCTCAAGGGGCAAGGGCTCACCATCCACGGGGGGGCCTGCCCCAAGGTGCTTCTTTTTTCCCCGCGCCTTCTTTCCGGCCGGACACGCTCCCTCCCCCCCGCCGGAGGCCTTGGTGGCATCGGCCCCCGACGTCAACCGCGCATCAGACGTACTTGACGCGAGGGCAGATCCGGGGGGAAGGGCGGCGGCGCCAGCCTCGGCCGCACGAGATGATCCGGCGGCCTTGGAGGCAGGGCAGTTCCTCCTGATGTGCCCCACCTCCCTGCAGGCATGGCACCTCACACCATCCGACGTCCAAAAGGCGCGGTAGGCGGTCCCCTCGTGGAGGACGACGAACGCCCCTTCAGTGTCCTCCTCCCGCGCCAGCTGGATAAACAGCTGGCGCCGGAAGGAGAAGACGTGTCTAAGGCTGGCCTCCCGGAAGCCGAGCGGGATGGGCGTGATCCCCGACCTCACCTCCCCAAGTTGTCGCAAATGGGGAAGGAGGAGCTCACCAGGAACATAGGGCGGGACGTTGGAAATAATGATCCTCTGCGCGGTGGCCTCGAGAGGATCCACCGGCAGGAAGGTCCCGCCCACGGTGAGCCCCTTGGCGACAGCCAGGGACACCGCCCGCTCCGACCCCAGGAAGAACACAGCCTTCCCATACATTTTCGAGGCCGCGACGATGGCTGAGGGGCCGACAACCCCAGCCATGGCCTTGACGCAGGCCTCGATGGTCATAGTGGGGTGAGTGTAGCTCTTCACCCCAAGCTTTTTCGTTATTAATCAAAAAGGTGACGGGGCAGCAGGAACAGCGGGAGCAGCTGTGGCTGTGGCTACCACTCTCGCATAGGTCCCGGCTGGCCCCACCACCGGCAAAGATGCAGTCGCCATTCTGGGGTGCTTTTTTTAAGGGCTACACTCACCCCAAGTCACAGGCCTGAAGGTGTTAATGGCCTCGGTGTATATATATATATTTTTTTTTTGTCCTCTATTGAGCAGAGGGAGCTGATTAAAATGAGGACACACCTCTCTCCTTATTGATTTAAATTGGGAGAGGAGCCCTCGCCCCTCTGCTCAATTGGCAATTAATAAAATAGATGAAACTAAGGTGCCTTAGAAAGACAGGCAGAGAGAGACAAAGAGAGAGAGAGAGAGGTGGGGGGGTGGGAAGGAGGGAGGCCGCAAAGGGCAGTGTTGCCACTCGGGATGGTGGGTGGGTGTAGGCAGGGTTGCACTCTCCGATGGAAAAAGTCTTTGGTGATGGTGGTCTTCTGGCAGGGGGAGAAGACGTCTTCACCTGGAAAAGCTGGAGAAGCCCAGGCTTAGTCCTGCAACAGGTCTTAACGATGTAATTAAATTAAATTAAGGACTTCACCTTGGGCAGCTCCAAGCTCTCCCAGGGCAGGCAATAGAAGGGATGCTAATTAGTGGTGTGTGTGGCCTAGCTTTTAACAAGAGCACACACACACACACACACTACACCCCTTGATGATCCGGCCTTGCTTCTTCTTTTCTCCCCCCACCTAAAATACAAAGTCTTGGGAGAGTGCCCCAAATAACACCCACCTGTAGATGTTCCGGATGAAGTTTTCTTCCCTCCTTTCAAGCAGTTGGTTTCTCTCCCCCTCTCCTGAAGTGGAGGCCAAATTGGGGAGGCAGTGATAGAAAGGCCTCTCCCCTGGTTGATGTTGATGTAGGCCTCCTTTCTCCTTCTCCTCCTCTGTCCTCTCTCTCCAGGCACCTCAGTTGATGTAATGATGGTGGAGTTGGTGGTGGTGGTCCAACGTTCTCCTCCTCTTCCTGGTCAGGGGACCACCACTTTAATCCACTCTCCAAAGTCTGGCTGCTCCCTCTGCTCGTGCTTGCAGCTGAACAGAGGGTACTCTTTTATTTGGACCCAAAAAAAACCAATTCGACTGTAAATAAACAAAAGTTCAACTAAAGCTTAACAAATCAAATTAAAATTTGGTTTTCCGTGTTGATGATGCACTCCAGTCCCCGCGGCGCCCACCGGTCGCGGAAATACTCAAGCGCACCGGCGGACACCGCGTGCTCCATCTCCAGGGCCACCCGGGCGCGAACATGGCCGCGGAAGAGATGCAGGCAATCCGGCTGGACGACCCCCTCGACCGCCCGCTGCCTGGACCAATTGATGGCTCTTTTAGCCAGGCCCAGGAGCAGGCCCACAAGGAGGTCCTCCAACCTGTCCGCTCCCCTCCGCACCGGGTGACCGTAGATCAAGAGCGTGGGACTGAAGTGCAACCAAAAATCGAGGAGCAGCCCCTTCAAGTAGTGAAAGAGGGGCTGCAACCTCTCACAATCCATATAAACGTGAAACACGGACTCCTCCAGGCCGCAAAAAATGCAGGCGGCCTGGGAGTCCGTGAACCTACTTAAAACCTTATTGCACGGGACCGCTCCATGCAACACCCTCCAGGCCAAGTCCCCGATGGAACAAGGGAGGACTCCCGCATAGAGAGCCCTCCATTGGGGACCTCCGCTACCGCCGGTCGGCAAAACGCCACGCCAAGGCGTGTCCGGACGGTAGACGAAGATGGCAAAGTGGAGTGTGTGCAGGAGCAGCCCGTACAGGAAACCCCTCCGCGCGGAATGAAAAGGCACGGAGGGTATTTCCTCGAGACGGCTCAAGTTGTGAGGCGCCGGTTCCCGAGGGGAGTTTCGGGGCCGGGCGCCGATGAGGAATTCCGTCCGAACGGGGGTAAGCTCGGACGGGATCGCCCCACGTGCTTGAGCCGCCTCGATACACCTAGTGGAGTCGGGGCCCAGTGCCGCTTTTACCGATTCGATGGTTTCGACCGCGAGCTGGACGTTGGCCCAGGACAGGCGCCGCGCCAGCTCCTCCGGCGCCATCCAGCCCGCTCCTCCGCCATCGAGCAGGTCCCCGACTCTAGTCACCTTGCCAGCCACAGCCCTACCCTCCGCCAGCCGCCCGAACCCGTGTTCGTGGAGGTGCGGATTCCTGAGCAGCGGCTCCCGAAGGAGAGCCGCCGCTCCTGACGGGGGAGAGCTCCGCCTGGAAGCGACGTAGTTCCAAACCCATAGTAGTTCCTGGTAGAAGACAGGCAGCTCCCGCAGGCCGGCACGCCTGCTGCCCACTTTCGCAAACAGGAGCTGCGTGTCGTAATTGAGGCCATGCAGCTGGCGGAAGAAAAACGTCGCCAGCGCACACCATCTCGGAGGATTCTCGACGTACAGGTATCTCTGCAGCGTCTGAAGACGGAAAGTCGCAGCCTGGGTGCGAAGGCACACCAGCGCCTGACCGCCCTCCCTAAGCGGGAGACACAGAACCGCGGCAGAGACCCAGTGCTTCCTTTTGTCCCAGAAGAAGTCGATGAGCTTCTTCTGAATCTTGGCGACAAACGCAGGGGGAGGGATCAAAGTGACCAACCGGTACCACAACATGGCGGCCACCAGCTGGTTTATGACCAGCGCTCGACCCCTGTAGGACAACACTCGGAGCAGTCCTGTCCAGCGTCCTAGGCGAGCGGTGACTTTAGCCTCCAGCTCTTGCCAGTTCGCCGGCCAAGCGTCCTCGGCAGGGCTAAGGTAGACTCCCAAATAGAGGAGGTGCGTGGTGCTCCAGGCGAAAGGCCTGAACTCCTCCGGCAGGGAGTCCACCCGCCACTGACCCACCAGGAGTCCGGAACATTTCTCCCAGTTGATCTTGGCGGAGGATGCGTCCGAGTAAATCTGCTGGCATTCCCGCATCCTCCGCAAGTCAGCGGGATCCGTGACCGTGAGGAGCACGTCATCGGCGTAAGCCGAGAGGACCACCTCCACGCCCGGCCCTTGCAGAGCCAGTCCCGTCAACCTCTTCCGCAAGAGGCGCAGGAAAGGCTCCACGCAAATGGCATATAACTGACCGGACATGGGGCATCCCTGACGCACCCCCCTCCCGAAGCGAAGGGGCGCCGTCAAGGACCCGTTAACTTTAATCAGACACTCCGCGGCGGCGTACAGAAGTCGGATCCGGGCGACGAAATGCGTCCCGAACCCGAATGCGCGCAGAGTCCCGAAGAGATACTCGTGATCCACCCTGTCGAACGCCTTCTCCTGATCCAGGGAAAGGAAGGCGACCGACAGACCAGCCCTCTGGGAGTGGTGGACCAGGTCCCGGACCAGATGGATGTTATCGTGGATGGTCCGGCCCGGGACCATGTAGGACTGGTCGGGGTGGATCATGTGGGCCAGCACGGTGCCAAGGCGAGCAGACATGGCCCTGGCAAAGATTTTATAGTCCGTGCTGAGGAGGGAGACCGGGCGCCAGTTCTTAAGGAGGCGGAGATCGCCCTTCTTAGGCAGCAGGACAATGACCGCCCTGCGCCAAGAGAGGGGCATCTCCCCGGTCGCCAAACTTTCCCCCAGGACCCGCGCGTAGTCGCCCCCCAAGACGTCCCAGAACGCCCTGTGGAACTCCACGGTCAGCCCGTCCAGCCCCGGGGACTTTCCCCTAGAGAGCTGGCGGAGGGCGCCGGTCAGCTCCGCCAGACTTAGCGGAGCGTCCAATTTTTCGGCGCCCTCCGGGCCAACCTTCGTCAGGTCCTCCCACAAAACTCTGCGCGCATCCTCGCTGGACGGATCCGGAGAGAACAGAGCCCCGTAATAGGCGCGGGTCTCCGCGCTGATTCCCTCCGGATCCGAGACCAGAGATCCGTCGTCGGCCAGCAGCCCCAAGAGCTGCTTACGGACCCCCCGTCTTTTTTCCAGCGAGTAGAAGAAGGGGGAGCCGCGGTCCAGGTCCCGCAGGAGCTGGATCCGCGACCTCACGTACGCGCCTCGGGACCCGACGAGCTGCAGGTCCTTCAGCGCGCCCTTCTTCTCTTCGTACACCTTCCGCAGGGCCGGGTCCTCGACGACCTGACCGAGACGGGACTCCAGGTCGAGCACCTCCTTCTCCAACCGCCCGACCCGGGCCTCCCGCCTCTTGGTCGACCCCTTCGCGTACTCCTGACAGAAGAGACGGATGTGAGCCTTGCCCACATCCCACCATAGCCTCAAGGAGGGGATGCCCCCCTGCTTCCTTCTCCAGTCGGCCCAGAATCGACGAAACGAATCCCGGAACCGTGCGTCCTCCAGCAGCAGGTTGTTAAAATGCCAGTACATGGACCCCCCCCGCGCGCGCAGCGGAGCGAGCTCCGCCCACACCAGGTGGTGGTCCGTGCACGGCACCGGCCGCATGGAAGCTGCCGGAACGCAGGAGACGAACGCCCGGGAAATGTAGAGGCGGTCGATTCTGGACCTTCCTCCCCCAGACCTCACGCTAGTGAAGGCGCTGGAGTCGGGGTGGAGATTTCGCCAGACGTCCACCAAGTCGAAGGACCCAACCAGGTCCCTCAACTTCTCCATCGCCGCCGGGCTTCGCGGGGGACCCGAACGGTCCCTCGCCTCGAGGGTGCAGTTAAAATCCCCCCCGAGGATGACGCACTCGCCCACGTCGATGGAGCCCAAGAGAGCGGACACTTCTTCGAAGAAGCGCACTTGCTGCGCACTGGTCTGAGGGGCGTACACGTTCACTAGATGGAGCGGCACGCCCCCCAGGCGAACAGTGACATGGAGCAAGCGGCCCGGCACGTGCTCCTTGACCCCCAAGATCTCCGGCTGAAAATGCGGGGCCAGCAAGATAGCCACCCCGCTGGAATTGTTGGAGAGGTGACTCATGCTGACCCCTCCTTGCCACTCCAGGAGCCACGTGGCTTCGTCTCCCGGAACGGTGTGGGTTTCTTGCAGGAAGCACACCGCATACTTCCCGTCCCGAAGGACCGAGAAGTTATTGAATCTGCGGCGCGCCTCCCTGCTGCCGTTGATGTTGAGGCTGGCTATGGTTATCTTCATGTCAGAAGCATAGTGCAACCTCTACCTACACCTAACGGGGCGAGGAAGCGCAGCCGCTGGTCCGCCGCCACTTCCTCAGCAGCCCAGTGAGAAACGTTGTGAGCCGACGCAGCTCGAGCGGGTTCACACCCTCGTCCGCGCCCAAGATCTTAACGGCGGCGCGGACGGAATCGATGAGCAGCGCCAGCTCCGACCACCTGTCGAGGGCCAGCCGGACCTTATTGCGCTGACCCAGGCACGTGGCCATAAAATCCCGGAGTTCCCTTACGGAAATGAGGGGAGACTCGGCAAGGGGCACGAGGTCATCCATCGCCACGTCGGCGCTGGAGTCCGAATCGTCCTCCGTGCCCATCACCGAGTCCCCATCCTCCTCCAGGGGGTCGTCACCAGCGGCCGACCCGTCCGCCGCGCAGTGCGAAGCGAACGACTCGGCCGCGCCAGCCAGCCCCGCCTCCGCCCGGATCCCACCCCCAGGATCGGCGGCAGAGGATTTCTCCCTGGGCTCCTCTAGGGGTGCCGGGCCAGAAGACGGCGGCGGTTCAGAGCTCCCCTCCGCCTCAGACGCCGGAACGACCGGAGAAACCGGGGAGAGAACAATTTCCAGCTCCTCCAGTACGTCCGGCATCAGAGACGCAGCCAGGGGGCCATCCTCCTCCCCGCCACCAACCTCCGACCCAGCGGACGGGGGGTTTTGAATTAAAAGCTCTACCAGGACGAGCATCCCCTGGGAGACGTCCGGGTCGCATTGGGCGAGCTCATTATCCTCGAGCTCGCCCGACCCAGCCCCCAGGCTGCCCGACCCGGCGAGGGGTAACGACACCGATAAAAGGTCAACTTCAATTACTGCCGCGGGTTGTTCCGCAACCCCCCCCACGGGCAGGGTCTCATCCCCATCCCCGGGAGGCACGTGCTGGACAGACACATCTGCCTCAGCCTCCCGAGGGACAGGCGACCCCTGCCGATCGCTGGTGATGACGACAGCGCTGGGGGGGCGGGGGGGCGCAGTACCCGCGGCGGGCGACGACTCCCCCTGCTCGGAGGGACCTTCCTCCTCCCGGTCCTCCTCCTCATCCAGGGGGTCGCGCCTTCTTTTTAGCACGGAGGGAGCGAGGGAGACCTCCATGTCTGCAAAGGCCTCCTCCTCGACTCCCTCCGGCGGAGCAGGTTTGTCGGGTTCCTCGGGCCCGAGCCCGGCCGCAGGTATTGGCATTACCGCTGCGGCGGTTGCGGCCACAGGCTCGGGCACGGGGCCCCTCCCGCTCACATCTGCCCTGATCAACTCCGCGAGGAGCGCGGGTGTAAGGGGCTCAAGGGGCAAGGGCTCACCATCCACGGGCGGACCTGCCCTAAGGTGCTTCTTTTTTCCCCGCGCCTTCTTTCCGGCCGGACACGCTCCCTCCCCCCCGTCGGAGGCCTTGGTGGCATCGGCCCCCGACGTCAACCGCGCATCAGACGTACTTGACGCGCGGGCAGATCCGGGGGGAAGGGCGGCGGCGGCGGCGCCAGCCTCGGCCGCACGAGACGGTCCGGCGGCCTTGGAGGCAGGGCAGTTCCTCCTGATGTGCCCCACCTCCCTGCAGGCATGGCACCTCACACCGTCCGACGTCCAAAAGGCGCGGTAGGCGGTCCCCTCGTGGAGGACGACGAACGCCCCTTCAGTGTCCTCCTCCCGCGCCAGCTGGATAAACAGCTGGCGCCGGAAGGAGAAGACGTGGCGAAGGCTGGCCTCCCGGAAGCCGAGCGGGATGGGCGTGATCCCCGACCTCACCTCCCCAAGTTGTCGCAAATGGGGAAGGAGGAGCTCACCAGGAACATAGGGCGGGACGTTGGAAATAATGATCCTCTGCGCGGTGGCCTCGAGAGGATCCACCGGCAGGAAAGTCCCGCCCACGGTGAGCCCCTTGGCGACAGCCAGGGACACCGCCCGCTCCGACCCCAGGAAGAACACAGCCTTCCCATACATTTTCGAGGCCGCGACGATGGCTGAGGGGCCGACAACCCCAGCCATGGCCTTGACGCAGGCCTCGATGGTCATAGTGGGGTGAGTGTAGCTCTTCACCCCAAGCTTTTTTGTTATTAATCGAAAAGGTGACGGGGCAGCAGGAACAGCGGGAGCAGCTGTGGCTGTGGCTACCACTCTCGCATAGGTCCCGGCTAGCCCCGCCACCGGCGAAGATGCAGTCGCCATTCTGGGGTGCTTTTTTTTTTTTTTTTTAAGGGCTACACTCACCCCAAGTCACAGGCCTGAAGGTGTTAATGGCCTCGGTGTATATATATATTTTTTTGTCCTCTATTGAGCAGAGGGAGCTGATTAAAATGAGGACACACCTCTCTCCTTATTAATTTAAATTGGGAGAGGAGCCCTCGCCCCTCTGCTTCAATTGGCAATTAATAAAATAGATGAAACTAAGGTGCCTTAGAAAGACAGGCAGAGAGAGACAAAGAGAGAGAGAGAGAGGTGGGGGGGTGGGAAGGAGGGAGGCCGCAAAGGGCAGTGTTGCCACTCAGGATGGTGGGTGGGTGTAGGCAGGGTTGCACTCTCCGATGGAAAAAGTCTTTGGTGATGGTGGTCTTCTGGCAGGGGGAGAAGACGTCTTCACCTGGAAAAGCTGGAGAAGCCCAGGCTTAGTCCTGCAACAGGTCTTAACGAGGTAATTAAATTAAATTAAGGACTTCACCTTGGGCAGCTCCAAGCTCTCCCAGGGCAGGCAATAGAAGGGATGCTAATTAGTGGTGTGTGTGGCCTAGCTTTTAACAAGAGCACACACACTACACCCCTTGATGATCCGGCCTTGCTTCTTCTTTTCTCCCCCCACCTAAAATACAAAGTCTTGGGAGAGTGCCCCAAATAACACCCACCTGTAGATGTTCCGGATGAAGTTTTCTTCCCTCCTTTCAAGCAGTTGGTTTCTCTCCCCTCTCTCCCTCTCCTGAAGTGGAGGCCAAATTGGGGAGGCAGTGATAGAAAGGCCTCTCCCCTGGTTGATGTTGATGTAGGCCTCCTTTCTCCTTCTCCTCCTCTGTCCTCTCTCTCCAGGCACCTCAGTTGATGTAATGATGGTGGAGTTGGTGGTGGTGGTCCAACGTTCTCCTCCTCTTCCTGGTCAGGGGACCACCACTTTAATCCACTCTCCAAAGTCTGGCTGCTCCCTCTGCTCGTGCTTGTAGCTGAACAGAGGGTAACTTAAGACTGACATACAGAAGCCTGCTATGGCTTTTTATACAGGGGTGGTCACTGCCGGTACTGCAGTATAGAATCAGTTCTTCTCTTAAAGGTACATACACAACAGCTTCCCGTTCAGGTTGCCAGTAAAAATTGCAGTTGGGTTCTGATGACATCATCATCCCTAAATGTGCCACTCATGGTACAAGCGTCAGCCATTTGCAGGCAAATTAAGCTACTACCTCGAACTCCGGAAAATTATCTCGGAGTTTGCCAGTGGATGCACTTGAGCAAAAGGGCTGGGATCGCTGGCCTGCCTGCAGATATTCAGGGCTCAGATATTTCATCCCAATAGATTGAACTTCCTACAGCAAAGTCTATCACTGTACGCGGACACTGTGGTATATCTGGCACTTGATCCCAACAAATAGAATCTCTGATAAATGGGGCTGTATTATCAGCAGACTATAAAGTATATCAAATGCTTGATTATTTTGCCCTTGCTGTGAGCAAGTGCTACTCTCAAACTGGTTCACTGCTGCTACTAGTTCTCTGTTACAATGAATTAGTGAATGCAATGCCTCCCACAGATTTTGTGGTGTAATATCACTCTGTTTAATCTTAGGAGGCAGATCCTATGGTATATTGAGTGATTAATCCCATTTATATAAATGCAAGTTCTTTATTTCTTTCGCATTCCTTTAAAGAGCTAGTTTATTTGATTTTTGTGCTGTCCCAATTGATCTCGAGCAACTGAGTACACTTAAAGCAGTCCAATTCTCTAAATATCAATGCAGTATTATTACTTTTTATTATTCTGCACCTTTTCAGTCACAGTTTTACGCCTCGAATTTATTTTTGATCTGATTTTCATACAAATGTAGAGAATTTGCACCGCAATTAATACTGTTCTGTTATTTGTTGAAATAATGCATTTGTTACCAAGCTGAATTAGTAAACAAGCGCACATATATGTATAAATAAAATATTGGTTGGTGCACAAGAGCAGAAGCTCTTGCAAGTTAAATCAGCCTAATCTTTTGTGCTTTTTTTTTAAAGGCCGTTTCACCGCTGATGGGTGCTGTGACATTATTGTAATTAATCTATGGAATGGAAATCAGCTCATTTTCTTCTCGAAAATTCCCTTGTGTGTAAGGATGGTGAGACACTTACCTGTTAGCATTTTAAACATACCCATACAGTACATCTTTTGAACATTCCCAATTTTAAATGCTCCACCATTGGTGGTTGTGCCTTCAGCTGCCTAGGTCTTAAGCTCTGGAAATCCCTCCCTAAATCGCTCCACCTCTCCACTTCTCTTTCCTCCTTTACAATACTCCTTAAAACCTACTTCTTTGACCAAGCTTTTGGTTATCTGTCCTAACATCTCCTTATATGGATTGGTGTCAAAAAAAATTTGTTGATAACACTCCTGTAAAATGCCTTGGGACGTTTTACTACGTTAAAGGCGCTATATAAATATAAGTTGTTGTTGTTGTTGCTGTTGTACAGATAAGGGAGTAGCAGAGTAAAAACCTTATTGAGATGACGGGAGACTAGAGTGGCAATCTGAACCAGGCAGGTGGGCCGGCAACTAAAATAGAGTGGATGAAACTGTTCCCGCTCGGTTGGACACAAAGCTGGGTGGGAGGGTAAGCTGTGAGGAGGATGTCGTGAAACTCCAGTACGATTTGGACAGGTTGGGTGATTGGGCAGAAACATGGCAAATGCACTATAATGTGGATAAATGTGAGGTTATCCACTTTGGTGGCAAAAACAGGAAGGCAGATTATTATTTGAATGGCAATAGATTGGGAGAAGGGGAAGTGCAAAGAGACCTGGGTGTTCTTGTGCACCAGTCGCTGAAGGTAAGCATGCAGGTGCAGCAGGCGGTTAAGAAGGCAAATGGTATGTTGACCTTCGTAGCAAGAGGGTTTGAGTACAGGAACAAGGATGTCTTGCTACAGTTGTACAGGGCCTTGGTGAGACCGCACCTTGAGTATTGTGTGCAGTTTTGGTCGCCTTATCTGAGGAAGGACGTTCTTGCCATGGAAGGAGTGCAACGAAGATTCACCAGGCTGATACCTGGGATGGCAGGAATGACGTATGAGGAGAGATTGTGTCGATTGGGCTTATACTCACTGGAGTTTAGAAGATTGAGAGGGGATCTCATCGAAACCTATAACATTCTGTCAGGCTGGACAGACTAGATGCTGGAAGGATGTTCCCGATGGTCGGGGAGTCCAGAACCAGGGGTCATAGTCTAAGGATAAGGGGTAGGGCATTTAGGACTGAAATGAGGAGGAATTTCTTCACCCAAAGAGTGGTGAACCTGTGGAATTCTCTGCCACAGAGGGCGGTGGGGGCCAGTTCATTAAATATATTCAAGAAAGTGTTGGATATATTTCTTAAGGCTGAAGGGATCAAGGGATATGGGGAGAAGGCAGGGGCAGGGTACTGAATTTGGATGATCAGCCATGATCTCATTGAATGGCAGAGCAGGCTCGAGGGGCCGAATGGCCTACTCCTGCTCCTATCTTCTATGTTTATATGTTTCCTCTCAGTTCTGAGTATTGCCAGTTGGAGCTCCATCAAGCTCTCTGAAGGTCAGTCTGTGGAGGTTATGGGGTAGCTCTGCTTGCGGAGCGTCACTACATCCAGAATGTGACCCTATGGAGGCTCCTTTTAGTTAAGTACCCTTACGATGTTGTTAAGAACACCAGAAAGCACAGAAAAAGAAATAAATATTTGGCCCATCAAGCTTGCAACTTCTCCAGGTGATGTACAATCTGCATTATGCTAGGAACATAGGAACAGGAATAGGTCATTCAGCCCCTCAAGCCTGCTCTGCCATTTAATTAGATCATGGCTAATCTGTACTTCAACTATATTTATCCATCTTTGCTCCATATCCCTTGAGACCCTTACTTGACAAAAATCTATCTATCTCAGCCTTGAAAGCTCTAATTGTCCTAGCCTTTTGTCAGAGCAAGTTGAAGATTTCTACAGCCCTATGTGTGAAAAAGTGCTTCCTGATTTTGCTTCTGAATGGCCTAACTCTAATTTTAAGATTATGTCCTCTTGTTTTTGATTCCCCCACCTGAGGAATTAGTTTCTCCGTGTCTACCCTATCAAATCCTTTAAACATTTTAAACACCTCGATCAGATAACCCCTCAATCTTCTATACTCAAGGAAATACCAGCCACGCTTATGCAACCTGTGCTCATAATTTAACCCGCAAAACCTGGTATTCTGGTGAATCTGCACTGAACCCCCTCCAAGGCCAATATATTCTTCCTGAGGTGCAGTGCCGAAAACTGAATGCTGTATGATAAATGTGGTCTGACCAAGGCTCTATACAACTGGAGCATAACATCCTCCCCTTTGTATTCCAGCCCCTTGAGATAAAGGCCAACAATCCATTTGCTTTTTGATTACTTTTTGTACCTATCTACTAGCTTTTAATGATTTGTGTACTAGGTCTCCCATATCTCTTGGCTCCTCTACAGTTCCTAGTTTCTTGCCATTTAGAAAATATTCAGATTTATCTTTCATTGGTCCAAAGTGGATGACCTCACACTTGTTCATATTGAACTCCATTTGCCATAGTTTTGTCCACTCACTTTATCTGTCTATATCCTTTTCTAACCATCTGCTCCTATCTGCATTAGTTAGTGTCCCTTCTGACTTAGTGAAACTACATCCAAGTTACAAGAAACTTGCTGGTATCCGGCACGGACGGGACCAACGTGGTGCCGGTTCATCAACAATTCCGGATAACCGAATGCTATAGTAAAAGATACAGAGCTCAGAGCTCCGTATAAAGCAACAAACCCTGTTGCTTAGCAACAGCTTCAAAACAATCGGCACAAGTTGCAAGCATCTCTGTAGCTTAGTAACAGCTTCAGCTACACCCTTGCACAGCAACAAATGGAGTAAAAAAGTAACTAAAAGTAAAAAAAGTTACCTGAACCGACCCCTGAATTTTGCCGGTGGATAGAGCGTTCCGGTTATTTAGGGGCCGGTTAATCGAAAGTTTCCTGTATTTACTATCTGCAAAGCAAAAGTTCTGCAAATCTTTTCCCTGTTCCTCCCAAAGGTAATCAAGCAAAACTGTAGGACATCTAGGTAACTTTACAAGATCCTTTATTCAACCCTGAACACTGATTTCCAGAGATGACATCTTCATGGTACCAACAGTAAAAAAAAATTCCCTGAAGGGCTTAGTCTATTTTTGTATCATCTGTGGACTTGGACATTTTGTTTATATCCAGGTCAATAGCCAAAAGCTTTGTAGAGCTGCTCCTGCTCCACTGCTGTAACTTCACCAACCATTTATGCGCGTAAACGGGGTTTCCGCTGCACTTTCAGTGAAGTTATGGCAGTGCCAAGAAAATTCCCAGCCAATATAGTTTAAAATTAGCACCATTAACCCCTGGGCTATCTCAATCTCTGGGGTCAAATTGGGCCATGTAGTGCCCATTTTTCAGACAGAACGTGGTCTCCGGAAGTGCATCGGGTGCCATATTGGGTAAGGAAAAAAGGGGCGTCCTTTACGCATGCCTGACACAGGCAAAATAGGCTGTGTGCATATGCAAATAAGGGGCCTAACACCTGCTTCAGGTCCTCACTGCAATATTGGTTTTCCAATGCTGGCTGCCTCAAAGAAAACCAACCCTAAACATCACCTATATAAAACAATGGTAAATTACTTACCACAATCACCATCCCGATTGCTGCCACTGCCGGCTCCAAGAACACGACTTCTGACATCTAGGCCCTGGCCCGGACATCCGATGTCCCTCCTCTCGTCCTCGACCTCTAGGCCCCCCAACCCTTGATGGCTCCCCATGACTCCCGACCTCCCTCCCCAAACCCGATGTATCCCCTCCACGAGGCCCCAATCGCTCCACCCCCAAGCACTGTGATTCCTACCAAACCACGCGAACCCTACCCCCCGCCCCCCACCCCACACCGATTACTTACCTGTAGGTCACTTGCAGCACGTACCTGTGTAGCCTACTCCCACAGCGCCATCTTCAGTCTAATGAGGACTGGAGCCCAATATCCAGGGCTCCTTGGACCTTACCATTTGTGCGCAGGGTAATTAGCCTGCATGGGGGTAGGCGCTCCCGAATTTCTTCCCTCAATCTCTTTCCAACCTGAATGTTAACTTCCATTTCCTGTTTTCAAGCCAATTATCTAAGTAACATTGATTTCTTTCTAATTCTGTCACTCACTACTTTAACATTTAATCATTGATGTGGAATCTTGTCAAAAGCTTTTTGAAGGTCCAAGTATACAACACCAGCTGAATTTTTCATTTAACAAATATTTTTTTCCAAAATGTTCTCCTACTAAATTTCTCAAAATCATTTCAAAGCATAACCCTACTACAGATGTGTATATATTTGAAATGCCCTTTATTGTTAGCTGAGGTATGCTCAGCTATCTTAACCCTTAGACTATTCTTTTTGATTACATTTATGATATGTTGTTGAAATAGCAGCTAGATAACAAGGACATTTCTACCTTAATCATTTCTTAATATTAACTTAAATGTTAGAATATATTTTAACAACTATAGGCCTGGAAATTGCTATCAGCGATGTTATTATATGAGCATGTAACATTGCTGTTTATGGGAGCTTGCTGTGCACAAATTGGCTGCCGCGTTTCCTACATTACATCAGTGACTACACTTCAAGAGTACTTCATTGGCTGTAAAGTGCTTTGGGGCATCCTGAGGTCATGAAAGGCACTATAGAAATGCAATCTTTCTTTTTTTCATATCAATTTCCTCTCTCCCTTATTTTAATGGCAGTGTTGATTTGTTTATTTTAAATGAATTAATGCCTCCTTTAACAAATAGATCTAATTTGGCCTCTCCACTTCCTCATCTACATGCTTCACCTTGGTGACGTCATCCAAAGACATGTGGTCAAATTCCATATGTACACTGACATCCAGCTCTGCCTCTCCACCACGTCCCTTGACCCGTCCACTGCTCTATGTTGTCAGATTGTTCGCTCAACATTCAGTCCTGGATGAGCTTAATTTCCTCTGGTTATCCTCTATTGTCTTTGGACCCCACCACAAAATCTATACTCTTGCCGCCAATTCCATCCCCCTCCCTGGCCATTGTCTCAGGTTGAACCTGACTGTTTGCAACCTTGGTATCCTATTTGACCCCAAACTGAGCTTCTGACCTGATATCCTCTCTATACCAAGACCGCCTACTTCCACCTCTGTAACACTGCCCGTCTCCTCCCCGCCTCAATCCATCTGCTGCCAAAACACTCATCCATACCTTTGTCGCCCCCAGACTCAACTGTTCCATTGCTGTCTTGACCGATATCCCATCCTCCACTCTCCATAAACTTCTGCTCACCCAAAATTCTGCTGTCTGTGTCCTATCCCACACCACATTCCACTCACCCATCAATTGCCCACTTTACACCATCATCCAAAATTAAAATTACCCCCCATTGTGTGGGTAGATTGTCAACCTGCTTACCCCATAGATCTATCTTTTTCTTATTTATTGCAACAATAGAAGGAGTTTGGAATTACTGTTTATTTTCAAGCAAGCACAAAACCTGTCCATTGTCCAGATACATCATATTGTGCTGAATGACTTTCCATAATTGCAAGTATTTGGAAATCAGACCTAAAGAATGAAATAAAGAATCCTTTTATAAAAAGTGTAATACAGAACCATTTATCTTTTTTATTATTTTTGCCTACAACTTTAATGTTGGCCTTCATGCCTTCTGCTCAGGGACCTCCATTTTTGACCAGGGAGACATTCAGTAGAAAAAGCTATGGCCTCTCCTTTGGGAGTACCCATCCATGTGACGCTGGCTGAGTACCTAAGGTAAGGTGGGGGGGAGGGAGGCAATCAGGAATGGGGAGTGAGCGATGGCTAGCAACAGTCCACACTTTTAATGTGGAGCCGGAAATATATATTTTTTAAAGTACCTTTTTTGTAATGGCCTGCAATGGTTCCTTTAAGGACCACTGATTAGGCTGCATAAAGGCCTAGTAATGCTGAAAACAGCAGGTGTCGGGCCTCTACAGCACCCAATTCAATATGGCGGTGGATGAGTTTCCGATGCTGTTTGGGGGCGAGAGATTGGTTCCCTGAATTGGACTTCTTTGCACTCGTTTCCCACCCAGATTTCAATTTAACCCCCTGGGAATTTCCTCAGGGTTTCTACCAACTGGCTGCCAATTTATGTCATGTAAACAAGGTTTCCGTCAATCTTCTGTCGAACTTACGGCAGCTGATCGGGAGAATCCCTGAGGGAATTCCCTGTGCTAGTTCAAAATCTGTCAAACACTCTCCAAAGTCCAGAAGCAGTGGTGCATTGTTAACACTGGCCCATTGATGGTGGGCAAGGACAGCATGTGGAAAGAAAATGCTTGGAAGTAGCTCCTTTTTACAAATCTAGCAGAAATGTTATGTGTTGGCCATGCCTGTATTATCATTCTTCTGCAAGTATTGTGAAAATCTTTTGTTTGTTGAGCACTACAGTTAAATAAAGATCATTCCAGGCTACTTGGGTAAGTTAGTAGGTTTTGGGGGAAAAATTCGGTCGCACCCCCTTTGGAGCACTAACTTTGCCCCAAAAAAGTTAGCGTCCCTGCATCATAAATTGAGTGGTAGCGCCCCAAGCAAGAGGTGGGGCGCTACTGGAAGCGCTCCCCCTCCTTCCTGGTGCACTACCATTCAATATCATGGTGCTACATGCAACAGCGCCACGCGCGTTGGCACGTTGTGCCACAGTATTGCAGGCCTCTCTCCGCTGACTAAAGGGGAGGAGCCTAGCGCAGCGTGCATCTGGGCCCTGCTGGACCACCGAGGTGCCGGGAAAACAGCCCGGCACTGAAGAGGATTGCCAGGCTGAGCGATCACAGCCGGCACCCCGCATGAGGAAACGGAAAGGTTCAGGCAGGCGACCCAAAACAAAATGGCCGTCCGGCACCTGCCCTTTAATTTGCGCCGCAGCGGTCGCAAAAACACCACCCTGACCCTGTCGGATATATTTTCTGGCGGTAGGTCAGGGGGAGTGACTGAAGTTTGCGGCCGGGGCGCGAGCAGGGCGCTGCGCACGGCGATGACATCACCGGCGGAGGCACAGTGCCGCAGGGCGCGACCGGCTACCGCCGCCGCTAACCTCCCGCCGAATTTCGCGGGAGGCATTAGCGGCGCCGCACCTGGGCGCTAGGTGCTTTGTGCTAACGGGAGGTGCAAAGCAACCCAATTTTTCCCCCTTTATGTCATAAGCTTTTATATAAAATTAGTGATCATTGTGTCTTGGTGCATCATGTTATACATTGTTTTAATGTCCCTTCATATTATGAGGCAGTCAAGGCAGCTTCCAAAAGTACCATTGAGAGTCTGGCCCCAATAACCAATATATGACATCATCAAGCTAAAAAATTGGCACATATTTTGAATTCTCTGCTCAGTTTGGGGACCCTCTTGGGACTGTAGTGGTTTATAACACTACTCTTTCAATCTGGGACCTGGGCTCAAATCCAACTGATGGGGCTCGATTTTGTTACTGGGGCGGGCTGGGGTCGTGTAATCCGCTTTTCGTGTTAGCCACCTGATTCTAAATCGATGTGGGAGAATGAAGCGATTTTAACTTCAGTGGGCAATTGAGTTCCAGCGTGTGGGAACCCGTGGCCCAATTAGTTTTTTCAGTCTGAAACTCGCCTCTGATGACATCATCATTGCTGCTGCATTTAAGGTCTGCAAGAAGCCTTGCTTCTTCTGCAGACTGCCAGCCTTTTGGCCTTTCATGTTAGAGGGACTTGGAGGCAGGATGACCAGCGAGAGACCTAGGTCTGCTCCCAGGTTTGATGACGTTGCCTTGCAGGCTTTAGTTGAGGGAGCAAGAGCTCATAAAGATGTGCTCTTCCCTTCTTCAGGGAGGAAGAAGCCTCCCCAGCAGACCAAGGCTGTGTGGATCCAGGTGGCCCAGGAGGTCAACTCTTTGTCGATAACCCGCAGAACCTGGCTTCAGTGCAGAAAGAGGTTTCATGACCTTCTGCGCACTGGAAAGGTGAGTATGACATTCGCATCACCCTCAATCTGATCCCCATTGCTTCTCCTCACCAGCACTCAGCTTTAGCAATCTCTTCCTCCACATCCCACTTGACACTGACATCCATGCACCCTTACCCATTCCCTCTCTCTCTATGGCCACATTCACTTAACTATTCGACTATGCAGCCCTCACACTCTCTATCACTGTGATGCTATGAAAACATCTTACATCACACAGGGAGGGCCCTTGGTTTTGCCACCTCACTCCATCTTTGTCTCCTTCTAAGCATCTATGCTATGGATTCTCTACACTCACTCCTTCATTCTCACTCAAACTCCACTTGTCTCCCTCATTGCAGTAAAAGAGAGCTCACAATAAGAGGGAAAGAGCGTGGACAGGAGGAGGGCCACCCTTAGTAGCCCAGCTCACCCCCTGGGAGGAGGCGGTCCTGGAGATCGTGGGAGTGGAGGAAGATGCGCAAGTGGGGGACGGACAGACGGGGGCATCACACCAAGCTGGTGACAGAATAGTTTTCCATCTCTCTCATTGACATTGCATGAGTCGCTGATAATGATTCAGAAACTCTAACAGATGGACTTATGATCATCTGCAATATGCAATGTGCATGTAACCTTGGCATCACATCTCTGACGCTTTCCTTTACTCCTCCACAGGACCATCGACAGCACCCGTCCCCACTAGCCAGGAGGAGGAGCCTGAGCATCCAGACTCCTCAGAGGAAGCTGTAAACTCTGAGGGCGCAGCATCAGCAGAATTCACCACACCCAGCACCAGCGCAGACACTCACACCTTGGTGGGACCTTCGCAAAATAGAGTAGTGTTGTCACCTGGTGTATCACAGCTCACAAGTGAGCATCAGCAGATGGTGGAGACAGGGACAGCAGTGGAGAGTCCTCGTCGGAGGGCGCAGGACTCTGCCAGCTCGGCTCAGCTGCATGTCGACCCTCTGCCTCTGGGTCCATCCACAAGATCAGTGGTGCTGGAACTCCAGGAACAGATGCAGGAGTCTCTGGCAGGTTTTGTCTCCAGGGTCGCTGCGAGTGTGGAGCGAATGGAGGAGACCATTGTGAACATGAGCAGAGCCTTTGTGGAGTCATTGGCGCATGAACACATCACCATGGAAAGGATGGCAACCTCCATGGAGGTGATGAGTCACCAGAGTGCAGAAAACATGGTGAGTGTTCTGAATAAAATGACATCTCTGGAGGAGCGATGGTCATCTATTGAACAGAGAAACCAGACCTTCATGGAAGTCCTTCTGAATAGGACTGCCAGTGCAGATACGGGTCCCCATGGACCCCCTGATGTGCAGCAAGGTGCTCTCAAGCCACTTGCAAGCGCTGAGGGGCACCTGACCCATGAGAGGGAAGTTGGTGGCAGACATCAAGGAAGTGGGGACTCCTCTCCAAGCGCTCACACTTCCATGCCACTGCAGAGCCCTTGGTCAGAGCCCCACCAGAGCCCACAACCAACTGAGATCGGCGTCTCAACCCCTGCACAGCCGCAGGAGCAACAGACTGT
This sequence comes from Somniosus microcephalus, assembly GCF_052327205.1. Taxonomy (NCBI): domain Eukaryota; kingdom Metazoa; phylum Chordata; class Chondrichthyes; order Squaliformes; family Somniosidae; genus Somniosus; species Somniosus microcephalus. The sequence goes on from NC_140995.1 coordinate 121,039,942, forward strand.
TGGCGAGCCCTCACAGGTTCGCAACCCCAGAGGACACCCGCCAAAGGTGTCGAGACAGGAGCAGCAAGGAAGTGAGCAAGGGGCCTCCACATCTGCTGAAGCCACAGGGGAAGCACTACGTAGGAGCACAAGTAAGAGAAAAATACTGCACAAATAGTCACAAGGGTAGTCACTTGGGTGAAATTTGATGTTTAATTTTAAAAAGCCATCAGATGGTTACTGTAAATAAAAAATCTGATGGCTACTGCTGCAGTTGTGGCGTGTGTCATTTCGCTAATGGGACTTCCACTTTGAGGGCTTAGGATTACTTGGTATATGCCTCAGTTGTGGAAGCGTTCAGTGAAGGTGGCGAGAGGGGTTTCCCAGGGGATCACACTGGAGATGGGTGTCAGGCTCCAAACTTCCACAGCTGTGGTTGTGCCTTCTAAAAGTTCCTCCAAACCTGAGAAAACAAAGTCCTGCCACCTGCAAATGATGGCTGATCAAATATCCTATTTAATGGTGGAGCTGCAGCTAATAGTCAGCAATCCAATTGTGCCCCTGCCAGGTTTCACCATCGTGTTTCAGAGCAGGCGTGCTTCACATCAGAAAAGGGTTAAAATCACCAAGGCCTTTCAAAATGGGATAATAGAGGCAATTTAGTGTTGTGTATGTACCTTTAAGAGAAGAACTGATTCTATACTGCAGTACCGGCAGCGACCACCCCTGTATATAAAGCCATAGCAGGCTTCTCTACTTCAGTCTTAAGTTACCCTCTGTTCCAGCATTTTCTGCCTGTGCAGCTGCCTCAGTCAGCAGGAGGAGAAGGAGCAGACAAACCAGGAGAGTGGAGAGTGTAAAGTGGTGGTCTCCTGACCAGGAAGAGGAGGATATCGTTAGACCACCACCACCTCCACCTCCACCTCCACCATCATCACAGCAACTGAGGTGCCTGGAGAGAGAGGACAGAGGAGGAGAAGGAGAAGGGAGGCCAGCAACAACACCAACCAGGGGAGAGGCCTTTCCCATTACTGCCTCCCCAAATTGGCCTCCATTCCAGGAGAGAGGGGAGAGAAACAACCAACAACTACCAACTGTTTGGAAGGAGGGAAGAACAACAGCATCTTTCAGGTGGGTGTTATTTGGTGCACTCTCCCAAAGACTTTGTATTTTAGGTGGGGGAGAAAAGAAGAAAAAAGGGCCAGATCATCAAGGGGTGTGTGTGTGTGTGGCTCTTGTAAAACACTAGGCCACACACACCACTAATTAAGCACCCCTTCCTATTGCCTGACCTGGGATAGCTGGAGCTGCCTAGGTGATCAGCCCAATTGTACATCGTTAAGACCTGGTGTGGGACTGAGCCTGGGGCGTCTCCAGCTTTCCCAGGTGAAGACATCTTCTCCCCCTGCTAGAAGACCACCTTCAAAGACTTTAATTTTTCATCGGAGAGTGCACCCCTGCCGACACCCACCCACCCACCATCCTGAGTGGTGACCCTGCCTTTGCGGCCTCCCTCCTTCCCACCCCCCCCCTCTCTCTCTCTTTGTCTTTCTCTGCCTTTCTCTCTGAGGCACCTCATTTCATCTTTAATTATTAATTGCCTATTGAGCAGAGGGGAGAAAGCCCCTCTCCCAATTTCAATCAATAAGGGGGAGAGGTGTGCCTTCAATTTAAACAGCTCCCTCTGCTCAATTGAGGACCAAAAAAATACCTGAGGCCACATTAACACCTTCAGGCCTGTGACTTGGGGTGAGTGTAACCCTTTTTTAGAAAACACCCCAGAATGGCGACTGCATCTTCGCCAGTGACGGGGCCAGCCAAGACGTATGCGGGAGTGGCAGCCACAGCCACAGCTGCTCCCACTGCTTCTGCTGCCCCGTCACCATTCAGACTAATAACAAAAAAGCTTGGGGTGAAGAGCTACACTCACCCCACTATGACCATTGAGGCCTGCGTTAAAGCCATGGCTGGGGTTGTCAGCCCCTCAGCCATCGTCGCGGCCTCAAAAATGTATGGGAAGGCTGTGCTCTTCCTGGGGTCGGAGCGGGCGGTGTCCCTGGCTGTCACCAAGGGGCTCACCATGGGCGGGACCTTCCTGCTGGTGGACCCCCTCGAGGCCACCACGCAGAAGGTGGTTGTTTCGAACGTCCCGCCCTATGTTCCTGGTGAGCTCCTCCTTCCCCATCTACATCAACTTGGGGAGGTGAGGTCGGGGATCACACCCATCCCGCTTGGCTTCCGGGAGGCCAGCCTTCGCCACATCTTCTCCTTCCAGCGCCAGCTGTTCATCCAGCTGGCACAGGAGGAGGACACTGACGGGGCATTCGTCGTCCACCACGAGGGGACCGCCTATCGCGTCTTCTGGACGTCGGACGGTGTGCGGTGCCACGCCTGCAAGGAGGTGGGGCACATCCGGAAAAACTGCCCCGCCTCCAAGGCCGCCAGATCATCTCGTGCGGCCGAGGCTGGCGCCGCCGACGCTCCTCCCCCCGGATCTGCCCGCACGTTGGGAACGTCTGATGCACGGTCGACGTCGGGGGTCGATGCCACCAAGGCCTCCGGCGGGGGGGAGGGAGCGTGTCCGGCTGGAAAGAAGGTGCGGCGGAAAAATTAACACCTTAGGGCGGGTCCCCCCGTGGATGGCCAGCCCTTGCCCCTTGAGCCCCTTACACCCGCGCTCCTCGCGGAGTTAATCGGGGCAGACGCGAGCGGGAGGGGCCTCGTGCCCGAGCCTGTGACCGCAACCGCCGTAGCAGAAACGCCATTACCTGCGGCCGGGCTTGGGCCCGAGGAGCCCAACAAACCTGCTCCACTGGAGGGAGCTGAGGAGGAGGCCTCTGCAGTCATGGAGGTCTCCCTCGCTCCCTCTGTGCTAAAAAGAAGGCGCGACCCCCTGGAAGAGGAGGAGGACCGGGAGGAGGAAGGTCCCTCCAAGCAGGGGGAGTCGTCGCCCGCCGCGGGTACTGCGCCCCCCCCCCACTGTCGTCATCACCAGCAATCGGCAGGGGTCGCCTGTCCCTCGGGAGGCTGAGGCAGATGTGTCTGTCCGACGCGTTCCTCCCGGGGATGGGGACGAGACCCTGCCCGTGGGGGGGGGTCGCGGAACAACCCGCGGCGGTAATTGAAATTGACCTTCCATCGGTGCCGTTACCCCTCGCCGGGTCGGGCAGCCTGGGGTCTGGGTCGGGCGAGCTCAAGGATAATGAGCTCGCCCAATGCGACCCGGACATCTCCCAGGGGCTGCTCGTCCTGGTAGAGCTTTTAATTCAAAACCCCCCATCCGCTGGGTCGGAGGTTGGTGGCGGGGAGGAGGATGGCCCCCTGGCTGCGTCTCTGGTGCCGGGCGTACTGGAGGAGCTGGGAATTGTTCTCTCCGCGGTTTCTCCGGTCGTTCCGGCATCTGAGGCGGAGGGGAGCTCTGAACCGCCGCCGTCTTCTGGCCCAGCACCCCTAGAGGAGCCCAGGGAGAAATCTTCTGCCGCCGATCCTGGGGGTGGGATCCGGGCGGAGGCGTGGCTGGCTGGCGCGGCCGAGCCGTTCGCTTCACACTGCGCGGCGGACAGGTCGGCCGCTGGTGACGACCCCCTGGAGGAGGATGGGGACTCGGTGATGGGCACGGAGGACGATTCGGACTCCAGCGCCGACGAGGCGATGGATGACCTCGTGCCACTTGCAGAGTCTCCCCTCATTCCCGTAAGGGAACGCCGGGATTTTATGGCCACGTGCCTGGGTCGGCGCAATAAGGTCCGGCTGGCCCTCGACAGGTGGTCGGAGCTGGCGCTGCTCATCGTATCCATCCGCGCCGCCGTTAAGATCATGGGCGCGGACGAGGGTGTGAACCCGCTCGAGCTGCGTCGGCTCACAACGTTTCTCACTGGGCCGCTGAGGAAGTGGCGGCTGACCAGCAGCTGCGCTTCCTCCCCCCGTTGGGTGTAGGTAGAGGTTGCACTATGCTTCTGACATGAAGATAACCATAGCCAGCCTCAACATCAACGGCAGCAGGGAGGCGCGCCGCAGATTCAATAACTTCTCGGTCCTTCGGGACGGGAAGTATGCGGTGTGCTTCCTGCAAGAAACCCACACCGTTCTGGGAGACGAAGCCACGTGGCTCCTGGAGTGGCAAGGAGGGATCAGCATGAGTCACCTCTCCAACAATTCCAGCGGGGTGGCTATCTTGCTGGCCCCGCATTTTCAGCCGGAGATCTTGGGGGTCAAGGAGCACGTGCCGGGCCACTTGCTCCAGGTCACTGTTCACCTGGGGGGCATGCCGCTCCATCTAGTGAACGTGTACGCCCCTCAGACCGGTGCGCAGGAAGTGCGCTTCTTCGAAGAAGTGTCCGCTCTGTTGGGCTCCGTCGACGTGGACGAGTGCGTCATCCTCGGGGGGGATTTTAACTGCACCCTCGAGGCGAGGGACCGTTCGGGTCCCCCGCGAAGCCCGGCGGCGATGGAGAAGTTGAGGGACCTGGTTGGGTCCTTCGACTTGGTGGACGTCTGGCGAAATTTCCACCCCGACTCCAGCGCCTTCACTAGCGTGAGGTCTGGGGGAGGAAGGTCCAGAATCGACCGCCTTTACATTTCCCGGGTGTACGCCTCCTGCGTTCCGGCGGCTTCCATGCGGCCGGTGCCGTGCACGGACCACCACCTGGTGTAGGCAGAGCTCGCTCCGCTGTGCGCGCGGGGGGGGTCCGCGTAATGGCATTTTAACAACCTGCTGCTGGAGGACGCGTTGTTCCAGGATTCGTTTCGTCTGTTCTGGGCTGACTGGAGAAGGAAGCGGGGGGGCTTCCCCTCCTTGAGTCTATGGTGGGATGTGGGCAAGGCTCACATCCGTCTCTTCTGTCAGGAGTACGCGAAGGGGTCGACCAAAAGGCGGGAGGCCCGGGTCGGGCGGTTGGAGAAGGAGGTGCTCGACCTGGAGTCCCGCCTCAGTCAGGTCGTCGAGGACCCGGCCCTGCGGAAGGTGTACGAAGAGAAGAAGGGCGCGCTGAAGGACCTGCAACTCGTCGGGTCCCGAGGCGCGTACGTGAGGTCGCGGATCCAGCTCCTGCGGGACCTGGACCGCAGCTCCCCCTTCTTCTACTCGCTGGAAAAAAGACGGGGGGTCCGTAAGCAGCTCTTGGGGCTGCTGGCCGACGACGGATCTCTGGTCTCGGATCCGGAGGGAATCAACGCGGAGACCCGCGCCTACTACGGGGCTCTGTTCTCTCCGGATCCATCCAGCGAGGATGCGCGCAGAATTTTGTGGGAGGACCTGCCGAAGGTCAGCCCGGAGGGCGCCGAAAAATTGGACGCTCCGCTAAGCCTGTCGGAGCTGACCGGCGCCCTCCGCCAGCTCTCTAGGGGAAAGTCCCTGGGGCTGGACGGGCTGACCGTGGAGTTCCACAGGGCGTTCTGGGACGTCTTGGGGGGCGACTATGCGCGGGTCTTGGGGGAAAGTTTGGCAACCGGGGAGATGCCCCTCTCTTGGCGCAGGGCGGTCATTGTCCTGCTGCCTAAGAAGGGTGATCTCCGCTTCCTTAAGAACTGGCGCCCGGTCTCCCTCCTCAGCACGGACTATAAAATCTTTGCCAGGGCCATATCTGCTCGCCTTGGCACCGTGCTGGCCCACATGATCCACCCCGACCAGTCCTACACGTTCCCGGGCCGGACCATCCATGGTAACATCCATCTGGTCCGGGACCTGGTCCACCACTCCCAGAGGGCTGGTCTGTCGGTTGCCTTCCATTCCCTGGATCAGGAGAAGGCGTTCGACAGGGTGGATCACGAGTATCTCTTCGGGACTCTGCGCGCATTCGGGTTCGGGACGCATTTCGTCGCCCGGATCCGACTTCTGGACGCCGCCGCGGAGTGTCTGATTAAAGTTAACGGGTCCTTGACGGCGCCCCTTCGCTTCGGGAGGGGGGTGCGTCAGGGATGCCCCATGTCCGGTCAGTTATACGCCGTTTGCGTGCAGCCATTCCTGCGCCTCTTACGGAAGAGGTTGACGGGACTGGCTCTGCAAGGGCCGGGTGTGGAGGTGGTCCTCTCGGCTTACGCCGATGATGTGCTCCTCACGGTCACGGATCCCGCTGACTTGCGGAGGATGCGGGAATGCCAGCAGATTTACTCGGACGCATCCTCCGCCAAGATCAACTGGGAGAAATGTTCCGGACGCCTGGTGGGTCAGTGGCGGGTGGACTCCCTGCCGGAGGAGTTGAGGCCTTTTGCCTGGAGCACCACGCACCTCCTCTATTTGGGAGTCTACCTTAGCCCTGCCGAGGACGCCTGGCCGGCGAACTGGCACGAGCTGGAGGCCAAAGTCACCGCTCGCCTAGGACGCTGGACAGGACTGCTCCGAGTGTTCACAGAATCACAGAAACCCCACAGAAACCCCTACAGCGGTCGAGCGCTGGTCATAAGCCAGCTGGTGGCCGCCATGTTGTGGTACCGGTTGGTCACTTTGAACACTCCCCCTGCGTTTGTCGCCAAGATGCAGAAGAAGCTCATCGACTTTTTCTGGGACAAAAGGAAGCACTGGGCCTCTGCCGCGGTTCTGTGTCTCCCGCTTAGGGAGGGCGGTCAGGCGCTGGTGTGCCTTCGCCCCCAGGCTGCGACTTTCAGATGCTGCAGAGATACCTGTACGTCGAGAATCCTCCGAGATGGTGTGCGCTGGCGACGTTTTTCTTCCACCAGCTGCACGGCCTCAATTACGACACGCAGCTCCTGTTCGCGAAAGTGGGCAGCAGGCGTGCCGGCCTGCAGGAGCTGCCTGTCTTCTACCAGGAACTACTATGGGTTTGGAACTACGTCGCTTCCAGGCGGAGCTCTCCCCCGTCAGGAGCGGCGGCTCTTTCGGGAGCCGCTGCTCCGGAATCCGCACCTCCACGAACGCGGTTTCGGGTGGCTGATGGAGGGCAGGGCTGTGCCTGGCAAGGTGACCAGAGTCGGGGACCTGCTCGATGGCAGAAGAGCGGGCTGGATGGCGCCGGAGGAGCTGGCGCGGCGCCTGTCCTGGGCCAACGTCCGGCTCGCGGTCGAAGCCATCGAATCGGTGAAAGCGGCACTGGGCCCCAACTCCATTAGGTGTATCAAGGCGTCTCAAACATGTGGGGCGATCCCGTCCGAGCTTACCCCCGTTCGGACGGAATTCCTCATCGGCGCCCGGCCCCGAAACTCCCCTCGGGAACCGGCGCCTCACAACTTGAGCCGTCTCGAGGAAATACCCTCCGTGCCTTTTCATTCCACGCAGAGGGGTTTCCTGTACAGGCTGCTCCTGCACACTCTCCACTTTGCCATCTTCGTCTACCGTCCGGACACGCCTTGGCGTGGCGTCTTGCCGACTGGCGGTGGCGGAGGTCCCCAGTGGAGGGCTCTCTACGCGGGAGTCCTCCCTTGTTCCATCGGGGACTTGGCCTGGAGGGTGTTGCATGGAGCGGTCCCGTGCAATAAGGTTTTAAGTAGGTTCACGGACTCCCAGGCCTCCTGCATTTTTTGCGGCCTGGAGGAGTCCGTGTTTCACGTTTGTATGGAGTGTGAGAGGTTGCAGCCCCTCTTTCACTACTTGAAGGGGCTGCTCCTCGATTTTTGGTTGCACTTCAGTCCCACGCTCTTGATCTACGGTCACCCGGTGCGGAGGGGAGCGGACAGGTTGGAGGACCTCCTTGTGGGCCTGCTCCTGGGCCTGGCTAAAAGAGCCATCAATTGGTCCAGGCAGCGGGCGGTCGAGGGGGTCGTCCAGCCGGATTGCCTGCCTCTCTTCCGCGGCCATGTTCGTGCCCGGGTGGCCCTGGAGATGGAGCACGCGGTGTCCGCCGGTGCGCTTGAGTATTTCCGCGACCGGTGGGCGCCACGGGGATTGGAGTGCATCATCAACCCGGATAACCAAATTTTAATATGATTTGTTAAGTTTTAGTTGAACTTTTGTTTACAGTCAATTTGTTTTTTTTTTGGTACGAACAAAAAGATTACCCTCTGTTCAGTAAATACCTGTTATTATTGTTCTCCTGCAGTCCGTGTATTATTGATACTCGGACACTACACTGGCGACGAACAGGTTCGAACTCAACCTGCAGTACTGCATCACCTCACGGGGATCTTTCCCTGAGAAGAAGCTTCTTGGAGGTCGAAGTCAGAGCAACGGGCGTCGACCGCGGGCAACCGCCCAAGGATCCATCGGAGTTCGGAGAGTTGCAGGAGAGGCTGTGGAGAGCTGGGCTTGGCTCCCCAGTCAAGGTGTTCCAGCAAATCGTGCTGGTAGCAGGTAGTGCGCTGACCCTTCTGGTCTGCGGCGGGCTCGAGCTCGATCGAGCGGCTCTGCAAAGGGGCCGTGCAGCGTCGTCGGGAGGAAAAGAGAGAGAGAGAGAGGGTGGAGCGCACAGGGCGCGGTCGGTGCTCAAGAACCGGGCAGCATAGCGAAAATAAAACAATGGGAAGGAAAAGTGAGACGCGCCGAAGCTGCGGGTCGCCACCATTACCCTGCAGAACACTAGGAGCAGCGTGGCAGCAAGGGGAAGAAGGAAAAGCGCGGGAGGCGCCATTTTATTCCATTGGGGAAGAAGGAAAAGCGCGGGAGGCGCCATTTTAATCCATTGGTGAAGAAGAAAAAGCACGGGAGGCGCCATTTAAAATCACCCAAGATGCCGAAAAGTGGCAGTATCACTGCTTTCGACAACGAGGTAGAAGACTGGACCACGTATGTGGAGAGAATTGAAGTGTACTGCAAGGCAAATGAGGTGGCCGATGGAAAGAAGGCGTCGGTATTATTAAATTTGATGGGCGCGAGAACGTATGGCCTATTGTGGAATTTAATTACCCCAGCTAAACCAATGGAGAAAAGTTTTGAAGAGATTGTTAATATCTTACAGGAACATCTAAACCCTACACCGCTGCTGATAGCAGAAAGATTCAAGTTCCATAAAAGAAACCAGCACAAAGATGAGAGCAATGCTGACTATCTTACAGAACTACGCAAGTTATCGAAGCACTGCCAGTTCGGAGCAGGACTGGCAGACACCTTACGGGATAAGTTTGTCTGTGGACTCCAGAGTGAAGGAACCCAGAAACGACTACTTTCTGAAAAGGACCTGATGCTAGAACAGGCTTTCAGCGTGGCAGTATCCTACGAAGCAGCAGCACGGGGAGCTGCGGAAATACAACAGAAACCACAAGAATACAGCGCTAACGAAATGGCGTATGGAGCAGAAAAGTGCTATCGCTGCGGCAGAACAACCCATGATTAGAAGGACTGCTGTTTTAAGGACAAAGTATGCAGGCAATGTGGGAAAATGGGACACATTGCAAGAGTCTGCAGGTCGGGAAAGAAAACCAACACTACAAGAACTACTAAGGAAAAGTACAAGAAAGTAAAGAAATTGACAGACAGTAGTTCGGAAGATCAGGAGAGTGATAAGGACTCCGGGAGCAGGAGACTAAGTTATCTAAAGTTACACAACGTGATCGCAAAGGAGGATCACCGAACCATTTGGGTCACCCTCATGATAGCAGGGTCCCCAGTAAAGATGGAATTGGACACAGGATCAGCCCTAACTGTCATGAATCGATGAGACTATGAGCAGCTATTCTCACACATACCCTTGAAGGACACGTCCATTGTATTGAAGACATACACGGGGCAAAACGTCTACCCCAGAGGAAAAATAAGGGTGCCAGTTGAATACAACGGCAAGGAAACACAGAAACTGTATGTTTATATACTACAAGATGGAGGACCACCATTATTGGGACGTGAATGGATCCGAAAAATACAATTGGATTGGCATTCCATTCAGGCGCTAACTGTGACTGACAAAAAGGATGATGACGTCACACCTGGACGACTCAAAAATTCTAACTGACGCGAAAGAGGTGTTCCAACAAGGACTTGGGACTCTAAAAGGAGTAACGGCAACGATAAAAATCGAAGATAACGCAAACCCAAATTTTTTTAAGGCCAGACCGGTACCTTACGCGATCCGCCCAGCCATTGAAGCAGAGCTGGAGAGTGTGGAGCATTCGGGTGTGCTGTCCAAGGTGGACTGGAGCGAGTGGGCCACACCCATCGTTCCTGAAATGAAGAAATCATTGAGCAGCACGCCTGGGGAGCCGAAGAAGGTTCGCATCTGTGGGGACTTCAAGGTAACTGTGAACCCAGTCCTGCACACAGTACAATATCCACTTCCACGGATAGAAGATATTTTCGCCTCACTATCTGGAGGGAAACGCTTTACAAAGATTGATCTGGCCCAAGCGTATCTACAAATGGAGGTGGAAGAAGCATCTAGGAAATACCTCACGATAAACACTCACAAAGGCCTTTACCAGTACAATCAACTGGTATTCGGCATAGCATCAGCCCCGGCTATTTGGCAGAGGGCAATGGAACAAGTCCTGCAAGGGATCCCGGGGACCCAGTGTTATTTGGACGACATCCTGGTTACGGGCAAAAATGACAGTGAACACCTTGCCAACCTGGAGCAGGTGCTCACTAGATTACAGGAATATGGGCTACGAGCCAACCGCCCCAAATGCGAGTTCTTCAGGAAACAAATCTCGTATTGTGGCCACATGATTGATGAGGAAGGATTGCATAAGTCGCCGGACAAGATTGCGGCTGTAGTCAAGGCTCCAGCACCGGAAAATGTGTCGCAACTGAGATCGTTCCTTGGGTTGGTGAACTACTACCATAAGTTCTTGCCGAATTTATCTACAATTCTGCACCCACTGAATGCCCTGCTGCAAACTGGAGTAACATGGAAATGGAGTGATGAGTGTAAGCGTGCCTTTCAGAAATGTAAATGCCTAATCACTTCAAAAGAAGTATTGGCCCACTACAATCCAACACTACCGATTCGGTTAGCATGTGATGCGTCTCCGTACGGCATCGGAGCGGTGCTGTCACACAAATTCCTTGATGGTTCAGAGAGGCCAATAGCCTTTGCGTCGTGCTCGTTAACCTCAGCTGAGCGTAACTATGCCCAGATTGACAGGGAGGCCCTCAGCCTGGTGTCGGGGTGAAGAAGTTCAATCACTATCTGCACGGGCAGAAATTCACCCTACTGACTGATCATCAGCCCCTGGTCCCCATTTTTAACCCAAAGAAGGGCGTTCCGGTGATGACGGCGCAACGGCTGCAAAGATGGTCACTTTTTCTAGGGGCACATCAGTACGACATAGAGTACAAGGGTACGAAACAGCATGGAAATGCTGATGGGCTGTCGCGCCTACCGTTGCCTACGGTAGAGGAAGCACCTGCAGTGGACCCTGTTGAGATATTCCATGCGACCATAGTCGAATGTCTGCCTGTTACAAACTCAAGTATAGAGAAGGAAACCCGAAATGACCCGACACTCTCTCAGGTCTATGATTTGACGGTGAAGGGATGGCCAGCACATGGTGACTCACTGTTGCCAGCATTCTCGCCAAGGAGAGAACAGCTGTCAGTGTGCCGGGGGTCCTTGATGTGTGGATCCCGAGTGGTAATTCCACTCAAGTTGAGAGATAGACTGCTCAATGAGCTTCATGAGGGTCATCTGGGAGGGGTAAAAATGAAGAGCCTAGCCAGGGTGTTTGTGTGGTGGCCGGGAATCGATAAAGAAATCGAGGATATGACCAAGAGATGCACAGGATGCCAGAAGGTCCAAAACGCTCCACCACAGGCCCCGCTACATCCATGGGAGTGGCCCTCATCTCCATGGCAATGGGTACACATTGATTTTGCTGGTCCATTTATGGACTCAATGTTCCTAATCACTGTGGACGCCCATTCGAAATGGCCAGAGGTCATCAAAATGTCCTCCACCACCATGGAGAAAACTATTGCAGTCCTACGGACCATCTTCGCCAGGAATGGCTTGCCAGAACAGATTTGCTCCGACAATGGGCCACAGTTTGTGTCCGAGGATTTCCGGAGATTTCTGAGGAATAATGGGGTGAAACATTACACATCTGCCCCATATCATCCAGCCACAAATGGATTGGCTGAGAGGTTTGTTCTGACCTTTTAAAAAGGCCATAAAGGCAATGTATAATGACGACATACCACTACAACACAAGATGGATAATTTCTTGTTTGCTTACCGGAATGCGACACATGCAGTCACCAACCAAGCTCCAGCCATAATGTTCTTCAACCGAAGGCTAAGATGTCGCCTGGATTTGCTCAAACCAAACATAAGATGAGATGTTGAGGATAAGCAATTCCAGCACATAAATGAGAAGCCAACCAGGAGCTTCAAGATAGGGCAACCAGTCTTGGCCCGCGACTACCGAACAGAAAAATGGCAGCCAGGAACGATATGCACACAGCAGGGACCACTAATGTACACAGTGGACGTTGGAGAGAGCATCGTGAGACGCCATGCTGACCAGATTCTAGAGTCACAGGAACAAGCCAAACCCATACCAGGAGCAGGTGCACCTGGTAATCAACCCGAAGTACAGATTGCGTCTACCTCAGAAGCAGTGGTATTGGAAGCTGATGAACCAACCAATGACAATGAGCCAGAATCAACTCCGCCGCAAGAACAGGATACTCGAGAAAGGCGCTATCCAGTCAGGATCAGGAAGCCTCCTCAAAGACTGAACTTATAAATGATTATTTCAGTTGATGTATATAGAGCAGAGAAAATTGTAATTGTAATTATTTATTATTAGTTGTTAAATGAATGTTATGTACTGTTTATCTAAAAGGGAAGGAATTGTTGTGTATGTACCTTTAAGAGAAGAACTGATTCTATACTGCAGTACCGGCAGTGACCACCCCTGTATATAAAGCCATAGCAGGCTTCTGTACTTCAGTCTTAAGTTACCCTCTGTTCAGCTACAAGCACGAGCAGAGGGAGCAGCCAGACTTTGGAGAGTGGATTAAAGTGGTGGTCCCCTGACCAGGAAGAGGAGGAGAACGTTGGACCACCACCAACTCCACCATCATTACATCAACTGAGGTGCCTGGAGAGAGAGGACAGAGGAGGAGAAGGAGAAAGGAGGCCGACATCAACATCAACCAGGGGAGAGGCCTTTCTATCACTGCCTCCCCAAATTGGCCTCCACTTCAGGAGAGGGAGAGAGGGGAGAGAAACCAACTGCTTGAAAGGAGGGAAGAAAACTTCATCCGGAACATCTACAGGTGGGTGTTATTTGGGGCACTCTCCCAAGACTTTGTATTTTAGGTGGGGGGAGAAAAGAAGAAGCAAGGCCGGATCATCAAGGGGTGTCGTGTGTGTGTGTGTGTGCTCTTGTTAAAAGCTAGGCCACACACACCACTAATTAGCATCCCTTCTATTGCCTGCCCTGGGAGAGCTTGGAGATGCCCAAGGTGAAGTCCTTAATTTAATTTAATTACATCGTCAAGACCTGTTGCAGGACTAAGCCTGGGCTTCTCCAGCTTTTCCAGGTGAAGACGTCTTCTCCCCCTGCCAGAAGACCACCATCGCCAAAGACTTTTTCCATCGGAGAGTGCAACCCTGCCAACACCCACCCACCATCCTGAGTGGCAACACTGCCCTTTGCGGCCTCCCTCCTTCCCACCCCCCCCACCTCTCTCTCTCTCTCTTTGTCTCTCTCTGCCTGTCTTTCTAAGGCACCTTAGTTTCATCTATTTTATTAATTGCCAATTGAGCAGAGGGGTGAGGGCTCCTCTCCCAATTTAAATCAATAAGGAGAGAGGTGTGTCCTCATTTTAATCAGCTCCCTCTGCTCAATAGAGGACAAAAAAATATATATATACATCGAGGCCATTAACACCTTCAGGCCTGTGACTTGGGGTGAGTGTAGCCCTTAAAAAAAAAAGCACCCCAGAATGGCGACTGCGTCTTCGCCGGTGGCGGGGCCAGCCGGGACCTACGCGAGAGTGGTAGCCACAGCCACAGCTGCTCCCGCTGTTCCTGCTGCCCTGTCACCTTTTCGATTAATAACAAAAAAGCTTGGGGTGAAGAGCTACACTCACCCCACTATGACCATCGAGGCCTGCGTCAAGGCCATGGCTGGGGTTGTCGGCCCCTCAGCCATCGTCGCGGCCTCGAAAATGTATGGGAAGGCTGTGTTCTTCCTGGGGTCGGTGCGGGCGGTGTCCCTGGCTGTCGCCAAGGGGCTCACCGTGGGCGGGACCTTCCTGCCGGTGGATCCTCTCGAGGCCACCGCGCAGAGGATCATTATTTCCAACGTCTCGCCCTATGTTCCTGGTGAGCTCCTCCTTCCCCATTTGCGACAACTTGGGGAGGTGAGGTCGGGGATCACGCCCATCCCGCTCGGCTTCCGGGAGGCCAGCCTTCGCCACGTCTTCTCCTTCTGGCGCCAGCTGTTTATCCAGCTGGCGCGGGAGGAGGACACTGAAGGGGCGTTCATCGTCCTCCATGAGGGGACCCCCTACCGCGCCTTTTGGACGTCGGACGGTGTGAGGTGCCATGCCTGCAGGGAGGTGGGGCACATCAGGAGGAACTGCCCTGCCTCCAAGGCCGCCGGTTCATCTCGTGCGGCCGAGGCTGGCGCCGCCGCCCTTCCCCCCGGATCTGCCCGCGCGTCAAGTACGTCTGATGCGCGGTTGACGTCGGGGGCCGATGCCACCAAGGCCTCCGGCGGGGGGGAGGGAGCGTGTCCGGCCGGAAAGAAGGCGCGGGGAAAAAAGAAGCACCTTAGGGCAGGTCCCCCCGTGGATGGTGAGCCCTTGCCCCTTGAGCCCCTTACACCCGCGCTCCTCGCGGAGTTGATCAGGGCAGATGTGAGCGGGAGGGGCCCCGTGCCCGAGCCTGTGGCCGCGACCGCCACAGCGGTAATGCCAATACCTGCGGCCGGGCTCGGGCCCGAGGGACCCGACAAACCTGCTCCGCCGGAGGGAGTCGAGGAGGAGGCCTTTGCAGACATGGAGGTCTCCCTCGCTCCCTCCATGCTAAAAAGAAGGCGCGACCCCCTGGATGAGGAGGAGGACCGGGAGGAGGAAGGTCCCTCCGAGCAGGGGGAGTCGTCGCCCGCCGCGGGTACTGCGCCTCCCCCCCCGCCAGCGCTGTCGTCATCACCAGCGATCGGCAGGGGTCGCCTGTCCCTCGGGAGGCTGAGGCAGATGTGTCTGTCCAGCACGTGCCTCCCGGGGATGGGGATGAGACCCTGCCCGTGGGGGGGGTTGCGGAACAACCCGCGGCAGTAATTGAAGTTGACCTTTTATCGGTGTCGTTACCCCTCGCCGGGTCGGGCGAGCTCGAGGATAATGAGCTCGCCCAATGCGACCCGGACGTCTCCCAGGGGATGCTCGTCCTGGTAGAGCGTTTAATTCAAAACCCCCCGTCCGCTGGGTCGGAGATTGGTGGCGGGGAGGAGGATGGCCCCCTGGCTGCGTCTCTGGTGCCGGACGTACTGGAGGAGCTGGAAATTGTTCTCTCCCCGGTTTCTCCGGTCGTTCCGGCGTCTGAGGCGGAGGGGAGCTCTGAACCGCCGCCGTCTTCTGGCCCGGCACCCCTAGAGGAGCCCAGGGAGAAATCCTCTGCCGCCGATCCTGGGGGTGGGATCCGGGCGGAGGTGGGGCTGGCTGGCGCGGCCGAGTCGTTCGCTTCGCACTGCGCGGCGGACGGGTCGGCCGCTGGTGACGACCCCCTGGAGGAGGATGGGGACTCGGTGATGGGCACGGAGGACGATTCGGACTCCAGCGCCGACGTGGCGATGGATGACCTCGTGCCCCTTGCCGAGTCTCCCCTCATTTCCGTAAGGGAACTCCGGGATTTTATGGCCACGTGCCTGGGTCAGCGCAATAAGGTCCGGCTGGCCCTCGACAGGTGGTCGGAGCTGGCGCTGCTCATCGATTCCGTCCGCGCCGCCGTTAAGATCTTGGGCGCGGACGAGGGTGTGAACCCGCTCGAGCTGCGTCGGCTCACAACGTTTCTCACTGGGCTGCTGAGGAAGTGGCGGCGGACCAGCGGCTGCGCTTCCTCGCCCCGTTAGGTGTAGGTAGAGGTTGCACTATGCTTCTGACATGAAGATAACCATAGCCAGCCTCAACATCAACGGCAGCAGGGAGGCGCGCCGCAGATTCAATAACTTCTCGGTCCTTCGGGACGGGAAGTATGCGGTGTGCTTCCTGCAAGAAACCTACACCGTTCCGGGAGACGAAGCCACGTGGCTCCTGGAGTGGCAAGGAGGGGTCAGCATGAGTCACCTCTCCAACAATTCCAGCGGGG
The DNA here is from genome assembly GCF_052327205.1 of Somniosus microcephalus. Lineage (NCBI taxonomy): Eukaryota > Metazoa > Chordata > Chondrichthyes > Squaliformes > Somniosidae > Somniosus > Somniosus microcephalus. The sequence goes on from NC_140995.1 coordinate 121,056,063, forward strand.
TGGCTATCTTGCTGGCCCCGCATTTTCAGCCGGAGATCTTGGGGGTCAAGGAGCACGTGCCGGGCCGCTTGCTCCATGTCACTGTTCGCCTGGGGGGCGTACCGCTCCATCTAGTGAACGTGTACGCCCCTCAGACCAGTGCGCAGCAAGTGCGCTTCTTCGAAGAAGTGTCCGCTCTCTTGGGCTCCATCGACGTGGGCGAGTGCGTCATCCTCGGGGGGGATTTTAACTGCACCCTCGAGGCGAGGGACCGTTCGGGTCCCCCGCGAAGCCCGGCGGCGATGGAGAAGTTGAGGGACCTGGTTGGGTCCTTCGACTTGGTGGACGTCTGGCGAAATCTCCACCCCGACTCCAGCGCCTTCACTAGCGTGAGGTCTGGGGGAGGAAGGTCCAGAATCGACCGCCTCTACATTTCCCGGGCGTTCGTCTCCTGCGTTCCGGCAGCTTCCATGCGGCCGGTGCCGTGCACGGACCACCACCTGGTGTGGGCGGAGCTCGCTCCGCTGCGCGCGCGGGGGGGGTCCGTGTACTGGCATTTTAACAACCTGCTGCTGGAGGACGCACGGTTCCGGGATTCGTTTCGTCGATTCTGGGCCGACTGGAGAAGGAAGCAGGGGGGCTTCCCCTCCTTGAGGCTATGGTGGGATGTGGGCAAGGCTCACATCCGTCTCTTCTGTCAGGAGTACGCGAAGGGGTCGACCAAGAGGCGGGAGGCCCGGGTCGGGCGGTTGGAGAAGGAGGTGCTCGACCTGGAGTCCCGTCTCGGTCAGGTCGTCGAGGACCCGGCCCTGCGGAAGGTGTACGAAGAGAAGAAGGGCGCGCTGAAGGACCTGCAGCTCGTCGGGTCCCGAGGCGCGTACGTGAGGTCGCGGATCCAGCTCCTGCGGGACCTGGACCGCGGCTCCCCCTTCTTCTACTCGCTGGAAAAAAGACGGGGGGTCCGTAAGCAGCTCTTGGGGCTGCTGGCCGACGACGGATCTCTGGTCTCGGATCCGGAGGGAATCAGCGCGGAGACCCGCGCCTATTACGGGGCTCTGTTCTCTCCGGATCCGTCCAGCGAGGATGCGCGCAGAGTTTTGTGGGAGGACCTGACGAAGGTTGGCCCGGAGGGCGCCGAAAAATTGGACGCTCCGCTAAGTCTGGCGGAGCTGACCGGCGCCCTCCGCCAGCTCTCTAGGGGAAAGTCCCCGGGGCTGGACGGGCTGACCGTGGAGTTCCACAGGGCGTTCTGGGACGTCTTGGGGGGCGACTACGCGCGGGTCCTGGGGGAAAGTTTGGCGACCGGGGAGATGCCCCTCTCTTGGCGCAGGGCGGTCATTGTCCTGCTGCCTAAGAAGGGCGATCTCCGCCTCCTTAAGAACTGGCGCCCGGTCTCCCTCCTCAGCACGGACTATAAAATCTTTGCCAGGACCATGTCTGCTCGCCTTGGCACCGTGCTGGCCCACATGATCCACCCCGACCAGTCCTGCACGGTCCCGGGCCGGACCTTCCACGATAACATCCATCTGGTCCGGGACCTGGTCCACCACTCCCAGAGGGCTGGTCTGTCGGTCGCCTTCCTTTCCCTGGATCAGGAGAAGGCGTTCGACAGGGTGGATCACGAGTATCTCTTCGGGACTCTGCGCGCATTCGGGTTCGGGACGCATTTCGTCGCCCGGATCCGACTTCTGTACGCCGCCGCGGAGTGTCTGATTAAAGTTAACGGGTCCTTGACGGCGCCCCTTCGCTTCGGGAGGGGGGTGCGTCAGGGATGCCCCATGTCCGGTCAGTTATATGCCATTTGCGTGGAGCCTTTCCTGCGCCTCTTGCGGAAGAGGTTGACGGGACTGGCTCTGCAAGGGCCGGGCGTGGAGGTGGTCCTCTCGGCTTACGCCGATGACGTGCTCCTCACGGTCACGGATCCCGCTGACTTGCGGAGGATGCGGGAATGCCAGCAGATTTACTCGGACGCATCCTCTGCCAAGATCAACTGGGAGAAATGTTCCGGACTCCTGGTGGGTCAGTGGCGGGTGGACTCCCTGCCGGAGGAGTTCAGGCCTTTCGCCTGGAGCACCACGCACCTCCTCTATTTGGGAGTCTACCTTAGCCCTGCCGAGGACGCTTGGCCGGCGAACTGGCAAGAGCTGGAGGCCAAAGTCACCGCTCGCCTAGGACGCTGGACAGGACTGCTCCGAGTGTTGTCCTACAGGGGTCGAGCGCTGGTCATAAACCAGCTGGTGGCCGCCATGTTGTGGTACCGGTTGGTCACTTTGATCCCTCCCCCTGCGTTTGTCGCCAAGATTCAGAAGAAGCTCATCGACTTCTTCTGGGACAAAAGGAAGCACTGGGTCTCTGCCGCGGTTCTGTGTCTCCCGCTTAGGGAGGGCGGTCAGGCGCTGGTGTGCCTTCGCACCCAGGCTGCGACTTTCCGTCTTCAGACGCTGCAGAGATACCTGTACGTCGAGAATCCTCCGAGATGGTGTGCGCTGGCGACGTTTTTCTTCCGCCAGCTGCATGGCCTCAATTACGACACGCAGCTCCTGTTTGCGAAAGTGGGCAGCAGGCGTGCCGGCCTGCGGGAGCTGCCTGTCTTCTACCAGGAACTACTATGGGTTTGGAACTACGTCGCTTCCAGGCGGAGCTCTCCCCCGTCAGGAGCGGCGGCTCTCCTTCGGGAGCCGCTGCTCCGGAATCCGCACCTCCACGAACGCGGTTTCGGGTGGCTGATGGAGGGCAGGGCTGTGCCTGGCAAGGTGACCAGAGTCGGGGACCTGCTCGATGGCAGAAGAGCGGGCTGGATGGCGCCGGAGGAGCTGGCGCGGCGCCTGTCCTGGGCCAACGTCCGGCTCGCGGTCGAAGCCATCGAATCGGTGAAAGCGGCACTGGGCCCCAACTCCATTAGGTGTATCAAGGCGTCTCAAACATGTGGGGCGATCCCGTCCGAGCTTACCCCCGTTCGGACGGAATTCCTCATCGGCGCCCGGCCCCGAAACTCCCCTCGGGAACCGGCGCCTCACAACTTGAGCCGTCTCGAGGAAATACCCTCCGTGCCTTTTCATTCCACGCAGAGGGGTTTCCTGTACAGGCTGCTCCTGCACACTCTCCACTTTGCCATCTTCGTCTACCGTCCGGACACGCCTTGGCGTGGCGTCTTGCCGACTGGCGGTGGCGGAGGTCCCCAGTGGAGGGCTCTCTACGCGGGAGTCCTCCCTTGTTCCATCGGGGACTTGGCCTGGAGGGTGTTGCATGGAGCGGTCCCGTGCAATAAGGTTTTAAGTAGGTTCACGGACTCCCAGGCCTCCTGCATTTTTTGCGGCCTGGAGGAGTCCGTGTTTCACGTTTGTATGGAGTGTGAGAGGTTGCAGCCCCTCTTTCACTACTTGAAGGGGCTGCTCCTCGATTTTTGGTTGCACTTCAGTCCCACGCTCTTGATCTACGGTCACCCGGTGCGGAGGGGAGCGGACAGGTTGGAGGACCTCCTTGTGGGCCTGCTCCTGGGCCTGGCTAAAAGAGCCATCAATTGGTCCAGGCAGCGGGCGGTCGAGGGGGTTGTCCAGCCGGATTGCCTGCCTCTCTTCCGCGGCCATGTTCGTGCCCGGGTGGCCCTGGAGATGGAGCACGCGGTGTCCGCCGGTGCGCTTGAGTATTTCCGCGACCGGTGGGCGCCACGGGGATTGGAGTGCATCATCAACCCGGATAACCAAATTTTAATATGATTTGTTAAGTTTTAGTTGAACTTTTGTTTACAGTCAATTTGTTTTTTTTTTGGTACGAACAAAAAGATTACCCTCTGTTCAGTAAATACCTGTTATTATTGTTCTCCTGCAGTCCGTGTATTATTGATACTCGGACACTACACTGGCGACGAACAGGTTCGAACTCAACCTGCAGTACTGCATCACCTCACGGGGATCTTTCCCTGAGAAGAAGCTTCTTGGAGGTCGAAGTCAGAGCAACGGGCGTCGACCGCGGGCAACCGCCCAAGGATCCATCGGAGTTCGGAGAGTTGCAGGAGAGGCTGTGGAGAGCTGGGCTTGGCTCCCCAGTCAAGGTGTTCCAGCAAATCGTGCTGGTAGCAGGTAGTGCGCTGACCCTTCTGGTCTGCGGCGGGCTCGAGCTCGATCGAGCGGCTCTGCAAAGGGGCCGTGCAGCGTCGTCGGGAGGAAAAGAGAGAGAGAGAGAGGGTGGAGCGCACAGGGCGCGGTCGGTGCTCAAGAACCGGGCAGCATAGCGAAAATAAAACAATGGGAAGGAAAAGTGAGACGCGCCGAAGCTGCGGGTCGCCACCATTACCCTGCAGAACACTAGGAGCAGCGTGGCAGCAAGGGGAAGAAGGAAAAGCGCGGGAGGCGCCATTTTATTCCATTGGGGAAGAAGGAAAAGCGCGGGAGGCGCCATTTTAATCCATTGGTGAAGAAGAAAAAGCACGGGAGGCGCCATTTAAAATCACCCAAGATGCCGAAAAGTGGCAGTATCACTGCTTTCGACAACGAGGTAGAAGACTGGACCACGTATGTGGAGAGAATTGAAGTGTACTGCAAGGCAAATGAGGTGGCCGATGGAAAGAAGGCGTCGGTATTATTAAATTTGATGGGCGCGAGAACGTATGGCCTATTGTGGAATTTAATTACCCCAGCTAAACCAATGGAGAAAAGTTTTGAAGAGATTGTTAATATCTTACAGGAACATCTAAACCCTACACCGCTGCTGATAGCAGAAAGATTCAAGTTCCATAAAAGAAACCAGCACAAAGATGAGAGCAATGCTGACTATCTTACAGAACTACGCAAGTTATCGAAGCACTGCCAGTTCGGAGCAGGACTGGCAGACACCTTACGGGATAAGTTTGTCTGTGGACTCCAGAGTGAAGGAACCCAGAAACGACTACTTTCTGAAAAGGACCTGATGCTAGAACAGGCTTTCAGCGTGGCAGTATCCTACGAAGCAGCAGCACGGGGAGCTGCGGAAATACAACAGAAACCACAAGAATACAGCGCTAACGAAATGGCGTATGGAGCAGAAAAGTGCTATCGCTGCGGCAGAACAACCCATGATTAGAAGGACTGCTGTTTTAAGGACAAAGTATGCAGGCAATGTGGGAAAATGGGACACATTGCAAGAGTCTGCAGGTCGGGAAAGAAAACCAACACTACAAGAACTACTAAGGAAAAGTACAAGAAAGTAAAGAAATTGACAGACAGTAGTTCGGAAGATCAGGAGAGTGATAAGGACTCCGGGAGCAGGAGACTAAGTTATCTAAAGTTACACAACGTGATCGCAAAGGAGGATCACCGAACCATTTGGGTCACCCTCATGATAGCAGGGTCCCCAGTAAAGATGGAATTGGACACAGGATCAGCCCTAACTGTCATGAATCGATGAGACTATGAGCAGCTATTCTCACACATACCCTTGAAGGACACGTCCATTGTATTGAAGACATACACGGGGCAAAACGTCTACCCCAGAGGAAAAATAAGGGTGCCAGTTGAATACAACGGCAAGGAAACACAGAAACTGTATGTTTATATACTACAAGATGGAGGACCACCATTATTGGGACGTGAATGGATCCGAAAAATACAATTGGATTGGCATTCCATTCAGGCGCTAACTGTGACTGACAAAAAGGATGATGACGTCACACCTGGACGACTCAAAAATTCTAACTGACGCGAAAGAGGTGTTCCAACAAGGACTTGGGACTCTAAAAGGAGTAACGGCAACGATAAAAATCGAAGATAACGCAAACCCAAATTTTTTTAAGGCCAGACCGGTACCTTACGCGATCCGCCCAGCCATTGAAGCAGAGCTGGAGAGTGTGGAGCATTCGGGTGTGCTGTCCAAGGTGGACTGGAGCGAGTGGGCCACACCCATCGTTCCTGAAATGAAGAAATCATTGAGCAGCACGCCTGGGGAGCCGAAGAAGGTTCGCATCTGTGGGGACTTCAAGGTAACTGTGAACCCAGTCCTGCACACAGTACAATATCCACTTCCACGGATAGAAGATATTTTCGCCTCACTATCTGGAGGGAAACGCTTTACAAAGATTGATCTGGCCCAAGCGTATCTACAAATGGAGGTGGAAGAAGCATCTAGGAAATACCTCACGATAAACACTCACAAAGGCCTTTACCAGTACAATCAACTGGTATTCGGCGTAGCATCAGCCCCGGCTATTTGGCAGAGGGCAATGGAACAAGTCCTGCAAGGGATCCCGGGGACCCAGTGTTATTTGGACGACATCCTGGTTACGGGCAAAAATGACAGTGAACACCTTGCCAACCTGGAGCAGGTGCTCACTAGATTACAGGAATATGGGCTACGAGCCAACCGCCCCAAATGCGAGTTCTTCAGGAAACAAATCTCGTATTGTGGCCACATGATTGATGAGGAAGGATTGCATAAGTCGCCGGACAAGATTGCGGCTGTAGTCAAGGCTCCAGCACCGGAAAATGTGTCGCAACTGAGATCGTTCCTTGGGTTGGTGAACTACTACCATAAGTTCTTGCCGAATTTATCTACAATTCTGCACCCACTGAATGCCCTGCTGCAAACTGGAGTAACATGGAAATGGAGTGATGAGTGTAAGCGTGCCTTTCAGAAATGTAAATGCCTAATCACTTCAAAAGAAGTATTGGCCCACTACAATCCAACACTACCGATTCGGTTAGCATGTGATGCGTCTCCGTACGGCATCGGAGCGGTGCTGTCACACAAATTCCTTGATGGTTCAGAGAGGCCAATAGCCTTTGCGTCGTGCTCGTTAACCTCAGCTGAGCGTAACTATGCCCAGATTGACAGGGAGGCCCTCAGCCTGGTGTCGGGGTGAAGAAGTTCAATCACTATCTGCACGGGCAGAAATTCACCCTACTGACTGATCATCAGCCCCTGGTCCCCATTTTTAACCCAAAGAAGGGCGTTCCGGTGATGACGGCGCAACGGCTGCAAAGATGGTCACTTTTTCTAGGGGCACATCAGTACGACATAGAGTACAAGGGTACGAAACAGCATGGAAATGCTGATGGGCTGTCGCGCCTACCGTTGCCTACGGTAGAGGAAGCACCTGCAGTGGACCCTGTTGAGATATTCCATGCGACCATAGTCGAATGTCTGCCTGTTACAAACTCAAGTATAGAGAAGGAAACCCGAAATGACCCGACACTCTCTCAGGTCTATGATTTGACGGTGAAGGGATGGCCAGCACATGGTGACTCACTGTTGCCAGCATTCTCGCCAAGGAGAGAACAGCTGTCAGTGTGCCGGGGGTCCTTGATGTGTGGATCCCGAGTGGTAATTCCACTCAAGTTGAGAGATAGACTGCTCAATGAGCTTCATGAGGGTCATCTGGGAGGGGTAAAAATGAAGAGCCTAGCCAGGGTGTTTGTGTGGTGGCCGGGAATCGATAAAGAAATCAAGGATATGACCAAGAGATGCACAGGATGCCAGAAGGTCCAAAACGCTCCACCACAGGCCCCGCTACATCCATGGGAGTGGCCCTCATCTCCATGGCAATGGGTACACATTGATTTTGCTGGTCCATTTATGGACTCAATGTTCCTAATCACTGTGGACGCCCATTCGAAATGGCCAGAGGTCATCAAAATGTCCTCCACCACCATGGAGAAAACTATTGCAGTCCTACGGACCATCTTCGCCAGGAATGGCTTGCCAGAACAGATTTGCTCCGACAATGGGCCACAGTTTGTGTCCGAGGATTTCCGGAGATTTCTGAGGAATAATGGGGTGAAACATTACACATCTGCCCCATATCATCCAGCCACAAATGGATTGGCTGAGAGGTTTGTTCTGACCTTTTAAAAAGGCCATAAAGGCAATGTATAATGATGACATACCACTACAACACAAGATGGATAATTTCTTGTTTGCTTACCGGAATGCGACACATGCAGTCACCAACCAAGCTCCAGCCATAATGTTCTTCAACCGAAGGCTAAGATGTCGCCTGGATTTGCTCAAACCAAACATAAGATGAGATGTTGAGGATAAGCAATTCCAGCACATAAATGAGAAGCCAACCAGGAGCTTCAAGATAGGGCAACCAGTCTTGGCCCGCGACTACCGAACAGAAAAATGGCAGCCAGGAACGATATGCACACAGCAGGGACCACTAATGTACACAGTGGACGTTGGAGAGAGCATCGTGAGACGCCATGCTGACCAGATTCTAGAGTCACAGGAACAAGCCAAACCCATACCAGGAGCAGGTGCACCTGGTAATCAACCCGAAGTACAGATTGCGTCTACCTCAGAAGCAGTGGTATTGGAAGCTGATGAACCAACCAATGACAATGAGCCAGAATCAACTCCGCCGCAAGAACAGGATACTCGAGAAAGGCGCTATCCAGTCAGGATCAGGAAGCCTCCTCAAAGACTGAACTTATAAATGATTATTTCAGTTGATGTATATAGAGCAGAGAAAATTGTAATTGTAATTATTTATTATTAGTTGTTAAATGAATGTTATGTACTGTTTATCTAAAAGGGAAGGAATTGTTGTGTATGTACCTTTAAGAGAAGAACTGATTCTATACTGCAGTACCGGCAGTGACCACCCCTGTATATAAAGCCATAGCAGGCTCCTGTACTTCAGTCTTAAGTTACCCTCTGTTCAGCTACAAGCACGAGCAGAGGGAGCAGCCAGACTTTGGAGAGTGGATTAAAGTGGTGGTCCCCTGACCAGGAAGAGGAGGAGAACGTTGGACCACCACCAACTCCACCATCATTACATCAACTGAGGTGCCTGGAGAGAGAGGACAGAGGAGGAGAAGGAGAAAGGAGGCCGACATCAACATCAACCAGGGGAGAGGCCTTTCTATCACTGCCTCCCCAAATTGGCCTCCACTTCAGGAGAGGGAGAGAGGGGAGAGAAACCAACTGCTTGAAAGGAGGGAAGAAAACTTCATCCGGAACATCTACAGGTGGGTGTTATTTGGGGCACTCTCCCAAGACTTTGTATTTTAGGTGGGGGGAGAAAAGAAGAAGCAAGGCCGGATCATCAAGGGGTGTCGTGTGTGTGTGTGTGTGCTCTTGTTAAAAGCTAGGCCACACACACCACTAATTAGCATCCCTTCTATTGCCTGCCCTGGGAGAGCTTGGAGATGCCCAAGGTGAAGTCCTTAATTTAATTTAATTACATCGTCAAGACCTGTTGCAGGACTAAGCCTGGGCTTCTCCAGCTTTTCCAGGTGAAGACGTCTTCTCCCCCTGCCAGAAGACCATCATCGCCAAAGACTTTTTCCATCGGAGAGTGCAACCCTGCCAACACCCACCCACCATCCTGAGTGGCAACACTGCCCTTTGCGGCCTCCCTCCTTCCCACCCCCCCCACCTCTCTCTCTCTCTCTTTGTCTCTCTCTGCCTGTCTTTCTAAGGCACCTTAGTTTCATCTATTTTATTAATTGCCAATTGAGCAGAGGGGTGAGGGCTCCTCTCCCAATTTAAATCAATAAGGAGAGAGGTGTGTCCTCATTTTAATCAGCTCCCTCTGCTCAATAGAGGACAAAAAAATATATATATACATCGAGGCCATTAACACCTTCAGGCCTGTGACTTGGGGTGAGTGTAGCCCTTAAAAAAAAAGCACCCCAGAATGGCGACTGCGTCTTCGCCGGTGGCGGGGCCAGCCGGGACCTACGCGAGAGTGGTAGCCACAGCCACAGCTGCTCCCGCTGTTCCTGCTGCCCTGTCACCTTTTCGATTAATAACAAAAAAGCTTGGGGTGAAGAGCTACACTCACCCCACTATGACCATCGAGGCCTGCGTCAAGGCCATGGCTGGGGTTGTCGGCCCCTCAGCCATCGTCGCGGCCTCGAAAATGTATGGGAAGGCTGTGTTCTTCCTGGGGTCGGTGCGGGCGGTGTCCCTGGCTGTCGCCAAGGGGCTCACCGTGGGCGGGACCTTCCTGCCGGTGGATCCTCTCGAGGCCACCGCGCAGAGGATCATTATTTCCAACGTCTCGCCCTATGTTCCTGGTGAGCTCCTCCTTCCCCATTTGCGACAACTTGGGGAGGTGAGGTCGGGGATCACGCCCATCCCGCTCGGCTTCCGGGAGGCCAGCCTTCACCACGTCTTCTCCTTCTGGCGCCAGCTGTTTATCCAGCTGGCGCGGGAGGAGGACACTGAAGGGGCGTTCATCGTCCTCCATGAGGGGACCCCCTACCGCGCCTTTTGGACGTCGGACGGTGTGAGGTGCCATGCCTGCAGGGAGGTGGGGCACATCAGGAGGAACTGCCCTGCCTCCAAGGCCGCCGGTTCATCTCGTGCGGCCGAGGCTGGCGCCGCCGCCCTTCCCCCCGGATCTGCCCGCGCGTCAAGTACGTCTGATGCGCGGTTGACGTCGGGGGCCGATGCCACCAAGGCCTCCGGCGGGGGGGAGGGAGCGTGTCCGGCCGGAAAGAAGGCGCGGGGAAAAAAGAAGCACCTTAGGGCAGGTCCCCCCGTGGATGGTGAGCCCTTGCCCCTTGAGCCCCTTACACCCGCGCTCCTCGCGGAGTTGATCAGGGCAGATGTGAGCGGGAGGGGCCCCGTGCCCGAGCCTGTGGCCGCGACCGCCACAGCGGTAATGCCAATACCTGCGGCCGGGCTCGGGCCCGAGGGACCCGACAAACCTGCTCCGCCGGAGGGAGTCGAGGAGGAGGCCTTTGCAGACATGGAGGTCTCCCTCGCTCCCTCCGTGCTAAAAAGAAGGCGCGACCCCCTGGATGAGGAGGAGGACCGGGAGGAGGAAGGTCCCTCCGAGCAGGGGGAGTCGTCGCCCGCCGCGGGTACTGCGCCTCCCCCCCCGCCAGCGCTGTCGTCATCACCAGCGATCGGCAGGGGTCGCCTGTCCCTCGGGAGGCTGAGGCAGATGTGTCTGTCCAGCACGTGCCTCCCGGGGATGGGGATGAGACCCTGCCCGTGGGGGGGGTTGCGGAACAACCCGCGGCAGTAATTGAAGTTGACCTTTTATCGGTGTCGTTACCCCTCGCCGGGTCGGGCGAGCTCGAGGATAATGAGCTCGCCCAATGCGACCCGGACGTCTCCCAGGGGATGCTCGTCCTGGTAGAGCGTTTAATTCAAAACCCCCCGTCCGCTGGGTCGGAGATTGGTGGCGGGGAGGAGGATGGCCCCCTGGCTGCGTCTCTGGTGCCGGACGTACTGGAGGAGCTGGAAATTGTTCTCTCCCCGGTTTCTCCGGTCGTTCCGGCGTCTGAGGCGGAGGGGAGCTCTGAACCGCCGCCGTCTTCTGGCCCGGCACCCCTAGAGGAGCCCAGGGAGAAATCCTCTGCCGCCGATCCTGGGGGTGGGATCCGGGCGGAGGTGGGGCTGGCTGGCGCGGCCGAGTCGTTCGCTTCGCACTGCGCGGCGGACGGGTCGGCCGCTGGTGACGACCCCCTGGAGGAGGATGGGGACTCGGTGATGGGCACGGAGGACGATTCGGACTCCAGCGCCGACGTGGCGATGGATGACCTCGTGCCCCTTGCCGAGTCTCCCCTCATTTCCGTAAGGGAACTCCGGGATTTTATGGCCACGTGCCTGGGTCAGCGCAATAAGGTCCGGCTGGCCCTCGACAGGTGGTCGGAGCTGGCGCTGCTCATCGATTCCGTCCGCGCCGCCGTTAAGATCTTGGGCGCGGACGAGGGTGTGAACCCGCTCGAGCTGCGTCGGCTCACAACGTTTCTCACTGGGCTGCTGAGGAAGTGGCGGCGGACCAGCGGCTGCGCTTCCTCGCCCCGTTAGGTGTAGGTAGAGGTTGCACTATGCTTCTGACATGAAGATAACCATAGCCAGCCTCAACATCAACGGCAGCAGGGAGGCGCGCCGCAGATTCAATAACTTCTCGGTCCTTCGGGACGGGAAGTATGCGGTGTGCTTCCTGCAAGAAACCCACACCGTTCCGGGAGACGAAGCCACGTGGCTCCTGGAGTGGCAAGGAGGGGTCAGCATGAGTCACCTCTCCAACAATTCCAGCGGGGTGGCTATCTTGCTGGCCCCGCATTTTCAGCCGGAGATCTTGGGGGTCAAGGAGCACGTGCCGGGCCGCTTGCTCCATGTCACTGTTCGCCTGGGGGGCGTACCGCTCCATCTAGTGAACGTGTACGCCCCTCAGACCAGTGCGCAGCAAGTGCGCTTCTTCGAAGAAGTGTCCGCTCTCTTGGGCTCCATCGACGTGGGCGAGTGCGTCATCCTCGGGGGGGATTTTAACTGCACCCTCGAGGCGAGGGACCGTTCGGGTCCCCCGCGAAGCCCGGCGGCGATGGAGAAGTTGAGGGACCTGGTTGGGTCCTTCGACTTGGTGGACGTCTGGCGAAATCTCCACCCCGACTCCAGCGCCTTCACTAGCGTGAGGTCTGGGGGAGGAAGGTCCAGAATCGACCGCCTCTACATTTCCCGGGCGTTCGTCTCCTGCGTTCCGGCAGCTTCCATGCGGCCGGTGCCGTGCACGGACCACCACCTGGTGTGGGCGGAGCTCGCTCCGCTGCGCGCGCGGGGGGGGTCCGTGTACTGGCATTTTAACAACCTGCTGCTGGAGGACGCACGGTTCCGGGATTCGTTTCGTCGATTCTGGGCCGACTGGAGAAGGAAGCAGGGGGGCTTCCCCTCCTTGAGGCTATGGTGGGATGTGGGCAAGGCTCACATCCGTCTCTTCTGTCAGGAGTACGCGAAGGGGTCGACCAAGAGGCGGGAGGCCCGGGTCGGGCGGTTGGAGAAGGAGGTGCTCGACCTGGAGTCCCGTCTCGGTCAGGTCGTCGAGGACCCGGCCCTGCGGAAGGTGTACGAAGAGAAGAAGGGCGCGCTGAAGGACCTGCAGCTCGTCGGGTCCCGAGGCGCGTACGTGAGGTCGCGGATCCAGCTCCTGCGGGACCTGGACCGCGGCTCCCCCTTCTTCTACTCGCTGGAAAAAAGACGGGGGGTCCGTAAGCAGCTCTTGGGGCTGCTGGCCGACGACGGATCTCTGGTCTCGGATCCGGAGGGAATCAGCGCGGAGACCCGCGCCTATTACGGGGCTCTGTTCTCTCCGGATCCGTCCAGCGAGGATGCGCGCAGAGTTTTGTGGGAGGACCTGACGAAGGTTGGCCCGGAGGGCGCCGAAAAATTGGACGCTCCGCTAAGTCTGGCGGAGCTGACCGGCGCCCTCCGCCAGCTCTCTAGGGGAAAGTCCCCGGGGCTGGACGGGCTGACCGTGGAGTTCCACAGGGCGTTCTGGGACGTCTTGGGGGGCGACTACGCGCGGGTCCTGGGGGAAAGTTTGGCGACCGGGGAGATGCCCCTCTCTTGGCGCAGGGCGGTCATTGTCCTGCTGCCTAAGAAGGGCGATCTCCGCCTCCTTAAGAACTGGCGCCCGGTCTCCCTCCTCAGCACGGACTATAAAATCTTTGCCAGGACCATGTCTGCTCGCCTTGGCACCGTGCTGGCCCACATGATCCACCCCGACCAGTCCTGCACGGTCCCGGGCCGGACCTTCCACGATAACATCCATCTGGTCCGGGACCTGGTCCACCACTCCCAGAGGGCTGGTCTGTCGGTCGCCTTCCTTTCCCTGGATCAGGAGAAGGCGTTCGACAGGGTGGATCACGAGTATCTCTTCGGGACTCTGCGCGCATTCGGGTTCGGGACGCATTTCATCGCCCGGATCCGACTTCTGTACGCCGCCGCGGAGTGTCTGATTAAAGTTAACGGGTCCTTGACGGCGCCCCTTCGCTTCGGGAGGGGGGTGCGTCAGGGATGCCCCATGTCCGGTCAGTTATATGCCATTTGCGTGGAGCCTTTCCTGCGCCTCTTGCGGAAGAGGTTGACGGGACTGGCTCTGCAAGGGCCGGGCGTGGAGGTGGTCCTCTCGGCTTACGCCGATGACGTGCTCCTCACGGTCACGGATCCCGCTGACTTGCGGAGGATGCGGGAATGCCAGCAGATTTACTCGGACGCATCCTCTGCCAAGATCAACTGGGAGAAATGTTCCGGACTCCTGGTGGGTCAGTGGCGGGTGGACTCCCTGCCGGAGGAGTTCAGGCCTTTCGCCTGGAGCACCACGCACCTCCTCTATTTGGGAGTCTACCTTAGCCCTGCCGAGGACGCTTGGCCGGCGAACTGGCAAGAGCTGGAGGCCAAAGTCACCGCTCGCCTAGGACGCTGGACAGGACTGCTCCGAGTGTTGTCCTACAGGGGTCGAGCGCTGGTCATAAACCAGCTGGTGGCCGCCATGTTGTGGTACCGGTTGGTCACTTTGATCCCTCCCCCTGCGTTTGTCGCCAAGATTCAGAAGAAGCTCATCGACTTCTTCTGGGACAAAAGGAAGCACTGGGTCTCTGCCGCGGTTCTGTGTCTCCCGCTTAGGGAGGGCGGTCAGGCGCTGGTGTGCCTTCGCACCCAGGCTGCGACTTTCCGTCTTCAGACGCTGCAGAGATACCTGTACGTCGAGAATCCTCCGAGATGGTGTGCGCTGGCGACGTTTTTCTTCCGCCAGCTGCATGGCCTCAATTACGACACGCAGCTCCTGTTTGCGAAAGTGGGCAGCAGGCGTGCCGGCCTGCGGGAGCTGCCTGTCTTCTACCAGGAACTACTATGGGTTTGGAACTACGTCGCTTCCAGGCGGAGCTCTCCCCCGTCAGGAGCGGCGGCTCTCCTTCGGGAGCCGCTGCTCAGGAATCTGCACCTCCACGAACACGGGTTCGGGCGGCTGGCGGAGGGTAGGGCTGTGACTGGCAAGGTGACCAGAGTCGGGGACCTGCTCGATGGCGGAGGAGCGGGCTGGATGGCGCCGGAGGAGCTGGCGCGGCGCCTGTCCTGGGCCAACGTCCAGCTCGCGGTCGAAACCATCGAATCGGTAAAAGCGGCACTGGGCCCCGACTCCACTAGGTGTATCGAGGCGGCTCAAGCACGTGGGGCGATCCCGTCCGAGCTTACCCCCGTTCGGACGGAATTCCTCATCGGCGCCCGGCCCCGAAACTCCCCTCGGGAACCGGCGCCTCACAACTTGAGCCGTCTCGAGGAAATACCCTCCGTGCCTTTTCATTCCGCGCGGAGGGGTTTCCTGTACGGGCTGCTCCTGCACACTCTCCACTTTGCCATCTTCGTCTACCGTCCGGACACGCCTTGGCATGGCGTTTTGCTGACCGGCGGTAGCGGAGGTCCCCAATGGAGGGCTCTCTATGTGGGAGTCCTCCCTTGTTCCATCGGGGACTTGGCCTGGAGGGTGTTGCACGGAGCGGTCCCGTGCAATAAGGTTTTAAGTAGGTTCACGGACTCCCAGGCCGCCTGCATTTTTTGCGGCCTGGAGGAGTCCGTGTTTCACGTTTATATGGATTGTGAGAGGTTGCAGCCCCTCTTTCACTACTTGAAGGGGCTGCTCCTCGATTTTTGGTTGCACTTCAGTCCCACGCTCTTGATCTACGGTCACCCGGTGCGGAGGGGAGCGGACGGGTTGGAGGACCTCCTTGTGGGCCTGCTCCTGGGCCTGGCTAAAAGAGCCATCAATTGGTCCAGGCAGCGGGCGGTCGAGGGGGTCGTCCAGCCGGATTGCCTGCATCTCTTCCGCGGCCATGTTCGCGCCCGGGTGGCCCTGGAGATGGAGCACGCGGTGTCCGCCGGTGCGCTTGAGTATTTCCGCGACCGGTGTGCACCGCGGGGACTGGAGTGCATCATCAACACGGAAAACCAAATTTTAATTTGATTTGTTAAGCTTTAGTTGAACTTTTGTTTATTTACAGTCGAATTGGTTTTTTTTGGGTCCAAATAAAAGAGTACCCTCTGTTCAGTCCGTGTATTATTGATACTCGGACACTACATTTAGTGCTTGTTAAGGGCCTTAAGGGCCTATCCCGCCTCTTGGAGGCGGGACGGAGACGGGAGCAGTAAACACGATTTCTTGAAAATTGCTTGGAGGTGGGATGGAGGCGGGGTTGGGTCCACCCACGCCCTCCACTTTTTGCAATTTTAACACCCCAAAGGCTTCCATTCCCGCCTCCACGGCCCTGTGAAATTTGAGCCCATGGTATCTCTTATATACTGCACCTGCTACAGGTCTGGTGAAATAATCTTGAAAATTATTAATTTGGTTTCAGATCTAGTTCCATCACCATAACTTGGAACAAATTTGGCAGTATAAGAGGCAATAAGGATGATTGGCATGAGAAATTAAAATATCACATCATTCTAGTGGTTCCTGTTCTGATGTCATATTCCATATGATTTTTCCTTCATCAAAGTGTGAGTATCAAGCGATAGCATGTTTTGCACCAATAGAAAATCCATTACTGCTCAGTTTATAACCTTATAAGATTAACTTAAAATATGTAAAAGTTGACCTGATGGATTTTATAAATTGTGATGGCAATTTGCGTTGAAAGCAGTGGGTAGTTTGGTCACCAAGAGGTATGCATGAGGTATTGGTTCAGTTATCATGGTAAGAATAAAACATTGTTTAACTGGTCTTGGCCCAGTTAAGAGTAGTACTATCACTAGGTGATGGATATTAGATGGCAGATTGATTTTGATGAATAACCTGCCCTTTTGTGGACAATTGGTTTCTTGCCCTAATCTAAGCAGCTGCTACACATGGTGGAGCCAGTGAGAGAGAAAAAATTGGAAGCCCAGTCAGGGTGCCTTCTTACCAAATCACCTGGTAGAAAATTAAACATCGGCAGTAACATTAACCAGATTACTGCTAATGGAAGCATTTCAGTAATTGCTAAGGTAGTGTAAAGAGAGTTTTATATGCACCTGATTTCTGATATGACTGGTCCAGGAGTGCGTCAGTGGGTACAGAAGGAATTGCTCTGTTTGCCAGAACTATTGTCTCTGGGTCCTTAACCTGATGAGTGTAATAACACTTCCAAATATTATATTCATTTTGTGCATGTTTATTCTAATTTTATGTGCACACAATGCATGAGGAAGGGATTCAGAGAAGGTCAAGTCCTAGATTTAAATCATTGAGCTATGAAAATTGGCTATTCCAAACTATTTATCCTCATTAAAAGAAAGACAACCCAAGTTTTCAAAATTACAAAAGGAATCGATAATATGCTGCAGAGGTATTTAGTACAAAAGCAGAATAGAACCAGAGGACATGAGCATAAGTTAAAGGAGCTACAATAGTTTTTTTTATTCGTTTATGGGATGTGGGCATTGCTGGCAAGGCCAGCATTTATTGCCCATCCCTAATTGCCCTTCAGAAGGTGGTGGTGAACCGCCTTCTTGAACCGCTGCAGTCCATGTGGTGAAGGTACTCCCACAGTGCTGATAGGGAGGGAGTTCCAGGATTTTGATCCAGCGACGATGAAGGATCGGCGATGTACTTCCAAGTCAAGATGGTGTGTGACTTGGAGAGGAACTTGGAGATGGTGGTGTTCCCATGCGCCTGCTGCCCTTGTCCTTCTAGGTGGAAGAGGTCGCGGGTTTGGGAGGCGCTGCCGAAGAAGCCTTGGTGAGTTGCTGCAGTGCATCTTGTAGATGGCACACACTGCAGCCACGGTACGCCGGTGGTGGAGGGGGTGAATGTTTAAGGTGTTAGATGGGGTGCCAATCAAGCAGGCTGCTTTGTCCTGGATAATGTTGAGCTTCCTGAGTGTTGTTGGAGCTTCATTCATCCAGGCAAGTGGAGAGTATTCCATCACACGCCTTACTTGTGCCTTGTAGATGGTAGAAAGGCTTTGGGGAGTCAGGAGGCGAGACATTCGCCACAGAATACCTAGCCTCTGAACTGTTATTGTTGCCACAGTATTCATGTAGCTGGTCCAGTTAAGTTTCTGGTCAATGGTGACCACCAGGATGTTGATGGTTGGGGATTCGGCAATGGTACTGCCAATGAATGTCAAGGGGTGGTGGTTAGACACTCGCTTGTTGGAGATAGTCATTGCCTGGCAGTTCTGTGGCGCGAATGTTACCTGCCAGTTATCAGCCCAAGCCTGAACATCATCCAGGTCTTGTTGCATGTGGGCATGGGCTGCTTCATTCTCTGAGGAGTTGTGAATGGCACTGAACACTGTGCAGTCATCAGTGAACATCCCCATTTCTGATCTTATGTTGGAGGGAAGGTCATTGATGAAGCAACTGAAGATGGTTGGGCCTAGGACACTGCCCTGAGGAACTCCTGTAGCTATGTCCTACGGCTGTGATGATTGACCTTCAATCACCACAACCATCTTCCTTTGTGCTAGGTATGACTCCAGCCAGTGAAGCGTTTTCCCCATGATTCCCATTGACTTCAGTTTTACTAGGGCTTCTTCATGACACACTCGGTCAAATGCTGCCTTGATGTCAAGGGCAGTCACTCTCACCTCACCTTAGGAATTTAGCTCCTTTGTCCATGTTTGGACCAAGGCTGAAATGAGGTCAGGAGCTGAGTGGTCTTGGCGGAACCCAAACTAGGCATCAGTGAGCAGGTTATTGGTGAGTAAATGCCGCTTGATGGCACTGTCAATGACACCTTCCATCACTTTGCTGATGATTGAGAGTATACTGAAGGGGTGGTAATTGGCCGGATTGGATTTGTCCTGCTTTTTGTGGTCAGCACATACCTGGGCAGTTTTCCACATTGTTGGATAGATGCCAGTGTTGTATCTGTACTGGAACAGCTTGGCTAGAGGCGCGGCTAGTTCTGGAGCACAAGTCTTCAGCACGATAGCCGGGATGTTATCAGGGCCCATAGCCTTTGCTGTATCCAGTGTGCTCAGCCGTTTCTTGCTATCACGTGGAGTGATTCGAATTGGCTGAAGACTGGCTTCTGTAATGGTGGGGACCCTCAGGAGGAGGCCGAGATGGATCATCCACTCGGCACTTCTGGCTGAAGATGGTTGCAAACGCTTCAGCCTTGTCTTTTGTACTTACGTGCTGGGCTCCACCATCATTGAGGATGGGAATATTCATGGAGCCTCCTCCTCCCGTTAGTTGTGCATGTTCAAATCCATCATATTATGGAGAGATTGCTGCCTCATGCAGTAAATATAAGGACTAATTTTCAGAGTCTTTGGCTGTCACGAGGTACCATGCAGCCCGCCAGCATACACCAGAACACCACAGGCAGTGGGCTCACGATTTTCAGGTATGTGCTGGAGAGGACTCAGTCCCAGCTGTAGTATTGGCCCTGAGAGCGGACAGATGATTCAGGTATCAGAAATTTAGGTTATGAGGAAAGCATTAAGGATGTTGGACTTGTTTTCTTTGAGAAGACTTCAAGTTGACTTAAGTAAAGTTTTTAAAATCATGAAAAGTCTTGACAAATTTGACCCAGGTATAGTGTTCACTGTGGTAAAAGGATCAAATACCAGAACACACACATTAAAAATTAGGAAGTTAAACAGAACCTTTTTACACAGGGAGTAATGGACTTGTGGAATAAGTTTCAAAGAAAGGGCATTGAAACAGACAGTATAAATGGGTTCCAGAGGACATTTCTAGAATAAGAAGTGGTTGAGTGATTATGGTCAGAAGATGGGTAGGTAAGTTTAGGTCTGTCAAAAAGGGAAATGCTAAAGGGGCAAGTAGACTTAGAAACATAGAAACATAGAAGATAGGAGCAAGAGTAGGCCATTCGGCCCCTCGAGCCTGCTCTGCCATTCAATGCGATCATGGCTGATCATCCAAGTTCAGTACCCGGTCCCTGCTTTCTCCCCATACCCCTTGATCCCTTTAGCCTTAAGAAATATATCCAACTCCTTCTTGAATATATTTAATGAATTGGCCTCTACTGCCTTCTGTGGTAGAGAATTCCACAGGTTCACCACTCTCTGGGTGAAGAAATTCCTCCTCATTCCTGTCCTAAAAGGCCTGCCCCTTTGGCTGTGACTCCTGGTTCTGGACTCCCCGACCATTGGGAACATCCTTCCAGCATCTAGTCTGTCCAGTCCTGCCAGAATTTTATAAGTTTCAATGAGATCCCCTCTCATTCTTCTAAACTCCAGTGAGTACAAGCCCAATCATCCCAATCTCTCCTCATACGTCATTCCTGCCATCCCAGGTATCAGCCTGGTGAATCTTCGCTGAACTCCTTCCATGGCAAGAATATCCTTCCTCAAATAAGGCGACCAAAACTGCACACAATACTCAAGATGTGGTCTCACCAAGGCCCTGTACAACTGCAGCAAGACATCCTTGTTCCTGTACTCAAACCCTCTCGCTACGAAGGCCAACATACCATTTGCCTTCTTAACCGCCTGCTGCACCTGCATGCTTACCTTCAGCGACTGGTGCACAAGGACACCCAGGTCTCACTGCACTTCCCCTTCTCCCAATCTATTGCCATTCAGATAATAATCTACCTTCCTGTTTTTGCCACCAAAGTGGATAACCTCACATTTATCCACATTATATTGCATCTACCATGCTTCTGCCCAATCACCCAACCTGTCCAAATCATCCTGGAGTTTCTCGGCCTCCTCCTCACAGCACACATGCCCACACAGCTTTGTGTCGTCTGCAAATTTGGAGATATTACATCTAGTTCCCTTGTCTAGATCATTAATATAGATTGTGAATAGCTGGGGTCCAAGGACCGATCCCTGCGGTACCCCACTAGTCACTTTCTGCCACTCAGAAAAAGACCCGTTTAATCCAACACTTTGCTTTCTGTCCGCCAACCAGTTCTCTATCCAAGTCAATACCTTGCCCCTAATCCCATGTGCCTTAACTTTACACGCTAATCTCTTATGTGGGACCTTATCGAAAGCCTTCTGAAAGTCCAAATACACCACACCCACTGGTTCTCCCTTATCTATTTTACTAGTTGCATCCTCAAAAAATTCCAGTAGATTAGTCAAGCACGATTTACCTTTTGTAAATCCATGTTGACTTTGTCCGATCCTGTCACTGTTTTCCAAGTGCTCTGCTATTACATCTTTCATAATGGGCTCTAGCATTTTCCCCACTACCAATGTCAGGCTTACCGGTCTATAATTCCCCATTTTCTCTCTACCACCTTTTTTGAATAGTGGGGTAACATTAGCTACCCTCCAATCCATGGGTGCTGTTCCAGATTCCATCGAACGCTGGAAGATGATCAGCAATGCATCTACTATTTCTAGGGCCACTTCCTTAATTACCCTAGGATGTAGATTATCAGGCCCTGGGGATTTATCGGCCTTCAATCCCATCAATTTCCCTCACACAATTTCCCTACAAAGACTGATTTCTTTCAGTTCCTCCCTTTCATCAGACCCTATGTTCCCCGACATCTCTGGGAGGTTATTTGTGTCCTCCTTTGTGAAGACAGAACCAAAATATGTATTTAATTGGTTTGCCATTTCTTTGTTCCCCGTTATTAATTCCCCTGATTCCGACTGCAAGGGACCTACGCTTGACTTCACCAATCTTTTTCTCTTCACACATATCTATAAAAGCTTTTACAGTCAGTTTTTATGTTCCCTGATAGCTTACTCTCATATTCTATTTTCCCTTTCTTAATTAATCCCTTTGTCCTCCTTTGTTGAATCCTAAACTGCTCCCAATCCTCTGGATTACTGCTTTTTCTGGCCAATTTATATGTCCTCTCCTTGGATCTTGTGCTATCCCTAATTTCCCTTGTTAGCCACGGTTGAGTCACCTTTTTTGTTTTATTTTTATGCCAAACTGGGATGAACAAATTCTGTAGTTCATCCATGCGGTCTTTGAATGTTTGCCATTGCCTATCCACCGTTAACCCTTTGAGTGACATTCCCCAATCAATCCTACCCAACCCACGCCTCAGACCATCATAGTTTCCTTTATTTAAATTCAGGATCCTAGTCTCTGAGTCAACTGCTTCATTCTCCATCTTAATGAAGAATTCGATCATATTATGATCGCTCTGACCCAAGGGGCCTCGTACAACAAGATTGCTAATTAATCCTTTCTCATTACATAATACCCAGTCTAAGATGGCCTGATCTCTGTTTGGTTCTTCGACATATTGGTCCAGGAAACCATTCCGTAAACACTCCAGGAATTCCTCCTCCACAGTATTGTTACCAATTTGGTTAGCCCAATCTATATGTAGATTAAAGTCACCCATGATGACTGATGTGCCCTTATTGCACGCTTCTCTAATTTCCCTTTTAATGCCATCCCCAACCTCCGCATTACTGTTTGGAGGTCTATATACCACTCCCACTAACGTTTTCTGCCCCTTGGTATTTCTCAGTTCTACCCATACAGATTCCACATCATCAGAGCTAATATACCTCCTTACAATTGTGTTAATCCCTTCTTTAACCAGCAATGCTACCCCACCTCCCTTTCCTTTTTGCCTATCTTTTCTGATGTTGAGTTGCCAGCCTTGGCCACCCTGGAGCCATGTTTCCGTAATCCCAATCAAATCATTTTCGTTTACCTCTATTTGCGCAGCTAATTCATCCACCTTATTACGAATGCTCCTCGCATTAAGACACAAAGCCTTCAGGCTTGTTTTTTTTAACGCTCTTAGACCTATTAGAATTATTATTTACTGTGGCCATGTTTGATTTAAACCGTTGATTTCTCTGACTGCCACTTCTGTTTTTCTCCTTCCTATCTTTTGTTTTTATCCTTGTTTCCCTTTCCTCTGTCCCCCTGCTCAGGTTCCCAACCCCCTGCCATTTTAGTTTAAACCCTCCCCCACAGCACTAGCAACACTCCCCCTAGGACATCGGTCCTGGCCCTGCCCAGGTGCAAACCGTCCAGTTTGAACTGGTCCCACCTCCCCCAGAACCGGTTCCAATGTCCCAGGAATTTGAATCCCTCCCCCGGCACCATTCCTCTAGCCACATATTCATCTGAAATATCCTTCTATTTCTACTCTGACTAGCGCGTGACACTGGTAGCAATCCTGAGATTACTACCTTTGAGGTCCTACTTTTTAATTTACCTCCTAACTCCCTATATTCAGCTTTTAGGACCTCATCCTGTTTTTTACCTATATCATTGGTACCTATATGCACCACGACAACTGGCTGTTCACCCTCCCCTTCCAAGATGTTCTGCAGCCGCTCTGAGACATCCTTGACCCTTGCACCAGGGAGGCAACACACCATCCTGGAGTCTCGTTTGCGGCCGCAGAAATGCCTACCTATTCCCCTTACAATAGAATCCCCTATTACTATAGCTCTACCCCTCTTTTTCCTACTATCCTGTGCAGCAGAGCCACCCCTGGTGCCAGGAAGTTGGCTGCTGCTGCCTTCCTCTGATAAGCCATCCCCCCCAACAGTACTCCAAGTGATGTATCTGTTTGAGTGGGGGATGTCCACAGGGGACCCCTGCACTACCTGCCTGTGCCTAGAACTCTGTCTGTTGGTCACCCTTTCCCTTTCTGCCTGTCCAACCTTTGCCTGCAGTGTGACCAACTGATCAAACATGATATCCATGACATCCTCAGCCTCGCAAATGGTCCAGTATGTATCCAATCGCAGCTCCAGCACCGCAATGCCATCTGCCAGTAGCTGCAGCTGGACACACTTCCTGCACACGTAGTTGTCAGGGACACAGTAAGTGTCCCTCAGTTCCCACATAGTGCGGGAGGAGCATGCCACGGCACCGGGCTGTCCTGCCATGACTTATCCTTTAATTAATTGCAATTAAATTAAATCAAATCAATCCCACCAATTACACTTTTGCCATTTCTAAAATATTAGGTCAATTTAGATTCAGCACAGAAAAGAAGAATGTGATTTTGGAATTGGCAAAATTAGTCTAGAAACCAAGAGAGTCAGCATTAATTGTTGGCTGGAATAATAAATGGGCAAATCTCTTTTGCACTCATACCGACTTTTTCCAATAGGAACATGGGGACAGGAGTAGGCCATTCAATGCCACTCCCGGCACCCCAACCCCAAGCCTGCTCCAACATTCAATTAGATCTTTAGATCTGTACCTCAATTACATTTACCCACCATTGCTCCATATCCCTTGATACCCTTACCTAACAAAAATCTATTTATCTCAATCTTGAACTCTCTAATTGCCCTAGCATCCACAGCTTTTTAGGGGAGAGAATTCCAGATTTCTACTACCCTTTGTGTGAAAAAGTGCTTCAAGATTTTGCTCTTGAAAGGCTTAGCTCTAATTTTAAGATTATGTCCCTTTGTTCTTGATTTCCCGCACCAGAGGAAATAGTTTCTCTGTATCTACCCAATAAAATTATCAACAGGAATAATTTCACCTCCTCCAGTCAAGACAAAAAATCTGAATGATGAAACATAGTGGATGGAGTGGGTGACCTTTCCTCATTGTCATAGTGCTTATACCAGTCAAGATATATTGCTGTGACAAGAGGACGCCACGTACCCATAGCTCCACACCTTCAACTTTACATATGTACAATACTATTTGGAGGAAGATTATTTTCCCTAAAGGTCTAGTCCAAATTGTTATTTGTTTTACACTAAAAGCTTGCTTTAATATAATTCAGGAATTACATAGTACAAAGCTATGAGATTGTCTCTGAGCATTTATTAAGGAGATAAAGCCTTAAAGTGCATCACTGATCTAACTGAACAAAGTCTGCATTTAATCTGCATGATAAGGATTCCGAATGAATGAATGCAATATGTGCTATTGAACAATGTTTCACACTCTATTTAAAGTTTGAGGTACTGACTTAACAGCAAAGTTCTCTTACTGCAACTGACAGTTCTCAGCATAGGAACACTTTTGTATCTGAACAGCGTTAATAAATATTTTAATGGCATAATAAATCAGAAGTGCTTGCAATGTCAATTCTTATAAAGGTTATTCATTACAGCGTGACATTTTTCTGTGGAGGTATAAGTACATTAAATGTTGCCCTTTTTCAAAAATATGCTGGAAAGTTGAATCACTTTTTCCTTAGAGTGGGGTTTGTTATTGGGTTTCCACCAGGAGTTCATGGTTTAAGAGTAATCTATTTATCAAAGGAAAGAATTGCAGGTAAGGTTACAATACTTTATATTGCTTGCTAAATCCAGCAAGCTCCACCAGTTTAATGATGGTAATTGATTGCATTGAATTCACAGGCCACTGGAGTATTGCAGTTTTAATATATAAAGAATGATTCCAGTTCTGTCTTCACAGTTGGCAAGTTGTTGTTTGTGCTCATAAAGTGAACAGTGACAGCTCTGAAGGATGAATGTGTTTGCTTGGTTTATTTTAGGAATGCCTCCTTGCTGCTTTGCCCTGTTGCAGTCTGCTGTAGTTCAGTGTGGGACCAAGGACTGTGGAGATAAAAGCAATGAACTCCTAGACTAAATTTAAATTCAAGTATTTAAAGGGACAGTGCCACTATATTAGATCATTTTGAAGCAGGTTCATTACCTTGTTAGTTCCATGTCAAATATGACTGAGATCCACCATGTTGAGCAGTTAGTTGGGTATCAGTCAGTTGTAAGGAGGAGCACTTGGTGGAGCACAGTGCACCAGTGAAGAGCAAGTACAGGTGGAATTGGAAGAGTTACATTGTGCTGGTTGAAAGACCACCATGAGAGGGGGGGAGGAGGGGGTTCTCCAGCTGCTGAGTTCAGGGACTTGTAACACACAAGGCCTACACTATTTGGTAGCTCATATCAGCAATTCATGCAATTTTTTGAGAGTGTGCCAAGGAGCCTTTACATTTTGGGGTGACTATGGAGGAGTCCATGGAGGAAAAATTCAGCATCCCCCCCCGTTTGGGGCACCATTATTGGCCATGCGCAATGTTTAGCGCCTGGCGCTAATTATCGCCTCCGATAGCAAACTTGGCTTTTATCGCCCCTGGAGGTGATTGGAGCGCTAAATCAGGCGCTTCACACCTGTCTTAAGGGGCAAAGGCTGAGGAGCGAGGTGTTACCTCAGAGCGCTGGCGAAGCTCATGTGATGTCAGTCAGCAATGGAATACAGACACAATGGCACCGGCCAGTTCTTAAAGGGGAGTTCTGACGAAAGGTCATCGACCTGAAATGTTAACTCTGTTTCTCTTTTCACAGATGCTGCTTGACCTGCTGAGTTTCTCCAGCATTTTTTGTTTTTATCTTAAAGGGGAGGGTTGATTTTGCTCTCCATCCACATCCTGCTCATTGCAGCCTTGAATCTCGACCTGGAGAGACCTGTACATCAAATCTTCTGGAAAGAACATTGGAGAGACCCAGGGAAAGAGTTCAGAGTGCAGCCCCCACAGTCTCTTCTAAATAGATACAAGGAAGGGCAAATCAAAATGAACCTGCAAAGTGCTGCTCAGTACCCAAAACTCCTTCACACAGCGTTGAATCTCTCCAGAAGTCTCTCTCTCTCTCTCAGAATGCGTGGTACAAAAATGTCACCAACAAAAAAAGGCAGGAAGTGGTCGCCTTTAAATAGCGCTCCCCCAGTTCCATTCTGACTGCAAAACGCTCCCCTCAACCTGTCATTGCTAGCGGCAGGCGGTAAGGCAGGGGATGCCACTCAATATCCGGTCTGGGGCGCTACCGGGGCGTTGCGCACTCGACTGACGTCATGATCTGCCGACGCAGGAGATCGTGGCGGTAGTGTTTAGCGCCACCGCAAAATGCCTAGTTAATTTTGCGAGCGGCACAAACATCGCCGCGCCCGGGCGCTAGTTGCTTTGTGCCCCATTAGCACCCTCTTAAGGCACTAACGGGAGGCACAAACCAACTGAATTTTCCCCCCCATGACTTGCACCTGTGCAGTACTGCTTGACTGAGTTGCAGATCACCATATGACCACTCCAGGACTCTCTTTGGCCAAAGATCTAATCTCAATATAGCTTTTTAATGAATACTATGACTGATACTCTAGAGACTCTTGGGTCCACTCTACTGCAGTCTAGCATGAGGGAACAACTCTGTGCAACACCACATCCATAACATGCAGCTGCCACACACAAATGACGAGAGATGTGCCACATATCATTCAGGCTTAGGCAGCTACAGTTGCAAGGCCCAATCTCCTGAACCAACACAAGTAAATACTGTGGCATCTCCATCCTTAGAGACAGATACTGATACCTAACAGCCATCCAGATCACTTGCTCCTCCCACTGAGGAAACACTTAGAAGAAGCACATGGTTAGGAAGTAGAAGACACATACCGGGAAAGGTCAGTGCCCCCTACTCAGAAACACAGACGGCAGCAATTGAGGCATAGGGAGTAGACTTGAAAGAGCCTTGCTCTCCAGCTTGCAGACACTTGGTCCGGGTTACAGGAGACACTCTCTTGCAGCTTTCGGGATTTGGTGGGAACCATTAGATCTGCCCTTTGTTGATCAGTAGCCACCCTGAAACTGGGACCAGTGGCACAGCTGGAGTCAACCAGCAGGATGTAGTTGTCTCTCAGGGTAGCAGCACACATTATGCTGTCTGGGCTGTCACATAAGAGGACTCAGCTCCTGCATGGCTTGCCTCATGGCCCACCTTGTTCGCAAAGGCTCTAGTTCCAAATGTGCAGTCAGCCAACACTTGTGACACTGGCTATCAGGTTACACCTAGAAGTCACACCAGGATAGGCCATAAGAAAATACTTCTTGGTTGCCGGAAAAAACACGATGATAAGAAGTAGGGCCTTACAGTGAAGTGTAACTCTGTAAAAGCTTAATGAAACAGATACTAATGCTTTAATTGGCACTGTTGCTCATTAGGTCTCACAAAGGGCTGGTTGTGGTGAAGGTACAGTTTTGTTTAGTTTGATACAAAAAGGGTGATTTATTATAGAAGGGTTAGAACACACATGAAGGCTGGGGTGAGTTAGTGATAGAACTTTAGTCAGGGGAATGTTTTATGAACTATGAATTTCCCTGGCAGTCAGGACAGTCGTTTCCTGCGAGTCAGGGTCCTCATGAAGCTAGGGTCCAGTTCCCTCAGCCTCCACAACCAACATGCCTTCCTGCTCCAGGGATTCCATTTCTATTCATTCCTGAATAATGAAGTTGTGCAGAGCACAACAAGCTACCATGATACGAGAGACCAACTCAGGAATGTACTGCAGTGCCCCTCCTAATCTATCGAGGCACGGAAACGTCTTAATGACTACTCTAATTGATTAATGTGCCTCATTGTATCAATGTTCAGCTGCTGAGGATGACTCTCTAAGTGGAGTCATGATCTATGGCAGCAAGGAGTACGACTTGTTGTTCAGAATCCATCCTGACACTTGTCTTCCCTGAATAGAGCTGGAAGCCTGGACTACCTAAAGACAACAATGCTGTGATAACTACCCCAATATTTTGTACTGACATGGAGAATTTGTTGCTGCTGGTTCAAACTATTTAAACATTCAGGGAGTGGAATCCCCCTCTATTCAGAAAATCCAACAGGTTCACAGTAGAGGCCTGCAATATGGGTGCCACAAGGCTGCTACCTATTGTTCTGGAACTTTGGGGAATCCAGCAACATGACAGGACTCAATGTGTTAGATCCGGGTATCTTAATGTGGTGTCCTTCAATAATCAGACAAAGACTGCAGGGAACGATCAACAGGTGTTTACTGAATGAGGGTTCAAACTGCAACTGACTGTACAGATCACTACTCAGGGTTTATATACAGGTGTGGTCACTGCCGGTACTACAGGATACAGGAGCTGTAAAAAGTAGTTCTCCCCCTTAAAGGTACATACATTACAATTCCTCCCCTTTTAGATTAACAGTACCATAACACTCATTTAACAATTAAATATCAAAATAATTACAATTAACACTTTTAACATGCAACATTAACTGGAAATAGTCTATTTATAAATTCAGTCTTTGGGGAGGCTTCCTGATTCTTTCTGGATAACGCCTTTCCCGAGTGTCTCGCTCTTGGTGCGGAGGCGATTCTAACACCCTGTCGTCAGTAGATTCATCAGCTTCCAATGCTATTGTTTCTGAGGTAGATGCGACCTGTACATCGGGTTCCTCACCAGGTACGTATGGCCGAGACATGGGGTTGACTCATTCCTGTGACTCTAGGATCTGGTCAGCATGGCGTCTCACAATGTTCTCCCCAACATCCACTGTGTACATTAGTGGCCCCTGCCGTGTGCATATCATTCCTGGTTGCCATTTCTCTGTTCGGTAGTCGTGGGCCAAGACTGGTTGCCCTACATTGAAGCTCCTTGTCGGCTTCTCATTGATGTGCTGGAATTGCTTATTCTCAACAGCTCTTCGTACATTTGGTCTGAGCAAATCCAGACGAGATCTCAACCTTCGGTTAAAGAACATCATGGCCGGGGCCTGGTTGGTGACTGCATGTGTCGCATTTCTGTAGGCTAACAGGAAATTGTCCACCTTATGCTGCAGTGGAATGTCATCATCGCACATGGCCTTTACTGCTTTTTTAAAGGTTTGTTCAAACCTCTCAGCCAATCCATTTGTGGCTGGATGATACGGGGTGGATGTGTAATGCCTTACCCCATTCCTTTTCATAAATCTTCGAAACTCTTCGGACACAAACTGTGGTCCGTTATCAGAGCAAATTTGCTCTGGCAAGCCGTTCCTGGCAAAAATGGTCCATAGGACTGCAATAGTTTTCTCCGTGGTGGTGGAGGACATTTTGATCACCACAGGCCATTTTGAGTGCGCATCCACGGCTATTAAAAACATTGAGTCCATGAATGGACCAGCAAAATCAATATGCACCCGTTGCCATGGAGATGAGGGCCACTCCCATGGGTGTAGAAGGGCAAGTGGTGGTGCATTTTGGACCTTCTGGCATCCTGAGCAGCTCTTTGTCAGGTCCTCGATTTGCTGATCGATCCCCAGCCACCACACATAAGCCCTAGCAAGGCTTTTCATTTTTACCCCTCCCAGATGACCTTCGTGAAGCTCATTGAGCACTCTCTCCCTTAACTTGCGTGGAATTACCACTCGGGATCCACACATCAAGGTCCCCTGGCATACTGACAGCTGTTCTCTTCTGGATGAGAATGCTGGCAACAGTGAGTCGCCATGTGCTGGCCATCCCTTCACCGTCAAATCATATACCCGAGACAGTGTCGGGTCATTTCGGGTCTCCTTCTCTATACCAGCGTTAGTTACTGGCAAGCATTCAATTATAGTCGAATGAAATATTTCGACAGGATCCACTGCTGGTGCTTCCTCCGCAGTAGGCAGTGGCAGGCGTGATAGCCCATCAGCGTTTCCATGCTGTTTCGTGCCCTTATACTCGATATCATATCGGTGCGCCCCTAGAAAAAGGGACCATCTTTGTAGCCGGTGCGCAGTCATCACCGGAACGCCCTTCTTTGGATTAAAGATGGAGACAAGTGGTTGGTGGTCAGTCAGCAAGGTGAACTTCTGCCCGTGCAGATAGTGATTGAACTTTTTCACTCCCCACACTAGGCTGAGGGCCTCCCTGTCAATCTGGGTGTAGTTACGCTAGGCTGAGGTTAGTGACAGCGACGCAAAGGCTACTGGCCTCTCCGAGCCATCCGGGAATTTGTGCGACAGCACCGCTCCAATGCCATAGGGTGATGCATCACACGCCAACCGAATTGGTAGTGCTGGGTTGAAATGAGCCAACACCTCTTTCGATGTGATCAATGCTTTGCTCTTCTGGAAAGCTCGTTTACATTCGTCACTCCACTTCCATGGTACCCCCGTTTGCAGTAGGGTGTTCAGTGCGTTTAGTACGGTAGACAAATTCGGCAAGAACTTATGCTAGTAGTTCACCAGTCCGAGGAACGACCTCAGTTGTGAAACATTTTCCGGTGCTGGAGCCTTGCCTACTGCCTCAATCTTTTCAGGGGACTTATGTAACCCCTCTTTATCAATAACGTGGCCACAATACGAGATCTGCTCCTGGAAAAACTCGCATTTGTGGCGATTAGCTCGGAGCCCATATTCCTTCAATCTAGTGAGCACCTGCTCCAGGTTGGCGAGGTGATCACTGTCATTTTCACCCGTGACCAGGGTGTCGTCCAAATAAAACTGGGTCCCTGGAATCCCTTGCAGGACTTGTTCCATTGCCCTTTGCCAAATAGCCGGAGCTGACGCTACCCCGAACACCAGCTGGTTGTATTGGTAGAGACCTTTATGAGTGTTGATCGTGAGGTACTGTTTCGAGGCTTCTTCTACCTCCATTTGCAGGTACGCCTGGGCCAGATCAATCTTAGTGAAGCGTTTCCCTCCAGATAGCGAGGTGAAAATATCTTCAACCGCGGAAGCGGATATTGTACAGTGTGAAGGACTGGGTTCACTGTCACCTTAAAGTCCCCACAGATGCGAACCTTCTTTGGTTCCCCAGGTGTATTACTCAATGACCTCTTCATTATAGGAACGATGGGTGTAGCCCACTCGCTCCAGTCCACTTTGGACAGTACTCCTGAACGTTCCAAACCTTCCAGTTCTGCTTCGATGGCTGGGCGGGTCGCATAAGGTACCGGTCTGGCCTTAAAAAACCTTGGGCTTGCATTTTCCTCTATTTTGATCACCGCTGTTAAGCCTTTTAGTGTTCCGAGTCCCTGCTGGAACACTTCTTGTGCGTCAGTTAGCATTTTTGACAGTCGTCCAGGTGTGACGTCGTCATCCTTTTTGGCATCTACAGTCAGTGCTTGTGTGGAATGCCAATCTAGCTGTATCTTCCGGATCCATTCACATCCTAGTAGTGGTGGTCCTCCATCTGGCAATACATATAGGTCCATTTTTGGTGTTTCCTTGCCGTTATATATAACGTTCACCCTTATTTTTCCTTTGTGGTAGACTTTTTGCCCCGTGTACGTCTTCAAGACAATCTTTGTATCTCTCAAGGGTATATGTGAGAATAGCCGCTTGTAGTCCCTTCGGTTTATGACTGTTAGGGCTGATCCTCTGTCCAATTCCATTTTCACTTGGACTCCTGCTATCTTGAGCGTGACCCAGATAGTTTGGTGATCCTCCGTTTTGATCACATTATGTAGTTTCAGACAACCCAGCTCTTTGCTTCCGGAGTCTGTATCACTCTTCTGTTCGTCTGAACTACTCTCCGTCACCTTATGTACCTTCTTGTACTTCTCCTGTGGAGATTTCTTGCTGCTGGTTTTCTTTCCCGACCTGCAGACTCTTGCTATGTTTCCTACTTTTCCACACTTTCTGCACACTTTGTCCTTGAACCAGCAATCATTATGGTCGTGTGTTGTTCTGCCGCAGCGATAGCACTTCACTGTTCCGTATGTCATTTCATTTGTGCCATATCCTTGCGGTGTCCGTTGTATCTCTGCAGCGCCCCGTGCGGCTGCTTCGTGTGATACTGCAATGCTTAAAGCCTTGTCCAGCGTAAGATCCTTTTCTGATAGAAGCCATTTCTGGGTTCCTTCACTTTGAAGCTCACACACAAACTTGTCCCTTAAAGTATCTGCTAGTCCCGTTCCAAACTGGCAGTGTTTCGATAGCTTGCGCAGTTCCGTTAAATACTCAGCATTACTTTCATCTTTATGCTGGTTCCTTTTGTGAAACTTAAATCTTTCTGCTATCAGCAGCGGTATGGGGTTTAAGTGGTCCTGTAGGATTGACGCTATGTTTTCAAAATCCTTTTCTACTGGCTTCTCTGGGGTTACTAGGTTTCGTAGTAAGCCATACGTTTTTGCACCCATTGAATTCAACAATACCAGCGCTTTCTTGTCAACTGGCACTTCATTCGGCTTGCAGTATATTTTTATGCGTTCGACATATGTCGTCCAATCTTCGACGTCATTGTCGAACGCTGTGATACTGCCACTCTTCGGCATTTTTGGGTGTGGTTAGACTGGCTTAAAATGGCGTCTCCCGCGCTTTCCTTTCTTCCCCGCTGCGGCTTAAAATGGCGTCTCCCGCGCTTTCCTTTCTTCCCCGCTGCTGCTTAAAATGGCATCTCCCGCGCTTTCCTTTCTTCCTCGCAGCGGCTTAAAATGGCGTCTCCCACGCTGCTGCCCACGCCGCTCTCGGCGGTCCTCCTGGCAAATGGCGATGCCCTGTGGGTTTCGTGCGCTGCTCCTGCGCTGCTGCCAATGCCGCTCTCTGCGGTCCTCGTGGCAATGGCAGCGCCTCGCGTTTTCCTGTGTGCCTCTCTCCCCCGTTGATGCTGCTCGGCCCTTGGACACCGGCTGCGCTCTGCTCTCTCTTGCCTCTCTCCCCCGTTGACGCCGCTCAGTCCTGAACACCGGCTGCGCTCTGCTCTCTCGTTGACGCTGCTCGGCTCTTGAACACCGGCTGCTCCCTGGGCGCTCTGCCCTCTCTCTCTCCCCCGTCGACGCTGCTCGGCCTTTTTCTGTGCCGCTCGGTCGGCTCTAGCCGCCGCTGTCCGGGAAGGGTCTGCGCAGTACCTGTTGCCAGCCCGTTTTGCTGGACCACCGTGGCTGGAAAGCCAAGCCTGGCTCTCGACAGCCTCCCCTGCGATGCCTGTGCTTCTGGACTCGACCTCCTTCCACTGTTCTCCAGGAGCGAATCCCTGGGAGGTGATGCAGAGTTGTAGGTAGGTTCGAATCTTTCTCGTCGCCAATGTTAGATCCGGGTATCTTAATGTGGTGTCCTTCAATAATCAGACAAAGACTGCAGGGAACGATCAACAGGTGTTTACTGAATGAGGGTTCAAACTGCAACTGACTGTACAGAGCACTACTCAGGGTTTATATACAGGTGTGGTCACTGCCGGTACTACAGGATACAGGAGCTGTAAAAAGTAGTTCTCCCCTTAAAGGTACATACATTACACAATGGACCTGTAATGCTGCTCCCTTTGAGTCATACCAAAGAGAAAATAAAAGAATAAAAGGCTTTCATTTATATAGAGCCTTTCACAATGTCACGACATCCCAAAGTGCTTTACAGCCAATTAAGTACTTTTTGAAGTGTAGTCACTGTTGTAATGTTGAAAAAAAATACATGATATCCCCAGTTCTCTTAAAGATGATATCAGTGACCTCACAAATGCAGGCCAGGATGGCATTTGGCTGATGTTGAAAAAGTCCTCCGCTGCAGCCTAGAAGGAACCATTGCCACAAAAGTTGAAAATTGTACACACTTTGACAGTCGCTAGCAGAGCTTTTCAGGCATTTGTTCCGGGCTGCATGTCTGTGCATACAAGTTGGCACTAGTCATCCAAGGGTTCTTTTATGAATCTAAGTTCGCAAAGGCGCAGTTCCTCATTCATATTCTCAAACGATCTCCTGGACCTGTAGACTCGAATGGGGAGGAGGGGGTAGTTGTGTGTTGGCCTCATCATTCTGTGATGCTTTTACAATCTCTTTTGCGCCTTTAGGGCCTACCCCTCCTCTTCAAACAACATTGTGCACAGAGAAGTCCCCATATGGAAACCCATGCTATTGAACAGTAACCTTTCTGTCAGTGGGGGTGGAGATTTGCAGGTGACCAGAGAGACCCTAGTCCTGGCAGTTTTAAGTCCACCTCAATTTCCTGCTTGAATTAGAAAGACTCATGTGTAACATGTCTTCTAATATTGCAATTTTTAGAGACTGGAATATTTTGACTTTATCCTTAAGATCTTACAGATCTGTACTTCCTTCTATTCTCAGATCAGCCTTTGAATTTCATTTCTCCAATGTGCATCAAATTTAAGACGTACTGAGATTATTATGCTTAGAGATTGTTAAAACCCGTGAAAGATTTAGCAATGAAGAAGATGTAGATGAGTTTGTTAAATTCTGTTCCAAATCTGCAGCATTTTTTTCATTCGGAATACCTTTCTCCCATAAGAAAATAACATGTGGGAAAGGCTGGATGGACCAGAGGATCTTTTCCTGTCTGTCAGTGTTTGTATGTAAAGGAAATAAACCTTCAGCAGGGTATTATTTAAAGATTTCTATTTTGACTCACGTGGACATCTAAGGCCATTCTGCCATTCAATTTCTTGTATGAATTTCAATAAGGGATTCAATTGGTTTAAATAGTCTCTTGTGTATCTGGGGTTCTTATTCTCACATATCTTGTCCTCCTGTGGTACATATAAACAGGATTAGACCATTCAGCCCCTCGAGGCTGTTTGCCATTCGGTTAAATCATGGCTGATCCATATCTTAACTCCAGCTACCCACCCTGGTATCATCACCCTTAATACCCTTACCTAACAAAAATCTATCAATCACAGTTTTGAAATGATCAATTGACCTAGTCTCAACAGCTTTTTAGTGGAGAGAGTTCCAAATTTTCACTACCCTTTGTGTGAAAAAGTGCTTCCTGACATCACCCCTGAATGGCCTAGCTCTAATTTTAAGGTTATGCCCCCTTGTTCTGGACTCTCCCACCAGAGGAAATAGCTTCTCTCGATCTATCCTATCAAATAATGTAATCATCTCAAACACCTCAATTAGATCACCCCTTAATCTTCGATACTCAAGGAAATACAACCTAGTCTATGCCTAATAAAATGTAAAAAGTAATTAGGTTTCTCGGAAACAAACATTTGAAACAGGAAACACTTCATTCCTATCCAATTAACTTACTAGCCTGTTCAGAATTTGAAAATTTTAATGGTCTAAAGGGGTTTTGGTGTATGTGAAAAGAGATATGGAACTTAAAGATGAATCTCATCCACCTACAGTACCAACTTCTACAGCTGATCTCCAGTGATGATGCCTTAGTCTGATGTAGAAGCAGCTTAAAGGGTGTCTCTCTGGGGGTAGAAGACCCCCGCGAGTTTAGGTTTCACCAACGGCCAGGAGAGGGCCGGGGGAGAGAGCTTAATGGGTGTCTCTCTGGGGGTCAGAGACCCTCGCGATTTCTAAAAGAGTTAAGTTTCGCCGATGGCCAGGTGAGGGCCGGGGGAGAGAACTTAACGGGTGTCTCTCTGGGGGTAGGAGACCCCCTCGATTTCTAAAGAGTTAAGTAGGTAAGATGGCCGAGGGAAAGCCGGGTCCTCAGGGATCCATAATGGAGTATTTGTTCAATAAACATGACAAGGTAATAAAAAAAATGGGAAAGGAAGGCTGGGATCCTGAATGGGTTCCCGACCGACAGAAAGAATGGTGGAGTAAGGGGAGCAAGAATAAGGAGGAGAAAACTGCAGTGGTTCTTTGTCAGGTCCACCTAAAAAAATGTGTAAGATTGGAACCACACGGGAGAAGGAAAAAGAGGAGTTAGTGGAACAGTTAAAAAAGGTAGGCGCCAAGTGTGCCGCTGTAACGAAGGCAAGGTCAGTGCAAAGTGGAAGGAATGATAGTGAGGAGGTTGATTAGGATGATTTAGAAAGAAAGGCAGCAGAATGAGAGCAGGATGATGATGTTATCTTCACGTAGGATGATAAAATGTTAGAACAACAAAATCAGATCAAGCTTCTGCAGTGTCAAGTTGCCTCATCTGCTGCGATGATGCAGCAGCAGAGTGTAAATGTGGATCAGGCAGGCTCCGCACTGCAGAATCTTGAGGAAGCCAGGTGTCAGATAGCCACCCTAACAAAAGATCTAATTTGCAGGCTAACCAATCTGAAAACTCAGCAAAGGAAGAAAAAAACCCCAAGGATTTGGAAAGCCAGGGAAAGCTGCTGAGACACCAATTTAAAGAAAAAAAGGGAAACAAAAGAAAGAGAAACCTAAAGTTTTACCGACATGGAAGTTATTAACGTCTGTGCTGAGACAAATAAAACACAAGATTGCTGAGTGAAAGGAACCTTAAAAAATGCTGGAATTTTAGTTTGTGTGAAAGTGTGAAAGTTTTCCTAACTATGGATGTTTAAGAAGTTACAGTATTCCTTTTGTCTGAAAGTCTGTCCTTAAAAACAAGAAAAATGTCTGTTGTGTGTTTTAGCTCCACCCACTTCTCTGTGTTAAAAAAGCATTTAACCCTTTTGTCTTGTCTTGGATTTTGGAAGTTTTAAGAATGTGTGAATAAGATTGTGCACCCAGAATTGAAACAAAACTTCAAACTACAAGTTAAGTTAAGCTGGTTTGGAAAAACTGAGAAAAACAAAAAGTTTGTTTAACAAAAGATTAAGTTTCAGTCTAAGATTTAACCTTGGAGTCGCGGTTGCTATGGTGAAATCTTCCAAAGCAATTTGTTTAAATGTGAAAAACTAATTTTTCTCCAGTTGTATTCAATGTTTTTACAGTCATTTGGAAAGGCATCTGAAGAAAGGACAATAAGAAATATGACGTAATGTACTGTTTTCTGCAAGCATGTGCTATTTTGTTTTGTTTTATCTCTTCTGTTTGTGTTTAGTTAAAGTGTGAAAGTATTTTTCGTTCAGGAAAGTTTTTAAAAATAAATTTACCTGAAGTGACACAATTGCGTGTGCCTGACAATGTTTCGCGCTGCCTTCTTAAAAAACCTACAAAGGAGTTAACCCTTTCCACTGACAGCTGTTTAAGTTCACCAAGCAACAACTTTAGTATTGCTGAATGAAATTTAAAGATATTGGACATTATTAAATTTAAGTTTCTTAATTTTAAGCTAATACTTCCCCACAGTGACAGAAGGAAAATTATGATTTGATAAATTAACTCCTTGGGCTCTTAAACAGTGCCACAATGGATTCACTGCTTTCTTTTGTTATATGAAAGTTACCTTGTAAACTAATTGTAGCGCTTCTGTCTCTAATGTTAAAACACAATGTAAACCACCCAGCCTGGGAATCACTTGTTTCTGAAATTGGAATTGATAAGATAAATTGATAGAAATGAAATTGAACATTGACAAAAGATGTCAGTTCAACAATACTGCTGTTTGGATTTGGGGATAATTTTGAAATGACAAAATGGACTCAGGCACTATATATTGGGTTACTTTTGGAAAAATAAAAGATCCTCTAAAATAATGATAAATAAAAAGTGTTAATAACTTGAACCAAGTGAGAACATTTGAGCTATGTTTTCTATCTTAAATATTGTACTGGACAATAAAGTTCCTCCAGGGCTCATGAATGAGATATGAATGGTAATTAATGGGATGTGTAAAATGGAGAGAGGAAGCGATTGAGGGTGTAAGATAGAAACAGGAAAATTACACCACCAAATGAGAATTTTCCTAGCTTTCTAGTGAAAGTCAGAAAAGTGTAGTTGCGAATAGTAAATTGATAGCTTTCTCTTAGAGACATTTGTGTCCCTGCATTGACACATACTCCACCGAGAAACTATTTAATTAATGAAACAATCAGAATAGAGTTAAACACACTGGTACCTGTTAGAGGAACTGAAATTGAAGTTTAAGTGAACATAGAATTTGGATTGGATGGCTGAGGGTGTCTTTGGGCTTGTGTGTTCACAATTTCCAGAGGTATGGGCTAGACACAAACAGGATTGCGGGAGGGTCAATATGACACCCGTCATGATCAAGGGGGAAACCTACAAACCACATAAACAATATCCTACTTAATACTGGAAGGTTAAGAGCAGTATCAGATAGCCGAAGAGCAGCGTGGGAAGTGGTACTTATCCCAAAGGATAAGTCCATACAGATTGTTAAAGACAGTGGATTAAACCCTGCAGGCGGCATATTAATGGAAGGAGAAGAACATCAGTGTCAACTAATGGTAGAGGCCTTCCCAACACGAAATTGCACCGCCGGCATGGCCGCAAGAACCTTGGCAGAGGAGGTGATACTCCGGTGGGAGGTCCCCCTACAAATAGATTCAGGCCAGGGGACCCACTTTACGGGTAGGGTCATGAAGAGGGCATGTCAGTTATTGGGGGTAAAGCAGAGGTTCCACATACCTTACCACCCTCAGAGTTCCGGAAAGGTGGAGCGTACGAATAGAACCCTGAAAATGGCTATAGCAAAAGCGATTGGGAGCACGGGTAAGAACTGGGTGGATGCCCTCCCCACCATATTAATGAGGTTGCAGGCAACCCCCAACCAGACAATAGGACTGACTCCATATGAATTAATGACTGGAAATCTATGAGATTACCAGAAGGGGTGATATAGAAGGGTTTAGTGAAACAGGGCCGCTGAGGGATAGAATTACACGGTATGTAGCGGAGCTATGTAAACAGCTTCAAGGGATGAAAGTGGAAGTAAAGCAGCAGCAAGAAGCGGCAGATCGACACGGGCGCAGGCCTGAACCTGAGTCATCGGGGCTCCCAAAGGTGGGAGACAGGGTAATGGTAAAAGGGGTGCCATCCAAACCGGAACTGGCGCCTCGGTGGTCTGGGCCTTACATGGTCCTAATGACCAGCGATACATGTGTGTGTTTGGACATACAAAAGGGGGGTAGGTGGAAACATTGGTCCCAGGTTAAGCCGTATGACTCACATTCTGTTTCTACCAACAGGAAAGTTGGCAGCAGATCTCTTAATTACTTTATTTCAGATAAACCTATCTCACAATGGCAGCCTGGTGGATGGCCGTGATGGTGATCACCCTCCTGACAATTATGGTAGTGTGGGAGGCACCCACCATGCACATCGATAAAAGTACTTGCTTACATCCAGGACAATACATGCAACTGCCACAGGGGGAAAAGGGGAATGGGTATAGAAACCTAATATATGGATCACGGACCAGGTCACTGCACATACCCATACAACCAAGGTATGGAAAATAAATCCCAAATGTAATATGGGACAAGGATACTGGGACCCTATGTGCAGCAGCAACCATGAACTGTCTGCCCCTGGACAACCAGTCCGATTGGAACGGCCTCCCTGTCCATCACAACGGGAAAGATCAGGGTATGGTGCCCCAGGCGGTTGGTCATATGAACTTGAGGTCCATCCCTGCACCACGCAAGCAGACTCCTTCAACTAGGTTTGGATCCCTGTTATCGGACCCAGAAGTGAGAACTATCTCTCTTCTTCTCTTAGGCAGTCCCTCGGAACTCAGGATGACTTGCTTCCACATTAAAAATGAGTTTGCAGGTGACTGATTAGTTCAATGCGGGACCTACAGTCTCTGTCACAGGTGGGGCAGACGGTGGTTGAAGGGGCGGGTGGGTGGGGTGCTTGGGTTGACATGCGCTCCTTGCGCTGCCTGCGCTTGGCTTCCGCTTGCTCCCGGCGAAGAGACTCGAGGTGTTCAACGCCTTCCCGGATGCTTCTCCTCCACTTTGTGCGGTCTTGGGCCAGGGATTCCCAGGTGTCGTTGGGGATGTTACACTTTTTCAAGGAGACTTTGAGGGTGTCCTTGAAGCGTTTCCTCTGCCCACCTGGGGCTCTCTTGCCGTGCCGGAGCTCCGAGTAGAGCGCTTGTTTTGGGAGTCTCGTATCGGGCATGTGGACAATGTGACCCATCCATCGGAGCTGATTGAGCATGGTCAAAGCTTTGATGCTGGGGATGTTGGCCTGAGCAAGAATACTGACGTTGGTGCGCCTATCCTGGCAATGGATTTGCAGGATCTTGCGGAGGCAGCGTTGGTGGTACCTCTCCAGTGCTTTGAGGTGTCTGCTGTACATGGTCCATGTCTCTGAGGCATACAGCAGGGCGGGTATCAATGCTGCTCTGTAGACCATGAGCTTAGTGCCGGGTTTGAGGTCCTGGTCTTCAAACACTCTCTTCCTCAGGTGACCGCAGGCTGCACTGGCACACTGAAGGCAGTGTTGGACTTCGTCGTCGACGTCTGCCCTTGTTGACAGTAGGCTCCCGAGGTATGGAAAATGGTCCACGTTGTCCAAGGCCTTGTTGTGGATTTTGATAATCGGGTGGCAGTACTGTGTGGCGGGGGCAGGTTGGTAGAGGACCTTTGTCTTACAGAAGTTTAGTGTAAGGCCTATGCTCTCGTACGCTTCGGTGAAGGTGTTGATGATGGTTTGGAGTTTGACCTCCAAGTGAGCGCAGATGCAAGCGTCGTCTGCATACTGTAATTCGACGACAGAGGATAGGATGACCTTGGATCTGGACTGGAGGCGACGGAGGTTGAACAGTTTCCCGTTTGTTCTGTAAATTAGCTGAACTCCAGCGGGGAGCTTACTGAGGGTGAGATGGAGCATTGCAGCAAGGAAGATTGAGAAGAGCGTTGGTGCGATGACACAGCCTTGCTTGACCCTGGTCCGTACGTGAATTGGGTCTGTGGTGGATCCATTGGTCAGGATCATGGCTTGTATGTCGTCATGAAGCAGGCGGAGGATAGTGATAAACTTTTGAGGGCAGCCGAATTTGAGGAGGACACTCCATAATCCCTCATGGTTGACAGTGTCGAAGGCCTTTGTGAGATCAAAGATTGCCATGTACAGCGGTTGGTGCTGTTCCCTGCATTTCTCTTGTAATTGACGTGCGGTGAAGATCATGTCCATTGTGCCCCTTAGTGGGCGGAATCCGCATTGCGACTCTGGGAGGAGCTCTTTGGCCACTGGGAGAAGGCGATTGAGGAGGATTCTTGCGATGACTTTCCCTGTGGCAGGCAGCAGGGAAACTCCTCTGTAATTACCACAATCGGACTTGTCACCTTTCTTGAAGATGGTCACAATTATGGCGTCTCTGAGATCCCCAGGCATGCTCTCCTCCTTCCAGATAAGAGAAATTAGTTCATGAATTCGCGCCAGTAGTGCTTCTCCGCCATGCCTTAGTGCCTCGGCGGGGATTCCATCTGCTCCTGAGGCCTTGTTGTTCTTCAGTTGTCGGATGGCCTTTTCAACCTCATGCCGGGCTGGCGTTGTGCTGAGATGGTGGCGGGTAGCATGCTGTGGGATGGAGTTGAGGACCCTCACGTCGAAGACAGAGTCAAGGTTAAGGAGATCTTCGAAGTGCTCCTTCCAGCGGGCACTGACTGCCTCTCTGTCCTTGATGAGCACCTCTCTGTTCTTGGCCCACAGTGGGAAGGACCTTGGGTGCTTGGGCCGTAGATGGTATTGACTGCGCTATAGAATCCATGCACGTCGTGGTTGTCCGCAAGCTGCTGGATCTCCTGCGCTTTCTCCACCCACCATCTGTTCTTCAGGTCGCGTGTTTTTTGTTGGACCTCGGCCTTCAGGCTTCTGTAGAGCTGCTTTCTTGCTCTCAAGTTGTGTTGCTGTTTCCAGATCAGGAATGCCTTGCGCTTGTGACTTATTAGCTCCTGGATCTCCTGGTCGTTCTCGTCGAACCAGTCTTGGTGTTTCCTGGTCGAGTGACCGAGCGTCTCTTCACAGGTGCTGATTATGGAGGCCTGAGTGCAGACCAGATGCTGTGAGCACTCTGTGTCTCTGCATCACTGGAAGTTGTCAGGTTGTTCGTGAGGCGCAGGCTGAATAGGGCTTTCTTAGCGGGGTCTTTGAGTGCTCCAGCGTTAATTTTCCTGCGGCATTGTTTCTGTTGCCGCCACTGTTTTGGGGCAGCAACTGTGGCAGCAACCATGAACTGTCTGCCCCCGGACAACCAGTCCGATTGGAACGGCCTCCCTGTCCATCACAACGGGAAAGATCAGGGTATGGTGCACCAGGCTGTTGGTCATATGAACTTGAGGTCCATCCCGGCACCATGCTAGCAGACTCCTTCAACTCAGTCTGGATCCCTGTTATCGGACCCAGAAGTGACAATTATACACAACTACAAACTAGTGTGGATACTGATGGAGATACAACGGTCACTGGCATTTATGATGACGCGGGACTGGGACGTTGGTTATACTCCTGCTCGCCGCACAAGGGGCAGCGGAGAAAAATGATGGGTGTGGTCATCAGTACTGTTATAAATCTCATCATCAAGAAACTACTTATGAAATAACGCTGGACGGCCAGCTGGTGGCACCGTCCAAGGAGTATAAATACTCGGGCGTTGGCCCCAGCTTTCCAGGGACATTTTGTACGACAAGGAACTAGTGAAATACAACTAGGCTTCCATGTTCTGAAACAAGCTGATTAAAGCCTTGCTTTATGCTCAAACCAAGTGCGTAGTGAGTTTTATTATGTCAAGTACCATCAACATGATAGCAGGGTGGACTAAATTACCCCCAATCATTTGGGAACCAGGACTTGAGGGACAATATTGCCAAGAATTGTGTAACGATGTTCTTAAGCAGTTGGGTTGTACTGATATAAGATGCTTTGATTTAACAACATGTGGATATCAAAAGTCATCGCGATGTCCCACCACGGTGCCACCTACAACAGATGGCATGATCAGGGTCGGGGGCCTGAAGGCACTGTTATATGATGTAACTATAGTCACTTTAGAAGTAACCTATAACCTGAGCAGTATAGTGCCAGCGTTGGAGGCCAATTGTGGTGATCACCCAGCATCAATTACTTGGGCGAAGCATAAATTGCAACGATTACTTAGTGATTATAAGGACCACATAGCCCCCGAAGTAGGGGCCCCCAAGGGGCGGCAGAGACGGAGTATATTAGGGGAAGTGGGGGTTTGTTTGGAAGTGCCAACTCAGTCCTAAATTCATGGCAAATCACGGGCCTGGATAACTATGCATCCTGGGTGGAGCAGGAAAGCGCCAAGGGCCTGCGATTCACAGCTCAGGGAACGGAGTATGTGCTTACGGCAGTACAAGTGCAGGGAACTGGGTTACAGAGAGGTATAGACGACCTAGGGAAAGCCGTAATAAAGGTGACTGATTTACAGTCCAAGGGGCAAGCATGTGACATGCTGGCTCGGGATTTGATTGATAGTGTTGAATCAGACATTGAAGACATCAGAAATAACAACAGAAAACACTGGAAAAACTCAGCAGGCCAGGCAACATCCGTGGAAAGAGAAACAGAGTTAACGTTTCAGGTCGAAGACCTTTCGTCAGAACTCAAAAAAGACAGGATAGGGGATAGATTTTAAAGCAAGTAGGGGCTGGGAAAAGGGGGAGGGGATGAAAGAACAAAAGGGAAGGTCAGCGACAGGATAGAAAGCAGGAGAGATTAAGAGACATTAAGAGACATTGAGAGACATTAAGAGATATTCAAGGAACAAAGGATGGCTCTAGATGAAGTGTGAATGGCCCTGGCAGAATGAAGGGCAGCTGCCATGTGGGAGGGAAGAAAAAAGCCCAGACGAAAGTGTGGATTAAAAAAAATAGAGAAAATATATATATATGTATGTGATAGGTGCCAAGGTTATGATCTGAAATTGTCGAACTCTATGTTGAGCCCAGAGGGCTGTAGAGTGCCTAATCAAAAGATGAGGTGCTGTTCCTCGAGCTTATGCTGAGCTTCCGTGGAACAATGCAAGAGGCCGAGGATGGTGAGGTCTGCGAGGGAATGGGGCGGTGAATTAAAGTGACAGGCCACCGGGATCTCGGCGTCCCCCTTACGGACTGAACGGAGGTGTTCCGCAAAGCGGTCACCCAATCTGCGTTTGGTCTCCCCAATGTAGAGGAGACCA
Source organism: Somniosus microcephalus (assembly GCF_052327205.1). Classification (NCBI taxonomy): domain Eukaryota; kingdom Metazoa; phylum Chordata; class Chondrichthyes; order Squaliformes; family Somniosidae; genus Somniosus; species Somniosus microcephalus. Next base: position 121,100,051 of record NC_140995.1, read on the forward strand.
CATCGTGAGCAGCGAATACAGTATACTAAATTGCAGGAAGTACAAGTAAATCGCTATTTCACCTGGAAGTGGTGTTTGGGGCCCTGGACAGTGGGGACGTATAAGGGCAGGTGTTACATCTCCTGCGCTTGCACGGGAAGGTGCCGGGCGAAGGGGAAGGGGTGCTGGGGGTGGTAAAGGAGTGGACTAGGGTGTCTCGGACGGAGCGGTCCCTACGGAATGCTGAAAGGGGAGGTGAGGGGAAGATGCATTTGGTGGTGGGATCACGCTGGAGGTGGTGGAAATGGCGGAGGATGATCCATTGAATGTGGAGGCTGGTGGGGTGAAAGGTGAGGACAAGGAGAACTCTATCGTGGTTCCGGGAGGGAGGGGCAGGGGTGAGGGCAGAAGTGCGGGAGATAGAACGGACACAGTCGAGGGCCGTGTCAACCACAGTAGAGGGGAATCCTCGGTTGAGGAAAAAGGAAGACATGTCGGAAACACTGGTAAAGAAGGTGGCACCGTCAGAGCAGATGCGGCGGAGATGGAGAAACAGGGAAAATTGAATAGAGTCCTTACAGGAGGTGGGATGGGAGGAAGTGTAGTCCAGGTAGCTGTGGGAGTCAGTGGGCTTGTAGTGAATGTTTGTCAATAACCTATCCCCAGAGATGGAGACGGAGAAGTCAAGGAAGGGAAGGGAAGAGTTGGAGATGGACCATGTGAAGGTGAGGGAAGGGTAGAAATTGGAAGCAAAGTGAATGAAATTTTCTAGTTCAGGGCGAAAGCAGGCCCGCTCCCTCTGAGACACCCTAGTCCACTCCTCTACCACCCCCAGCACCCCTTCCCCTTCAGCCGGCACCTTCCTGTGCAAGCGCTGGAGATGCAACACATGCCCTTATACCTCCCCCCTCCCCACTGTCCAGGGCCCCGAACACCCCTTCCAGGTGAAACAGCGATTTACTTGTACTTCCTGCAATTTAGTATACTGTATTTGCTGCTCACGATGTGGTCTCCTCTACATTGGGGAGACCAAACGCAAATTGGGGAAAATCATTTTGGACAGCGGGATAGAGCCAACAGCGAAGCCGGGACCCGCCACCAACCTCGCCAGCCACGGACCTGCCGAGGTTGGGGAAATCACGGCCACAGGTTATAAGGTGGGTCACAATGCAGGAGGAAGAAGTTTAGGGAGGGAATTCCAAAGCTTAGGGCCTAGGTAGCTTAAGGCACGACCACCAATGGTGGAGCGATGAAAATCGGGGTTACGCAAGAGGCCAAAATTAGAGGAGCGCTGAGAACTCGGAGGGTTCTAGTGCTGGATTATGTTACAGAGATAGGGAGGGATGAGGCCATGAAGGGATTTAAACACAAAGATGAGAATTTTAATTTTAAGGCATTGGTGGACCAGGAGCCAATGTAAGTCAGCAAGCATAGGCGTGATGGATATATTTACTGTGGTGTATGTAACCTGTTCCACCTTAAGAGAACTTAAGCCTGTTCCACCTTAAGAGATGTACTACTTTCTCTGGCTGTTGTGTACGTAATACCGGTGGTGACCACCGGTATATAAGCACTGTGTAGTAAGATTGTATTTTAGTATAGTCCTGACCTCCAACCAGTAAAGACCTGTTGAACTTTAATCTTGTAGTCTGTGTGTTATTAATTACAACTGGAACACACAGACTTTACAGTGGCGACGAGTCAGATTCTTACCCTGCGGCAGTTATATCCACGGCGGCTTCGTCCACAGAACGGATGTCGAAGAGAGGCTTCCACCCTCATCACCCTGCTGGAAGACACGTCGCGCGGCAGACATCGAGAAACCAGAGTGCAGAAGACATCCTGAACTCGAAGCCTCCATCAGCGGCTGTCAGCTATCTTCTTTCTACCTCGGTAGTGGGTAAGCCGGGCAGCGACGCGACCAGAAAGTCGGCCGCGTTGGCTGTACAGACGGGGAGGGAAGACGGAGGAATAAGGGCGGTGAGATCGATCACGACCGGAGATAAGGGCCGGGCCGCATTCGGGCCGAAAGGCGCAGCGCGGGGACATCGATCGCGGCTGGTGATAAGGGCCGGGCCGCATTCGGGCTAAAAAGGCGCAGCGTCTGGGGGCAACTGAAGGCGCGAGAGCCGCGGTGAAGCGGAGACAGCGTCGGGGGAAGGGTGAAGACCGCCAAGCGCGGGAAAACCGCCATTTTGTAGGCGGAGGACGAAGACAAGAGCGCGGAAGCCACCATCTTGGATAAAAATTAAAATAAATTAAATTGCAACGATGCCTAAACATGGGAACATTAATATCTTTGATAGCGACATCGAAGATTGGGCTATGTATGTAGAACGCATACAAAATTATTGTAAAGCAAATAAAATCCCAGGTGAAGAGAAAGCACTAACATTATTAAACTTAATGGGTGCGAAGACATACGGGCAATTGAAACACCTTTCATCACCAGATGAACCGGCGGATAAGACGTTCGAGGAGATTGTTACTGTCCTGAAAAATCACCTAAACCCCACGCCGCTGATGCTAGCGGAACGATTTAAATTTTACAGCAGAAGGCAGCTGAAGGATGAAAGCAATGCTGAATATTTAATGGAATTGCGTAAGCTAGCAAAGTACTGTCAATTTGGAACGAGACTGACAGAGGCGCTACGAGATAAATTTGTGTGTGGTTTATTAAAAGAAGATACACAAAAGCGATTGCTCGAGGAGAATGAGCTGACGCTTGAGAAAGCGGTCACTATGGCAGCAGCACACGAAGCCGCAGCGAGAGGCACGGCAGTAATGCAGCTACGGTCACCGGAACTCAGTACAAATAAATTGGGTTTGAGTACTGTAAAATGTTATCGTTGCGGAAAGATAACGCACGATCAGAACCAGTGTTGGTTTAAAAACCAAGAATGCAGAACGTGTGGCAGGCTTGGCCACATAGCTAAAGTATGCCGGTCAGGAAAGAAGACCAGCAACAAAAAGTCACCGCAAGGAAAATACATAAAGGTACACAAGGTGACAAAGAACAGTTCGACCGAACAGAAGTCAGATTCAGACGCTAGCAGTAATGAACTGGGTAGCTTAAGAGTACACAACGTTGGTAAGGATGCAGATCTCCAGACAATTTGGGTCACCCTTCAGATAGCAGGAGTCCAAGTAAAGATGGAATTGGACACTGGATCGGCATTGACGGTCATGAATAAGAAAGATTACAAAAGGTTATTCCAACATATTCCCCTACGGGATACGGAGATTATATTGAAAACATACACGGGGCAAAGAGTGTACCCCATCGGAAAGATAGAGGTAAAGGTGGTCCACAAGGGCGAAGAAAGCCAAGTAATGGACTTATATGTGCTACCTGAAGGAGGTCCACCACTACTGGAATGGGAGTGGATTAGGAAAATGAATATGGACTGGCACTCCTTGAAGGCACTAACGGTAGATTCCGGGGAAACAGATGTCAAACCTAAACGATTGTCCAGAATATTGGATGATGCTAAAGAGGTGTTCCAGCAGGGACTGGGAACACTGAGAGGAATTACGGCAAACATCAAGATTGATGAACATGCACACCCAAATTTTTTTAAAGCCAGACCGGTACCCTATGCAATACGACCTACTGTAGAAGCGGAACTGGAAGCGCTAGAACGTTCAGGTGTACTGTCTAAGGTAGATTGGAGTGAGTGGGCTACGCCCATTGTTCCCGTTATGAAACGTCCTTCGAGCAACAAGCCAGGAGAACCAGGGAAGGTTCGCATCTGTGGAGATTTCAAAATCACCGTTAATCCGGTGCTTCACACGGTGCAGTATCCGCTTCCGCGGATTGAGGATATTTTTGCTTCGTTGTCTGGCGGGAAACACTTCACCAAGATAGACCTGGCGCAGGCGTACGTGCAGATGGAGGTTGAAGAAGAGTCACGCCAATACCTCACGATCAACACGCATCGAGGTTTGTACCGGTACAATAGGCTGGTTTTTGGAGTGGCATCGGCTCCAGCAATTTGGCAGAGGGCCATGGAGCAGGTATTACAGGGAATTCCAGGCACACAATGTTACCTGGATGATATTCTGATTACAGGTGATGGTGATGAAGAACACCTCGCAAACTTGGAACTGGTGCTCAACAGACTGAAAGAGTATGGACTTAGAGTTAATCGGCAGAAATGTGAGTTCTTCCAGAAGCGGATCTCGTACTGTGGTCATGTCATTGACCGGGAGAGGCTTCATAAGTCTCCTGACAAGATAGAGGCAGTTGTAAAGGCTCCCGCTCCGGATAATGTCTCTCAGTTGAGGTCGTTTCTAGGATTGATTAACTATTACCATAAATTTCTACCAAATCTATCCACGGTACTGCACCCGCTAAACGCTCTTTTACAGAAGGGGGTACCATGGGAATGGAGCGAAAACTGTAAGAAGGCATTTCGCAAAAGCAAAGAATTGATCACCTCAGAGGAAGTGTTGGCTCACTTCAACCCGACACTGCCTATTCGGTTGGCTTGTGATGCTTCTCCATATGGTATTGGGGCAGTACTCTCACACAAGTTGCCAAATGGCACGGAAAGGCCAGTCGCGTTTGCATCCAAATCATTGACCTCCGCTGAGCGCAACTATGCGCAGATCGATAGGGAGGCTCTCAGCCTTGTATGGGGAGTGAAGAAGTTTAATCATTACCTGCAGGGCCAAAAATTCACACTTCTGACAGACCATCAGCCGTTGGTATCCATTTTTAACCCTAAGAAGGGTGTTTCAGTGATGACAGCACAGCGTCTCCAGAGATGGTCCCTTTTCCTAGGGGCACATCAATATCAAATAGAATTCAAAGGTACGAAGCAGCATGGCAATGCTGATGGGCTGTCGCGCCTGCCGCTACCTGAAGAAGAAGAAACGACGAAAGTTGGCCCTGTTGAGTTATTTCATTCGACCATCATCGAGTGTTTACCAGTCACCAATGCAAGTATTGAAAGAGAAACCAGGAACGACCTGACACTGTCCAGAGTCTATGAGGTGACAGTGAAAGGATGGCCAACACGTGGTGATCCTCTGTTACCGGCATTCTCGGCAAGGCGAGACCAGCTGTCCGTCTGCCATGGTACTTTGATGTACGGGACAAGAGTGATTATTCCTCCCAAGTTAAGGGAAAGAGTTCTAAAAGAACTGCATGAAGGAGGTTGCGGTCCAGGTTGGACTTGTTAAAACCAAATGTGCGGAGGGAAGTGGAAAACAAACAGTTCCGGCATATTAATAACAAGACCACTCGAAGTTTCAACGTAGGACAACCAGTGTTGGCAAGGGACTATGGAAACGAAAAATGGCAGTCCGGAACAATTTGGGCCAGACAAGGACCTCTGATGTACACAGTAGATATTGGTAACAATGTGATAAGGCGTCATGCGGATCAACTGGTAGAATCGAGAGCAAGGGTCGAACCCATGGTTGCGACACAGACAACTGTGGAAGACGTTAATGAACCTGAAGCATCTACCTCGGCAGGGAATGTACCTGATGATGACGTCCAATACATAGGAAACCAACTAGAGGAGTCACCTCAGCAACAAGAATCAGAGACCACTGAAAGGCGTTATCCAGCCCGAATCAGAAGGCCTCCTGAGAGACTGAACCTTTGAACTGTTTATACCTGAAGTTATATATGTATATATGTTATTATGTTATGTTAAATGGGGATATGACTGTTAAGCTAAAAAGGGAGGATTGTGGTGTATGTAACCTGTTCCACCTTAAGAGAACTTAAGCCTGTTCCACCTTAAGAGATGTACTACTTTCTCTGGCTGCTGTATACGTAATACCGGTGGTGACCACCGGTATATAAGTACTGTGTAGTGATATTGCTGTCAGTATAGCCCTGACCTCCAACTAGTAAAGACCTGTTGAAACGTTATTCTTGTAGTCTGTGTCAGTAATTAATCTTAAATACAACTAGAACACACAGACTTAACATTTTCTACCACCATTTCAAGCCATTTTTGGTTGGCAATTCCCTGTACTAAGGGTGTAGCTGAAGGGGTTAACAGATGGGCGGGCATTCGCATTAGTTGCCCGGTCATAGCCTGGTAGGGTGAGATACCCGTTGTGCTATGCGGGGTGGATCTAATAGCCATTAGACACATTGGCAACATACTAAACCATTTGGTGGGGTGATCTGCACAAAATTTGTTTAACATAGTTTTCAGAGTTCGTTTTCCTCTTTCTACCACTCCAGATGATTGTGGGTGATGGGAGATGTGAAGTTTATGTGAGCTGCCCATTATCCGTTGTAGTTGGGTAAAAATTTGGGCGGTAAAGTGTGATCCCTGATCACTATCAACTTGAATTGGCACTCCCACCTGCAGATCACCTCACCCAGTAAAAGGCGAGCTGCTGTCAATGCGGTGTTTGTTTTACATGGAAAAGCCTCCATCCATTTAGTAAATTTATAACTATAACCGCAGGCCAGAAGGTCCTGTAGGTAGAGGCTCTATGAAGTCAATTTGAAGGTGGGTCCACGGCCCATCAGGAGGAGGGGGACTGCGCAACAGTGCCCGATTAGTGTGGGCACTTGGATTGTGCTGTAAACAGGGCAGACAATGATTCACCCTATGAGTGACATCTGTGACACAATTGGGATACCATGCAAATTTGCGTAGTTTCTGAACAATTGCATCAGCTGAATAGTGCCCTCCTACCAGGTGTGAGTGGAGGAGATCAAAAATGTCGGGGGCCATGGATGGGGGATCACATGATCCATGTGTTTCCCTATTTCATGGTGACCATTGTAAAGTATGATATGCCTGTATATATATTGGTTAGTACTGTATTATGATTTACGGATCAGATGATAGCCACCGCAAGTGGGGGTTGTACATTAACAGGGGAGCAGGTTCCTCAGACTGATCCGGAGCCAATTGTGTGTCTGCAGCCCATGGAGTGGGCTGAGGTAATGGACATCCATTCTGATGCCATGCAATAACAACTGCATAGGAGGAATAACTGGACTGGAGGGAAGGGAGGTCGATGTCCCCACCTTGGATACTCGAGGCTGATCTTAAGGGAGTAGTAGGGGCTTGCCAGAGGTCACTGTTAACGGCGGCATCCTTGGCAGCATGATCTGCCTGTGAGTTACCCAGGGTATGTACATCTGAAGAACGTGAATGGGACTTTATCTTACCAACATAGACAGGGGCTGATCATGAATTTAAAGAGTCTCAAAGGGAAGCAAAGAGGTTTGCATGGAGAAGGGTCTTACCATCATCGACAGTGCAAAAATTATTCCTAGCATACAGCGGTAAAGATAAAAAAAGTGTTAATCGCATAGGCACTATCTGACCAGACATTAACAGGTATGTCATGAGTAATTTGAATTTCTGTCACCAGGGCTGCAACTTCAGCATATTGGGCAGAGTGGGCATGACTACTGCAAATCCAGTAAGGGGCTTTCCATCCCTGTGATAGGATGACTGTAAGGGGTTTTCGATCACCGAGGTCTCTCTCTCTCTCACTCTAGAGGCCTCTCTCTCTTGCACAGTAACTTACCAAGTGGTTCGACCCACTCACCCCTTAGGTTCTATACACTGGACTTTGAGGCAGGAACTGCAATGCAGAGAATACTCTATAGACCAAGTTTAATGAAACGAAATGAAATTTTATTGCATAAAGGAAAAATTGAAAGTAAGCCAATAAGGTACATGGGAGGGAAAAACAAATCATAATACAGTACTAGCCAATATATATACAGGCATATCATACTTTACAATGGTCACCATGAAATAGGGAAACACACGGAACATCGAGGGACAACAACTCATTGTTAATTATACCCTAAAATGCCCACCCCCCCTAAACCTAGCTAGATGAGATTATGAGGGGCCAGAAACATGCTCACCAATCCAAAACTGCGGTTGGGTTGGGGTTCTTTACTTGGTGCTCTCTCTCGGGCCTGCCGTCGTCACGTGGTCGTGGGCTGTAGGTGCAGCGGGCTGCCCAGGCTAATGGCGTCTCGGCCACCTTAATTCAGCAGGACTCGCCGTCCATCGTTTCGCCCACCGGTTGTCTTCTCGGTGCTCCTGCATACAACGATGGTGGTTACCGTCTCGATTTCTCTGTGCTCCTGTATGCGACGCTGGTGGCTACCCGTTCTGTAAGGCATTTCGTTTTCTTCCTCTTCGCCAACTGTCTTCTCATCTCGTCAACGGCCCAGGGTTTTTGTCGATGATCTCCCGATAACTACCCCGGGTCTCGTCTTCTTCTTCCGAGTCTGAAAAGGCCTTCTTCGGACCCCCGAGCAATCTCTCGAAAATGATCTGCACTGGCCTCTCCCGATGCTGATGCTCCTCAATGGCTACCGAGACCCGATGGCCTCCGATCCCAATACCTCTCTCCACTACCCCAGGACTCCAGTTATACTTTTCATGGAGGCCCTTAACTCCCACCATATCAAGGTTAGTCTTTGTTTAACTTTTGGTGGGCTTGTAGCACAGCGGGGTAGTCTTTGTGTTTAAAGTACCTTCGGGATGGCCGGTAACTGCCATCTCTGGTCTGGAATTACCTTGTATTGTCTTTAATGGGTCTTGATGTTTCTCCTTTGAATATGAAGCTGTTTCCCTTTGTCTGGGTAAACATTTAGATGGCCTTTATCTACAGGCCGATCTGATCGGATCTGCATCCAATCTATATGTATGGGGTACTGTCTGGTTTCGTTTTCTCCAAAACTGTGTTCCAGAACTTACAGTGGGCTGAATCCACAAAAGCTATCTGTGGACTGCAGGAACCATTTTAAAATGCCCCAAAAGCTGGTCACAGGGTCTGGCAGCCATTTTGTGTGCCCCTTTTCCTGGGCTTCTTTTAAAACAGTCTTTTAAAATTAAGGCCTTTGCTGCCAATAGACCCTTATAGGACAGCAGGGGGCTATAGGGGGGGAGGAGCTAAATACGATTAAAATCACTAAGGAAGTAGTACTTGGTAAAATAATGGGACTCAAGGCGGATAAATCACCTGGACCTGATGGCTTACATCCCAGGGTTTTGAGGGAAGTGGCGGTAGGGATTGTGGATGCATTGGTAATAATCTTCCAAAACTCCCTGGACTCAGCAAAGGTCCTGGCAGACTGGAAAACTGCTAATGTAACACCCTTATTTAAAAAGGGCAGTAGACAGAAGGCTGGAAACTATAGACCGGTTAGCCTAACATCTGTGGTAGGTAAAATTTTGGAGTCCATTATTAAGGAGACAGTAACAGGACATTTGGATAATCATAATTTAATAAGACAAAGTCAGCATGGTTTTATGAAGGGGAAGTCATGTTTGACAAATTTGCTGGAGTTCTTTGAGGAAGTAACATATAGGGTGGATAAAGGTGAACCAGTGGACGTAGTGTATTTAGACTTCCAAAAGGCATTTGACAAGGTGCCACACAAAAGATTATTGCTTAAGATAAAAAATCACGGGATTGGGGGTAATATTCTGGCATGGATAGAGGATTGGCTATCTAACAGAAGGCAGAGAGTTGGGATAAATGGTTCATATTCAGACTGGCAATCAGTAACCAGTGGTGTTCTGCAGGGGTCAGTGCTGGGTCCCCAACTCTTTAAAATCTATATTAACGATTTGGAGGAGGGGACCGAGTGTAACACATCAAAGTTTACAGATGATACTAAGATGGGAGGGAAAGTAGTGAGTGAGGAGGACATAAAAAACCTGCAAGGGGACATAGACAGGCTAAGTAAGTGGGCAGAGATTTGGCAGATGGAATACAATACTGGAAAGTGTGAGGTTATGCACTTTGGCAGGAAAAATCATAGAGCAAGTTATTATCTTAATGGCAAGAAACTTGAAAGTACTGAAGTACAAAGGGATCTGGGGGTCCTGGTGCACGAAACTCAAAAGGTTAGTATGCAGGTGCAGCAAGTGATTAAGAAGGCCAATGGAATGTTGGCTTTCATTGCTAGGGGGATAGAATATAAAAATCGGGAGGTATTGCTTCAGTTGTACAAGGTATTGGTGAGACCGCACCTGGAATACTGCATACAGTTTTGGTGTCCATACTTAAGAAAGGACATACTTGCTCTCGAGTCAGTACAAAGAAGGTTCACTCGATTAATCCCGGGGATGAGGGGATGGACATATGAGGAGAGGTTGAGTAGATTGGGACTCTACTCATTGGAGTTCAGAAGAATGAGAGGCGATCTTATTGAAACATATAAGATTATGAAGGGGTTGGATCGGGTGGATGCAGGGAGGATGTTCCAGATGATGGGTGAAACTAGAACTAGGGGGCATAGTCTTAGAATAAGGGGCTGCTCTTTCAAAACTGAGATGAGGAGGAACTACTTCACTCAGAGGGTGGTAGGTCCATGGAATATGCTGCCCCAAAAAGCTGTCGAAGCTACATCATTACATAAATTTAAAACAGAAATAGACAGTTTCCTAGTAGAAAAGGGAATTAAGGGTTACGGGGAGCGGGCAGGAATTTGGACATGAGCCTAGGTTCGGATAGGTCATGGCCCTGTGGGTAGCGGAGCAGGCCCAGGGGCCGTGTAGCCTGACCCTGCTCCTGTTTCGTGTGTCTAATGCTGTTCGATTCAGGAGATAGTCCTGTCATAGTGGATTGGCGGTTAGGATCAGATCAGCCATGATCTTATTGAATGGCGGAGCAGGCTCGAGGGGCCAATTGGCCTACTCCTGCTCCTATTTCTTATGTTCTTATGTTCTTATGTTCAATTTTGCGAATTCTACATGACCCATCAATGTAGACGTTCTGGGCATCACTTAGTGGAGAAGGAGAGATGGGGTGATGGTCAAACTCCAGTGGTGGAAGGGGGCGCTCATGGCTTCTCCCCTCATACAGTAGGAGCTGAGGTAGTAGTGTTGTCTGCCTTGGTGTTATTTCCAAATCTCTCTGAGTTAACAGAAGTGTCCAGTGACTGAGTCAGGCAGAGGAGACCAAAGTGCCCCTGGTTTAAATAGAAGATTCAAAGGGGTGTGGGGGCTATGTATGATTTTGTTCAGCCCAGTAATAAACGTGAAGTGTTTGACTGCCCAAAAAGTGGCTAGCAGATGTCGCTCACACACAGTGAAATTCTTTTCCACGCCAGTCAAAATATGGGAGGCGAATGCGATTGGCATATGTTTACCCTGTACCTCTTGGCACAGAACAGCAGCAAGACTCTGCTCGGTGGCTCCCACCTCCAGGTGGAAAGGCTTATCTCGGCCAGGGCTTGTCAGGCATGTGGCTTGCATAACAGCAGTTTTAAGGAGGGACACAGCCGTTGTATGTTCAGTGGTCCAGTCACGGGCCACAGCATCCTCTTCACCCTTTAACAGTTCATATAATGGTTTGGCTAGCTCTGCAAATCTGGGAATAAATGAGCGCTGGTATCCCACTAAGCCCAGGTATGAGCAAAGTGCAGTTTTGGATGCGGGCAATGGTAAACGCTGAATCACCTCAATCTTATGCTGGTCAGGGCTGAGTCCCTTTTGTCCCACAGAAACCCCTAAAAATGTCACTTCTGGCTGTAACAGTTGTACCTTTTTGGGGTTAATTTTCAGCCCAGCTTTTAGAAGAAGATCTAATAGCTCTTCCATTAATTTAATATGAGTGTTTGTCAGGTGTTGCAAGCAAAAGCTCATCAACATACAGCAGCAGGCAGTTGGGTCTCGAAAAAGGTTTCAGTGCCTGAGCCATCCGTTTGTGGAATATAGTTGGGACGTTGTGAAAGCCTTGAGGTAAACATGTCTATGTATAACTTTGATCGTCAAAGGTGAAGGCAAACTTGTACTGATCCTCTGACTTAACAGGGATACTCCAGAAGCCATTTGAAATGTCAAAGGTGGAGAAGTAGCAGCTACCTGGTGGAATCTGGGACAGGAGAGTGGGGGTCTCCCGAACAACAGGGGCGCAAGCTGGGGTTACCGAATTAAGCTTGCAATAATCAATTGTTAAATGCCAGCTATTGCCTGGCTTCTTAACTGGCCAGGTTGGAGAATTAGTGGTAAAAGTGCCAGTGCGGATAACACCCTGCTTTAACAATGAATCGATAGTAGACCGAACATAAGGTTTACGCTCAGCCGGAATGGAATACTGCTTAACAGGAGGGTCCATTAATCTCCTCATCTCCCGACATCCTACCACAATCATGTTTGGACTTAGCAAAAACCTCTGAAAATTTATGAATTAATGTATTAACCATGGGGTCTTCAGGCCCAGGAAGGGTGAAATCCTTGGGTTTTTTAATTGCAGATGCCGAATGGGCATCTGAAATAGGAGTCGGTGGTCCATCATTAAAGTGTCACCAAAGACAATCATTAGCGTAGCCGAGGACATCACGTGTTTATGCAGCGTGTCACTTCCGAGGATACCTTTCTAGTCATGGGTGGCCATATATACAGGAGAGGGGACATCGACGGAATTCCCATCGATGGGCAAGACTGTGGAGCTCAATCCCTGATTAGCTAACTGAGTAGAAGCATTAAAGCCAGAGAGGTTTAGGACAGTGCCAGAATGGGAGAACGGAGCGGGGTCATGTAAAATAGTCACGGCAGAACCGGAATCCACAAGCATTACATGGTGGCAGCCTCCATGATCAGTGGCCCGGACAAAGGGTCGTCTGTCCTCTCCATACCAGACAGGAGAAGACATGGTCACCGTGGAGGCCTCTGACCGTCACTGGGGCAGTGAGTCTGGGAGCGCATCTCCGCTATGAGAAACAGTCGAAACGTTTTGCTCCCCCTCCTGACTGTGCTTCATGGCCTCAACTACTGCCAAAAGGTGTTCGAGCTGCTGCTGCACTGAGTTCAAATCAGACCCATTACCTTCACGGATTGGAGGTTGGTAGCGTGGGCCATTATCTGGATGTCGACTATCGTGGCATTTGCGAGCATCGTGTTCGGGCTTATAACAGTTATAACACTGGGGAGGGGTTTGTGGAGTCAGAGGACCCTCCACCGGCGACACTTTGGACTCAGTAGGGGTGAGGGACAATTTAACTCGGTCCCAAGCTCGAATACAAGCATCCTTCAGATCAGCCCACAGGGTTCCCTGATGAACGGTAATACCAAGAGCGTCCCTTATGGGGGGTAAGAGAGCATCAATGAATGTCAGATTAAATCCCTCTGTGTCCCAAAACTCTTGACCATTACGATTGTTCTGGGATTGGTCGTACAAATCATACAGTCGATTTGCAAAGGCTACGGGATGCTCGTTAACCTCTTGCTGGGCGTCCCCAGTCGCACGGGTGAAATTAACTGTGTCCATGCCCAAACTGGAACAAACTGAATCCATAACATCCCACCACCCCTTACTTTTATCAGATTTCCCGTGAAAGTGATAACTTGAGTTCCCGTGAAATGCATGACAACAGAATTTGTTTTAAGTCTGTCCACTCTAACTCAGGGTGACAGTGACTTGTTAGGGCGACTGGGTTCGTCCCCCAGTTTATTGGCCCCAATTCTTTGGCTCGTGCTTTGCACTCCACTGGGGTCAAACTTCTGGGGGCAGGTTGTAGGCTACAGAAGAGGTATCATTATCGAATTCATCATCCGAGGGTGTAGGGTCACCAAATTGGGTGGTAGTAGTGACTATATTAACCTGCTTGGTTTCTACCGGGGCAGTTTGTCATGGATAGGGAGGCGGAGGCACAGAGGGTGAGGGACTATTTTGGCAGATGGGGCTATTATTGCACTGGGCTTTTCTTGTTATATCATCCCAGTTAATACCGGGATCCCCTGGTTTAAGACAACTAAGGGCCGCAACAGCAGCTGTTTGTCTCCCCAGCTTTCCCTTCAAATCCATAATTTTTAATTCGCAATGAGCATGGTCAGTACTCACCAAAGGGGGTTTTTTCAAGTAATTCTCTCATGACTCCCCTGGTGTCCTCAAGTTGTGAGATCAGGGATTCATTTTTTATTTTTAAAGCCTTGTTATCCTCAAACACCTGATGGTGGTGTCTTGAGGCAAGTCGTGCCTCATCTGCCAAGGCTTGTTCTTGATGGCGAAGTGTACAGACTATCACATGTCGGCCTTGCCAGTCCTGTAAGTCTCTTTCAAGTTGTGCATTTCTCTCTTTCAGGAGTACAACTTCGTCTCCCAAGCGAACAGCACAGAAGTGGGCAGCATAAGCCAGCCTATTTCTGGCTTCTTTAACTTTACATTTCTTTGCACCCACCTGGGATGCTATCTCACCCCAAATCTCAGAGTAACTCTTCTCACTCTTCTCACCACCCTGCACTATTCCGATTACTGCTTGGGCCCCTGGAACCCCGAACTTATCCGAAAGACTGTTCGCAACCTTTTCTCTAAAATACGCATCTGCCATTTTGTTTTTACTTTACAACCCGATAAGAATGCCTAGTATCATTATAGACCAAACCCGTCCTCAACTCGTTTCGACCAAAACAACCCTGCTGCACTCCGGGCTGGCTCGCCAATTTGTAGAGATTCACATATTTCTGGTAAACAGGATCGAGTGCAAACCAATATGGTGTTTATGTTTCACCTAATCTAACTGATTAAAAAGACTGTCTCAAATGCTAATGCAAGCTTTCCAGGAAAACAAAACTTATCATTTAAACACAGTATTATTCGTGTAGCCATATACATTTTTAGGCACCCCTAGTTTCTAACAGATATCCTCACTGTTTGCCACATCTCCAAGTTTGGTATTGGCAAACTTTGAAATTTTACTCTCTATTCCAATATTCAAGTCATTTATATGTAACAAAAAAGCAGTAGTCCTAGCACTGACCCTTGGGGAATACCACTGTCTACCATCCTCCCGTCTGAAAAACAACCATTTCCCAAGACTCGCTGTTTTCTATCCTGAAGCCAATTTCTTATCCAAGCTGACACTGACCCTTCTATTCCATGAGCCTCAATATTGTTAATCAGCCTTTTATGTGGTACTTTGTCAAACATTTTCTTACAATCCACATAGACAACATCCACTACACTCCCTTCATCAACCTTCTCTGTTACTTCATCAAAACATTCAATTAGATTAGTCAAACACAATCTGCCTTTTACAAATCCATGCTGGCCAGCCTATACTCACTAGGATTATTCTTAAACCCTTTCTTGAACAAGGGTGTCACATTTGCCACTTTTCAATCCTCTGGCACCTCCCCCATATCTAGGGAAGATTGGAAAAATTATGGCTATCTCCACCGCCACTTCCCTTAGCAACCTGGGATGCAAGCCCTCTGGACCAGGTGACTTATCCACTCTAAGCATATCCAGCCTATTCAGTAAACATAGAAACATAGAAACATAGAAGATAGGAGCAGGAGTAGGCCATTCGGCCCCTCAAGCCTGCTCCGCCATTCAATGAGATCATGGCTGATCATCCAAATTCAGTACCCTGTCCCTGCCTTCTCTCCATCTCCCTTGATCCCTTTAGCCTTAAGAAATATATCTAACTCCTTCTTGAATATATTTAATGAATTGGCCTCTACTGCCTTCTGTGGTAGAGAATTCCACAGGTTCACCACTCTTTGGGTGAAGAAATTCCTCCTCATCTCTGTCCTAAATGGCTTACCCCTTATCCTTAGACTGTGACCCCTGGTTCTGGACTCCCCCACCATCGGGAACATCCTCCCTGCATCGATTTTCACCCCATCCATTATCTCTACCATCTCCGCTTCTACTAATATTTTGTCAGCATCCTCTTCCTTAGTAAACACCAATACAAAGTGCTCATTAAGTATTCTAGCCTTGCCCTGCGCCTCTAAACATATATCACCTTCTTTGTCCTTAAAAGGTCCCACCCTGCCTCTTACTAGCCGCTTACTATTTACATGCCGGTAGAAGATTTTTGGGTTCCCTTTTATGTTAACTGCCATTCTATTCTCATATTCTCTCTTTGTCAGTCTTAGTTTCCTCTTCACTTTCCCTCTCAACTTATTGTATTTGGCCTGGTTCTCACTTGAAGAATTCACCTGACATGCATCATACACCCTCTTTTTTTATTTCATCATCTTCTCTATCTCCCTCGTCATTCAAGGAGCCCTGGCTTTGGTTCCCCTATTTTTCCGTCTTGTTGGAATGTAACTAGCCTGTACTTGAAAGATCTCCTCCTTAAAGATTACCCATTGTTCTGTTCCAGTTTTTCCTGTCAATCTTTGGTTCCATTTTACCCTGGCTAGATCCCCTCTCATCCCATTGAAGTTAGCCCTCCTCCAATTTTGAAGTTCGACTTTAGATTGTTCCTTGCTCTTCTCCATTACTAACCTAAACCTTATGATACGATGATCACTCCTACCCAAGTGTTCTCCCACAGACACTTGGTCCACTTGGCCCACCTCATTCCCCAGCACCAGATCCAGCAATGCCTCCTTCCTAGTTGGGCTGAGAACATACTGGTCAAGAAAGTTCTCCTGAACATATTTCAGAAATTCCTCCCCCTCCTTTCCCTTTATGCTAACATTATCCCAATCGATATTTGGGTAATTAAAGTCCCCCAATATCACCACTCTATAGTTCTTGCACATCTCTGTGATTTCCCTGCAGAATTGCACCTCTATCTCTCTCTTACTACTTGGAGGCCTATAGAATACCCCCAATAACATGATCATACCCTTTTTGCTTCTCAACTCTAACCAAATGGATTCTGTCCACGCCCCCTCAAGGACATCCTCTCTTTCCAACACTACAATGTCTTCCTTAATCAGCACTGCCACCCCACCTCCCTTTTTTCCTTCCCTATCTTTTCTGAACGCCTTGTATCCGTGAATATTAAGCGCCTAGTCCTCACTATTTTTAAGCCACGTTTCCATTATTGCTACTACATCATATTACCACATGACTAATTGTGCTTGTAGCTCACCAACCTTATTGACCACAGTTTGTGCGTTTACATACATGCATTCTAAATCTGACTTTGTATTCCTCATAGTCCTTCTTAGTCTGCTCCTATTAAATGTGGTACTACTTCCTTCTCTAGTACTATCCAACACTCTCCCTCCTTTATGCACCTTATTTCTCTTTTCTACTTTTATATGCTGGTGCCCACCTCCCCTGCCAATTTAGTTTAAACCCTCTCCAACCACACTAGTGAACCTCTCCGCAAGGAATTTGATCCCAGTCCTGTTGAGGTGCAACCCGTCCCTTTTGAATATGTGCCTCCTGCCCCAGAACTGGTCCTATTGCCCCAAGAATCTGAAGCCCTCCCTCCTGCACCATGCCTCAAGCCACACATTGATCCTCCCTATCTTCCTATTTCTACTCTCGCTGGTGCATGGCACTGGGAGTAATCCAGAGATTACTACCTTTGAGGTCCTACTTTTTAACTTCCTTTCTAGCTCCTGAAAGTCTGACTGTAGGACCTCAATACCTGCCCTCTCTAGGTCGCTGGTACCCACGTGTACCACAACTTCTGGCTCACTCGCTTCCCCCTGCAGAATATTCTGCACCCTCTCCGTGATGTCCTTTACCCTGGCACCAGGGAGGCAACATATCATGCGCGACTCACGATGACGGTTACAGAAACGGCTGTCCATCCCCCTAACAATGGAATCTCCTATAACGACTGCATTTCTACGCTTTGCTGTTCCCCCCTGTGCCGTCCCTTGCCCATTGGTGCCATGGTCTGGACTGCACTCCTTCAAGGTGTCGTCACTCCCAGCAGTCTCCAATAATGCTGTGTACAGGTTTGAGAGTGACACACACCCCAAAGACTCCTGCACTTCCTGCCTCTTCCTACTCTTCTGGATGGCCACCCATTTACTTTCATGAACTCTATCTGCCTGTGGGGTGGCCGCCTCCTGGAACATATAGTCCAGGAAAATCTCAGCCTCCCTGATGCTCCGCAGTGACTCCCTCAAGCTCGGAAACCCTGAGCTCGAGCTCAAGCTCAAGCAGCTGGAAACACTTCCTACACACATGGTCCCCCAAGACACATGAAATGTCCTAAAGTTCCCACATGGCGCAGGAATTGCAAGCAACAGGTATCAGCTGCCCATTTGTGATCTAAAAAATGTCTACTCCCTCTATCAGAAGCTAATAAGTATAGGGGGAAAAATTCAGTTGGTTGCGCCTCCCGTTAGCGCCTTAAGAGGGTGCCAAGTGGGGCGCAAAGCAACTAGCGCC
Source organism: Somniosus microcephalus (assembly GCF_052327205.1). Taxonomy (NCBI): domain Eukaryota; kingdom Metazoa; phylum Chordata; class Chondrichthyes; order Squaliformes; family Somniosidae; genus Somniosus; species Somniosus microcephalus. The sequence continues at coordinate 121,118,093 of NC_140995.1, forward strand.
TGGGCACGGTGATATCTGCGCCTCTCGCGAAACAATACCGTCCGATCTCCTGCGCACGCAGATCTTGACTTCATTCGAGAGTGCAATGCCCTTGTGACGCCCCGGAATGGAAATTGAGTGGCGCCCCCCCTCCTTTCCGCCTGGCGCACCCAACGACAGGTTGACTGGAACGCTTCCCAGTCGCTGTGGGGCTGGGGGGGATGCTATTTAAAGGGGGCCGCTTCCTGGCTTCTGTGTGGTAGCCATTTTTGCACCACTCATTCTGAGAGAGAGAGAGATTTTGAGAGACAAAGAGAGAAGGAGAGACTTCTGCATTGAGTCAACGCTGTCTGAGGTAGTTTTGGCTTCTGACCATAATTTTGCAGGTACTTTGGTTTTTGACCTTCATAACTTTGATTGCCTAGATACTATGGGGGCTGCAATGGATGGGAACGTCGTCCTTCTCCATCACATTCGGAGGGCACAGAGACACAGAGAGAGAGTGGCAATCATGGCCAGACGGAGGAGGACCAACAGGCCTCTGTACAGGAGACCTTACCCTCCCAGGCTTTTTCGCCAACTGTTCTCCTACATTAATATGTCTGAGGAGCAGTATTTGCGAAGGCTGCGCTTCAGCAAGGAGGTGGTCACTGAGCTCTGCCACCTGCTTCAGCCAGACCTGCAGCCTCAACTGAGGAGCAGGACGTCTCTGTCGGTGGCAGTGAAGATAACAGTGGCTCTCAACTTTTATGCCACCGGCTCATTTCAATCAGCTACTGGGGACATTGCCAATATCTCCCAGTTCGCGGTGCATTGCTGCATCGATCAGGTCACAAATGCCCACTTTAAAAGGAGACGAGAGTACATCTCTTTCTCCATGACCCCGGACAAGCAGCAAGAACACGCAACGGGCTTTGCGATGATAATGGGCTTCCCCATGGTGCAGGGTGCCATTGACTGCACGCATGTGGCTTTGCGTGCGCCGCAAGAGAATGCCGAGGATTTCCGCAACCGAAAGGGCTTCCATTCCTTAAACGTACAGTTGGTCTGTGACCACAGACAGCTGATACTTGCTGTCAATGCCCACTTTCCTGGCAGCAGCCACGATGCCTTCATCCTGCACCAGACTTCTGTGGCAGACCTTTTCCAGGCATCACATCACCCAGGAGGTTGGCTTCTCGGGGACAAGGGATATCCTCTGTGAACCTGGCTGATGACACTGCTCCATACGCGCAACACCCCTGCTGAGCTGCGATACAATGAGAGCCATCAAGTTACCAGGAACGTCGTTGAACACACAATCGGCGTGCTTAAGCAACGGTTCCGCTGTCTGGACCATTCTGGAGGAGCCCTTCAGTACTCGCCTGAGCGAGTCTCCCACTTTGTTGTTGTGTGCTGCATGCTGCATAACCTTGCAATCCTCAGGACCCAGCCAATGCCACCAGGCATTGGAGCACCAGCAGAGGAGGAGGAGGAAGAGGAGGAGGAAGATGAGGAGGATGATCATCAGCAGCACCAAGGCGGGAGGGAGGCACACAATGTACAAAGTGGAAGGGCCGTCCGTCAAAGGCTCATAGCAAGCCGCTTCTAGGCCCCACTCTGAGGAAATGGCTTCTGCCATTCAAACAACCTGAATGAAACCATCCCGCAACCCCTAAGCCGGTCAAGGCAACAATGATTGCAAAGACCAAACATGTACATTTTGAATACAGAAACTTCTTTATTTGACAAACTCTGTGTGTCTCATTTCCGCATGACAAACTAATAGAAAGAAACACAAAAAAAAACAGTCATTAACATAACTGGCTCTCACAACCTGGAGACAATGTCCAAGACAGTTACAAAAATTTGACCACGAACCTCGGCCTTTAATAAAACAATGAAAAACATTTTGTCACACCTCCTACTTTTTGCCCTTCGAGGGTGATCTCCTTCCCTTGCGAAATTCCCCCCTTCCCACCCTGCGGCTCCTCCATAATGGAACCCCAGTGGCTGGAGCAAGGCTGGTGGAAGGCTGCTGATTGTCACAACCTGAGACTGCAGATGCCCTTGAAGGACGGCCTGGACCAGCTCTGGGCCTGGAGGGCCCGGCTGCAGAATGCACCAACTCTGCATGGGCGGCAGCAGTCTGTCCTACAGGCGGTGGCAACTGCAGTGGAGAAGTGTCAGTGGTGGCAGCAGGAATGCTGTCATCTTGAGAGAGGACAGCAATTCCCTGCTCAACCGACACACTGGCACTCCCACAGAGCAGCACTTCAGCATCTGGAGCAATCTGATGGAGCACAGATTGCTGGCCTGCTGCGGCGCGGTGAGAGCCCCGGGGAAATGTGCCCGATCCAGCGAGGGTGGCAGCAGTCAGTGCTCGCATGGCCTCAATCTGCGTCTGCATGAGACCAGCCAGTGACTGCATTGCAGCACTAAGCATTTGTGTGGCAGCCGCCTGTGCTACACCGAAGTGCTCCACACCCCTTGCCAGTGATTCAATGGATTCGGGCACCCTTGCCACTGCAGCCATGAGCTCAGTGTGCCTGCACTCCGCCTGGGTGCTCATTTCAGCGAGGACCCGCTCCTCCTCTGCGTCCAGTGCAGCAGGACTTGATGGCATACTCTCCCTCCGGGGAGAAGGCCACCGAGCTTCCCTACCCCCATCACGTTGCTGCAGCCCGCTGGGTTCCGGAGCTTCACCCTCATAAGACCATTCCGCCCTACTCCCCTCCAGGGAAGGCGTGTTCCCAGTGTGGGCATGGGCTTCCTCAGGAGAGGGTGGCGCTGATGCTCCGGCTTCCTCTTCCTCCTCGCCTTCAGTTTCACTCCCACTGGCAGCTTGCGGGCCCGTCTCCTCAGCTGGTGAATCACCATCTGAAAGCAGGGAGGTATAAGAGTGGCTTTAGCATGAGGACAGGGTGGCAGCAATGGAGGCATGAGTGCAGCGATTTAGTAATTTGGATTGAAAGTGTCAAAGGCTGGCGTTGTGAGGAACAAGTGGATGGAGAGAGGACAAAAAGGTGATGACCTTACCATTGCTGTCCAGAACGGGGTTGGCGTCTCCAGTGGCAACAGGACCAATCACCCGGCTTGCCACAATCTTCTGGACGCGCACCTCAAGATTGCTGCTGTCTCTTATTGTGAGACAGCTTGACCTGCAAGAAAAAGGACGGCATCTGAGTAAATATACAGCCATGGTCTTGCCTGAAATGCCTGCCATAGTTGAATAGCCTTTACTGTATGCAGCCATGGTCTTGCCTGAAATGCCTGCCATAGTTGAATAGCCCTTACAGTATGCAGCCATTGTCTTGCCTGAAATGCCTGCCATAGTTGAATAGCCCTTACTGTATGCAAAGTGTGGAATGCGCGTGTGTGTTTGATGAAAGGGCCATAGGTATTGGATGAGTGTTGGGCATTGGGGCTTTTAAGACCTTCTGGCCATAAAGTGAGGTTGAGATGGAGGGATGAAGAGGTTTTGAAAAAAAGGCACTCACCCTGACGACCCGAGTGAGGTCGTTGAACTTTTTCCTACATTGGAGATGGGTCCTAGACACCATGCTGCTTGAGGAGACTCTTTGAGTCACCTCTCTCCACACTCTTCTGTACTCGCATGGCAAAGGCCTCCTGCCACTCTCTAGGTACAGAATAGATCTTCTGCGCTCCACTGCGTCAACCAGAGCCTCCAAGGCCTGCTCGCTGAAGCGCTGTGCTCGCTCCCTGGCCCTCTCCATAGTCATTGGCTGCAAGATTTAGCCACAGGTCTGCCCAGGCCGAGATTCAAGGCTCCAATGAGCAGGGTGTGGCTGCAGAGCAAGATCGACCCTCCCCTTTAAGAACTGGCCGGCACCAGTGTGTCTGTGTTCAATCGTTAACTGACAGCACCTGCGCTGCGCCCGCCCTCTGAGGTAGCGCCTCGCTCCTCGGCCTTAGCACCTTAAGAGAGTTGTGTAGCGCCTGATTTAGTGCTCCAATCACTTCCGGGGGCGATAAAAGCCAAGTTTGCTGTCGGAGACGATAATTAGCGGCAGGCGCTAAACTTTGCGCACCGCCAATAATGGCGCCCCAAATGGGGCGATACCGAATTTTTCCCCCATATTGTTTAAACTATTAATTTTAATGAATGTCTCTAGACCTCAGCTCTCAGGTATCGCTCTCTCATGCTCCCTCTCTTGGACTGCTCCTTGTTTTCTAAATACCAGAACAGCACCACTTCCCTCAATGCACCAAATTCCCTCTTTCGCCAAATTCAGAGTTTAGTACTCTGTAGAAGCAGCACTCCGTCGAACTGGACTCCATGCTACTTACTCCATTATGGTACCGTTATGTTTCACTTACTCCATTATGGTACCGTTATGTTTCACTTACTCCATTATGGTACCGTTATGTCTCACCATTCACTGCAACTCACTAAGCCAATTCCAAAGGTGCACACAAATCTCTCCAAGACTGGAAAGTGTTGAAAACAAAGATTTCAACGTTTGACACCACATTAATAGAAACTTTACATAAACATTGGCTAAAATACCCACGTACCTACCCTTGTGTGTTGTTAGTTGGTATGATTGCACTAGGATGATGGTGAGTGTGAGGGGTGACTAGTGAGATGGGGATGTGGTAACATAGATGGGTGGAGGTGCAAGGTAAGTTGGTGTCAGTAAGGATGTGTAGGAGTAGGGTAGGGAAGGCAGAGTGATAGGGATGTGATGAGAGGCATAGCAGGATGAGGTTTAGTGTGGCTTTGTACTAGCGTTTTGTGATCTAATGAGGTAATTGAAATGTTTGCGTCACTGCAGCCTGGTCCTCCTGCCCACATCCCTGCTTGTACCCTCCTGTACAATGTGCAACCAACTGTTTTGGTCTCCTTGGGGAGGTGTCTTCCACCCATCAAAAGGGAAGAGGACCTCCTTGCATGTTCTGACTCCCTCCATAAGCATATGGAGGAAGTCATGGGAGAACCTGGGTGCAGCGCTCTGCCTCTGTGCAGTCTTTTTCAGTGTTTGCAACACTTCAATGCTGTAGAACACTGACAGCTCAAATGTCAAAAGGAAGTTGGCTATGGTCCCTTTAAGGAAACCGGCTGATGACGCGTCATGAATCACGTCACCAGACCCGCTTCCTCTAATTGGACTGGGAAACACACTAGACGGGCTTAACAAGCCCTATCAACATAAATTCATTTTAGCCAGTGGGATGGAGCCAGCAGAGGAGCCGCGACCCGCCACCAACATCGTCCGCACTGGACTCGCCGAAGTGAGCAAAATCCCGGCCCAAATCATATTCCTCCAAAGTTACTAATGCTTCTAACTCTTCTGTTTTGTTTGAAAGCTCTGTGATTTCATATATAATGTTTTGCTATCCCTTGTCCCTTCTACAACAGTGTTTTCATCTCTCATTACATCATAACTTGTTCCTTTCCTTTCTCCTCTAATTCTATTTTCTCACTATTTATTTCAACTAAACATTTTACTTCTATGCCAATAACTTTATTAATCCCAATCTCCCTCTCTAGAATCAAACCTAGACGTTCCCCATCCCCATGCCACATTAGTTTAAATCATCTGCTAATATACTACTTATCCTCTCTGCAAGGACATTGGTGCGGCTTTGGCTCAGATGAAGACAATTCCTTTGGCATAGACTTCCATAGTTCTGGAAGTCATTCCAGTGCCTCAAGAATGTGAACCCTTTACTCCTGCACCAGCCCTGCAACCATACTGACCTTCCTAACCTTCCTCTCCTTGACCGGTTCAACACATGTTACAGGAAGCAATCCTAAGAGTTCCATACTTGAAGTCTTGTTTTTCCATCCATTACCTAACTCCTTAAAATCCCTCTGAATAACTTCATATGTACTTCTATGATTCTATGTCATTGGTTCCCACATGGACTATAGTCTTTGACTGCTCTCCACCTATTCCAGAGATTTTTCCACCCATTCCTTGATATTCCTCACGCTGGAACTAGGGAGTCAACATACCACTTGGAATTCCCACTCACGATTACAAAAAAATACTACCTCTACCCCTGACTATAGAATCCCCCAATGCTACCATTCTCCTAATTTTGTAGTCTACCTGTCTCTCACCCCCCTTGGGTAGTCCCTTGCTTTACAGTGTGGCAATGTGGCTTAGGACCACTCTCCTCTTAGTCGCTCCCACTGTTCACTTCATATTTGTCCAACACTAAGCATCGATTAGACAGTTCCAATAATCAGAGGCTTCTGGCAACTGTGAGTTCTGACTCCCTCTGTTGTCCATGTATGGTTATCCACTTCTTTCTTTCTACAGTGTCCAGCATTGCCTCTTGGGTGACCACATTCTGGAGAGTAAAATCCAGAAACCTTCATCTCTTTGATGCCGAAGAGTGCGGCCAATTGTTGCTCAAGCACAGAGATCCCACTTGGATTCCCAATATATGCTCCTGTCGGGCAAAGTTTCCTGAGAGATCTCATGGTCAGATGGAGGTCCATAATACTCAAGCCTAATTCAAAAGAATCCAAAATCTTCACACATAGAAGCTTGCATAAGTTTTCTTTGCGCAGCAACAATGAAAATAATTCCAGTGTCCTTGGCATTGGTTTAAATCAGCTAATTCAGCACAGAGCAGAGATTTCATCTTGGAGCCGTTAGAGTTTGTGTACCACTCCAGCAATACATTTACTTAATGAACCATCAGGCAGCCCCTCTAAGATGTTGGAAATTTAAATATATATTTGTAAATGGCAGATAAAGTGTGGTCTTTCATTACTGAATCAGTGCAAGAATGTCACTATTGCTGGAGGCGGCAGTAACATTTAAAGAGCATTTCTTCAACCATTTTACAGCTTTATTCCAATGACCATGAGATCATTCTAGCAGATAATTTATTGTAACTGCTAACGTTGCTAATCTGAGCCTGAAGTATTTAATTAAGTCATTGCAGACTAGGAAAGCTGCTGTGTGCTGCTGCTGGACTGGAGAGCCACATTTAAAAAAAAATCTTTTTAACAAATCAATGGCAAATAAAGGAAATTAATGCTAAACTAGGATTAGAATCACATAAAACAAAATGGTTAAAGCACAAGATTTTACTTTTCCACTTTACTACAGACAACAATTGATCTTGAAATGTTGATATCTTTTGATAGAGTAGATGGGGAGAAATTGTTTCCGCTGGCAGGAGATTCGGTAACCAAAGGACACAATTTTAACATAATTGGCACAAAAGCCGGGGAGTTGCCCGGGGGGGGGGGGTGGGCGGGGGAGATGAGGAGATTTTTTTTTTAACACAGTGAGTTATGATTTGGAATGCACTGCCTGAAAGGATGGTGAAAGTTGATTCAACAGCAACTTTCAAAAGGGAATTCGATATATACTTGAAAAGGAAAACTGAGTGGGACTAATTGGATCGCTCTTTCAGGGAGCCAGCACAGGCATGATAGGTCGAATGGCCCCCTTCTGTGCTCTATTATTCTATGATTCTATAGAAAATTAAAACATTGGATGGATATTATCAAAAGGAATTTCAGACTTAAAGTGGATGGTGTTGAAAATCTGTAGCCCTTCTGGTGCCCTGCTGCCCATAACTCTGGCAGGATCATGCTAGAAGAGACAGAAATTAGGCAGGCCTTGTAAAGGAGACAGAGCCTCTGCCTGCCCCTTACAAGTAGCGTAAGAGGCGGCAGGGGAGGGGCTAGCGGCAAGGACCCCCAATGCTGCATACCCAGTCTCCCATCAGCTGGACACTTCAGCGACACCAGCTATATCGGGCTGCCGAACGGTGCTTGTGCGCCCCACCTGGGGGTCCAGGCTGAAAATTGTGGCTTGGACCCCCAAATATTTTAGGCCATGTTCATTTTTCAAATATTTTTAAAGCAGCCTCTTTATAAAGGTGGCTAAGGAGACAGCTCTTTAACCTCTCCGGGGTGAAAGGGCTGACACCCGCTCCCTCAGACCTGACACAATATGCTGCATTACGTGGCCTCCTTGGCGGGTGGGCATCAAGATGCGGTTCTAATGGTGTGGGTGTCCACCATTGGCATTCAAAGTAGGGAACCTCCCACTGACCTCACAATATCTGCCAGGGCCAGCAACAGACAGTCCTGGCAGATACATCTTGGCACTTACACCAGGATGAGCCTTCTCCGTGGATCTTCAGCTTCAATATTTTTATGGAATTGTCACTATTATACACCATTGATGTGATTACAGTCAGAACGTCAACACATGGGTTTGATATGTCAGTGAATCCTCGACCTGTGAGGGCATGTTAGGCATGGAGGTGAGTTATGCCTCGCAGGCTTACAGGATGTTGTGCCTTCACTTACCTTGGCCAACCTTGTGAGGTCATTATGGCACTGTGTGGCAGTATGGAGTTTGATGCAGGTACCACTTCAGCCACCTCCCCCCATAATGATGGCACCACTCTCTTGTGGGGCTTCCTTTCTTTATTCTCCAGAAGACAGAACCTCCTTGACCTTGTTTCTGTTCACAAAGCATCCACCCTTGTATCAGAAAACCTGAGGGTCTTTCTGCTGTTGAGTCCATCCCCCAACCCCAGTACCCGAAGGCTGCCTTAAACAGGCTGAAGTGGAGTTGACTTCAGCCATTTAACCAACTCCTGTTGCTGTCCATCTCTATTTTTTTCTAATTCTGATAAAGGGCCCACACCTGCAACATTAACACCTGTTCTCTCTACAGGAGCTGACTGACATGCTAAGTCTTTCCAGCATTTTCTGTTTTTGTTTTTGAAGTCTTGGGGGTGATTTTCCCACTGTAGGCGAGATGGAGGCGGGTTTCAGTTTGGGTTGGTTTGAAACCTGTTCTGACGAAGGGTCATCAACCTTGGGAGCAGCAGTGAGAGTGGACCGACCTGTGAGGGAACAGGCGAAGCAGGAGTGAGGAAATAAAGCCCGAGGCTCGAGGCCCAGACCGAGCTATTGGGAGCAGCAGCAAGAGCAGACCAAAACAGGCAACTTTCAAAAGTGACGTCAGAGATTAAAAGTGACGTCGGCACAAGGGAAGGAGCTGATTGGTAAGTAGGACCTGGTGAGTATTTCTACAGCCCAGTGGTTAAAGTAAAAGTAAGGTCACTAGTTTAGAGTAAGTAGTGTTTAAAGTGAAGGAAGGTCCCTGGTGTGTTTAATATTCTTTAATTTAAAGGATGCAAAGGTAGTAAATTAAGGTTCGGACATGGCAGGGCAGCTTGGCAGTGTAGAGTGCTCCTCCTGTGCTATGTGGGAAGTCAGGGACACTTTTGGTGTCCAGGGCGAACACATGTGCAGGAAGTGTCTCCAGCTGCAGCTACTCGAAATCCGCATTTCGGAGCTGGAGCTGCGGCTGGAGTCACTGTGGAGCATCTGTGAGGCTGAGATCTTCGTGGATAGCACGTTTAACGAGGTGGTCACACCGCAGGTAAAGAGTGCACAGGCAGACAGGGAATGGGTGACCACCAGAAAGAGTAAAAGAACTAGGAAGGTAGTGCAGGAGAGCCCTGGGTCCATCTCCCTCTCCAACAGGTTTTTCATTTTGGATACTGCTGGGGGAGATGGTTTCTCAGGGGAATGCAGCAAGATCCAAGTCCGTGGCACTATGAGTGGCTCAGCTGTGCAGGAGGGGAGGAAAAAGAGTGGGAGAGCAATAGTGATAGGGGATTTTATCGTAAGGGGAACAGATAGATGTTTCTGTGGCCACAGACGTGACTCCAGGATGGTATGTTGCCTCCCTGGTGCCAGGGTCAAGGATGTCACTGAGCGGCTGCAGGACATTCTGAAGGGGGAGGGTGAACAGCCAGAGGTCGTGGTCCATATTGGTACCAACAACATAGGTAGGAGGAGGGATGAGGTCCTGCAAGCAGAATATAGGGAGCTAGGAAATAAATTAAAAAGCAGGACCTCAAAGGTAGTAATCTCGCAGTGCCACATGCTAGCGAGAGCAGAAATAGGAGAATAGACCAGATGAATGCATGGCTGGAGAGATGGTGTAGGAGGGAGAGATTTAAATTCCTGAGGCATTGAGACCGATTCTAGGGAAGGTGGGACCTGTACAAGCTGAACGGGTTACACCTCAGCAGAAACGGGACCAACATCCTCGCAGTGGGGTTTGCTAGTGCTGTTGGGAAGGATTTAAACTGATTTGTCAGGGGGCTGGGAACCTAAGTGTGGGCCCAGAACGGAGAGAAACAAAGCTGGAAGTGCAAGTTAGAAAAGTAGTCAGCAAAACTAGTAGGGAGCAGAAACAAATGCCAACAGTAAAGAGGGTCAATGTGCAGAAAAATATTAAACAGGCAAAGTTGAAGGCACTTTATCTAAATGCACGTAGCATTCACAACAAGGTGGATGAATTAATGGCACTAATAGAAATAAATGGGTATGATGTAATTGCCATTACAGAGACATGGTTGCAGGGTAACCAAAGCTGGGAACTGAATGTTCCAGGGTACTCAACATTTAGGAAGGACAGACATCTGGGAGGAAGAGGCCTCCCAAAGAAACCAAGGCTGTGTGGGTACAGCTGGCAAGGAATATAACCTCCAGATCTGTGTGCAGATTGGGTGAATGTTTCTGAGTATTGATGAAATACCATCCCTGTTGGAAAGCATTAAAATGATTTGATGCCAAAATGTTGGCATTATGGCATCTGTTCTTTCGCTTTAGGCAGCTCCACATTGCGGGCACCGCCACACTTGCATTGTCAGGTTGGTGGCCTGAGTGAAAGGAGGCCAGAGAGTCATCTCCATTGTCAATGATGTCCTAGGATGGAGCCAAGGACATGTACTAACTTGGGCAACCTGTGCAAATCTGGCCAGGATAAGATCATCCCTTGCATCCTGGGCAGCCATGTGCTCGCGTGCTGCCACTGCTGCTGGTCGATACACCAGCGCTCTGACCTCCTCCTGCTTCTCCTCCTCCTCTTGCTCCTCCTCCTCCACCTGCTCCTCCACCTCCTCCAGATCCTCCTCCTCCTCAGCCTCCTCCTTCTCCTCCTCATCCTCATCTGAGCAGGGCTGGAACTGAGCCATTTGCTCATCAGGAAGCTGCAAGCCATGATGCTGTGTGATATTGTGCAGTGCAAAGCAGACCACGACCATTCTTGGCACCCTGTATGGTCTATAATGCAGAGCTCCCCCTGATCGGTCAAGGCAATGGAAGCACATCTTCAACAACCCAATGGTTTGCTCGATGATGGAACTGGTCAAAGTGTGGCTGGTGTTGTAGCGCTCTTCAGCCTCGTTAGCTGGCCTCCTGATCGGCGTCATTAACCACTTCTTCAGGGGGTAGCCTTTGCCACCAAGGAGCCATCCGTTAAGTTGGTTTAGCGGATTGAAAAGCAGAGGAACACTAGAGTGCCATAGGATGAAAGAGTCATGGCAACTACCACAGAACTTGGCGCAAACATGCAAGGACTCCTCCATGTGGTTACACACCAGCTGTACATCGAGGGAGTGGAAGCCCTTTTGGTTGACAAAGATAGCTGGGTTGTGATGGGGTTCCCTAAGGGCCACATGTGTGCAGTCTATGATGCCCTGCACCATTGGCATGCCTGTCATATTTGCAAAGCCAACCGAATGGGCGGTTATACTTGCTTGATCCCTTGAGAACTGGATGTAATTGTGGGCCTTAGCTAAAAGGGCATCGGTAACCTGCGTGATGCAACTGTGGGCGGCCGATTGGGAGATGCCGCTGATGTCTGCTGATGATCCCTGGAAGGAGCCTGAGGCAAAGAAGTTGAGTGCGATGGTGACTTTGACAGCCACTGGTAAGGGTTGTCCATCCGTTCCTCTGGGCACCAAGTGCTGCTGCAGCAGGCCGCAGGTCTCTTGGACAACCTTTCGCAAAAGTCTCAGCCTCCTTTGGCACTGCTGCTCACTCATGTTGAGGTAGCTCATCCTCTGTAAACCCTCTGTCGGGGGTATCTCCTGCGGCGTGGTACCTCAATGCATTGGTGCCTTCTGCCCTGTGCAGCATCAGGTGGCTGAGCAGGAGGTTGGGGCTCCTGCTGTTGCTACTGAGCTGCCTGAGTAGGAGGTTGGTGCTCCTGCTGCTGTTGCTGCTGAGCTGCCTGGTTCTGCTGCTGCCGTGGATGGTCCTCATCCAAATCTGAGGTCCATGGTGAAAGAAAACAAATGATTTCCATGCTGCTTGCCGATGCCTCTGTTGGGGAAGCTGTCATTGCAAGCAGGGAGAGAGTCTTCCAAGGAGGTCCCACAGTTGATAGATTCAAGCTGCAGCGCCTCCAACTTCAGAAGGCCTTCTAAAAGTGCTCAAAGACCTTTTAAAGCAAAGTTCTGTCACCTGTAACTAATCCCAATGATAAAGATGATTTAATGTTGGACCTGCAGCTGTGAGGAGACCACCCACTAGTCAACCCGCCCGGTTTAGCTGGCGTGGTTTAGGAGGGTTGTGGAACACGCCAAAATGGTCGAAAAATCACAAGGGCCTCTCAAAATAGGCTTAGAGAGGCCCTTAACGAGCATTTAATCCTCTTAACAAGCACTCTGGCCAGCTGGAGGTGGGACCATTTCCCGCCCTGCAAAACCGGCACCGGCAAAATCCTGCGGAGGCAGGCTGGAGGCGGGTTCCGAAGCCGCCCTCCTTGTTTCCGATTTTCCCACCTTTCCCGCCTCCAAACCTGCCTGCTCCGACATCAGAAAATCGCCCCCTTTGTGTTGCCTTGAGGACGTTGCATTGTTCCAGAAATACTAATGTATCTCTGCTGTTTCTCGCTGTTTTTAATTTAATATGTGCCTCACACCTCATACACAGCTGAATCCCTGGTTCCTGGTACAGTGAAATTCTAGATATAATAGAATTTACTCATGAAGTATAGTTTAATTATAAGAAAGGTGCCATATGTTAATGCAAATATTAAAATAAGTCAGTAATGTAATTTCATGTATCAGAAAGCAACCAACCTTCGGCACAGTTATTATGATTAGCTTGATGAAAGTGAAAGAATATTACTTAGAAAAATCTGTTTCACTATAAAAACAGACTTCAGTACACAGTTGTGAGGGGAGGTGCTGCTGTGACTGCAATGTTGTCCTGTTTCTTTTCCCTTTTCAGAAATGTTAGAACTCACTTTTTCTTTCCAGCATTTCCTGTTTCACTTTAAGCCTCATGCCTTTCCCATTCTTTTTACCATTTTAGCTACTTGCTGGTTACTTTATTCTTCTAAAGCCTTTTTGTTTCCTTACTGGAAGAATCTTTTATATTATTTAACAGATTCCTGCTTCACTATTAATTAGTTTGCAGGTCATTCAACCCATTAACTTTTTCTCAGTGATTGGCATTTCTGTTGGGCTGAATTTTCAGGACACCTGCCCAGCAGAAACAGGGCAGCAGGGCCCTGTAAGTGGGAGAGAAGAACTTACCAGCCTGTTGCTGCCATCACTACAGCAGTCTCTGTTTTGCTGGGGTCCTCCAAATAGGTGGCTATAGAGAACGGAAAGCTGATTTACATATCTAAATTGGGGTCTTGTGACAGCATTTTTGGACTAAGCTAGGCAGAGGTTGTGCCATGCATACTCTGCCAAGTAGCAGCTGGCTACTTGGCTGAAGAAGAACCCAAAGGTCAGTATATCTTTGTTTTTGTGGAGGAGCAGGAGTGTGCTTCCAGGCTCTGGAAAGCCAAAGTGGGCCACTGCCGCTCTGGCCCCTTGCCCCTCCCGAGTTCGAGCACCTCCCCGTCCCCCACGTACCTACCTTCTTCCAGCCAGGAGGCTGGCCAGGCCACCTGATATTGCAGCGGTGGGTGGGGAGTGTATGTATTGTGATACATAAGACATCACAACTGCGCAGGACAGGCTGCAAGGACCAATAGGTCGTCTCCTGTCTGTCATTTTCCTATGTTCACACGTTCACCCTACAATGGGACTTACTTACCTTAAAATTTCAGCTCTGAAGTGTATACATATGAAAAATTAACCTGTGTTTTCTCTGTACAGATGTTGATTGAACTGCTGTGTATTTCCAACATTTTCTGCTTTTATTTCAGATTTTTCCAACATTTGCATTTTTTTTTTACTCTTTAGAGTGTTGAGCCGAAATTTGTGAGCAGAGGCGCACCTCTGGAGAACTCCGAAATTTTAATCCGGGCCAAAATTAAATGAACTAATTTTAAGTGTTTTTGTATGTTTTAATCATTAAAAAAATTTTAATTTAACATTTATTTTAACCCTTATGCTGGTAAAAGCGGGCTCTACACCTGCTTTCACCAGTGTAAGGGTTTTTTGGGCATTTGCTGGGCAGTAGTTGGGCAAATAGCTCAACTCTGCACCAGCGAAAGTGTTTTTGGGGTGCATGCGGACAATCTGTCAAGGTGAACCTTAACAGAGCGCAAGTTCTGGATTTTCGCACATGCACAGCGCATGTGGAAACCCGGAACTTGCGGGGCCATTCTGAGGGCTTACAACGGTGTACACTGTGCGCACAACGTCATCAGCCTTGCAAAATCAGGGCCATTGTGTTTGTTGCCACTCGGTTGGGAATCCCTTGTCTCTGTGTACACAGATGTGTTTAGTTCATGAAATGATCCCCTGTTGTCGTATGAACAAATGCTAATATGAGAAATGTTATGTTGTGTAGTCAGCCTAATAACAACATGTAGGCCTAGAAATTCAGTTGCGTTCGCCAGCCGTTAACGCCATAAGAGGGGTATATTTCCAGCGCTAGGCACTTAGCGCCCGGGCGCAGGTCGATCTGCGCCTACGCCCAAATTCAGTAGACATTTAGCGCCGGCGCAAAGTGTTTGCGCCCGCTCAGCTGCGCGCGCAGCTTATGACGTCATTTCGTCGTGCAGCGCTGTTTGTGCGCCCCAAACCGGAAATTCAGTGGCGCCCGCCCAATGTGGGCGTGGCGCTGTTAAGAACTGTGAAGTGGAACGCAACAGAGGCCCTGTGGGCCTCGGGGAGCGCTAATTAAAGGGCACTTACACTGACCTATAAAGCCCAGCCATTTTGCTGCAATGACTTTACTGCTTTGGATTTCTGGACAGAGACCAAGGAACAGAGTTTACTGATTTGGGACAACATAGGAGAGGTATTTTTGGCTTCTGGCCAGAGCTTTGACATTTGAATCATTGTGATTTCACTGTTTGCAAGTTTATTATGGGGGCTGTATGGGGTTCCAACCCTCAGTTGCAGCATTATGTGCGAAGGGCTCGCAGACGCTGTGTGAGAGGGCCAGCCATGCCTAGACGCAGAGGGCCATCAGGCGTCGGCAACGTAGGCCTTACCCACTCAGGCAATACCGGCAGCAGGTGTCCTATCTCACCATGACTGCGGCGCATTGTGTTAAGAGGCTGCGCTTCAGAAGGGAGGTGGTTGCAGAGATCTGCCAGCTGCTTCACAGAGATCTGCGTCCACAGCTGATGTGCAGGACGTCTCTCTCGGTGGAAGTGAAGGTCACGGTGGCTCTGAACTTTTATGCAAGCGGCTCCTTCCAAGCCGCTGCTGGGGACATAGCGAACATCTCCCAGTTCGCCGCGCATCACTGCATCCGGCAGGGCACCGATGCACTTTTCGCGAGGAGACACCAATTCATCTCCTTCCCCATGACCCTAGAGAGGCAGGAGCAGCATGCAGTCGGATTTGGCAGGATCGCGGACGTCCCCATGGTGCAGGGCGCCATTGACTGCACGCATGTGGCTATGCGGGCACCTATCGACAATGCCGAGGATTACCGCAACCGGAAGGGCTACCATTCCCTCAATGTACAGCTGCTGTGTGACCACAGGCAGCGCATCCTAGCTGTCAATGCCCGCTTTCCAGGAAGCAGCCACGATGCATTTATCCTGCGCCAGACTACTGTGGCTGACATGTTCGAGGCACAGCCTCCACCAAGGGGATGGCTTATTGGGGACAAGGGCTACCCTTTGTGTACATGGCTCATGACCCCGCTCCGCGCGCCCAGGACCCCAGCGGAGGAGGCATACAACGAAAGCCATCAAGCCACAAGGAACATCATAGAGCAAATGATTGGCGTCCTCAAGCAACGGTTCCGCTGCCTGGATCGTTCCGGCGGATCTCTACAGTATTCGCCGGATAGAGTCTCCCAGTTCGTCGTCGTGTGCTGCATGCTGCACAACCTGGCTATCCGCAGGACTCAGGCACTGCCACCTGACGTTGCACCACTACCTCAGGAGGACGAGCAGGAGGACCATGAGGAGGAGGAGGAGGAGGAGGAGGAATACCAGCCCAGGAGGGAGCCACAAGGTCCAAGGGCCGTCCGCCGGCGGCTTATTGAACGACACTTCTAGGCCCCCTGTCAGGGAATGGCCTGTGGCAATGAACGCACCTGAATGCAGCCGCTCCGCAAGCCCTCAGCCGCTTAACGCAACAACCACTTGAAACATGACACCTGGACATGCTGAATAAATAAAAAGCTTTATTTTACAAACTCAGGGCCCTTCCCACATGAAACAGAAAAACAGACGAGACCCCCAAAAAACAGTCAAAAACATCTGTCACTCCCACAACCTGGGGAGGAATAACAAAATTTGCCCATCCAATTGGCCTTCATCATCGGCCTTACAAAAATAAGCCCCCCCCTCCACAACACAAACACCCCCATAAAAACAAAAAATGCCTTCATCTTCGGCCTTACCAAAATAAGCCCCCCCCAGAACACAAACACCCCCATATAAAAAAACCCGCTATCACCACACTCTACTGGGTGTGCCGAGAGGGCGAGTCCTTATGCAGGCTTCTCCGGCCCCTGCCCGACCTGCTGCTCCGCCTCAACCTGGGCCCTGTGGGTGTGGCAAGGCTGGGGGAAGGCTCCTGAGGGGCAGAATGCGTGACGGCAGATGCCCTTGGGGGTCGGCCTAGACGAGGCCCGGCCCGGGAGGGGCCGGCTGCTGACTGCTGCAGCTGTGGCTGGCCAGCATCAGTCTCAGCAGCAGCTCGTCGCACCTTGGCTGGGGGAGTGGCAGTGTCGGCTGCACCAATGGGGGCAAGCTGGCTGATGCCAGGCGCGCGCTGTTCGCCAGAGACACTGGCACTCGGCCGGGCTGGCAGTGCAGCAAGCGCAGCAATCTGGTGGAGGCCAGACCGCTGTGCTGCAGCAGGGCGGCGGGTGCCCTGGCGATGCCTCCGCGCCACAGCGAGTGTGGCAGAAGTGAGTGCCCGAACTGCCCTGGTATGTGCCCGCATCAGATCTGCCGGTGTCTGGACGGCACCACTCATGGACTCGCGACTCGCGTCCTGCGCTGACGCGAGTTGCTGGACACCCCTGTCCTGCGCTGCCGCGAGTTGCTGGACACCCCTGTCGTGTGCTGCCGCGAGTTGCTCGACCCCCCTGGCCTGTGATTCCCCGAAAGCGACCACACTATGAGCCAGGGACTCAATGGCCTGAGGCAACTGTCCCACAACCCCCATGAACTCCTTGTGGCGCCGCTCCGACGCCGCGGACATCTCATCAAGGAGGCGCACCTCCTGGGCGAGGACCGTCTCCGGACTGGAGGGCGGACTCTCCCTCTGGGGAGAAGGCCGCCGAGCTGCCCGACCCTTCCCGCGTGCCTCGACCCCACTGGGCCCAGGAACTGCCCTCCCCTGCAACACTCCCCCCCTCTGGGGAGAAGGCCGCCGTGCTGCCCGACCCTTCCCGCGTGCCTCGACCGCACTGGGCCCAGGAGCTACACCCCCCTGCAACACTTCCCCCTGCCTCTCCTCCAGGCCAGACGTCTCCCCTCCATTGCCATCCCCTGGCGCGGATGAGGGTTCCCCCGATGTGCCGCCTTCCTCCTGGTCCTCGTCGTCCTCCTCCTCCAAGGGCCTGGCACTCTGAGCTTCAGGGACCACCTCCTCCTCACCAGCTGAAAGCAGGAAGGCACAAGAGTAGCTTTAGAGTGAGGACAGGGCGTCAGCGAGGGAAGCATGAGTGGTGGCATTATGCGCATTGGTCGGACAGTGGCAAAGGATGTAGATCTGAAGCGCAAGGGCAACGAGAGAGGTCCAACTGGTCATGTCCTTACCAGTGGGTCCCAGTACAGGGTCTGCATCTCCAATAACAACGGGGCCAATCACCCGGGCACGCATGAGTCGAGCCACGCGCTCCTCCAGCTCACTGAGCGCCTGGTACTGGGGACGGCCTCCCCCGGTGGCAGACTGGCTCCTCAAATTCCGCGCCAGCTTGGCCTGCAAGAGAAAGGACGGCCTCTAAGTACAGTGTGGTGCCCTGTTGCTGTGTGCACTGCCTCCCATGGTCGAATAGCTTGGCCAGTGTGGTGCCCTGTTGCTGTGTGCACTGCCTCCCATGGTCGAATAGCTTGGCCAGTGTGGTGCCCTGTTGCTGTGTGCACTGCCTCCCATGGTCGAATAGCTTGGCCAGTGTGGTGCCCTGTTGCTGTGTGCACTGCCTCCCATGGTCGAATAGCTTGGCCAGTGTGGTGCCCTGTTGCTGTGTGCACTACCTCCCATGGTCGAATAGCTTGGCCAGTGTGTCAAGTGCAGAAAGTGCTATTGATGATCATGCCAGTGCCATAGCTGCGGGAGGAGGGCTGGCCACTAGGCCTTTGAGGTCCCTTTGCCCATAATGTGAGGTGCACATGCAAGGATGAGGAGGACACTGGAAAGGGTACTCACCTTCACCATCCGAGTGAGGTCGTTGTACTTCTTGCGGCATTGGTCCGCACTCCTGGGGACATCGCTGGTGGATGACACCCTGTGGGCGATTTTCTTCCAGGCTCTCCTGTACTGCCTCCTGGGAGCCTTCTTGCCACTGTCCGGGCACAAGATCTCTCTTTTCTTTTCCACACCATTAACCAGCACCCTCAAAGCATGCTGGGAGAAGCGCTGCGCTCGTTCACGGGCCTTCTCCATGGCTTCAGGCGCTATTTGGGTCCACCTAGCTGCAGGGCTCCACTATGCAGGGCATGGCAGCAGTCAAAGTCGACCCTTCCCCCTTTAAGAGCTGGCCGGCGCCAGGGTGTCTGCTGTCAATCAAAACATGACCGCACCTGCGCTGCGCCCGGCCTCGGCGTTATCAGTCCGCATCGCCGGCTTAGCGCCTTAAGATAGCAGTGCAACGCCAGTTTCAGCGCTCGCCCAAACTCTTGGCCAAATCTACTGAATTTCGGCGAAGTGGCCTACACTTTCCGGCGGGCGCTAACTTTAGCGACCGCCCGACTTTACCGCCCCAAAAGTGGCCAGACTGAATTTCTAGGCCGTATTGTCTTGTATCTGTTGAAAATAGATTTGTTACAGAGCTACCCATGGAGAGCAAAACCAGGGACAATTGTATTCTTATATCACCATTGCATAAATTTATATTTGAGGGACTCTGACCTTGAATTGCTAGAGTACTCTTTGTAGAGGTAATCTTATGACAGAATAAAGCCAGGGTAGCAGTGTAATAGCCATGTAAGTTCTGAGTAATGCCAGACTATCTTTGCTATTAAATTATTTATTTTGTAATATATGGAGCATTACTCCTGTAGTAAAAATCATAGAATCATACACCATAGAAGATATCATTCAGCCTATCGTGCCTTTGCTGGCTCTTTGGTAGAGCTAGCCAATTAGTTCCACTCCCCATTTCCCCATAGCTCTGCATTTTTTTTCCTTTTCAAGTATATATCCAATTCCCTTTTGAATCTTACTATTGAATCTGCTTCCACCACCCTTTCAGACAGTGCATTGAAGATCATAACAACTCTCTGCATTAAAAAATTATCCTTATCTCCCTTGTGGTTCCTTTGCAAATTATCGTAAGCCTGTGTCCTCTGGTTACCGACACTCCTGCCAGTGGAAACAGGTTCGCCTTATCTGCTCTTTCAAAGCCCTTCATAATTTTGAACACCTCTATTAAATCTCCCCTTAACCTTTTCTGCTCTAAGGATTAAAATCCCAGCTTCTTTAGATAACTGAAGTCCTTCAACCCTGGTACAATTCTAGTAAATCTCCTCTTCACCCCCTCCAATGTCTTGACATTCTTCCTAAAGTGTGGTTCCCAGAATTGGGCACAATACTCCAGCTGACACCTACCCAGTGGCCTGGATTTTGTGCTCCCGATGACGCGTATGCCGTTGTAAGCCTTCAGAAAGGCCCCGCAAGTTCCGGATTTCTGCATGCGCTGCACCAGCACGAAAACCCGGAACTTGCGATCTGTCAAGGTATGCCTTGATAGATGATCTGCATCGACTTTCGCTGGGGCAGAACTTGCCAGCAAAAGCCCTTATGCCTGGCAAAGACTGGCGTAGGGCCTGCTTTCACCAGCGTAAGGGTTAATATTAATCTTAAATAAAAAATAAAAAATAAAAAATCATGCACAAACATTTAAAATGAGCTTATGTAAATTTTGGCCCAGATTAAAATGTTTAAAATTATTTTTCAAAAAATTAAATTTTTACTGTATATGCTTTATTGAAGGGACTTTTAATTACATTTGAAAATGGGAACATTTATTTTTATTCCAATTGTATAATATTTTTAATTTTTTGGGGATTCCTTATATGCTTATGGGGATTCCGTTCGGAAATGGAATCCCCATAAGCATATTAGGAATCCTCCTTTCTGATTGGAAGACCTGGTCCATGTGATCCCAGGGATGCTTCCGAACCGCCTGAATCCCTGGGATCTGTGAGCCTTTACGCAGGCATACGGCTGCAGGCACAGGACCCGAAGTCTCCGAAGCCTGGAGCCTGAAGGTGAGTGTAGATTTTTTTATCGGGTCAGAGGCGTACTCCGGAGGTATGCCTGCGACTGCAACTTCCGGCCCAGTGATTTATAAAGGTTTTGCACAACTTCCTTGCTTTTGTACTCTTTGCCTCTATTTATAAAGCCCAGGGTCCCATGTGCTTTTATAACAGCTTTATCAAATTGTCCTGCCACCTTCAAAGATCTGGGCGTAGAAATTCAGTATCGCCACGTTTGGGGCGCTACAGCCGGGCGTTCGCTAAATTTAGCGCCCGGCGCAACTTAGCGCCATCTTCGCCGAAATTGAGTTGCATCGCCCCAAGAGGTTGCTGCTGCGCTAAAGCAGGCGATGCACGACTATCATAAGGCGCTAAGCCGGCGAGCCGAAGCGCTAACACCGAGGGCGGGCGCAGCGCTGGTGCGGCGAGTTTCTGAATGAAGGCAGACACACTGGCGCTGGTCAGCTCTTAAAGGGGGAGGGTCGACTTGTTTGGCTGCCACGCCCTGCACACTGCAGCCCTGAAGCAAGGCCTGACCATTGCTGGTTCATCAGTTCTACGCCCAGGACCATGGAGAAGGCTAGGGAGCGAGCGGAGCGCTTCAGCGAGGGTGCCCTGAGGCTACTGGTTGGCGCAGTAGAGCGCAGGCGACCTGTCCTCTTCCCTGACAGTAGGAGGAAGCCGTTTCCCAGCGAGTACCGAAAAGCCTGGAGGGAGGTGGCAAACAGGGTGACCACCAACAGCATGGTTGCCAGGACTCCACTTCAATGCAGGAAAAAGTTCAACGATCTCACTCAGGTTGTCAGGGTGAGTATCCTTTCCACTATCCTGTTCATCCCTGCATGTGCACCTCAGTTTCTGGCCAAAGGGACCTGGAAGCCCCAATGCCCAGCCCTCATCCAAGAGCTATGGGGCTCTTATGAAAAGCACTTGCACATTCAGCACTTTACAAACTGTCAGGGCTATTCCACCATGGGAGGCAGTGCAGGCAAGATCAGGGCTTGACACTGTACTTAGAGGCTGTCCTTTCTCTTGCAGGGCAAGCTGGCCCACAATCGCAGGCAGCAGCTACGGACCGGGGGAGGCCGTCCTGACCTGAAAGAGCTCAGCGACCTGGAGCAGCGTGTGGAGCGCATTATGGCAGGCCGGCTGATTGGCCCCGTCGCCAGTGGAGATGCTGACCCTGTTCTGGACAGCAATGGTAAGGTCATCACCTTTTTGACCTCTCTCTTTCCACTTGTGCCTCGCACCAGCATCCTTTGCCACTAATGAACCAATGCAGTGCATAGCAGCACTCATGCCTCCCTCGCTGCTGCCCTGTCCTCACTCTAAAGCAATCAGATGCTGATTCGCCAGGTGAGGAGGCGGGCCCTCAAGCTGCCACTGTCAGTGATTCTGAATTCGAGGAGGAGGAAGAGGAAGCCGGACCATCAGTGCCACCCTCAGCCGAGGCAGCCCATGGCCATGATGGGGACACGTCTTCCCTGGAGGGGAGCAGGGGGGAAGGGTCTGAGGAGGGTGAAGCTCCGGGGACCAGCGGGCTGCAGCAACACGGGAGGGGTGGGGAAGCTCGGCGGCCTTCTCCCCGGAGGGTGAGTGCGGCCTCCAGCCCTGCTACGGTGAGCGCAGAGGAGGTGCGGCTCCTTGGTGAAATGGGTGCCCAGGCTGAGCGCAGGCACACTGAGCTCATGGCTGCAGTGGCAAGGATGCCTGACTCCATAGAGCCACTGGCAAGGAGTGCTCAGGAATTCGGGGCAGCACAGGCCAGGAGTCTGCAGGACTTCGCAGCAGCAGAGGCTAGGAGTCAGCAGGACTTCGCAGCAGCACAGGCTAGGAGCCAGCAGGACTTCGCTGCATCACAGGCGGCTTCCAGCCAAGTGCTCAGTCGTGCCGTGCATTCACTGGCTGGTCTGATGCAGACACAGATCAGGGCCACACAGGCATGAACTGCTGCCACCCTCGCTGGATCGGCCAGGCATTGCCGGGGCCCTCGCCGTGCCGCAGCAGCCCAGCAGTCTGTGCTTCAGCAGATTGCTGCGCATGCTGCAGTGCTGGCCCGTGCGAGTGCCAGTGAATCAGCCAACCAGGGAGTGCCTGTGCTCTGTCATTGGCAGCATTCCTGCAGCCAACACTGTCACTCCTCCACTGCAGCTGCCACCACCCATAGGACAGACTGCTGCCGCCCAAGCAGAGTTGGAGCAGTCAGCAGCCGGGCCCTCCAGGCCCAGAGCTGGTCCAGGCCGTCCCCCAAGGGCATCTGCCGTCTCACCATCTGACCCTCAGCAGCCTTCCCCCAGCCTTGCTGCAGCCACTGGGGTCCCATTGAGGAGGAGCTGCAGGGCGGGTAGGGGCCATTCACAGAAGCGAGGCGGATCACCCTCGCAGGGGAAAAATTAGAAGGTGTGGCCCAATGTTGTGTTTATATATGAAGGCCGAGAATGTTTTATTTATATATGAAGGCTGAGACTGTTGTGTTTGTTTTTTATATGAGGGCCAGGAATGTGGTGTTTGTTTTTTATATGAAGGCCGAGGATCATGGTCATTTTTGTTTAACTTTTTTTCATTTTCTGAAGGTTGTGAGAGCCAGTTGTGTCTCTGACTGTTTTTTGAGGGGTTTCTCTGAATTAGTTTGTCATGCGGGAAGGGCACAGAGTTTGCACAATAAAAAATGTTCTTTATTCACATTGTCCATGTTTGCACTTTGAACTATTTGTTGCCTTGACTGGCTGAGGGTGTGCGGAGCGGCTACATTCGTGTTCTTTCATTGGCACAAGCCATTCCCTGAGGGGGGCCTAGAGCCGACTTGCAATAAGCCGCCGACGGACGGCCCTTGCACTTTGTGCCTCCCTCCCATCTTGGTGCTCCTCCTCCTCCTCCTCCTCTGGTGGTCCTCCAATGTCTGCTGGCAGTGGCTGAGTCCTGAGGATAGCCAGGTTGTGCAGCATGCAGCACACTACAACGAAATGGGAGACTTGCTCAGGCGAGTATTGTAGGGCTCCTCCGGAACGGTCCAGACAGCGGAACCGTTGCTTGAGCATGCCGATTGTGTGCTCAATGATGTTCCTGGTAGCTTGATGGCTGTCATTGAATCACTCTTCAGCAGGGGTGCTGGGCGCACGGAGCGGGGTCACCAGCCAGGTGCACAAATGATAGCCCTTGTCCCCGAGTAGCCATCCTCCTGGGTGAGCCTGGGCTTTGAAAATGTCTGCCACAGAAGTCTGGCGCAGGATGAAGGCATTGTGGCTGTTGCCTGGAAAGCGGGCATTGACAGCTAGTATGAGCTGCCTGTGGTCACACACCAACTGAACATTGAGCGAATGGTAGCCCGTCCGGTTGCGGTAATCCTCGGCATTCTCTAGAGGTGCCCGCAAAGCCACATGCGTGCAGTCAATGGCGCCCTGGACCATGGGAAAGCCCGCTATTCTTCCAAATCCCATTGCACGCTCTTGCTTCTTGTCCAGGGTCATGGAGAAGGAGATGTACTGACGTCTCCTTCTGAAAAGGGCATTGGTCACCTGGTGGATGCAGAAATGTACTGCGAACTGGGAGATTTTGGCAATGTCCCCAGTAGCGGATTGGAAGGAGCCGGTGGCATAGAAGTTGAGAGCCACCATCACCTTCACTGCCACCGACAGAGACGTCCTGCTCCTCAGCTGTGGCTGCAGATCGCTGCGAAGCAGGTGGCAGATCTCAGTAACCACCTCCCTTCTGAATCGCAGCCTCCACACACACTGCTCCTCAGACATGTTCAGATATGAGAACTGCTGGCGGTATACCCTGGGTGGGTAAGGCCTCCTATGCCGACGCCTGTTGGCCCTTCTCTGTCTGGCCATGACTGGCACTCTCTCACGGCATCTCTGAGCCCTTAGAATGCAATGCAGAAAGCCAACGTTTCCACCCATTGCAGCCCCCATTATATGTGGTGACTCAAGGCTATGGCACTGAAAGTAAAATCCAAGTGCAAAGCTCTGGCCTGAATCCAGAAGTACCTGTGCGAGCACTGAGTCAAAGCAAAAAGCTCTCTTGCTTTGTCTCTCTCCAAATATCCATCTCTCACACAGAAGGATTGGCACAAAATGGCTGCCACTTATAATGCAGGAGGAGTCCCCTTTAAATAGTGCTCCCCGTGCCCCGCAGCGATTGGGAACCATTCCCCTCTACCAGTCGCTGGGGGCGCCACTGAAGTTCCGGTTCGGGGCGCACCAAGGGCGTTGCACCATGAAATGACGTCACGATCTGCGCGCGCAGCTGAGCGGGCGCTGCGGTTTTGCGCCGCCGCTAAATCTTGAGCGAAGTTCGCGAGAGGCACAGATCGTGCCGCGCCCGGGCGCTGCTGAGCGCCCCACTTCTCCTCCTCCTAAGGCGCTAGCGGCTGGTGCTAACAACTGAATTTCTAGGCCCTGTTCTTGCACTCCCTTTAAAATTGTACCATTTAGTTTATATTGCCTCTCCTCATTCTTCCTTCCATAATGCATCTTTTCACACTCCACTGCATTAAATTTCATCTGTTATGTGTGTTCATTTCCCCAGTCTGTTTATGTCATCCTGAATTCAGCTCACTATTTATTATATTTCTGAGTTTTGTGTCATCTGCAAACTCTGAAACTATACCCTGTATACCCAAGTCCAGGTGATTAATATATATCAAAAAGAGCAGTGGTCCTAATACCGATCCCTGAGGGACACCACTGTATACTTCCCTCCAGCCTGAAAAACAACCATTCATCACTACTCTCTGCTTTCTGTTTCTTAGAAATTTCATATCCATGTTGTTTCTGTCCCCCAACACGTCTATTATGTGGCTCTTTATGAAACGCCTTTTGAAAGTCCATATATATAACATCAACCGCACTACCCTTATCATCCCTCTCCGTTACTTCATCAAGGAACTCAATCAAGTTTGTCAGACACAATTTGCTTTTAACAAATCCATGCTGGCTCTCATTTATTAACACATGTTTTTCCAAGTGACAATTAATTTTGTCCCAGATTCTGATCTCTAGAAGTTTCCCCACCACCATTAAGCTGACTGGCCTCTAGTTACCAGGTTTATTCCTCTCCCCATTTTTGAACAGGAGTGTAACATTTGCAACCCTTTAACCCTCTGGCACCACTCCCATATCTAAGGAGGGTTGGAAAATTAAACATATTCCTATGAGGGAAAGGAAGGGTAAGGAGAAATAGCCAGAGGCTCTGCCATTTCCGCCCTTACTTCCCTCACCAATCTAGGATACATCCCATCCAGACCAGGTGACTATTCTACTTTGAGCACAGCCAACCTTTTAAGTAACTGGGCTGCGAAATTGGGAGGCCTAGCGTCGGCCGTTAAGGCCGGTTTAGCTGAAAAAATGGTGGCTGCCTTGCTTCCACCCGCTTCTGGCGCGGAATTCGGCGGCCACCATTTTAGGCAGGTCGGCAGCGTTGCCATTGCCTGTGCTCGATGCCCACATGTAAATTATGCAGATCGTGGCTTCAATCGGCATGCAATGCCTGAATTGATGCATGACTGTGATGTTGGACGCCACCGCACTCCATACCGTCCTCTCCAAACCACACACGGAAGAAAGTGCGTGCAGCAGTAAAACAGAGACACTGCCAGCGCTTCTTAAAGTGACACACACATCTTTCAGGTAAGTTTAGATTTTAGCGTTTAGACTGTTTCTTTTACATTTTATTGGAGTAGTGGCTTGGTGCAATACAGTAAAAAAAATTGTTAAAGTGTGCAGTGGATGCAGGGAGTGCTACTGGATGCTTGTAAGGTTTTGGATGTTAAAGGAAGGCCTCTGAGAAGACCACTTGCTCCCAGTCCTGTGGGCTCTAGTTGCAAACCCCCTTGGGCTGCAACATCACATGGAGATGAAGCAGAGACAGCAAAGGGGACAAGCTGCTCGCAGAAGGAAGAGAAGGAAGCAGAAGAGGAAAAAGCAGAAAAGGAAAAAGAAGAAGAGGAGGAAGTGGAAGGAAGGAGACAACCCCATCAGCCCCTTTCTGGCCAGGCTATCCAGGATCGAATCATCCACCTGTGGTACCAGTGAACACAACCCCAATTCCCCTTTCAACATTTGTCCCACACCTTACCTTCCCTCTGTTACTGACCATCACAGCATCCTCTTGGCCACAATGCTGAAAAGCCACCACAAAGTAAACTTTCCAATCCAACTTTATCCATATATGCCTCCAATATTACATCAAAAAATCAACTAATCACCCTTGTACATTCCCTTAGTGACTGTCTAACGTGTGCCTTTGCCTGTCCTAGTGATGTTGCGCAGTGCTACCCCAGTAGCTGCAGAACGGCTGGTGGAAGGCTGCTGACTTTCAGCGGGGGAGGTTGCAGATGGCTTTGCAAGATGACCTCGAGGAGCTGGTGGCTGGGAGTGTGAAATTGAGCGATGGTGTTTCTTCTCCTTCCTCTTCACTCTCCTCTCCCTCTTCTTAGTCAACCACTGGCTGGGCGGGCTGGATTTCCTGGGTGTCTGAAATGAGGAAGACACAAGGGTAGGCTTGTGGTGAGGGGAGGGTGGGGGATGGTGGTAAAGCAAGATGTGCATGCTTACACCAGCAGCTTGTAAGTGAGAAGATATTGTGGGATGAGGGGGAAGTGGGATGTGAGAAGGAGGATAACATATGAGGATACCAGCATCTTGTATTCTTTCAGCAGAAAGCAGTTCAGCTTTCATAGCTGCAGACTGCCTAGTTCTGAATGATTTTTAGGTGTTTTTTAGAAGGCAGTTTAGCTTTAAGGGCTAGACACTGCCTTGAAAAGGAGCAGGCTAGCTTTAAGTAAGCTTGCTTAAAAATCTGTTACATCTCTAACTTTTTCCAGTACTGATGAAGGGTCATCTCTCTACAGATTCTGCCTGATCTGCTGAGTATTTCCAGCATTTTCTGTTTTTATTTCAGATTTCTGGCATCCCCAGTATTTTGCTTTTGTAGCCTTAAGTAAAGGCAGCCTCTCCAGCGACATGACTTTGGATCCCCTGTCAGCAGTGTGTTATTCGCTGGGCTGTGCGCTTCTATCATGTAAAGTAGCAGGCAGCACCAAATTGGCATGTTGCCTGTGCTTTCTGAAGGGGCGTGGGCATATCTCGCATCGCGGTGCCCGCGGCTATTTTCGGGCCTTATCGAATTTCACCCCCCTCTTCATTATCAATATTTATCCTATCCAATCTCTCCAGCCCTCCTCCTTTACTGTGACATTGGCAGTACCCTCTTCTTTAGTGAATACAGATACAAAGTACTCATGTAGTACCTCAGGCATGCCCTCGGCCTCCACAAGAGGATTTTCTTTTTGGTCACTCCTCGGCCCCACCCTTCCTTTGACTATCCTTTTACTTTTTATATGTTTCTAAAACAGTTTGGTGTTCTCTTTTAGGTTATCTATTAATCATTTCTCATACACTCTATTTGCGCCTCTTACTTCCTTTTCCAGTTCTCCTCTGCACTTTTTATATTCTGCTGGATTCTCTACTATATTATGAACCTAGCATTTATCATAAGCCTCCTTTTAGTGTTTCATTTTAATCTCAATGCCTTTTGTCATCAAGGAGCTCTGGCTTTGGATGCCCTTCCTTTCCCCTCATAGTAATGTGTTTAGCCTGTACCCAAACAATCTCCTTGAAGGCCTCCCATTGGTCATTTACTGTTTTACCTCCTGTACACATTTCAGGAATTCCTCCCCCTCCATGTCCTTAAAATATTAGAATATTTTTGGCTAATTCTAAGCAAGTATGCTGCAAAGAGAAACTTGTAATTATCAATCATAATACTGCTTGAGGTGTGCAGTAATACTACTGACAGGATTGCATTCATTGCTGATATAAATAATATGTAACAATTAATACCAAAATAGTAGGGTAGATTTTTGACTTACTGCCCAGGCGCAAAAAGACTTTTGCAGTTTAGCCACCCAGTTTTCATTTCCATTGATTTCAAAGCACATCTCAGGCATTCAGCTGTCCTGACTAGCCCGTGCGGCAAGGCCACAATTTCTGGTCTGTGGGGACAGGTGGATACCTGAGATGTGCTCTGTTGGCCTGTATGCAGATGAGCTGACTTCCCATTGATTCCCGGGCAGGATCAGTGACAGAGATCATTGGCACGTGCAATGCTGAAGTAAATGCTGGGATCGCAGCCCAAGGAAGTTCAGGCTGTATATATTTTTTTTATCTGGCCAACACCTATAATGGTTGAATATTGCAGGATTATTCTTTCCTAAAGCGTACACTTTCTGTAACTTCTTTCTATCCATGTGCAACATCTTGAATGCGCAATTCGGAGAAGATTCCTACAATTTCTTCTGAAGTTATGGGAGATTCATACATGCTTCTTTAGTACTGTGCTTTTCTGGCTGGTTGCATGGATCAAAAAGGGAAAGATAATGGGCCGTATTTTCCAATCAGAGGCTTCCTGTGTGCGGAGGCCTCCAACCTGGAAAAAATCTATGCACTTACCTGAGGGCTCCTGAGTTCTGGACACTTCCACTCCTGGGCCTCTCCAACTCGAAATGTGCAGGGCCTACGTATCCCAGAGATGCAGGCAGTTCGCTAGCGTCCCTGGGATCACGTGGGCCATGGGGTGCCAATCAAATAAGGGAATCTCCCTTCATACACTTGACAGATAGACCTGTCAAATATATGAATGGAGATCACCCCAAAAACACTTTAAAACATTAAATCAAATTTTTTTTAAAAATCAAATTTTTAAAATTAGTTGAAATTACAATAAATTAAATATTTTAAACAAAAAAATAATTTTTGAAAAAAATAATTGAAGTATTTTACGGGGCTAAGTATAAACTTACCTTTCTTAAAGTATTTTAAAATGAAAAATAAGTGAAAACATTTTTTTTACTTATTTCAA
This sequence comes from Somniosus microcephalus, assembly GCF_052327205.1. Classification (NCBI taxonomy): domain Eukaryota; kingdom Metazoa; phylum Chordata; class Chondrichthyes; order Squaliformes; family Somniosidae; genus Somniosus; species Somniosus microcephalus. Next base: position 121,147,531 of record NC_140995.1, read on the forward strand.
ATCTTATGCTGGTGAAAGCAGGCCTTACTCCTGCTTTTATCAGGCGTAAGATTTCTAAGGGTTTTCTGCGGGCAGAGGTTCTACAGAAAGCGGAACTATCCGCCCGCAGAGGCCCTTCTCTAGGGCAGGCGTCCGATCTGTCAAGAGCATTCTTGACAGATTGGAAATGCCGGTTTTCAGCGCACGCGCTGTGCATGCCTGGAACTGGCATTTCCGATGCCCCCATGGGTGTGTACACAACTCGAACACACCCGTAGGGATCAGAATATGCAGCCCATTGTAAGCAGAAAAAGAATATAGGTCAAAAATGACATAAATGGTTCCTCACACTCTTTAGCCCTGAAAATCCATGGAGCCAATTGCCCCAAAAATGGGCTCCTTAGCCAGGACTTCCATCCTACTCTGCTGTCCAGCACTAGCCCCACTCTGCTGTCCAGCACTAGCCCCTCTCTGCTGTCCAGCACTAGCCCCTCTCTGCTGTCCAGCATTAGCCCCTATCTGCTGTCCAGCACTAGCCCCTCTCTGCTGTCCAGCACTAGCCCCACTCTGCTGTCCAGCACTAGCCCCTCTCTGCTATCCAGCACTAGCCCCTCTCTGCTGTCCAGCATTAGCCCCTATCTGCTGTCCAGCACTAGCCCCTCTCTGCTGTCCAGCACTAGCCCCTCTCTGCTGTCCAGCACTAGCCCCTCTCTGCTGTCCAGACCTAGCCCCTCTGCTGTCCAGCACAAGCCCCTCTCTGCTGTCCAGCACTAGCCCCTCTGCTGTCCAGCACAAGCCCCTCTCTGCTGTCCAGCACTAGCCCCTCTCTGCTGTCCAGCACTCGCCCCTCTCTGCTGCACTAGCCCCTCTCTGCTGTCCAGCACTAGCCCCTCTCTGCTGTCCAGCACTAGCCCCACTCTGCTGTCCAGCACTAGCCCCTCTCTGCTGTCCAGCACTAGCCCTACTCTGCTGTCCAGCACTAGCCCCTCTCTGCTGTCCAGCTCTAGCCCCTCTCTGCTGTCCAGCACTAGCCCCTCTCTGCTGTCCAGCACTAGCCCCACTCTGCTGTCCAGCACTAGCCCCACTGTACACTGGGAGCGCAAATCATTGGATTTCAACTGGCCAACAACATCCCCCTTCATTTGCAGCGATATGCAGTGCCCCAGGCCTGACATAAAATGCACTGCTGACATTAAGCACTGGAGCCTCTGCCTTTGTTCTGGAGTAATTTGGAACTTGTAAAGAGAGCTAGTGGAATATAAGCTCTGAATTCTTTTGACAAGCACTTTATGACTTTTATAGATCATCAGTGAGCAGGGAAAATTAGGATGCAGTACATTGCAGCAGTGATCTACAGCAGTACTCTCATTGGAAATAATAGTATTCCTTTCTGTCAGTAACACCACTCCAGCTACAATCTCTCAATGTCGCTTAATCAAACGTAAATGTGTGTCTGGGTATAAAGCATGATTTCAATGCTTCTTGTTCTTCGTGCCATTAAAACATGAACTGTCGCTAAGGAAAATTAAAGTTGGTGCTCACAAATGTCATGAAGTAATGATGCTTTAAAAATGGTGATAGAAAACAACTGCAACTATATATAACAATTAGGCCGGAGTGTGTTCGAAGATAGTACAATCAATGCTGGTTTATGTAAGTCTTCAGCACTCAGATTGTATACAGTTCATAGCTCACTCAAACCCAGATGTTACTTCAATAGTATTTATACAGACCATATAATCAGTGACGTGGCTGCTGGAGCTTTGGTGCCGAGCTGTAGCTGGAGTCTGTGGAACCAAACTGACTTTTAGACCACTCATCCACTACTATTTTGTAACCTCTTAATAGTTTCAAACAGCAGTTTATTTATTATTCTTTGAAAATTTTTGCTAATAAGAGGGGGGTGATTTTAACTCAGGTGCGGGATGGTGTCGTGTTATCCGAATTTCGTGTTTCCCACACGAATCTAAATGGATGTGGGAGATTGATGAATTTTAACTGAATTGGCCAATTGATTTCCAACGTGTGGGAAGCCTTTGCAAATGGGTTTTTCATGACTGAAAGTCCCCTCCGATGATGTCATCATTGCTGCTGCATTTAAGGTCCACAGCAAGCCTTGTTTCTTCTGCAGGCTTCCAAGCTTCTTGACTGTGCAGTGTGAGGGAGCTGCAGCAAATATGACAAGCGGGGGGGGCCAGGTCAGCTCCTCGCTTTGACGAGGTGGCGCTGCAGGCATTAGTGGATGGGGCTAGGGCCAACAGGGAGGTGCTCTTCCCTTCATCAGGGAGGAAGAGGCCTCCCACTCAGACCAAGGCAGTGTGGATGCAGGTGGCTGAGGAGGTCAACTCCTTGGGAATCACCCACAAAATCTGGATACAGTGCAGGAAAAGATTTCATGACCTTCAGCGCACTGGAAAAGTGAGTATGAATTTCCCATCGCCCTCAATCTGATCCCCATTGCCTTTCCTCACCAGCACTCAGCTTTAGCAATCTCTTCCTCCACATCCCACTTGACACTGACATCCATGCACCCTTACCCATTCCTTCTCTCTCTATGCTCACATTCACATAACTATTCAACCATGCAGCCCTCACACTCCCTATCACTCTGATGCTTTGAACAGAACTGACAACACACAGGGAGGGCCCTTCGTCTTGCAACCTCACTCCATCTTTGTCTCCTTCTAAGTATCTATGCTATGCAATCTCTACACTCACTCCTTCATTCTCACTCAACCTCCACTTGTCTCCCTCATTGCAGGAAAAGAGAGCTCACATCAAATGAGAGTGAACCAGGACAGGAGGAGGGACAGCCTCAATAGCCCACCTGACCCCCCGGGAGGAGGCCATCCTGGAAATTATGGGAACAGAGGATGATTGGCATGTGGGGGACGGACAGACGGGTGTAACACAGCAAGCTGGTGACAGAAAAGAGTCCCATCCCTCTCTTTGACATTGCATGAATCGCTAATAATGATTGTGAAGCTGTAACAGATGGGCCTAGAAATTCAGTATCGCCACGTTTGGGGCACTATAGTTGAGCGTGCGCTAAATTTAGCGCCCGGCGCAAATTATCGCCACCTTCAGCGAAATTGAGTTGCTTCGCCCCAAGAGGTTGTTGGTGCACTAAATCAGGCGCTGCACGACTATCCTAAGGCGCTAAGCCGGAGAGGCGAGGCACTACCACCGAGGGCGGGCGCAGCGCAGGTGCGGCCAGTTAGCGATTGCAGGCAGACACGCTGGCGCCGGTCACCTCTTAAAGGGGGAGTGTCGATTTGGCTTGCAGCCACGCCCTGCACATTGGAGCCCTGATTCTCGGCCTGGACAGACCTGCTGCGACATTGTAACGCCTACGACCATGGAGAGGGCCAGGGAGCGAGCGCAGCGGTTCAGTGAGGGGGCCCCGAAGGTTCTGGTTGGCGCAGTGAAGCGCAGGCGACCTATCCTCTTTCCGGACAGTGGCAGGAGGCCGCTGCCCAATGAATATCGAAAAGCTTGGAGGGAGGTGGCACACAGAGTGACCTCCAGCAGCAGGGTACCTAGGACCCCGACGCAATGCAGGAAGAAGTTCAACGACCTCATTCAGGTTGTCAGGGTGAGTACCCTTTCCAGTATCCTCTTCATCCCTGCATGTGCACCTCACTTTATGGCCAAAGGGTCCTGAAAGCCCCAATGCCCAGCCCTCATCCAACACCTATGGGCCTCTCATGAAACTCACATGCACATTCAGCACTTTACACACTGTAAGGGCTATTCGACCAGGGGAGGCAGTGCAGCCAAGATCAGGGCTTCACACTGTAAGGGCTATTCCACCATGGGAGGCAGTGCAGCCAAGATCAGGGCTTCACACTGTAAGGGCTATTCCACCATGGGAGGCAGCGCAGCCAAGATCAGGGCTTCACACTGTACTGAGAGCCTGTCCTTTCTCTTGCAGTGCAAGCTGGCACACAATAGGAGGCAGCAGCAACGGACCGGGGGAGGCCGTCCTGAACTTAAAGACCTCAGCGATCTGGAGCAGCGAGTGGAACAGATTATGGCAGGCTGGATGATTGGCCCCGTCGCCACTGGAGAAGCCGACCCCGTTCTGGACAGCAATGGTAAGGTCATCACCTTTTTGACCTCTCTCCTTCCACTTGTGCCTCGCACCAGCATCCTTTGCCACTATCGAACCAATGCAGTGCATTGCAGCACTCATGCCTCCCTCGCTGCCACCCTGTCCTCACGCTAAAGCAACTCTTGTACCTCCCTGCTTTCAAATGCTGATTCGCCAGCTGAGGAGGCGGGCCCTCAAGCTGTCACTGTGAGTAATTCGGAAGGCGAGGAGGAGGAAGAGGAAGCCGGACCATCAGTGCCACCCTCAGCCGAGGCAGCCCATGGCCATAATGGGGACACGTCTTCCCTGGAGCGGAGCAGGGGGGAAGGGTCTGAGGAGGGTGAAGCTCCGGGGCCCAGCGGGCTGCAGCAATGCGGGGGGGGGGTAGGGAAGCGCGGCGGCCTTCTCCCCAGAGGTAGAGTGTGGCCTCCAGTGCTGCTACAGTGAGCGCAGAAGAGGTGCGGCTCCTCGCTGAAATGGGCGCCCAGGCGGAGCACAGGCACACTGAGCTCATGGCTGCAGTGGCAAGGACGCCTGACTCCATAGAGTCACTGGCAAGGAGTGTACAGGAATTCAGGGCAGCACAGGCAAGGAGTCTGCAGGGCTTCAGTGCAGCACAGGCAAGGAGTTTGCAGGACTTCGGTGCAGCACAGGCGGCTTCCACGCAAGTGCTTAGTCGTGCCATGCAGTCACTGGCTGGTCTGATGCAGACACAGATCAGGGCCACATGAGCACTAACTGCTGCCACCCTCGCTGGATCGGGCAGGATTCGCCGGGGCCCTCGCCGCGCTGCAGCAAGCCAGCAGTCTGTGCTTCAGCAGATTGCTGCGCATGCTTCAGTGCTGCCCCGTGCCAGTGCCAGTGTCTCGTCCGACCAGGGAGTGCCTGTGCTCTGTCAGGTTGGCAGCATTCCTGCTGCCAACACTGTCACTCCTCCACTGCAGCTGCCACCACCAGTAGGACAGACTGCTGCCGCTCATGCAGAGTTGGAGCAGTCAGCAGCCGGGCCTCCCAGGCCCAGAGCTGGTCCAGGCCGTCCCCCAAGGGCATCTGCCGACTCACTATCTGACACTCAGCAGCCTTCCCCTGTCTTGCTGCAGCCACTGGGGTCCCATTGCGGAGGAGCTGCAGGGTGGGATGGGGCCAATCTCGCAAGCGAGGCAGATCACCCTCGCAGGCCAAAAAGTAGGAGGTGTGCAAAATGCTGTGATTTTTTTTTAGTGAAGGCAGAGGATCATGGTCATTTTTGGTTAAGTCTTTTGTTCGTTGTCTCCAGGTTGTGAGAGCCAGTTATGTGTCTGACTGTTTTTTTGAGGGTTTCTCTGTATTTGTTTGTCATGCGGGAAGGGCACAGAGTTTGTTAAATAAATAAATGTCTTTATTCAGATTGTGCATGTTTGCTCTTTGAACTATTTGTTGCCTTGACCAGCTCAGGGTTTGCTGCCCAGTTCCATTCTTGTTCTTTCAATGGCACAAGCCATTCACTCAGAGGGGGCCTAGAACCGACTTGCAATAAGCTGCTGACGGACGGCCCTTGCACTTTGTGCCTCCCTCCCGTCTTGGTGCTCCTCCTCCTCCTCCTCCTCCTCTGGTGGTCCTCCAATGTCTGCTGGCAGTGGCTGAGTCCTGAAGATAGCCAGGTTGTGCAGCATGCAGCACACTACAACGAAATGGGAGACTTGCTCAGGCGAGTACTGAAGGGTTCCCCCGGAATGGTCCAGACAGCGGAACCGTTGCTTTAGCACGCCGATTGTGTGCTCAATGATGTTCCTGGTCGCTTGATGGCTGTCATTGTATCGTTCTTCAGCAGGGGAGCTGGGCGCACGGAGCGGGGTCATCAGCCAGGTGCACAAAGGATAGCCCTTGTCCCCGAGAAGCCAACCTCCTGGGTGAGCCAGGGCTTCAAAAAGGTCTGCCACAGAAGTCTGGTGCAGGATGAAGGCGTCGTGGCTACTGCCTGGAAAGCGGGCATTGACAGCTAGTATCAGCTGTCTGTGGTCACACACCAACTGCACGTTCAATGAATGGAACCCCTTCCGGTTGCGGTAATCCTCGGCATTCTCTAGAGGCGCCCAGAAAGCCACATGCATGCAATTAATGGCACCCTGGACCACGGGGAAGCACGCTATTCTTGCAAATCCCATTGCGCGTTCTTGCTGCTTGTCCAGGGTCATGGGGAAGGAAATGTACTGACGTCTCCTTTTGAAGAGGGCATTCGTGACTTGGCGGATGCAGCAATGCACTGCGAACTGCGAGACATTGGCAATGTCCCCAGTAGCGGCTTGGAAGGAGCCGGTGGCAGAGAAGTTGAGAGCCACTGTCACCTTCACTGCCACCGACAGAGACGTCCTGCTCCTCAGCTGAGGCTGCAGATCTGTCTGAAGCAGGTGGCAGAGCTCAGTTACTACCTCCCTTCTGACTCGAAGCCTCCGAATACACTGCTCCTCAGACATGTTGAGGTATGAGAACTGCTGGCGGTATACCCTGGGAGGGTAAGGCCTCCTGTGCCGACGCCTGTTGGCCCTCCTCTGTCTGGCTATGATTGGCACTCTCTCTTGGCGTCTCTGAGCCCTCTCAATGCAATGGAGAAACCCAATATTTCCACCCATTGCAGCCACCATAATATGTGGCCACTCAAGGCTATGGCACTGAAAAATCAATCCACCTGCAAAGTTCTGGGCTGAAGCCAGAGGTACCTGTGCGAGCGCTGAGTCAAAGCAGAAAGCTCTCTCCCTTTGTCTCTCTGCAAATCTCTCTCTCTCTCACACAGAAGGAGTGGTCCAAAAATGGCTACCACTAAGAAGCCAGGAAGAGCCCCCTTTAAATAGCGCCCCCCAGCCCCACAGCGACTGGGAACCGTTCCACTCAACCAGTCGCTGGGAGCGCCAGGCGGAAAGAAGGGGGGCGCCACTGAAGTTCCGGTTCGGGGCGCACCAAGGGCGTTGCACCATGAAATGATGTCAGGATCTGCGCGCGCAGCTGAGCGGGCGTTGCGGTTTTGCGCCGCCGCTAAATGTCCGCTCAATTTCGCGAGAGGCACAGGTCGCGCCGCGCCCGGGCGCTAGTCGCTTTGCGCCCCACTTATTGCTCTCTTAAGGTGCTAGTGGCTGGCGTTACCAACTGAATTTCTCCCCCCATGGACTTATAAGCTTCTGCAAAAAGCTATGTGCATGTAGCCTTTGCATCACATCTCTGACTCTTTCCTTTACTCCCCCACAGGACCATCACAAGCATCCGTTCCCCCTAGCCAGGAAGAAGAGGCTGAGCAGCCAGACTCCTCAGGGGAAGCTGCAACCTCCGAGGGCGCTGCGTCAGCAGAATTCAGCACACTCAGCACCAGCGCAGACACCCACACCTCGGTGGGACTTTCGGGACATAGAGTAGTGTTGTCACCTGGTGTATCACAGCTCACAAGTGAGCATCTGTAGATTGTGGAGACAGGGACAGCAGTGGAGAGTCCTAGTCGGAGGGCGCAGGACTCTGCCAGCTCGGCTCAGCAGCATGTCGACCCTCTGCCTCTGGGTCCATCCATGAGATCAGAGGTGATGGAACTCCAGGCACAGATGCAAGAGTCTCTGGCAGCTTTTGTCTCTAGGGTCGCTGCGAGTGTGGAGTGAATGGAGGAGTCCATAACGAACATGAACGCATCACCATGGAAAGGATGGCTACCTCTGTGGTAAGGCTGGCTACCATAGAGGGGAGGATGGCTATGGCCATGGAGGAGCTTAGTCGTCAGGGTGTGGAAAACATGGTCATTGTTCAGAATAGAATGACATCTCTTGAGGAGCGATGGGCATCTATTGAACAGAGAAACCAGACCTTCAAGGAAGCCCTTCTGAGTAGGACTGCCATTGCAGATATGGGTCCCCATGGCCCCCCTGATGTGCAGCAAGGTGCTCTCCAGCCACTTCCAGGCGCTGGCCCCTTCTGGCCTGTGCAGCTTCAGGTGGGTGAGCAGCAGCCTGGCGCTCCTGCTGCTGCTGCTGTTGCTGGTGCTGCTGTTGTTCCTGGTTCTGCTGCTGCCGCGGCTGGTGCTCGAGCTGCTCTAAAACTCAGATGGGAAGGAAATAAATGGCTCTCATGCTTCTGGTATATGTCTCCATTGAGGAAGCGCTGAGTGAAGGTGGCGAGAGGGGTTTCCCAGGAGGACACACTGGAGATGGGTGTGAGGCTCCAACCTTCCACAGGTGTGGTTAAGCCTTCTAAAAGTTGCCCCAGACCTGAGACCACTAAGTCCTGCCACCTGCAAATCATGGCTGATCAAATCTCCTCTTTAATGGTTGTCCTGCAGTTGATAGTCAGCAGTCCAATAGTGCTCCCGCCAGGTTTCACATTCGTGTTTCCCACCAGGTATGTTTCATGTGGGAAAAGGGTTAAATTCACAAGGGCCTTTCAAAATAGGATTATAGAGGCCATTTAGTGGTTGTTAAGGGCCTTAACGACCAGTCCTGCCTGTTGGATGCGGAACGGAGTCGGGACCATCAGACACGACTGAGTTAAAATTGCTCAGAATCGGGAACCAGGCGGGGGTGTCCCGCCCGCCAGTTTTTGCGATTTTAACCCCCCGCACTGTAAGGGGTTTTCCTCGAGAGGTTTCCCTGAGGTTTCTCTCTCTTGCACAGTAAACCTTGAGTGGTTCGACCCACTCGCCCCTTAGATTCTGTACTCTAGTCTTAGGCGCAGGAACTACAATGTAGAGAAAACTCGTGTCGACCAAGTTTGATGAAACAAAATGAAATTTTATTGCATAAGGAAAATTATCAAATCAAATGCAAGCAGATAAGGGAGTACATGGGAGGGAAAAACACACAAACAAATCATAACGAAACAGTACTAGCTAAAGCAAATACAGGCATCTTATACTCTACAAAGATCATCATGAAATAAGGAAACACACGGAACATCGAGGGACAACAACTCATGTTAATTGTACCCTTAAATCCACCCCCTTATTAAACCTATCTAGATCTGATTGTGAAGGGCCAGAAACATGCTCACCAATCCCACTAGGAAATACAAGGTTTTGAAATCGAGTCTGTGTTTGGTCCTTTCAGGCGTTTCGTCTCCACATGGATCGTGGAGCCCCTGCGAGCTGCGCCACACCTCTTTCCTGAGGTGGGGGTCGGGGGCGGCTGGACACCGGCGGGCCTGGATGTCGGCGGGGTCAAGGATCGTCAGCTCGACCCTGGTTAGAGGAGCCTTGGGCTGGCTCCCATCGCGTCTTCAAGTTCCTTTCCTCTCGTCTCCCGAGCCGGGGTGGCTGGAAGGTTTCTTCGCTTGGGACCTTTATTTTTTTGTTTCTTCTCCCAAGTTGGGTCGATGGCCTCTCGTTCCGGCAACGGCCCGGGGACGGTCGATGATCTCCCGATGTGCTTCCCCGGGGCGGAACGCCGGTTTCGAGACGGCCTTCTCGATATTGGCTTTCTTCTTCCTCCTGCGATTGACTGCTCCTTCTTCTGGGTGTCCGGATTCAAGCTGCGTGTTTCCAGCTCTCCAACCCGGAGTGCCTGCCTGCGTGCCTGCATGTCCTCCAGCTGCCAGCTCGCTGCTGTGTCGAGTGTGTGTCCCGCTGCCGAAAAAGTCTTCCAGATATACCTTTCTTCCAGAGGCTTCACTTCCCGCCCAAAATCAGGTTAGTCTTTGTTTTAATTTTGGCGGGCTGCGAGCACAGTGGGGTAGCCATTATATTTTTAAATGTCTTAAACGGCTGGTAACAGGCCCATCTCTGGCCTGGAATTACCTCCATTGTTTTTAATGGCCTGCTGATCTCGTTATCTAGTCCTGGGTGCTGTTCTCATGAATATGAAATTGTCCCCTTTTGTCTGGGGCAACATTTTGATGGCCTCTGTCTCCAGGCCGATCTTGACCAGATCTGCAGCTAATCCATATGCATACCTGTGGGTCTGGTTTCGTTCTCTCAGGAACGGCTTCCAGAACTTACTGTGGGTTGAATCCACAAATCTGTCTGAGGTTGTGCAGGAACCATTTTAAAGTGTCCCAATAAGCTGGTCACATGGTATGGTGGCCATTTTGTATGCCCCTTTTTCTGGGCTTCTTTTAAAACAGTCTTTAAAATCACGGCCTCTTCTGCCATTTGACCCTTATTAATATAAAGTCCAATTTTGCGAATCCTACAGCATGCCTCCAAGCCCGCCTACATGGCTCAATGAAAGTCGAGCCCGAGGTGTTTTTGAATGCATCCTCCGATGTTCTACCCTCCGTAAATGTGAGGTCATTCAAGACTCTGCTGCCCGTATCCTAACTCACACCAAGTCCCGTTCTCCCATCACCTCTGTGCTCGCTGACCTACATTGGCTCCCGGTTAAGCAACGCCTCAGTTTTGAAATTCTCATCGTTGTTTTCAAATCTCTCCATGGCCTTGCCCCTCCCTACCTCTGTAAACTCTACCTGCCCTGCAACCCTCCGAGATATCTGCGCTCCTCCAATTCTGGCCTCTTGAGCATCCCCAATTTTAATTGCTCCACCATTGGTGGCTGTGCCTTCAGCTGCCAAGACCCTAAGCTCTAGAATTCCCTCCATAAACTTCTCCGCCTCTCTACCTTTCTTTCCTCCTTTAAGATTCTCCTTAAACCTAACTCTTTGACCAAGCAGCCGCCATAATATCTCCTTATGTGGCTCGTTGTCAAATTTTGTTCTGTAACACTCCTGTAAAACGCCTTGGGACATTTTACTATGTTAAAGGCACGATATAAATACAAATTGTTGTTGTTGTTCATATCCCTACTATCTGTATCATGTAACAGAAGAGAGGGTAGAATAAGATTGAAGTTCTCAGGCATATCAAGTGGCAGAGCTTTCACAGTTCGGGCTTCATCCCAACATTTGTGTCTCAAGTTCACAGGAAAAAGTGGCCCCCGTAAGTAGACCAAGGAAGGTTGAAATACAACTTCAGCAGAGCCACAAAATGGGCAGTAACAATTCGGCCACCCGTTATACACCCCCGCCCAATTGTCCTTTCCGTTGAAGTCATTGGAAAGAAAAATTGGATGAGGTGTATCATGGGCGACTGATCCACTGCCTCCCATTCTGCACCCCTGCTAAAGTTGACTTTCACCCCCAACTCTGCTATAGTCCTAAGCCTACATTCTTATACATGCCATATCTGATTAACATGCCCAGGTTTAACAATTTATCTGAAGTCAGGCTACATCAAACATTGGAGAATATGTGGGATGCCCGTCATGGCCTCCTGTCTCTTTCAAAAGGCCACAGCCCTGAAACTCTGCAGCTGCTCCAGCATATTCCCATTGTACCTTCAGCAGGAAGTGTTTGAAACTCAGCTGGGACCTGGTTAATGCAGGGGAGATTCCTCTGTATGCCCCAAATATAGTCATCATTGTACGCGGGGCAGAGCCAGGGGCAAGGACTGCCTATGTCGGGCAATCCCATGCCCCGGGCCTTCACTGGTACTTGGTGTATGGTCAGTGGAGGTAGATGAGGCATACTGTCCCAACCATTAATGACCTGAGGGTCACCAAAAACTGGAACCCCCAAAGAAAAAGACAATTAAAAAAAAAATTAGAATTGGCCCCCAGACAAGGGGTTGAGGTGCCACCAAAGTACTCTTTGGGGGGCCTTGACACCTCCGACCCTCCTCTCCCTGCTCCCCCGAGTCTAGCTATCTTCAGCCAGGCTTTCCAGCCTCTTCAGCAGGCAGGTCCCCTAGAGGCATCCCTTGTGGCATAGGCAGCTGTTATTGGCATGCAAATCAGGAACCTCTGCCTGACTCCAGAAAATCCCCCGGAGTCATCGGCAGTGGTACCTGGCCAGCACAGCTCGGTACTCACAGATTGTTATAGACTTTTGGGGCACACGTTATCAGACCAATTAATAGAGACTAAAATTATTTAGTTAGATTTATTTACAGATTGAATAATACACAAAAGGCAAATAGTACATCAAGATTTTGAATCAGCACGATATTTGAAAACAATAAAATTATAATCAGTCCACAATTGGTGATATCCCACATTGGAACATATTTCTCACAGAGCATGCATCACACGTCAAATCATTGAAACAATGGCCGGAACCTTCCAGGATGGTAGCGGGCACGATCGCTGGTGGGTCGGGTGGGAATGTTGTTATTGAGAGCTGCTGGTGCGCCTGGTGCTTCTGGTGAGCCTGGTGCTGCTGGTGCGCCTGGTGCTGCTGGTGCTGCTGGTGCACCTGGTGCTGCTGGTGAGCCTGGTGCTGCTGGTGCTGCTGGTGCTGCTGGTGCGCCTGGTGCTTCTGGTGAGCCTGGTGCTGCTGGTGCACCTGGTGCTGCTGGTGCGCCTGGTGCTGCTGGTGCGCCTGGTGCTGCTGGTGCTGCTGGTGCACCTGGTGCTGCTGGTGCGCCTGGTGCTGCTGGTGCGCCTGGTGCTGCTGGTGCACCTGGTGCTGCTGGTGAGCCTGGTGCTGCTGGTGCTGCTGGTGCACCTGGTGCTGCTGGTGAGCCTGGTGCTGCTGGTGCTGCTGGTGCACCTGGTGCTGCTGGTGCGCCTGGTGCTGCTGGTGAGCCTGGTACTGCTGGTGTGCCTGGTGCTGCTGGTGAGCCTGGTGCTGCTGGTGCTCCTGGTGCTGCTGGTGAGCCTGGTGCTGCTGCTGTTGGGGCTCATTGTGGTCCGATTCTGCGGACCAAGGTGAGACAGTATAAACGACACCCATGTTGATGGAATATTTGGCAGGTGAAGTACAGATCGGGAACCCGCTGTCATCTCGCTCCCAGGCACCTTTCCCCCAGGTGTGTCTGACAGCGCGGAGCAGACACAACCGGCATCGGCAGGCGATCCAATTGAAATTATTATCAGGTAGTTTACAGGCACTTAAGAGCCTTTTCCCCCTACATTTTAAATTTCCCTGCATGGCCACAAGATTCACGCAGCTCGGGAACTATGTCTGTCAACCTGAGGTGGGAGTTCCGTGGCCATTGCTCCAGCTGATTACTTGATAGCATCAAATGTACAGTAAAAGCTCCCACCTGACAGATGATCACTTTCCTCAGGCAGAAGCTGTTGCTCAGTCCATTTCCAGCACAGATTCTACAGGCTGCAAGTCTTTCCAGCAAAATCTCCTTCCAGTCTCACCTCATTGGAAGAACTCTCTCACCATTGACTGAATGCTTCTGTCAACTCTACTTCACCTGCCATCTATTCCATCAACATGGGTGCCGTTTATACTGTCTCACCTTGGTCCTCAGAATCGGACCACGATGAGCCTCAACACCAGCAGCACCAGGCACACCAGCAGCACCAACAACAATACTAAACTTCTCTGCAATCACCTGATGCTGCACAGGAAACAGGGCATCAGCACCTGAGTACATTGCTGCCTGGGAGACCAGGGATGGCATCATCATGGCCAGATTTACTTAACTTTAAGCAGTACACCCATATGGCTGCCACATGATGCTTCAGGTTGGCACCACCCCACTCCAATACAGTAAAGCATCCCCCAAACCCGCGACCTCTACCACCTGGAAGGACAAGGGCAGCAGGCACATGGGAACACCACCACCTCCAAGTTCCCCTCCAAGTCACACACCATCCTGACTTGGAAGTATATCGCCGATCCTTCATTGTCGCTGGGTCAAAATCCTGAAACCCCCCTACCTAACAGCACTGTGGGAGTACCTTCACCACGTGGAATGCAGCGGCTCAAGAAGGCGGCTCACCACCACCTTCTCAAGGGCAATAAGGGATGGGCAATTAATGCTGGTCTTGCCAGCAACAACCACATCCCATGAACGAATAAAAAAAAAGCAATGACCAACCCATTCCTTTTACACTCCTCACCATTTCAGGGGGTACTGTTATGTTTCACCATTCACTGCGACTCACTAAGCCACTTCCAAAGGTGCATACAAATCTGTCCAAGACCGGAAAGTGTTGAAAATAAAGATTTCAATGTTTGACAACATATTAATGGAAACTTTACATAAACATTGGATAAAAGACCCAAGTGTGTTGTTAGTTGATATGATTGCACTAGGATGAGGGTGAGTGTGAGGGGTGGCTAGTGAGATGGGGATGTGATAGTGTAGATAGAGAGGGATGGGTGGAGGTGCAAGGTAAGTTGGTGTGAGTAAGGATGTGCAGGAGTAGGGTGGGGAAGGCAGAGTGATGAGGATGTGATGAGAGGCACAGCAGGATGAAGTTGAGTGTGGCTTTGTACTAACGTTTCCTGCTCTAATGAGATAATTGAAATGTTTGCACCACTGCACCCAGGTCCTCCTGAACACATCCCTGCTTGTGATCTCCTCTGCCATCTGCAACCAGTCTGTTATGGTGCCTGGGGAGGCCTTTTCCACCCATCGGAAGGGAAGAGGACCTCCCTGCGTGCTCTGACTCCCTCCATAAGCATATGGAGGGGGTCATGGGAGAACCTGGGTGCAGCCCTCTGCCTCTGTGCAGTCATTGTCAGTGTTTGTAGCATTCCATTCCTGTAGTGCTGTAAGGGGTTTTCTCTCCGAGGTCGCAGAGGTTTCTCTCGCCAGAGGCCTCTCTCTCTCTCTCGCACAGTAAAACATTGAGTGGTTCGACCCACTCACCCCTTAGATTCTCGACACTGGACTTAGGTGCAGGAACTACAATGCAGAGAAGACTCTTGTAGACCAAGTTTAATGAATCAAAATGGAATTTTATTGCATAAGGAAAAACAAATCAAATGCAAGCAAATAAGAGGATACATGGGAGGGAAAAACAAATCATAACAATGCAATACTAGCTACAATAGATACAGGCATAATATACTTTACAAAAGTCATCATGAAATGGGGAAACACACGGAACATCGAGGGACAACAACTCATGTTAATTATACCCAAAATGACCACCCTCTTTTACCTATCTAGATCCGATTATGAAGGGCCAGAAACATGCTTACCAATCCAATGGGAAGAGTATAGAGTTTTGACACAGGTCTGCGTTTTGATCCTTTCAGGCGTCCTGTCTCCACATGGTTAGTGGAGCCCCAGCGAGCTGCGCCACACCTCTCTCCTGAGGTGGGGGTCGGGGATGGCTGGACACCGGCTGGCCTGGATGTCGGCGGAGATCATCTGCTTGACCATGGTTGGAAGCCCCTAGCCGGCTTTCATATAGGTTTCTTCAGTATTTCTTTTATTACCTCCCGTTTCGTTAACGGCCCGGGGTTGGTTGATGATCTCCCGATGTTTTACCCGGGGCCGGACGCCGGCTCGAACCACCTTCTTCTTCTTCTTCAAGCGATGGTGCCACCCATGCGATGGTAGCACCACGATGACTATCCTTTCTGCTACCCCCGGGTTCCCCAGATATATTTCTCATCAGAAGCCCTTATCTCGTGCCAAATCAGGTTAGTCTTTTGTTTTAATTTTGGCAGGCTGGGAGCACAACGGGGTAGTTATTATATTTTAAAATACTTTGGGATGGCCGGTAAAGGGCCATCTCTGGTCTGGAATGACCTTCATTGTTTTTAATGTCCTGGTGATGTCCTTAACTGGTCCTTGATGCTCTTCTCATGAATATGAAACTGTTCTCTTTTGTCTGGGTAAACATTTAGATGGCCTTTATCTACAGGCCGATCTTGACTGGATCTGCATCCAATCTATATGTATAAGTTAAAGTCTGGTTTCGTTTTCTCAGAAACGGCTTCCAGAACCTACTGTGGGTTGAACCCACAAAGCTGTCTGCGGACTGCAGGACCCATTTTAAAGTGTCCCAATAAGTTGGTCACGGGGTCTGGTGGCCATTTTGAATGCCCCTTTTTCCTGGGCTTCTTTTAAAACAGTCTTTAAAATCATGGCCTCTTCTGCCATTCGACCCTTATTAATACAATATCAATTTTGCGAATCTTACAGTGCACTGACAGCACTGTTAGATTAACCTTCAAATCTAATGTGGCCATGGTCCCTTTAAATATCCTAGTTGAAAACGCGTCATGAATGACGTCACCAGACCCGTTCCATCTAATTGGGCCGGGTAACGCGCTGGGTGGGATTAATAGGCCCCATTAAGGTAAGTTCATTTTCAGCAGCGAGATGGAGCCAGCAGCGGGGTCGCGACCTGCCACGGACACTGCCCACACTGGGCCCGCCCAGGTAGGCAAAATTCTGGCCAATTTGTCTGCATTAGCATGGCCATTTACTGACACCCAGGATGGGCTGAAGCTGGAGCTCATATCCATCACTTAGAGGCCTGGAGTTTTGCTTTGGGCTCTAGCGGCGATCCGGACGCAAACTGTGCTGAAAATTGTGCTAGTTTTAAGAAGTGTTTTTTTTAAATCAAATTTCCGCTTAAACTCATTTGCATATCTTCCATTAACCAGTGCATTCGGGCAGCGTTTTAGAACATAATTTTTTTTTTAATTTTGCATTAAAATTATTCCTTGATATATTTGAGTGGTAACATGGTGCAATTTAATTAATACAGCTGAAAATGGGCTTAATCACAGAAAATAAGCCTTTTTAGTCGATATTAAATAACTGAAAATGACTTTCAAAAACTATACAGAACCATTTACTAGTTACATTGGTGTACAGCAGTCAGTTTCTTTGTAAATTAAAAGAATATTTAAAATCTTTTAAAATGTGCCTATTAGTGTCCTTGCGCCTAAAAAAAAAGCTCAATTTAAGAGCCTGCAAACGGGCGCAATTAGCGGAAACTTGCATTGGTGATTAATTCGATCTGGGGGCGTGACCAGTTTAGTGAGCTTCTAGCATGATGTTTTTTAAACCTGTGCAGAAGATCCTGGAAACTCGATTTGCACTGGACGTAATTTGTGCTTCAAATTTCTCGATCTTCTGCGTCGGTTTGGCTGATTTTGGGCGAATTGCACTGAAGAAAACAGTGCAACCTAGTGGAAATATGTGCTCCTTCAACTTATAACATCTCAAGAATACTTCTCTGCTTTCACAAGATGGCACAAAGGGTTAATTTTCTGCGTATGCACCACAGATATGTAGGCAACACAGCAACTTCATTTATCCACAACGACCTGAATCAACCTTGTTGTTTGTGATCTACATAAATGATTTGGATGAGAATGTAAAAGGTGTGATCAGTAAGTTCGCAGATGACACGAAAATTGGTGGGGTGGTAAATTGCGAGGAGGAAAGCCTCAGGCTACAGGACGATATAAACGGGTTGGTCAGATGGGCGGAAAAGTGGCAAATGGAATTTAACCCTGAAAAGTGCGAGGTGATGCATTTTGGACGGACAAATAAGGCAAGGGAATACACAATGAGTGGTAGGACCCTAGGAAGTACAGAGGGTCAGAGGGACCTTGGTGTACATGTACATAGATCTCTGAAGGCAGCGGAACAGGTAGATAAGGTGGTTAAAAAGGCATATGGGATACTTGCCTTCATTAGCCGAGGCATAGAATATAAGAGCAGGGAGGTTATGATGGAGCTATACAAAACGCTGGTGAGGCCACAGCTGGAGTACTGTGTGCAGTTCTGGTCACCTCACTATAGGAAGGATGTGATTGCTTTGGAGAGGGTGCAGAGAAGATTCACCAGGATGTTACCTGGGATGGAGCGCTTCAGCTATGAAGAAAGACTAAACAGGCTGGGGTTGTTTTCCTTGGAGCAAAGAAGGCTGAGGGGGGACCTGATTGAGGTGTACAAAATGATGAGGGGCATAGATAGGGTAGATAAAGAGGAACTTTTCCCCTTAGTAGGGGGGTCAATAACAAGGGGGCATAGATTCAGGGTAAGGGGCAGGAGATTTAGAGGGGATTTGAGGAGGAACTTTTTCACCCAGAGGGTGGTTGGAATCTGGAACTCACTGCCTGAAAGGGTGGTAGAGGCAGGAACCCTCACAACATTCAAGAAGCATTTGGATGAGCACTTGAAATGCCATTGCATACAAGGCTATGGACCAAATGCTGGAAAATGGGATTAGACTAGACAGGGATGGATGGGCGGCGCAGACACGATGGGCCGAAGGGCCTCTTTCTGTGCTGAAAAACTCTATGACTCTATGACTCTAACCTCCTACCAAGAAAACTGTCAGAACACATTTCTGTGTGCCCATTGTGTTTTACCGCAGTGCCGCTTCTTACAGTGTGTGATATGTGTCTTCTACTTCCTAATCTCATGCTCCTTCTCAGTGTTCCCTCAATGTGAGGCGACTATGCGGTGGATGGATGCTGGGTTTGAGCATTTGCTGCTAGGGTTGGGATTGGTCCAGTCCCTCCTTCTGCTAGGCCTGATGATGAGCCTGAAAGTCAAGGGGCCATAGCTAGTGATAAAATGACTGCCTGGGCCTGTGCAATTAACAATTCTACTGTGAGCTGACAGAGAAATTGAGATTTAGCACTGCTTTGAGACACATCTCCATATTCTGTGCCAACTGCTGACATTCCCCTGCCATTGGACCAGAGATTTTTGTGTGAGCAAACTTCTGGGCAGCAATGATGTAGGTGAAGCCTTATATTATGGCATGCCTCAATTTGATTCCACAACAATGTTAAGCCAGAAGTAACAGATTGCTGTAAATTGGAGCTCAAGGTCTCCATAGACCAGTCTAAACAATTGGGGAGAGAAGCTAAGCCTGAGATTAGAACCTCTTCCAAGGGAGGCTCCACTGCAGAGGGACCTGGAGTGGCCACACTCTCCATGGTAGGCCTCTGCTTGGTCTAGAAATTATGGAGCCCTGCACAAATGTTGATTGTGAACTCCTCCAGGGATATGTTCAAACTGTACAGACTACATGGCATGCTCTCAAATGGCTCCATGAAGTGCTGATGTAGAACTACCAAAGAATGCTTGTGGGCATGCCCCTGTGAGGTCTGAATCCTTGTGCACAGCAGCAGAAGGAGGGCTTAAGCTGTCCTTTGGGTAACCAGGTTGCATTTCCTTCAAACTTACCTACACCTTTTCCACCTCACTTGTGCTCAGCAATTTGCCAATTAACTTTTCCTGTGACTCACTAACAGAACCCTCCCCCTCACCCTCCCCTCCAACCAGGACACCTCAGGAGCAGCGGTCCACTCGCTGCACGTCCTTGATTGGATCATTGACCCTTTATGTCATTAGCTGAAGTGTTGTGGATAACATGGTTTTGTAGGAGTCTCTGCACTCCTAGCAAAGAATCTATAAACTCACTAGTAGTTAACAAACTGAGTTTAATGTACTAAAATTTTACAAAACAAGAAAATGCAGGAGAAGCTCTAAACAGGTCTATTCACTATCACTCCACATGAGGACTGAGTGGACACACCCTCTACCTCTGACGTCATGACGTCATCACGTTTCCCGCCGTTGGGACGTCACATGACCCACGTGATGACGTCATCACGTCAGATCGCGATTTTGTCGATCTAGCTCTGTTTAACCAGAGCCAACATTAAAAGGTAATAAACATGATTAAAGGCAATTGTACAAGTCACTGTGAGAGTCTCTTAGTGGCTTTGCCACATACGCCCCCCCAGAATTGTCTTTAACGAGAAGAGTCAATCGCTGAGGAGGTCGGACAAGCCTGTTGGACTGACTCCTAAATTCCCGGAGGGGAAAATGCTGAGCAGGCAGCGAGCTGGCAGGTAACACGGTGCTGTCAGGTGTGGCGGTGGCCGGCAGCCGGCCGCGGTGCGGAGGCTGTGCCAGCTCGATCGGTCGTTCGAGGTCCAGGTGCGCAGGCTTAAGGCGATCGACAGAGATGTGATCAGGCTTGCCCCCGACGTCGATCACAAAACTCTTGTCCCCTGCCTGCAAAACCTGGAAGGGCCCTGCATAAGGAGGTGCAAGCGGGGTACGATGGACGTCTTGGTGCACAAAAACTAACTTGGCCTTCGACAACTCCCCCGGGATGTTGGACGAAGGCAAACCGTGCTGTGAGGTCGGAACTGGGCGGAAACAGCGGGCTGCATCCCGGTGGGTCTCTCTTTGCCTGGCCGCGGACCATGGCCGCGTAGGGGATGGCAGGAATTCACCCGGAACTCGAAGCGGTTGCCCGTAAACCATCTCCGCTGCCGACAACTGGAGGTCTTCCTTCGGCGCCGTGCGGAGTCCTAACATCACCCACAGCAGTTTGTCGACCCAGGATGCATCCAGAAGGCTGGCCCTGAGCGACGCCTTCAAGGAATGGTGGAACCACTCGCACAAGCCGTTCGCTTGCGGGTGATAGGCCGTAGTGCGGTGGAGTTTAACGCCCAACACGGAAACCACCTCATTCCACAGTTCGGACGAAAATTGCGGCCAACGATCCGACGAAATATCTGCAGGGACACCAAACCGGGCTACCCATGATGAAACGAAAGCTCGAGCAACATCCGCAGAGGTGGTGGACGTCATGGGGACTGCCTCCGGCCACCTCATGGTGCGATCCACCATTGTGAAAAGGTACGTAAAGCCCCGGGACGGTGGAAGCGGGCCCACTAAGTCAATGTGAATGTGATCGAATCGCCGCTCCGAGACCTCGAAGATGGCGAGCGGGGCCCTGACATGCCGCTGCACCTTGGCCCATTGGCAAATAACACAAGTGTTTGCCCAGTCTCTGACGTCTTTGCGTATTCCCCTCCATACGAATTTGGAGACCAGCAGCTTTTGCGACGCCCGCACTCCAGGATGCTATAGACCGCGTATGGCATCACAAACAGCCCGGCGCCATTTAGACGGGACAATCGGACGGGGTGCACCCAACGAAACATCGCAGAGCAGAGTAGTACCTGCGGAATGGAACAGCACATCCCTCGGCTGGAGGCTGGCTGGAACCGAACGAAAAACCTGGGTCTCTGGGTCGGCCGCTTGGTCAACCGCCATCTGTGTGTAGTCAATGCCCAATTGGACGGCCTGGACGGCAGCGCGGGATAGGCAATCGGCGATGACGTTGTCCTTACCGGCCACATGTTGGACGTCGGTGGTGAACTCCGATATGTACGTCAGCTGCCTTTGCTGCCGAGCCGACCATGGTTCCACAGACTTGGCCATTGCAAACGTCAATGGCTTGTGGTCAGCAAACGCGATGAAGCGGCGCCCTTCGAGGAGGAAACGAAAATGGCGGATGGCCAAAAACAAAGCCAACAGCTCTCAGTCGAAAGTACTGTACCAGCGCTCATGCCGTTGTAGCTGGCGGCTTAAAAAGGCCAGAGGTTGCCACGCGCCGTCGACCCACTGCTCCTGGACGGCCCCCACCGCATAGCCTGACGCGTCCGTCGTGAGGGCGATGGTGGCTCCGGCAGGGGGTGTGCCCACACGGTCGCGTTGACGAGCGCAGTCTTCGTCTCCTCGAAGGCGCGATCCATGTCTTGCGACCATACCACGGGCTCCTTTCCCGTCGTGCCCCTGAGGGCCTCGTAGAGCGGACGCAAGAGCTGTGCTGCCCTGGGGATGAAACGATGATAGAAGTTCACCATCCCCAAGGACTCCTGTAAGGCTTTCACGGATTTCAGTTTCGGGAACTCCGCGATCGCCTCCACCTTGACTCGAAGTGGCATTGCCCCAGCGGAGGTTATGCGGTGGCCCAGGAAATCAAGTTGCGCTAGGCCGAAACGACATTTCTCCAGGTTAACGATGAGGCCGTGCTGCTGAAGCCGTCGAAAAAGGACCCGAAGGTGCTCGAGGTGTTCCTCCTTGGAGGTGCTGGCAATCAGAATATCATCCAAATAAACAAATAAAAAATCAAGGTCCCACAGGACTGAATCCATGAGGCGCTGAAGCGCCTGTGCCGCGTTTTTAAGTCCAAAAGGCATTCGTAGGAATTCAAAAAGTCCAAAGGGGGTAATGACTGCCGTCTTTTCGACATCTTGAGGGTGCACTGGTGGTAACCACGGACGAGGTCGACTTTTGAGAAGATGGACGTCCCCTCCAAATGCGCTGAGAAATCCTGTATATGGGGAATGGGGTAGTGGTCGGGTGTCGTTGTCTCGTTGAGGCAGCGATAATCACCACAGGGCCGCCATCCCCCGCCGGGCTTGGGGAAGATGTGGAGCGGGGAGGACCAGGGACTACTGGACTGACGGATGATCCCCATTTTCTCCATCACGGCAAACTCCGCCTTCGCCGCCGCTAGCTTGCTGGGCTTTAAACGTCGCGCCCTGACGTAAACGGGAGAGCCGGTAGTCGAAATATGATGCTCCACCCTATGCTTGACGGTCGAAGCCGAAAAGGTGGGCTTCGGCAGCTCGGGGAACTCCTCAAGGAGACGGGCGAAATCGTCGGGCGGTGGCCGCGCACATGAAATCGTGTTTGACGCAGCCGTGCTGCGCGCCCCTGAAATATCGTCGAGCGTGGCAGCATGAACGAGGCGTCGATTTTTCACGTCCACCAAAAAGTCGGCACCCAACAGGGCCTGCGAGATTTGAGATTTGAGCGGTGATGAAATTCCAGGTGAAAAGCTGTCTACCGAAACAGACTTGGACGAGCTGCTTTCCGCAAGTGCGGATTGAACCCCCATTGGCCACTTGCAGAGGGGGACCCCGTCTGCCGGACCGAAGGTCGATGACCGAGGCAGGAAGTATGCTGCATTGCGCCCCCGTGTCGCATAAAAAACGATGGCCCGAGATGGAGTCGGTTAAGTAGGTGAGATTCCCGGAAGCGCCGATTGCCATCATGGCAGCGGGGGAAGTACCGGGACCGGCGTGCTTGACTCGCGGCGGTCTATTCGATGGTCTGGTAATGAAACTGCACGGTGGGTGGCAGCAGCGGGCCTTCGGGCCGAAGCGAGCATGGTAGTAACAGTAACTGGTCGTCGGAGGCGCCGTGGTCGGAGCCGGGGCCGGGCTCCTCGTGGCGGGGCGTTGCGCGATGGCGCAGTATTGTTGCCAGACTGCGTAAATCTTATCCGCCTCTTCGGCGAGCGCGACGCCGTCTGCGGTTTCTGCTCAGGTGAGAGCTGTCTGGACTTGCTTGGGGAGCTGAGTAAGGAACAGCTCGCGAAACAGAAAGCACTGGGGCTCGGACCCCAGGAGAGTCAGCATGTGGCTCATAAGTTCCAAGGGTTTGGAGTCACCTAACCCTGGTAGCGTCAGTAAACGGCGAGCGTGCTCCGCTTTGGTAAGACCAAATACCTGCAGCAATCGTGTCTTGATGGCTACATACTTGTCAGCATTCAGGGGACTCTCCAGAAGGCTGATGATTCTCGACGCCGTCGAACTATCGAGGGCGGAGACCACGTGGAGATATCTGGTCTGGTCCTGTATGACGTTGCGGAGTTCAAATTGCGCCTCAGCTTGCACAAACCAAGAGGCCGCCTGTTGTTCCCAGAATTGGGGGAGCTTCAAGGCCACTGCATTAGCCTCCATTACTGGCCCGTGTTCTGCGTTCACCGCGAAAAACGATCGCGAGGATTCGGGGTCACCAATGTAGGAGTCTCTGCACTCCTAGCAAAGAATCTATAATCTCACTAGTCGTTAACAAACTGAGTTTAATGTACTAAAACTTTACAAAACAAGAAAATGCAGGAGAAGCTTGATGCGCCATCAATTACTCAAAAGACTGAGGTTAAGCGAGTAACAACCAGGCTTTTATTAACTAAAGAATGAAGGTCTTGTCTCGAGTGGTCGACCCGTCCAGAATACTAAGGGACTGGGAGGTAGTCACTTATATACCTGGAATAGTGGGAGGAGTCAGCCGAGGCATGTCCAGACCTGTACCTAGTGGAATACACATACACATACAGACAGGTATAACAGTGGTTTACCACAAAGCTCTAAACAGGTCTATTCACTATCACTCCACATGAGGACTGAGTGGAAACGCCCTCTACCTCTGACGTCATGACGTCATCACGTTTCCCGCCGTTGGGGCGTCATGTGACCCACGTGATGACGTCATCGCGTCAGATCACGATTTTGTCGATCTAGCTCTGTTTAACCAGAGCCAACATTAAAAGGTAATAAACATGATTAAAGGCAATTGTACAAGTCACTGTGAGAGTCTCTTAGTGGCTTTTCCACAGTTTAAATTTTGTGGGTAGATTGTATTTGTAGATAAAATGCATATAGTATAAGAAAGGTTCATTGAACACTCACAGTTTTCTGTGATTTCAATATTTATTTTCTTTAGTTCCTGGTGTAAGTTCTTCAAGACACCTATTAGTTGGGAGTTATCTCATGTTTTATTTAATTTCTTATGTTACTGCCTTTGACAGCTATAAGTGTTTGATCTGTCTCAGAATGTTTGATATTCCCTTTATACTTGATTCTTTTGTTGTGACATTATTCAGGTTTCTAAAAGTGACAGGTTTTGATAGGACATGTTCAGCTGCTTGATGTCTTATCCATCTCTGACTTGTAGGTACATGACATACAACTGAAACACCCTGTAATATTTTTGTATCAGCAACACACCAAAGACAACACTTAATTAACATTCATAATGCACCCTCTGTAAAAAAGTAGAATTATTTATTTGTACAGTCCAGGACATAGCTGCAGCTTCCAATACTAAGATGAAACACAGAAACTTTGATAGAAAAATTCCACATTGTTGATGAGGTACACTCACAAACGAACAAAATGTCCACTTTATCTACCATATCTATTGTACAGAAACAATCCATTATAGCAACAGAGCTTAAGTTTAACCCTGAGACTGCCAATAGATGTTGCTAAATTCCAATCTGCCTGGGCAAGTCATTTTTTAAAGTTAGTTAATTTCTTTAAAATTCTTAACTCATGAGCCTCCAGATTTTTCAGCAAATCAAATAGTAAGAATGTAAAGATTGACATGATCAGCTCATTGGAGAAATGTTACCAGGTCAATCTTTAATGCAATGTGAAGCACTAAACACAGATCTGCTATTGCAGGATGAGTTACCTCATACAAGGCACTAGCAGCAAACAGTGACGGAAGGATCAAACACTTTGAAAAAGATCCAGATCTTTTCCCATTAAACCCTGAAGTATTCCTCAATATCTCCTTAGAATACTTATGTGGCTGTCTGTTCCATTGTCATTTACTTGTATTATTTCCTTGTCTGTTAACAAAGCCTACAGTTCAAGCAGATCTTTCATTATTACTCACAGGAATTGTAGCAGCAATCAAACTTGGGCTGACAAAATAGGAGTGTTACATATTCAAGACCAAGCTTCCTTTCTCCAAATCTCTTCATGTTGTCTTTATTCATTGGTATCTGCCACATTTAATACTGTTTCTCCTTTCTTCCTTCTTTATTTCCTTTTATCTGAATAATGAAGTGGGTACCTGGAGATTTCAGATCAATAAAACTACAACATAAATCCAAACTATCCTGGAGCACAAGTGGTGTAAAGGGACAGTGTGAAAAATCATCAATTGATTTATTTTTGTTCAATAAACATACTGAAGCATTTCTTCTGCAACAGTTATCACAAAGTTACTTTTAAATATGTTACACAATTGTTGAAAATTACGCTGATTTTCCTGTACCAGGCTGGTGATCTGTACTAAGCACAAGAATGCTGCAGTGTTCTTGCAGCAGATAAGAATTGGCCACAGAGAAGAATTGTGGCTTCTGACATCTTTTTGCATCAGGAACAAATTACTTGTGTCTGTAGGGCTTCTGGAAAGCAATGAACTTAAAAGAAAGGTAATGTGAAAATACAAACTTTTATGGACTATTACCATGTTAGAAAAGATAACATCACACTCCAGCCAATGGAAATAAGCAGAAACAAAGAAAAAATAACCGACAAATGATACAAACCAAAAGTGCATGAATCCATTGTATCTGAAGTATTAAGAAGTTGAACTAGGTATTTTATTTACTGCAGCTGTATGGCTAATTTTGTTTAAAATGATAATGGGCTGGATTTTCTCAATGGAGATGAGTTGAAGGTGGGACTGCTGCTTGTTGGGTCAATGTCCTGCCTCCATCATCTTCTGGCCAACCAGAGGGTTTTTCCCCTGATTGACCTTGTTAAGCCCACCCCGCGAGCTCAGCAGGCCAATTAGGGGGGAAGTCACTGACAGAGCATGTCAATGTCTGACGTGCTATCTGTTAAGACTTCTTGAAAGAAGAAAATGTCAGTGTTTGACAGCTCTGTGAAGCTGTCAAACACTGACATTCGCTGTAGTTTGATGAGTCTTTGTGTTCAGGACTCATCAAACCTTTCAACTTTGTAGATTTCAGATGGCTGTTGGTTCGGAGGATCCAACAGTCAGTCTGTGAAATCAACAAGGAAGATGTTGGGTCTCCCGATTCAGGGTGGATGAAGGCTGTAGGCAGAAAACAAGATAAGTGAACATTTTTTAACACTTAACACTCACCTTCCATACTTACCACTCCACACTTGCATCCATCACTCACCTCTACATCTTACTTTCAAGTGCCTCCGACCCCCGCAGAACTCCTTCACGTCTCCTCTAACCCAGCGGGTTTCTCCGAGGTTGGGAAGCCTTCACCTGTTAAGGTAAAATGGCACTAATCCCTTTTTCTGCCTGTTAACAGGATTTAATCCCTTTCCCGCCTCCAGGAGACAGGACCTGAAGCAACACATTGCCATCCGCCCCCACTTTCTGTAACTTTACCAGCAGTCCCGCCTCCATCAGGGCTGAGAAAATCCAACCCAATATCAGTTTTGCAATTGAGTGCTTTTTTTATTAATTAGATGTGGGCACCACTGGCAAGGCCCATCCCCAATTGACCTTGAGAAGATGGAACTGCTGCAGTCTGGTATAACTCAGTGATTTGCTAGGCCATTTCAGAGGGCAGTTAAGAGTCAACCATGTTGCTGTGGGTCTGGAGGCACCTATAGGCCAGACCTGGTAAGAATGGCAGATTTCCTTCCCTAAAAGACATTAGTGAACCAGATGGGTTTTTATGACAATCCAGTAGTTTCATGGTCAACAATACTGATACTAGCTTTTTATTCCAGATTTATTTAATTGTCTGAATTTAAATTCCCCAGCTGTCATGGATGGATTTGAACTCACTTCTGACCAGATCAATCGTCCAGGCCTTTGCATTACTAGTCCAGTAACATAACCACTATGCTACCATTCCCTACCTGTTGATGCTTTATCTGGGTATGTGTTTTCAATTGTTACTTTTCTAAGTCTACTGAACACAAGAGAACATAATAATTATTCAAACACAAAAGCAAAATACTGTGGATGCTGGAAATCTGAAATGAAAACAGAAAATGCTGGAAATACTCAGCAGGTCAGACAGCATCTGTAGAGAAAGAAACAGAGTTAATGTGCAGGATTTTCATTGGGCCGTGGAGGCAGGATTGGAGGCATGTGGGGGGTTAAAATCTCAAAATCGGGGGGCACGAACCCATCCCGCCCCCAACCCGCCTCCATGCCAGTTTCAAAGGAGACGGATACCCAACCTGTGCTGGGACCCGCCTCCCTGAGGCGGGAAGGGGATTAGTGCCAATTTTTAGCCTAATCCCTATTTTTATTGCTGAAGTGTGGGATTCCCGATGGCTCCAAACCACGGTAAGTTAGCGAGGCGGGCCGTCGGGCTGAAGGGCTTGGAGGGTTCGAGATGTCCAGTGTTCAGGTGAGTGATGGGTGCATGAGTTCAGAGGTAAGTGTGTTTGGTGTGTGTAAAGTGTTTAAAGAAGTTTTACTTACATGTACTTACCTTAACAGCCTTCCTTCCTTCAAGTCTTGGGAGTCCCTCATCTCACCGGCACAGAAAGCATAATGTCCGCGAGCTGTCAAAAGTTGCATCATTCAGCTTTCTGTTCTGGAGAGATCTCCAAATCAGCCTGAGAGGAAGGAATTAACTTGGAGTACAGATTGTCAGTGTTTGACGGCTTCAAACAGCTGTCAAACGCTGATATTTCATCTGTCAAAAGCTTTTGACAGACAAAATGTCAATCTGTGACATCACCTCTTGCCGGCGGCGCTTAATTGGCCTGCTGAGCCCGCTGGGAGGGCTCAACAAGGTCAATCAAGTGAAAATCGCGTGTGTTGGCCACAACTCAATGGAGGCGGGACTACAACCCCAAAGTTGTAGTCCCGCCTCCTACACCCCTCCTCAATCAAAATCCAGCCCAATGTTTCAGGTCGGTGACCCTTTGTCAGAACAATAATTATTCTTATTGACAAGTGTATATAGGACAGGTAGTCCTTTTATTTAATGCTTGCAGAAAATTCATGATTCTCATAAGTAGCTGTGTACATTGATACGTTATACAAGTGAAAACATCTGCATGGCACAACACTCTTATCCGGAGAGATTCCTATATTTTACAGGGACTTTTGGGCCAAATTGAATAAATGATGGAAAGCACCACTGGTTGTTTTTTTAATTTTAGGATCGCTCAGCATATTGCATCTGTATTATATTTAGAAAAGGTAGCAAATTAATTGTTTCCATAATTACCATAGTAACTTTGCACTGTAGAGGTACAAAACATTGAGTAGGAAAACAACAACTTGGATTTATATAGCGCCTTTAAAATAGTAAAAAATCCCAAGGCTCTTCAGAGGAGAGTTATCAAACAAAATTTGACACCGAGCCACATAAGGAGATATTAGGACAGGTGACCAAAAGCTTGGTCAAAGTGGTAGGTTTTAAGGAGTGTTTTAAAGGAGGAAAGAGAGGTATAGAGAATTCCAGATCTTAGGGCATTGGCAGCTGAAGGCATGGTTGTAGTGTATGTACCTTTAAGGGGAGAACTACTTTTTACAGCTCCTGTATACTGTAGTACCGGCAGTGACCACACCTGTATATAAACCCTGAGTAGGGATCTGTACGTTTAGTTTTAGAGTAACCCTCATCCAGTAAATACCTGTTGATTGTTCCTGCAGTCTCGTGTCTAGTTATTGAAGGACACACAACATCAAAAATACACGGATCTAACAGTGGCGACGAGGCAGATTCGAACCTACCTGCAACTCTGCATTACCTCCCAGGGATTCGCTCCTGGAGAACAGTGGAAGAAAGTTGAGGCCAGAAGCACGGGCGTCGACCACGAGCAACCGCCCAGTCATCCAGCAGAGATTTGAGCATCGCAGGGGAGGTTGTTGAGAGCTGGGCTTGGTTCTCCAGTCATGGTGGTCCAGCAAAACGGGCTGGCAACAGGTATGGCGCAGACCCTTCCCGGACAGCAGCAGCTAGAGCCGACCGACGGCACAGAAAAGGCCGAGCAGCGTTGACGGGAGAAGAGAGAGGGTAGAGCGCACAGGGCACAGCCGGTGTTCAGGACCGAGCGGCGTCGACGGGAGAAGAGAGAGGGTAGAGCGCACAGGGTGCAGCCGGTGTTCAGGACCGAACGGTGTTGACGGGAGAAGAGAGAGGGTAGAGCACACAGGGTGCAGCCGGTGTTCAGGACCGAACGGCGTCGACGGTAGAAGAGAGAGAGGTGCGAAGGAAAATGCGCAGAGCGCAGCCGGTGTTCAAGGGATGAGCAGCGTCAGCGGGGAAGAAAGAGAAACGCGCAGAGCGCAGCCGGTGTTCAAGGGCCGAGCAGCCACAGCGGAGAAGAAGGGAGAGCATGGGAAACGCCATTTTGAGCCACAGCGGAGAAGAAGGGAGAGCGCGGGAAAACGCCATTTTGAGCCGCAGCGGAGAAGAAGGGAGAGCGCGGGAAAACGCCATTTTGAGCCGCAAGAAGAAGGGAAAGCGCGGGAAAACGCCATTTTGAGCCGGTCTAACCACACCCAGGGATGCCGAAGAGTGGCAGTATCACAGCGTTCGACAATGAAGTCAAAGATTGGATGACATATGTCGAACGCATAGAAGTGTACTGCAAGGCGAATGAAGTGCCAGATGAGAGGAAAGCGCTGGTATTGTTGAATTCCATGGGTGCAAAAACGTATGGCTTACTGCGAAACCTAGTAACCCCAGAGAAGCCAGTGGACAAGGATTTTGGAAACATAGGCCTAGAAATTCAGTATAGCCACGTTTGGGGCGCTACAGTCGGGCGGCTGCTAAAGTTTGCGCCCGGCGTAAGGTCGCGCCACCTTCACCGATATTCAGTCGCATCGCCCCAAGAGGTTGCTGCTGCGCTAAAACAGGCGGTGCACGACTATCATTAGGTGCTAAGCCGGCGGCCCGGGGCGATACCCCCGAGGGCGGGCGCAGCGCAGGTGCGGCGAGTTGCTGATTGACGGCAGACACTCTGGCGCCGGTGAGCTCTTAAAGGGGGAGGGTGGATTTGTTTGCCTGCCACGCCCTGCACACTGCAGCCCTGAAGCAAGGCCTGACCACTGCTGCTTCATCTGTACAACGCCCAGGACTATGGAGAAGGCCAACGTTTGCACCCATTGCAGCCCCCATTATATGTTTCCAATCAATGCTATGGCTCTGAAGTTAAAGACAAGTGCAAAGCTGTGGCCTGAAGCCACAAGTACCTGTGTGAGTGTTGAGCCAAACCAGAAAGCTCTCTACCTTTGTCTCTCTGCAAAGATCCATCTCTCACAAAGAAGGAGTGTTGCAAAAAGGCTGCCTTTTCTACTGCAGGAGGAGTGCCCTTTAATTTGCGCCCCCTGCACCCCGCATCGACTGAGAACCGTTCCCCTCTACCAGTCGCTAGGGGCGCCAGGTGCACAATAGGGCGGGGCCACTGAATTTCCGGTTTGGGGCGAACAAAGGGCGTTGCACGATGAAATGACGTCAGGATCTGCGTGCGCAGCTGAGCGCGCGCAAAGGCTTTGCGCCGCCGCTAAATCTTTACTGAAGTTGGGGAGAGGCGCAGATCGCGCTGTGCCCGGCCGCTAGCCGCCTAGCGCCCAACATCTCCTCCTCCTAAGGCGCTAGCGGCTGGCGCAAACAACTGAATTTCTAGGCCATAGTGTCAATCCTACAGAACCACTTAAACCCCACACCGCTGCTGATAGTAGAAAGATTTAAGTTTCACAAAAGGAACCAGCATAAAGACGAAAGTAATGCTGAGTATTTAACGGAACTGCGCAAGCTATCGAAACACTGCCAGTTTGGAACGGGACTAGCAGATACTTTAAGGGACAAGTTTGTGTGTGGGCTTCAAAGTGAAGGAACCCAGAAACGGCTTCTATCAGAAAAGGATCTTACGCTGGACAAGGCTTTCAGCATGGCAGTATCACACGAAGCAGCCGCACGGGGCGCGGCAGAGATACAACGGAGACCGCAAGAATATGGCACAACTGAAATGTCATACGGAACAGTGAAGTGCTATCGCTGCGGCAGAACAACACACGACCATAATGATTGCTGGTTTAAGGACAAAGTGTGCAGACAGTGTGGAAAAGTAGGACACATAGCAAGAGTCTGCAGGTCAGGAAAGAAAACCAGCAGCAAGAAATCTCCACAGGAGAAGTACAAGAAGGTACATAAGGTGACGGAGAGTAGTTCAGACGAACAGAAAAGTGATACAGACTCTGGAAGCAAGGAGCTGGGTTGTCTAAAACTACATAAGGTGATCCAAACGGAGGATCATCAAACTATCTGGGTCACGCTCAAGATAGCTGGAGTCCAAGTGAAAATGGAATCGGACACAGGATCAGCCCTAACAGTCATAAACTGAAGGGACTACAAGCGGCTATTCTCACATATACCCTTGAGAGATACAGAAATTGTCTTGAAGATGTACACGGGGCAAAAAGTCTACCCCAAAGGAAAAATAAGGGTGAACGTTGTATATAACGGTAAGGAAACACCAAAAATGGACCTATATGTATTGCCAGATGGAGGACCACCACTACTAGGACGTGAATGGATCCGGAAGATACAGCTAGATTGGCATTCCATACAAGCACTGACTGTAGATGCCAAAAAGGATGACAACGCCACACCTGGACGACTGTCAAAAATGCTAACTGATGCACAAGAAGTGTTCCAGGAGGGACTTGGAACACTAAAAGGCATAACAGCGATGATCAAAATAGAGGAAAATGCAAGCCCATAGTTTTTTAAGGCCAGACCGGTGCCTTACGCGATCCGCCCAGCCGTCGAAGCAGAGCTGGAAGGTTTGGAATGTTCAGGAGTACTGTCCAAAGTGGACTGGAGTGAGTGGGCCACACCCATCATTCCTGTAATGAAGAGGTCATTGAGTAATACGCCTGGGGAACCAAAGAAAGTTCGCATCTGTGGGGGCTTTAAGGTGACAGTGAACCCAGTCCTTCACACGGTACAATATCCGCTTCCGCGGATTGAAGATATTTTCGCCTCGCTATCTGGAGGGAAACGCTTCACTAAGATTGATCTGGCCCAGGCGTACCTGCAAATGGAGGTAGAAGAAGCCTCGAAACAGTACCTCACGATCAACACTCATAAAGGGCTCTACCACTACAACCGGCTGGTGTTCGGGGTAGCATCAGCTCCAGCTATTTGGCAAAGGGCAATGGATCAAGTCCTGCAAGGGATTCCAGGGACCCAGTGTTATTTGGACGACATCCTGGTCACGGGCGAAAATGATAGTGCTCACCTTGCCAACCTGGAGCAGGTGCTCACTCGATTGAAGGAATATGGGCTCCGAGCAAATCGCCACAAATGCGAGTTTTTCCAGAAGCAGATCTCGTATTGTGGCCACGTTATTGATGAAGAGGGGTTACATAAGTCCCCTGAAAAGATTGAGGCAGTAGTCAAGGCTCCAGCACCGGAAAATGTGTCACAACTGAGGTCGTTCTTCAGGCTGGTGAACTACTACCATAAGTTCTTGCCGAATTTGTCTACAGTACTACACCCACTGAACACCCTACTGCAAACGGATCTAACAATGGTCAAGAATGGTGGAACAATTAAAATCGGGAATGCTCAAAAGGCCAGAATTGGAGGAGCGCAGATATCATGGAGGGTTGCAGGGATGGAGGAGATTACAGAGATAGAGAGGGGCAAGGGCTTGGAGGGATTTGAAAACAGGGATGAGAATTATAAATCAAGACGTTGCTTAACCGGGAGCCAATGTAGGTCATGGAGAACAGGGGTAATGGGTGAACGGGGCTTGGTGCGAGTTAGGACTTAGGCAGCAGAGTTTTGAATGACCTCAAGTTTACGGAGGGTAGAACGTGGGAGGCCGGCCAGAAGTGCATTGGAATAGTTAAGTCTAGAGGTAACAAAGCCATTTGCCCTTCTGTGGCTTCTACTCAAGAGGCAACCAGCCACAGTTACATCTAAAAGATAAAGCTTTGTGACCTGAAAGCTAATCAAGCAAGCAATGCAGATAAATAAATGTACCCTTACAATATTCAACTCTGACCAATTGCATTCTTCAGGTCACTCATCCATGGCCATGTTTCATAAAGTACTTAATGGTCTGTGTATGACCTTCTATAATGTTTTTTAAATTATTTTTATCGAACTACTTTTTAAAGGAATTAATATTAAAAAATTGTGATTACGATCTGGAACTCCGATACTTACATTCACACAAATCTCAAATGATCCATAACAGATGCCAACTCTGCCATTATAAGGAGGCTGCTGATGGTGGATGCTGCTACAGCAGTTTCAGTTCTGCAGAGCAGGACAAGTCCACACCACATATTCTCTGTAATCGTCTCTAAGAGCAACAGCAATTTGCAATCTCTGAAGTAATTAATTCATTATTGACATTGCACTATGATAATCCAGAGTTGTCAATGATCCAGCATAACCTTCCTCATTTCTATCATTTTGTTTTATGTGCAGAGTTGCTTATTTGAATGCTGATTTTGTTTTGTCTGTGCAATTTCCAAAATAATTGATATTTTCTGTCATTTAATATTAGTGAAAAGGAATTTCTATAAATGTGTAACAAGCATTCTAAGGCATAGTTGTACTAATCTTGAAAACATTTCAGTGGGGATTTGTGCTGCTGTGTTTGAAGTGGGTTTGAAACGGCAGGAGCAGCAAACCAATCGGTCGCTGGAAATATATTGGCACGACTTTGCAGAATGTCTTGAGATTAGGTTCATTAATAAATCATAGCATTTGTTGGTAAAATGGTAAGATGAATATCAGAGTGTTTTTTGATCGTTGTGTGTTTTTTACTTCTTCGGTTACTGCTTTATTGGTTATCTGCTAAAATGATGTGAAACATGTGTGAAAACGCCTGCCTTCAGCACCTTGAAAACACCTGCAACATTGTATGGAGAGGGAAGCTTTTATTGTGGTCAGCTCAACAAATCAGAATAACAGCTGCAGGCTAGCAGAAGAAAGCAAGCCCAGCTAATAATGAACAGCTCCCACAGGACACGCCATGGCAAAGGGCGAACAGCATCGGCCGTGTTAAGGATGGAGAGCTGGAGTGGGTCTGGCACATCTCATTGCTGAGAATGTTGACTCACACAATCACTCTGATGAAGTTGAAGTACTGCTCACACCTGCTGGACAAAAGCCTAGAAACTGCGCTAAGATATGTTGAGTCTGATAAATGAATGCCAGAATTCCAAACTTTGGTGAAAGAGAAAGATTACAAAGGTTTGTGCTGAACTGTGTTAGATGTTTGTTAAGTAAATATACACATGAAGTACTGCAATACAGTATCAATGTTCTTCTATTGCATATTCTAAATAGATTAAATTATAGTGTGATACTGATTGAGGAGCTACTCTAGCATCCATTTTGTGTGCAGCTGTGAGTACGGATTGTGGCATGAGCCGTAATCTTTTTCACAAAATCTTTTTTTTTCAGGTTTCTGACAGTATTATGAATAATCATCTTATCATGAAAATGCAAGTCATATATAAATATATACATAATTACCACAGAGATAGAATGCATTTATATGTCATTGTTCATAAGAGGAAAATCAGAGTGTAGCATTCAATCAGTGGTCCAGTTCAATGTTGCTTCACTCCCTAGCTAGTTGCGATTGTGTTTAGGTGAATGCATTGTGCCACGTATCAGCCAAATACCACTTGCAACCCGATAGGAAAACCTGACAAATCAGAGTGATCTGCCAGCAGATGTCAGAGCAGGCCATAGGTGGTCCAAATAGAAGGCCATCCTGAAGCTGAAGATAAATGTAAGTTTTAAACCCTCAGCTGCTAACCGAGGTAAAATGGGATTAATTACCTTAATCCCGGATTGATTACATTAATCTGGGCAAGCCCAGAGGCCTTTACAAGGGCCTCAATGGAGCTCACACCAGCTGTCAGCAGACAAGTTTCATGGAATCCTTATAAGGGCATATTAGGAGCAATTTCTGGGGTAGCCTGGGAAATCTCTCAGAGAGAGTCCCTTGGTGTAAGAGAGGTGATAGGATGGGGATTTAGTTGATAGCATTTTTTTTTCCCCCATCAATATTTTACTTCATTACTTTTGCACACTGCTAGCTTTACAAGAAGGGAGGACGTTCATTCCTTTAGGGATCCCAAATAAAACTGAATAATTCAATGTCAGATGGAAGCCATTTCAGTCCGATTTCCTCCATCAAAACACTTCTCTCGAGTTCCCTTACATTTTTTCTGCCTTTCTATGAGTCGCCCACCTAATCATGACATACAGCAAAGTGCGAGCCAATGGCTGCGGCTCCCAGTTTCCTGGTTTTACACTCCTCATGCACTCTGGGTGACTGAGACTGAGATTTTTGAAGTGCAGCAGCTACCAGGATCAGCTGATCAAGTACATGAGGAGTTCATGGCACAGAAGGGTCTGGAGATTTTCACTACAAATTGCTGCAGCTGAAAAACACTTTTTAAAACATTTCTTTCCCTATTTTGCCGAAAGACAGCTGGACTTGCTCCTTGTGGACTAACACCATCTTCTCAGGGCAACTAGAGATTGGCAGTAAATGGCAGCTTTGTCAGCAATGCTCTTTTCCCGAGAATGAATTTTTAAAAATCCCTCAATCCATGATGACAGCACATCAGTCCTCTTTGCCCCTACAAGAGCATGTCAGTAATCATCACCTTAGTGCACCTTTCCTGTATGACTCTGATTTCCAATAATTACAAAGCTCCATGTCAGTGCACATTCTATTTTATTACAGTGAATTCCAAAGTGCACACAATCAAGCCACTCTTTCTTAACACCGTGCTTTCTCTGTATGCCTACAGCTACCTTTCTTTCATCTATAAGCAAGTTCTATCTGAGGACCAGCATCACATGAGGTGGTTGGCTCTTCCTGCTCTACAAAAAGCTCATGGGAATGAAGTGGCCTTCTTGGTGCTGATGTAATAATTTTTGAAAGGTTTGATAAAATGATTGATGAAACATGAAGTGAAGTTATCTGAGAGTCAAGTGAATGAGCCAAGCACTGTTCCTTCTTTACTTGGTTGTCTCCCAGATTATTAAAGCATGCCTGGAAGTGAAACCTATACAAATGGACACTCCCAAAAAACACTTATTGAGAGGGCCAAATAACCTACATTGTAAAATATACAGGCGCCACTCTGAAACCATGGATATTTGCAAATTAGGAACTGCGGACAGCCTTCAATGCATCAAGCCCTTTTACCTTTTAAAACACGGGACACAGCCTGACATCACACTTTAAAATGTTCAAAGTACATACTGTATCTGAGTCTGAAGATCATGATGACCGATGCATTGTTACTGGATTCCTTTTTACCATGCCGGTATCAGGGTTTGAATCACCCCTGCAGCCACTGTTACTGCTTCCAAATGCAACCTTATTGATAGCGCACAGCAGAGGATGAGCACGTACCTGACCCCACGCGGTATGGTTGTCTGTCTTCTGAGAGCGTCATCAGGAACAGGTTCTGTACAGGTACAGTACTATACTTGCAACATC
This sequence comes from Somniosus microcephalus, assembly GCF_052327205.1. Classification (NCBI taxonomy): domain Eukaryota; kingdom Metazoa; phylum Chordata; class Chondrichthyes; order Squaliformes; family Somniosidae; genus Somniosus; species Somniosus microcephalus. The sequence continues at coordinate 121,184,120 of NC_140995.1, forward strand.
AGTTTTATTGTTATATCTGATTCTAAACATAAGTTGTCTGTAATATTGCAGCTGATTAGGTGCTGATCACACTCTCAGCTGGTTCTTCAAGATTGTTGGGACAATTTTTACAGTATATACAATTACCATTTTGAAAATAAGGGCACCTGCAAAAAAAGGATACCTGATGCAAGTCCCTTAGGCGTTCCTAATTTACAGGTTCCACTGTATTCCTTTTATATCAGGTCGCTATCAAATGACTAGAGCAAATTTTCATCTTCAGCTCTCCCTGTGCAGAGTTTCACATCCTAGGGCAATAAGTTGAAATATCAGGTATTTGCTGACTATGATTTACCACCCATTAAATTAAATGGGCAGAAAAATTCCTGGGCAGTGTGCGCCTGGCTATCCGATATGTGTTTCTGGCACGCAAAGCTTTGCGCAGAAGCTCTGGAGTTGTAAATTTATCCTTTTGGCCCCTCTCCTAGTTAAGAGCTCTTTGTAGGCGTTAGGTAAGTAGGAAATAATGCAGCATTACCATTTATCTCTGAAATCTGTGAACAGGCATGTCACTAGCACTCAACCCTGCTTACTGCAGTCCTCTTAAATAATGAAGTTGTTTGTCTCTTATGTAAAATTGATGAAGAGTTATGGTTTAAATTATTGAACTCCATTATGTCAGCCATTTTGCAATTTGGACTTGTTCCATTTTTATATCATTTATCAAGGAATTCAGAATGACTTCTGTTTTTTTGTTATCAATTGAGGTTGAGTTGAAAAGGATGCAATTGCTGAACTTTTCTGGGCCAGTTGTGCATATGTTAGTTCATTTACTGCAGATGTGATCAATGCACCTTAAAATTATTGTCAACAAAAATATCTTATTTTTTCATCATGACAATGAGGTCCAGGGTTTTGTAGGGATAGAAAAGGTTGGAGATAGGGTGATAGTTGGAAAAAAAGGAGGGGTTGAAGCTAAGGCCTCAAAATTCCACAGCCCTTCCTGTGGATTCCTCCATAACTTTGGCGGGATTCCTCTGGAATGGCCACAATCTCGGTCAGGGGTCAGGTATGCTGGGTTCCAGCCAAGGGGCAAAGTTTCCTGGATGGCCTTGTGGGGGAAGAGCTTTTGCCACTCCTATAAGGTCATTGATGTAAGACGAGTGCCAGTGCTACAGGTGGGGATTCTCAGGAGTTTCTACACCCGGGCCCTCAGCCTGGACCCAGCTTAGAGTTGGCACAAGTTCAACTGGTATGATAAGGCATACCTTGCTGATAGGGCAGATGTGGGGCCCGGCAGGGGTACAGGCTGAATTTCTTTTTTGTATTACAAGCGTTCCTGCACCACCCCCCATGACCTGGCACCCATCCCCCAGCTCAGCAAACATTGTCTGGCATTTCTGGCCTCTTTAGCAGGGAGCGAGAGCACCCCAGATGCACCACAAACTGTCAAAGCTCTGCTACTTTTAGCCCCTCCCCCTAACCTCAAGAAAATTGCTCCCTCTCTGGTGGACCCAGAGTGTGTGTTCCCTCCCCTGTGGGTTTTTGGGCTCGGAGTTTTTTTGAGGATGGAGAGTTACCGTTCAGGTTTTCTTTTAACGTTTCTGTTTAGTGCTCACAGCCAAAAGGTGGGTTTCATTGAAAAGAAAGAAAAACACTTGCATTTTTAAAAGGGCAAATTTTCATCTGTACTACTAAGATGAAAGTATTGCATGGTGAGAATGCAAAGAGGAAAATTGAGTGGGAAAGGTCACATTTCCTGTAACAGTGTCTAACCTCATATATTAATTGGGCAAACCTTGGGTTTTTAGACAGAGTCAGAGATATGGTCAGTAGGTGGGCAGAAGTCCCACTCCACCCCAGAGCTTCCCCCTTAAGGTAACCCAGAATTAAGGGTCTCTCTGCATGGAATAGTATACCCATGATTAATAACGATGGTATATGGTGCACCAGAGATCACGTTGTTTGCTCACCTTGTTCAGTTTTCTCTTTCCAAAGATGGAAAACACCATGCAATCTGGCCAATGTGTACAGATAAAATTAATTGTCAGATTTATTCACAGGTTGAATAATTTAGAGAGGTAGTATAACACAGCTTTCAATCGACCATGACCCTGTCCCAAATCCTGGAGATGGGGTAATTAAAATATTGGGGCAGATAGCCAGTAGTGGTGAAGGGATAATTACAGTCCTAGCCCTTTTGGGCAATTCCAGATCAGGCGTATTCCCCAGACGTTCACCCTCAACTTAAGTTACAGAGAGCTGAATTCCATAAGACGCTTAAATGGGGCTAAAGGTTCAGGCTATCTCTCCCTAAAGGAACGGAACGACTGAAGATGTTACCATCCTCCAGATAATACTTTTAATAAGTTAAACTAGATTGTAACCTTCCGGATATTATAAGGGTCCGGAATACCCCCCAGAATTCTGCAACTCCTTACAAAAGAGTGTACAGAATTTGTGGGTTCGCGAGTTTATACAGATTTAGTCTTTGAGACAATTCTAAAAATATATAGGCCTCGATTTTCCTGGAGCCGTCAGGCGGGGTTTCAGGTGTGTGGGGGGGGGGGAATCGCAAAAATAGGGGGTCGCGACCCCCCCGCCTGATTCCCCGCCCAGTCCCACTTTCGCCCCGACATTTCAATGCAACCCGAATCAGTCCCGCCCGCAGCAGGCGGGACTGGTCGTTGGGAGCCTAATCAGCAATAATTGGCATCTATAATGCCATTTTAAGGGGCCCTTGCAATTTTCAGCTTTTCCCCACGTAAAGCACGCCTGGTGGGAACACCGCTGATGAAACCTGGCGTGAACAATGTCAGCTTGCTTACTTTCAGCTGCAGGTCAATCAGGAAAGAAGAGATTTAATTAGACAGCATTTGTAGGTTGCAGGACCTTGTTGTTTCAGGCTTGGGGCAACTTGTTCAAGGCTTAGGCACAGCTGTGGAAGGTTGAAGCCTCACACACTTCTCCAGTGTGAGCTCCTGGGAAGCCCCTCTCACCACCCTCACTCAGCACTTCCTCAACAGAGGCATCTGCCAGAAGCATGGGAGGCCTTTTTTTCTTTCCCTTCTTGGCATTAGAGGATCTCCAACAGCAGAGGAGGCTGCAGCAGATCCAGCAACAACAGCAGCACCAGCAACAGCAGCACCAGCAACAGCAGCAGCAGCAGGAGCGACAGGCTGCAGCTCAGCCACCTGAGGCAGCACAGGCCAGAAGGAGCCAGCACATGGAAGACCGTCGGCGCAGGAGATACCCCCCCAAGCAGGGTCTACAGACACAGGGTGAGCTACCTCAACATGACTGAGCAGCAGTGCCAAAGGCGGCTCCGACTTTCGCGAGAGGTAGCGACTGACATCTGCGCAATGCTGCAGCAAGACCTGGAGCCGAGAGCATCAGGTCGACACTCCTTACCAGTGGCCATCAAAGTCACCACCACACTCAACTTTTTTGCCTCAGGCTCCTTCCAGGGATCAGCAGCAGACATCAGCGGCATCTCCCAGGCGGCCGCACACACTTGCATCGCGCAGGTAACCGATGCCCTCTGCCCTCGCGCACAATCATGTCCATTTCACCAGGGATTGTGCAAGTGTGAGGGCGCGAGTGCTTGGATTAGCTCAGCTGGCAGACTTTCCAAGGGTGCAGGGTGTCATTGACTGCACACATGTGGCCCTTAGGGCACCCCATCACAATCCAGGAGTTTTTGTCAACCGCAAGGGCTTCCACTCCCTTAACGTTCAGCTGGTGTGTGACCACAAGAAGGAGATTTTGCATGTTTGTGCCAAGTACCCTGGCAGCTGCCATGACTCCCTCATACTGCACCAGTCTACTGTGCCTCCGCTATTCAGTCCGCCAGACGAACTTCAGGGATGGCTACTTGGAGACAAGGGATAGCCCCTGCGGACTTGGCTAATGACGCCGTTGAGGAGACCAGCCAACGAAGCTGAGGAGCGCTACAACTCCAGCCACATTTCAACCAGATGCATTATCGAGCAAACCATTGGATTGCTGAAGATGCGCTTCAGATGCCTTGATAGATCAGGTGGAGCCCTACAGTACTCAGCAACCAGGGTCTCCAAAATCGTCATGGTTTGCTGTGTGCTTCACAACATGGCACAGCGTCGTGGCTTGCAGATTCCACAGGACCAAGAGGCTCCTCACAGAGCCGCCTCGGATGAGGATGATGCTGAGGATGATGCTGAGGAGGAAGAGGAGGAGGAGGAGGAGGCCGAAAATGAGCATCCTGCAGAGGCCCATCAACCAGCGGCACCATTATGCGAGAACATTGCTGGCCGGAATGCAAGGAACGTACTCATCCTGGCCAGATTTGCTTAGCCTGGTACATCAAACACTGTAGCCTCGCTGCTTCTTACCTGACCATGGACAGTGGCCCATCCCTGCACATTTCTACCTATTTGACCAGCTTGCTGACATCTGCAAGTAATCCTAAGGCCTCAATGTGAAATCCCCATTCGCCAAATGACAGACGCCACAACTGCAGCAGTTGCCATCAGATTTTTTATGTACAAGTAACTGATGGCATTAAAACTATATACAAAACTTTTTACCCACGTGTCTACCCTTGTGATTAGTGATGCTTTATTTTTCTCTTACGTGTGCTTCTACGTAGTGGTACCCCTGTGGCTTCAGCAGATGTGGAGGCCCCTTGCTCACTTTCCTGCTGCTCCTGTCTCGACACCTTTGGCGGGTGTCCTCTGGGGTGGCGAGCCTGTGAGGGCTCGCCTACAATCTGCTGCTCCTGCGGCTGTGCAGGGGTTGAGATGCCTATCTCACTTGGGTGTGGACTCCGGCGGGGCTCTGACCGAGGGCTCTGAAGTGGCATGGAAGTGTGAGCGTGTGGAGAGGAGCCCCCACTTCCTTGAGGTCATAGTCATAGAGTCATAGAGTTTTACAGCACAGAAAGAGGCCCTTCGGCCCATCGTGTCTGCGCCGCCCATCCATCCCTGTCCAGTCTAATCCCATTTTCCAGCATTTGGTCCATAGCCTTGTATGCAATGGCATTTCAAGTGCTCATCCAAATGCTTCTTGAATGTTGTGAGGGTTCCTGCCTCTACCACCCTTTCAGGCAGTGAGTTCCAGATTGCAACCACCCTTTGGGTGAAAAAGTTCCTCCTCAAATCCCCTCTAAATCTCCTGCCCCTTACCCTGAATCTATGCCCCCTTGTTATTGGCCCCCCTACTAAGGGGAAAAGTTCCTCTTTATCTACCCTATCTATGCCCCTCATCATTTTGTACACTAATGTGTCAACAACCTCCCTCTCATGGGTCAGCTCCCCCTCAGCGCCTGCAAGTGGCTGAAGAGCACCTTGCTGCACATCAGGGGGGCCATGGGGACCCGTATCTGCACTGGAAGTCCTGCTCAGAAGGACTTCCATGAAGGTCTGGTTTTGGTGCTCAATAGATGCCCATCGCTCCTCAAGAGATGTCATTCTATTCTGAGCACTCACCATGTTTTCCATACCCTGGCGACTAAGCTCCTCCATGGCTGTAGCCCTTCTCTCCTCGGCCGCAGCCCTCCTCTCCACGGCGGTAGCCAGCCTTACCACGGAGGTAGCCATCCTTTCCGTGGTGATGCGTTCATGTGCCAATGACTCCACTAAGGCTCTGCCCATGTTCACTATGGACTCCTCCATTTGCTCCACACTCGCAGTGACCCTGGAGACTAAACCTGCCAGAGACTCCTGCATCTGTGCATGGAGATCCATCACCTCTTCTCTTGCGGATGGACCCAGATGCAAAGGGTCGACATGCAGCTGAGCTGAGCTGGCAGAGGCCTGCGCCCTCCGACGAGGACTCTCCACTGCTGTCCCTGTCTCCACAATCTGCTGATGTTCACTTGTGAGCTGTGAAACACCAGGTGACAACACTACTCTATGTCCCGAAGGTCCCCCTGAGGTGTGAGTGTCTGCGCTGGTGCTGGGTGCGCTTACTTCTGCTGATGCTGTGCCCTCAGAGGTTGGAGCTTCCTCTGAGGAGCCTGGCTGCACAGCCTCTTCCTCCTCGACAGTGGGGACGGGGGCTCTGGATGGTCCTGTGGGGGAGTAAAGGAAAGAGTTAGTGATGTGATGCCAAGGCTACATGCACATTGGATTTTGCAGATGCTCATAAGTCCAAATGATGTAGCTTCAGAATCATAACAGCGACTCATGCTATGTCAATGAGAGAGATGGAAAACTATTCTGTCACCAGCTTGCGGGCTTGCTCCTGTCTCTCCTTCCCCAGCTTCCGCAGCCACGTCAGCCCTGACAATCTCCAGCACTCCTTCCTCCCAGGGGGTCAGGTGGGCTATTGAGGGTGGGCCTCCTCCAGTCCTGGCTCGCTCTCTCCTGTTGTGAGCTCTCTTTTCCTGCAATGAGGGAGACAAGTGGAGTTTGAGTGAGAGTGCAGGAGTGAGTGTAGAGATTGCATAGCATAGATACTTAGAAGGAGACAAAGATGGTGTGAGGCTGCAAGACCAAGGGCCCTCACTGTGTGTTGTCAGTTGTGTTCTAAGCATCAGAGTGAGAGGCAGTGCGAGGGCTGCAGTGTGGAATAGTTATGTGAATGTGAGCATAGAGAGAGAGGGAATGTGTAAGGATGCATGGATGTGACTGGGAAGTGGGATGTGGCGGAAGAGAGTGCTGAAGCTGAGTGCTGTTGGGGAAAGGCAATGGGGATCAGGTTGAGGGTGATGGAAACTTCATACTTACTTTTCCTGTACGGTGAAGGTCATGGAATCGCTTCCTGCACTGCATCCATGTTCTTCTGGTGACTCCCTGAGAGTTCACCTCTGCTGCCACCTCCATCCAAGCAGCCCTGGTCTCATTGGGAGGCCTCTTCCTCCCTGACCTAGGGAAGAGGACCTCCCTGTGGGCCCTAACCCCATCCACTAATGTCTGCAGTAACGTTTCATCAAATTTGGCGGCAGCTCGGGGTCTGGCACTGGCCACAGCTGCTGTAGGCTCCTCTGCCATACTGGACGGCTCGTTGGGAAGCCTGCAGAGGTTGAAAAGCTTGCTGCAGACTTTAAAAGCACCACGAATGATGACATCATATTGTGGGGTTTTCTGACTGGAAATAGTCAATTAGCAAGGGTGCCCACACGCTGGAAATTATTTGGCCAATTGTGCGAAAATTGCATCCAACTGGCAGACCCATTTAGATTCCTTTCGGAACCCCGACATTCGGGGAACGCGACAATTCCCCGCATCTGCGGGAAAATCGGCCCCATAGTTTTATTTAAGAGCCGACATTCAGTTAACACCTGTTGAATCAGTCGCAACATTAACAATTCAAAATACAATTCGTTTACATTTCTTATTTCTCAGAGATCCTTATTCTCAAATCTTTACTTCATTACATTTCTTATTTCTTACTTATTTCTAAATCCAGAACATCCACCAAAATCAATCACTTTGACTTCCCGAGGTCTTAGTTAAAGACTTACAGAGATGCCTCTGAAGAGTTGAGAAATGCTTTGCCCGTTCAGCGAGTCCTGACTTTCTGTTAAAAAGGTCTTAATTTTATACCCTTTTGGCAGTGGTTTCTCCTTTGATGTTCTCTGCTGATGTCAGCTAATTGTTTTTATTGATACCTCTTTCTGAATGCTTTCTATCTTACTATCAATTCAACTATTGCATGCATAATTATTTCTCTACCTTTAGGTGTTCCAAAAACCATCATAAAAACAACGACAGTTATGGTTTCTGTTTGATGCCATGCTTATTGAAGATTCTTCATTCAATTCTTAATATTCGCTTTACTGGTTTTTAGCAGACATTTTGACTCCGTGGTGATCCAAGTTTAATACAAACACAATGCAATTGCTTGGTGTCTCTATTGAAGTCATATTAAGGGCTGGATTTTTATTGAGGAGTCGGGTAGGAGGTGGGACTACAACTTTTGGGGTTGTAGTCCCGCCTCCATCGATTTAGACTTGATTGCCCTTGTTGAGCCCGCCCAGATGAAATTACATCTGTCATGACTTTTTGACAGGTGAAATATCAGTGTTTGACAGCTGTTTGAAGCTGTCAAACACTGACAACCTGTACTCCAGGTTAATTCCTTCCTCTCAGGATGATTTAGAGATCTCTCCAGAACAGAAAGCAGAGGCTGCAGATTTTGACAGCTGGCAGCCATTCTGCCTTCTGTGCTGGTGAGATGATGGACTCCCGAGACCTGAAGGAAGGAAGGCTGTAAAGGTAAGTAAAGGTTAATAGAACTTCTTTAAACACTTTACACAGACCAAACACACTTACCTCTGCACTCATGCACCCATCACTCACCTGAACACTGGACATCTTGATCCCTCCAAGCCCTTCATCCCGACGGCCCACCTCGCTAACTTGGCATGGTTTGGAGCCGTCGTGAATCCCACATTTCAGCAATGAAAATAGGGATTAGGCTAACAACTGCCTGTTAACTACCTGTTAACAAGCAGTTAATTGGCATTAATCCCCTTCCCGTCTCGGGGAGGTGGGTCCCAGTGCGGGGCGGGTACCCGCCTCCTTTGAAACTGGCATGGAGGCGGGTTGGGGGTGGGATGGGGTCGGGACCCCTGATTTCAGGATTTTAAACCCCCACACGCTTCCAATCCCGCCTCCACAGCCCAATGAAAATCCAGCCCTTTGACCCCGTGGTGATCCAAGTTTAATACAAACACAATGCAATTGCTTGGTGTCTCTATTGAAGTCATATTTTCAAAGCCTTCTTGTTGGTATTATATTTACAATATGTAAATCAAAACCACTTTAACTGTGTGTTTACTTGTTTTCTAGCTATCTCAATTGGTTGCATATTTAATCTTATGGTTCCTGTCTTCCAAGTTTAACATAAAACTAATTGACCAGCAGGTGTTTCTTTACTTGATGTCATGTTTTCAAAGGCAAATGCCCCTTTTAATGTTTGTATTTCTGTTTTACGTGTTAACTTATAACACCTTAAACTGGATCTCTCGTTGTTTTCATTGCAAACCATAGACTTTTTGGAAGCACCAATGGTTTGCTTCAATCTTTCACTGTTTTAGTATATTTAACTATGTAAGGTTTCGCAAGACCCATCACAGTCAATGGGGACAGATCGATTCCCTTTTGTATAGCCCAGATACATCCGGATTTGGGCGCGAAGATTACGGCTCCCAATTGGGGTATATAGATAGCCTCTCAGGAAGCCATTCTCTCTCTCTCTCTGCTGCCTCACCTCCGTGCTCTGCCTACAGAAGAACAGCTCAGCAAGCCCACCCAAAAGAAGTGGAATACCAGCAGTTTCTTTTAAATACTGGGGTATCTCTACTTCGGGGCGGTGAAGAATACAGACCCCAGGGGCACGGAGCAGGCATTTCACTGGTGAGCATAGATTTTCTGGCCCATTACAAGGCAACATAGGTATTAGGGGTGGGAATTAAGGGGAATTTTGTTAAAATTGTAATTTTAGTCAATTTTCCCTCGTTGTGTCTGTTTTCTCCTCCCCTATTAAGTAAAAGTGCTGCACTAGGTAAAAGTGCTGTATTAAGTAAAAGAGTGCTGCACTAGGTAAAAGTGCTGTATTAAGTAAAAGAGTGCTGCACTAGGTAAAAGTGCTGTATTAAGTAAAAGTGTGCTGCACTAGGTAAAAGTGCTGTATTAAGTAAAAGAGTGTTCTACTAAGCAAAAGAGTGCTGTAGTATGCAAACGTGTACTGTGTTAAGTAAAAGTGCTGTATTAATCATAGGTGTGTTGTATTGATTATTTTCAATTTATTTCTTTTTATTTCAATAAATACTGGTCTTCATTGCACCCAACCACGAGTCTCGTTTTGTCTACATCGCTGCTGAATAAGTCTGGCGGTCAGAACCAGGAAAGGGGAGCGATTCGAAATCACACGGGGTTCTGGAGCAGCTCAGATACTTCTGACTGGCCAGAGACAATAACCCCAGTTATAAACCCATTTCTACAAAATGGCGACTGCGGCAGGACCGTCAGCAACAGTGTGCGATGTAGCAGATGGTGGTTTGGGCCTGGAGAAAGCAGCAGTTATTGGTTTTCTTTTTATCCCACTGGCCTGTTTGTGGTTAGGTGCCCGCAGGCTTGGGGAAGTTACCCGCAGGCTTAGGGAATCTGGAGCAGAGAGTTGGGATAGAGAAAGGGAGGTTGAAGAATACCAGGCCAAGATAGAGCGCCTGATGGTCCAGTTTAGTGAGGGCAAAAGCCACACAAGGCACGAGTCAGAGTACCTGAAGTGCCTAGTGGCAGAGGCCAAGAGCAATGAGATGAGGGTGCGGGAGGAGAACGCCCGCCTCATACAAGAAGTAAAAGCGCAGGAGGAAAAGGTTAGGGAGGTAAAGGCAGCGTACAAGCTGGCCTGCGAGCAAGGTTTTGAGGAAGCAGATCATGGTCCCTGTAGGGAAGAGATAGAAAGCTTGAATATGGCTTTAAAGAGGGCAAAGGGGATGATATGTCTGATCAGCCTGAAGGCAGGTCAGTCGGATTTTACCGGCAACCCAAATAAAACCATCCCACAGGCAACACCCAGGAAAAGGCTGGTCAAGGAATCAGAGGTCCCACGACCGCCACCCACGGCTCTGAGATTTCAGGAGCTCTGGCAGCAAAGGGGGGTGGAGGATGAGGTGGTAGAGGAAACACAGTAGGCCCCGCTAGATAGGCCAGGACCAGGACCAGTGTACCCCCTCTGACAATGGAGGTACGTCCCGCCCTTTGATGAAGATGACCCAGGGGCCATCCAGGATCAGTTTGTGGTGCCGTATGGCACCCACCAGCTCAGGGACATGGTTAGCCACATCCCCAAGCTCACTAAAAAGGGAGACCCCTCTCTACACTTCAGGGAGATAGAGCAGGCAGCTTGTGTAAATTACTGCGATGACGCAGAGCAAGCAAAAATGCTGCTGTTTTCCCTGGCAGGTGATCTCCTCCAGGTCCTATCTGGCGAGTGCAAAAGAGGGCAGAGGGATTATGAGGGTCTGAAGAATGAGATATTGGAGGCCATGGGACTCAATGATGGTAGTCCGTTCGTCTGGGTAGAAAGAACGGTGCAGCTCCCAGGGGAGTCCCCGCAGGTGTTCGCAGACAGGCGGTAGTAGCCAGTCTACCAGAGCGCATGCCCGGGAATGCCAGGGCAGGCAGCACTGGACCCAGTCCAATTGACTCACTGGCTCCGTTGTCTTATGACAAACAGCCTTCCTCAGATCCAAGCCCAGGTCGTGGCTTGGTTTGACCCCCGAAACCCCCAGACCACCGAGGAAGCAGTGATCCACCGGCTCACTGTAACCTTTAGAAACCTAACGTGTATCGAGACGCCCCAACCCAAGGGAAAGGTCCATGAGGTTAAACCTGGGAGCCAGAGTAAGAAAGAGTGGCACCAGGAGGGGAACCGTCCCTCCCAGGCTAGGTTAAATTGTTATGGGTGTGGGAAAGACGGTCACTGGAGAAAAGACTGTAAAAATCCTTGGAAGGACAAGGGAAAGAATCCCACAGCCCCAGTCCAAAGGGTAGAGACAGGAATTCCCCCCGCCTCGGTCGAGTCACTATTGGAGGCAGTGCGGTCTCTTCTGACTGGCCAGGGGAGAGTAGCAGCCACCACCGGTGCTTTGACCTCCTCTGCCGCCCCACTATGACTAGAGCCAGCACAGCCTGTTGACCTGTGTCCCCGCAAAAATGCTGAGGGGAGCAGGCCCTATGTTAAGATGGGGGTGAAGACGGGGCAGGGGAGATATTCGGTGGACACTGGAGCCTCCAGCATGGTGGTCCACTCGGAAGACCTGACCAATTCACCCCGGACTAACAAGGTCCCATTTAGCTTAATGGGACCCACAGGGAAACAGGCAGCTGGGAGTGAACCTGAGGTCAGAAATCCTCAGCCCGCAGCGGGTACAAGCTCACAGGCTGCACAGGCAGGTGCTGTGGCTTGTGCTAGGGGAGGAGCCATTCATGACCAGTGTAAGTTGTTCAAGCAGGGCAACAGGGATGGAGAGTTCTGGGACCCCTGTAGAGCAGGCCCGGTAGTAGCAATCCGGAACAAGGGAGGCACACAGGGGATAGCTTTGGCCCCGGACCAAAAGCAGGTCCGGGCAAGATTCCACCTTTAAGGCCACCCTGGTGAGTGAAAAGGATTTTGAACAGGATTACTGGCAGGCCGCCAGTTATATTAAACAATGCAGGTTGTTTGAGCCGAGGGCAGGGAAACAGGCAGCTGGGATTGTATCTGAGATTAGATATCCTCAGCCTGCAGCGCGTACGTACACACAGACTGCATATGCAGGCACAGTCACGTGCGGGAGAGGAGAAGTTCCCCAGCACTTGGCCCGAGTGATTCCCCCTCTCTTGTGGGACTCCGGGGAGGAGCCTGAACCAGGTTTTAGACCTGAAGGGGAAGGCTCTCAGCCACCGGCAGCCAGTGGCAAGGGAATGCATGTCCCCAGCCCAGGTTTGGGAAGGGAGGGACCCAAAGGAGGAGGTCCCCAGCCAGCAAGGAGTGTGGCCCGAGCTAAGGGTCCATTCGCCGGGGTAGCCCCACCAGCGACACTCCCTAGGAGGTCTTTTTGGGTACCCCAGCCCAAGAAAGTATGGTCACCAGCTTTCCAGTGGAAAAGGGCGGTCTCCCGAGTCAGGGAGAAGCCAAAAGACAGAAGTTTCCAACCAGCAGCCATAAGCTGCGAGGGACGGGAAGTTGGGATCAATCCAGCCACGCCACAGGGAGCAGCCTGTGGCAGCCCAAACAGGGATTAGGCTGGCCACCCGGAGACGGGTGGCGCTTGTATATAGTTTTGTTCAAGTAATGTGTATAAAGGATTAAGGTAGAACATGTTAATTTTATATTTTATATTGCATATCGGTAGTGTTAATTATTAGAGCATAAGTTTTAAGAATGGTACCGTTCCAGAGTTGTATTATGTGAGCCAAGGTTGCGGGACCTGATCACACTCCCCTGAGCCAGGGTACCTGGCTAGATGTTTTTTTTTAGTCTTTTTCAGAGTTCCGGAAGGTACAGAGGACCATCGTGTTTTTGGATGCTCGAGGAAAGGAGCACCCCTAGCCCACGACGGGAGGGGTCTGCAGGAGGCAGATGCCCACAGCATTTAAACTGTTACTGGAGATCCCGATTAAGATTAAGAGTTTACAAAAAGCTTGTTAATTATTTTATATTTTGTATCATGTATTGGTCCCAACTCCAAAGGAAGTAATGTGTGAATTTAGTTCCTAAATGTAAGATTGTACTACTTGTTTAGAGTTAATTGAACAAATTGCATATGCCTATGGATTGTCATGTTTGCAGATTGTAAAATTTGAAATACATTTATGGCTGTAGAATGCTGCCATTTATTAAAGTGTCAGGCTATTGCATTACATTAAAAAAAAGGAAAAGGGAAGCTCGTTTTCTTCCATTTGTTTTTTTAACAGATATGTTTTGGCTTGGTGGTAACCCCATTAAAGATGTTGTATCATGTTAAAACTATGCCACAAGTGGTGCAGGGGCATTGGACCCCCTCCATGCTTGAATTATTGTAAAGACTTAGTGGTGCAGGGGCATTGGACCCCTCCGTGTTTGAATTGTTGTACTAATCATGTTTTTCTGTCGATAGATGCCTACCGTGTACTGCGATTCTCTCTGGGTAGGGGAGATGGAGGTGTCGGGGATCAAAGATAGATATAGATAAGTATAAGGGAAGGTTGTTTGTGGGGGGTCAGAAATTATTGCTTACCTTTGGACAGGATACTACAAGCAAGTTTTAGTATCCGATGGGGGACTGCAAGGTTTTGCAAGAATTTCAAAAATTTCTACAGCTCCGAAGACTTTTTTGATTAAAGAAAACCTGGGTGGAATACCTTAAAAATCCAGGGCATCAAAAAAATGGCTGTCAGACCTCGTGGCAGGAGAAAAAGGACAGCCTGCTTGTGTGTCTGCAAAGGATTTGAAAAAAAAACACCAGCCTGTGCGAAATGCATTAAGTACTTGAGACTGTCAATCAACTGCAGTTCAGGAAGTTTCAAACCACAGGACAAAGGGGTTGTTTGTTTACAGAACCCTCTACAATGTTGACAAAGGCTTAAGGCCTAGAAATTCAGTTGCGTTCGCCTGCCGTTAGCGCCATAAGAGGGGTAGATTTCGAGCGCTAGGCACTTAGCGCCCGGGCGCAGACCGATCTGCGCCTACGCCCAACTTCAGTTGACATTTAGCGCCGGCGCAAAGTGTTTGCGCGCGCTCAGCTGCGCGCGCACCTTATGACGTCATTTCGTCGTGCAACGCCGTTTGTGCGCCCCAAACCGGAACTTCAGTGGCGCCCGCCCAATGTGGGCGTGGCGCTGTTAAGAACTGTGAAGTGGAACGCAGCAGAGGCCCTGCGGGCCTCAGGGAGCGCGAATTAAAGGGCACTTAGACTGAACTATAAAGGCCAGCCATTTTGCTGCAATGACTTTAGTGCTACGGATTTCTGGACAGAGACCAAGGAAGAGACCTTACTGAATTGGGCCAACATAGGAGAGGTATTTTTGGCTTCTGGCCAGAGCTTGCAAATTTGTCTCATTGTGATTTCACTGTTTGCAAGTATATTATGGGGGCTGCATGGGGTTCCAACCCTCAGTTCCAGCATTATGTGCGAAGGGGTCGCAGACGCTGTGTGAGAGGGGCAGCCATGCCTAGACGCAGAGGAGCCATCAGGCGTCGGCAACGTAGGCCTTACCCACTCAGGGAATACCGCCAGCAGGTGTCCTATCTCACCATGACTGCCGCGCAGTGTGTTAAGAGGCTGCGCTTCAGAAGGGAGGTGGTTGCAGAGATCTGCCAGCTGCTTCACAGAGATCTGCGTCCACAGCTGATGTGCAGGACGTCTCTGTCGGTGGAAGTGAAGGTCACGGTGGCTCTGAACTTTTATGCAAGCGGCTCCTTCCAAGCTGCTGCTGGGGACATAGCGAACATCTCCCAGTTCGCCGTGCATCGCTGCATCCGGCAGGTCACCGATGCCCTTTTCGCAAGGAGACACCAATTCATCTCCTTCCCCATGACCCTAGAGAGGCAGGAGCAGCGTGCAGTCGGATTTGCGAGGATCGCCGACTTCCCCATGGTGCAGGGCGCCATTGACTGCATGCATGTTGCTATGCGGGCACCTATCGACAATGCCGAGGATTACCGCAACCGGAAGGGCTACCATTCCCTCAATGTACAGCTGGCGTGTGACCACAGGCAGCGCATCCTAGCTGTCAATGCCCGCTTTCCAGGAAGCAGCCACGATGCATTTATCCTGCGCCAGACTACTGTGGCTGACATGTTCCAGGCACAGCCTCCCCCAAGAGGATGGCTTATCGGGGACAAAGGCTATCCTTTGTGTCCATGGCTCATGACCCCGCTCCGCGCGCCCAGGACCCCTGCTGAGGAGGCATACAACGAAAGCCATCAAGCCACAAGGAACATCATAGAGCAAACGATTGGCGTCCTCAAGCAACGCTTCCGCTGCCTGGATCGTTCCGGCGGATCTCTACAGTATTCGCCGGAGAGAGTCTCCCAGTTCGTCATCGTTTGCTGCATGCTGCACAACCTGGCTATCCGCAGGACTCAGGCACTGCCACCTCACGTTGGACCACCACCTCAGGAGGACGAGCAGGAGGACCATGAGGAGGAGGAGGAGGAGGAGGAGGAGTACCAGCCCAGGAGGGAGCCACAAGGTCCAAGGGCCGTCCGTCAGCGGCTTATTGAACGACACTTCTAGGCCCCCTGTCAGGGAATGGCTTGTGGCAATGAACGCACCTGAATGCAGCCGCTCCGCAAGCCCTCAGCCGGTTAACGCAACAACAACTTGAAACATCACACATGGACAAGCTGAATAAATAAAAAGCTTTATTGAACAAACTCAGGGCCCTTCCCACATGAAACCCAAAAACAGACAACACCCCCAAAAAACAGTCAAAAACATATCTCACTCCCACAACCTGGGGAGGAATAACAAAACTTGTCCATCCAAATGGCCTTCATCCTCGGCCTTACCAAGACAAACCCCCCCATAGAGAACACAAACACCCCCATATAAAAAAACATTTGCCTTCATCTTCGGCCTTACCAAAATAAACACCCCCATAGAGAACACAAACACCCCCATATAAAAAAACATTTGGCAACACACTCTACTTTGTGTGCCGAGAGGGCGAGTCCTTGTCCAGGCTTTTCCGGCCCCTGGCCGACCTGCTGCTCCGCCTCAACCTGGGCCCTGTGGGTGTTGCAAGGCTGGGGGAAGGCTCCTGAGGGGCACAATGCGTGACGGCAGATGCCCTTGGGGGTCGGCCTAGACGAGCTCCGGCCCTGGAGGGGCCGGCTGCTGACTGCTGCAGCTGTGGCTGGGCAGCATCAGTCTCTCCAGCAGCTCGTCGCAGCTTTGCTGGGGGAGTGGCAGTGGTGGCTGCAGCAATGGGGGCAAGCTGGCTGATGCCAGGCGCTCGCTGGTCGCCAGAGACACTGGCAGTCGGCCGGGCTGGCACTGCAGCAAGCGCAGCAATCTGGTGAAGGCCAAACCGCTGTGCTGCAGCAGCGCGGCGGGTGCCCTGGCGATGCGTGCGTGACACAGCGAGTGTGGCAGCAGTGAGTGCCCGTACTGCCCTGGTCTGTGCCCGCATCAGACCAGCCAGTGACTGCACGGCACTACTCATCAACTCTGCACTCGCTGCCTGTGCTGCCCTGAAATCGGCCCGACTCGCGTCCTGTGATGCCCTGAATTCTTCGTGACCCCTGGCCTGTGCTGCCCCGAATTGTTCGTGACCCCTGGCCTGTGCTGCCGCGAGTTCTTCTAAACCCCTGGCCTGTGAGGCCCCGAAATCGGCCACACTATGAGCCAGGGACTCAATGGCCTCAGGCAACTGTCCCACAACCTCCATGAACTCGGTGTGCCGACGATCCGAGTCCGCAGACATTTGATCAAGGAGGCGCACCTCCTGGGCGAGAACCGTCTCCGGACTGGAGGCCGGACTCTCCCTCTGGGGAGAAGGCCGCCGAGCTGCCCGACCCTTCCCGCGTGGCTGGACGCCACTGGGCCCAGCAACTGCACTCCCCTGCAACACTTCCCCCCTCTGGGGAGAAGGCCGCCGAGCTGGCCGACCCTTCCCGCGTGGCAGGATGCCACTGGGCACAGGAGCTACACTCCCCTGCAACACTTCCCCCCTCTGGGGAGAAGGCAGCCGTGCTGCCCGACCCTTCCCGCGTGGCTGGACGCCACTGGGCACAGGAGCTACACCCCCCTGCAACACTTCCCCCTGGCTCTCCTCTAGGCAAGACGTGTCCCCTCCATTGCCATCCCCTGGTGCGGATGAGGGTTCCCCCGATGTGCCGCCTTCCTCTTGCTCCTCGTCGTCCTCCTCTTCCGAGGGACTGACACTCGCAGCCTCAGGGACCTCCTCCTCACCAGCTGAAAGCAGGAAGGCACAAGAGTAGCTTTAGAGTGAGGACAGGGCGTCAGCGAGGGAGGCATGAGTGGTGGCATTATGCGCATTGGTCGGACAGTGGCAAAGGATGTAGATCTGAAGCGCAAGGGGAACGAGAGAGGTCCAAATGCTCATGTCCTTACCATTGGGGCCCAGCACAGGGTCGGCATCTCCAATTGCAACGGGGCCAATCACCCGGGCACCCATGAGTCGACCCACGCGCTCCTCCAGGTCACTGAGCTCCTGGAACTGGGCACGGCCTCCCCTGGTGACAGTCCGGCTCTTCAGATTCTGGGCCAGCTTGGCCTGCAAGAGAAAGGACGGCCTCTAAGTACGGTGTGGTGCCCTGTTGTTGTGTACACTGCCTCCCATGGTGGAATAGCTTGGCCAGTGTGGTGCCCTGTTGTTGTGTGCACTGCCTCCCATGGTGGAATAGCTTGGCCAGTGTGGTGCCCTGTTGTTGTGTGCACTGCCTCCCATGGTCGAATAGCTTGGCCAGTGTGGTGCCCTGTTGTTGTGTGCACTGCCTCCCATGGTGGAATAGCTTGGCCAGAGTGGTGCCCTGTTGTTGTGTGCACTGCCTCCCATGGTCGAATAGCTTGGCCAGTGTGGTGCCCTGTTGTTGTGTGCACTGCCTCCCATGGTCAAATAGCTTGGCCAGTGTGTAAAGTGCAGAAAGTGCTATTGATGTTCATGCCAGTGCCATAGCTGCTGGAGGAGGGCTGGCCATTAGGCCTTTGAGGTCCCTTTGCCCATAATGTGAGGTGCACATGCAAGGATGAGGAGGACAATGGAAAGGGTACTCACCCTGACCAACCGAGTGAGGTCGTTAAACTTTTTCCGCCATTGGTCACCAGTCCTGGGGACATCGCTGTTGGCTGTGACCCTCTGGGCGATTTCCCTCCAGGCTCTCCTGTACAGCCTCTTGGGAGCCTTCTTGCCACTGTCCGGGCACAAGATATCTCTTCTCTTCTCCAAACCCCTAAGCAGCACCTTCAAATCATGGGCAGAGAAGCGCTGCGCTCGCTCACGGGCCCTCTGCATCGTTGCTGGCGCTATTTCTCTCCAGCAGCAGTGTTTAGGCCTAGCTGGAGGGCTGCAGTATCCAGGGCGTGGCAGCAGACCAAGTCGACCCTTCCCCCTTTAAGAGCTGGCCAGCGCTAGGGTGTCTGCTGTTAATCAAAACATGACCGCACCTGCGCTGCGCCCGGCCTCGGCGGTATCAGTCTGCACCGCCGGCTTAGCGCCTAAAGATAGGGGTGCAACGCCAGTTTTAGCGCTCGAGCAAACTCCTTGGCCAAAGCTACTGAATATCGGCGAAGTGGCCTCCACTTTCCGGCGGGCGCAAACTTTAGTGCCCGCCCGACTTTACCGCCCCAAAAGTGGCTATACTGAATTTCTAGGCCTAAGTACTTAAAGCTGTCAATCAATTGCGGTTGGACTGACAATGGGTTTGTTTACAAACCACTTAGTGCTATTGACTATTCGTTTGTCCAGCACTTGTGATATCAGTAAGACATTTAAACTGAGTGAATACCAGTTTAAACAAATGGGGTAATACATTGAAACCCATCACAGTCAATGGGGACAGATTGATTCCCTTTTGTATAGCCCAGATACATCCGGATTTGCGCGCGAAGATTACGGCTCCCAATTGGGGTATATAGATAGCCTCTCGGGAAGCCATTCTCTCTCTCTCTCTACTGCCTCACCTCCGTGCTCTGCCTACAGAAGAACAGCACAGCAAGCCCGCCCAAAGAAGTGGAATACCAGCAGTTTCTTTTAAATACTGGGGTATCTCTACTTCGGGGCGGTGAAGAATACAGACCACAGGGGCATGGAGCAGGCATTTCACTGGTGAGCATAGATTTTCTGGCCCATTACAAGGCAACATAGGTATTAGGGGTGGGAATTAAGGGGAATTTTGTTAAAATTGTAATTTTAGTCAATTTTCCCTCGTTGTGTCTGTTTTCTCCTCCCCTATTAAGTAAAAGTGCTGCACTAGGTAAAAGTGCTGTATTAAGTAAAAGAGTGCTGCACTAGGTAAAAGCGCTGTATTAAGTAAAAGTGTGCTGCACTAGGTAAAAGTGCTGTATT
The DNA here is from genome assembly GCF_052327205.1 of Somniosus microcephalus. Taxonomy (NCBI): domain Eukaryota; kingdom Metazoa; phylum Chordata; class Chondrichthyes; order Squaliformes; family Somniosidae; genus Somniosus; species Somniosus microcephalus. Next base: position 121,203,586 of record NC_140995.1, read on the forward strand.
AAGTAAAAGAGTGTTCTACGAAGCAAAAGAGTGCTGTAGTAAGCAAAAGTGTACTGTGTTAAGTAAAAGTGCTGTATTAAGTAAAAGAGTGTTCTACTAAGCAAAAGAGTGCTGTAGTAAGCAAAAGTGTACTGTGTTAAGTAAAAGTGCTGTATTAGCATAGGTGTGTTATATTGATTATTTTCAATTTATTTCTTTTTATTTCAATAAATACTGGTCTTCTTTGCACCCAACCACGAGTCTTGTTTTGTCTATATCGCTGCTGAATAAGTCCGGCGGTCAGAACCAGGAAAGGGGAGCGATTCAAAACCGCATGGGGCTCTGGAGCAGCTCAGATACTTCTGATTGGCCAGAGACAATAACCCCAGTTATAACCCCATTTCTACAACTAATCCCCATTTCAAAGCTTGTTTACAACTTTGTTATCAACCGATCTTTATCTCAGAAGCCTGTATTCTGTTTACAGCCTATCGCCTAGAAATTCAGTTGTTTGCGCCAGCCGTTAGCGCCAGAAAAGGGTATATTTCCGGCGCTAGCCACTTAGCGCCCGGGCGCCGCCGGATCTGCGCCTACGCCGAAATTCAGTTGGGATTTAGCGCCGGCGCAAAGTGTTAGCGCCCGCTCAGCTGCGCGCGCATCTTATGACGTCATTTGGGTGTGCAACGCCGTTTGTGCGCCCCAAACCGGAAATTCAGTGGCGCCCGCCCAATGTGGGCGTGGCGCTGTTAAGAACTGTGAAGTGGAACTCAACAGAGGCCCTGTGGGATTCGGGGAGCGCTAATTAAAGGGCACATCCACTCACCCATAAAGGCCAGCCATTTCGCTGCAATGACTTTACTGCTTTGGATTTCTGGACAGAGAGCAAGGCACAGAGATTTCTGATTTCGGACAACATAGGAGAGGTATTTTTGGCTTCTAGCCAGTGCTTTGACATTTGCATCCTTGTGATTTGGCTGTTTGGAACTTTATAATGGGGGCTGTATGGGGTGCCAACCCTTTGTTGCAGCATTTTGTGCGAAGGGCTCGCAGACGCTGTGACAGAGAGCCAGCCATGCCTAGACGCAGAGGGGCCATCAGGCGTCGCCAACGTAGGCCTTACCCAGTCAGGCAATACCGGCAGCAGGTGTCCTATCTCACCATGACTGCGGCGCATTGTGTGAAGAGGCTGCGCTTCAGGAGGGAGGTGGTTGCAGAGATCTGCCAGCTGCTTCACGCAGATTTGCGGCCACAGCTCATGTGCAGGACATCTCTCTCGGTGGAAGTGAAGGTTACGGTGGCTCTCAGCTTTTATGCAAGCGGCTCGTTCCAAGCCGCTGCTGCGGACATAGCGAACATCTCCCAGTTCGCCGCGCATCACTGCATCCGGCAGGTCACCGATGCACTTTACGCGAGGAGACACCAATTCATCTCCTTCCCCATGACCCAACACAAGCAGGAGCAGCGTGCAGTCGGATTTGGCAGGATCGCGGGCTTCCCCATGGTGCAGGGCGCCATTGACTGCACGCATGTGACTATGCGGGCACCTATCCACAATGCCGAGCATTACCGCAACCGCAAGGGCTACCATTCCCTAAATGTGCAGCTGGTGTGTGACCACAGGCAGCGCATCCTAGCTGTCAATGCCCGCTTCCCAGGAAGCAGCCACGATGATTTATCCTGCGCCAGACTACTGTGGCTGACATGTTCGAGGCACAGCCTCCACCAAGGGGATGGCTTATCGGGGACAAGGGCTACCCTTTGTGTACATGGCTCATGACCCCGCTCCGCGCGCCCACGACCCCAGCGGAGGTGGCATACAACGAAAGCCATCAAGCCACAAGGAACCTAATAGAGCAAACTATAGGCGTCCTCAAGCAACGGTTCCGCTGCCTGGATCGTTCCGGAGGAGCTCTTCAGTATTCGCCGGATAGAGTCTCCCAGTTCGTCGTCGTGTGCTGCATGCTCCACAACCTGGCGATCCGCAGGACTCAGGCACTGCCACCTGACATTGCCCCACCACCTCAAGAGGATGAGCTGGAGGACCATGAGGAGGAGGAGGAGGAGGAGCAGCCTAGGAGGGAGCGACAAGGTCCAAGGGCCGTCCGCCGGTGGCTTATTGCTCGACACTTCTAGGCCCCCTGTCAGGGAATGGCCTGGGCCAATGAACGCAGCTGAAGGCAGCCACTCCGCAAGCCCTCAGCCGCTTAACCCAACAACCAGTTGAAACATGACACCTGCACATGGTGAAAAAATAAAAATCTTTATTTCACAAACTCAGGGCCCTTCCCACATGGAACAGCAAAACAGAGAAGACCTCCAAAAAACAGTCGAAAACTTCTGTCACTCCCAAAACCTGGGGAGGACTAACAAAACTTCCACATGCAAATGACCTTCCTCACCGGCCTTACAAAAAAACGCCACCCCCCCAACACAAACACCCCCATAAAAACAAACAAGATAATGCCCCCCAGAACAGAAGCCCCCGCATGACCAAAACCCGCGCTCGCCACACTCTACTCGGCGTGCCGAGAGGGCGAGTCCTTAGAGAGCGTTCTCCTGCCCCGGCCCGACCTGCAGCTGCGCCTCAAGCTGGGCCCTGAGGCTGGGGCAAGGCTGGGGGAAGGCTCATCAGGGCGACAATGTGTCTCGCCAGATGCCCTTGGGGGTCGCCCTACACGAGGCCCGGCCCGGGAGGGGCCGGCTGGTGGCTGCTGCAGCTGTGGGTGGCCATCTTCAGTTCCTGCAGCAGCTCGTCGCACCCTGGCTGGGGGAGTGGCAGTGTCGCCTGCACCAATGGAGACAAGCTGGCTGATGGCAGGCGCGCGCTGCTCGCCAGAGACACTGGCACTCGGCCGGCCTGGCAGGGGAGCAAGCGCACCAATGTGTTGGCCGCCAGACCGCTGTGCTGCAGCAGGGTGGCGGCTCGCCTGGCGACACCTCCGCGCCAGTGCGAGGGTGGCAGAAGTTAGTGCCCCAACTGCCCTGGCATGTGCCCGCAGCTGCTGTGCCAGTGTCTGCCCAGCACCTCTCATGTGGCGACTGGCGTGCTGCGCTGCGGCGAGTTGCTGCACCCCCCTGTCATGCGCTGCCACAAGTAGGTCCACCCCCCTGTCGTGCGCTGCCACAAGTAGGTCCACCCCCCTGGCGTGCGCTGCCGCGAATTGTTCCAGGCCCCTGGCCTGTGATTCGGCGAAAGCCACCGCACTATGTGCCAGGCTCTCCATGGCGCGAGGCATCTGCTCCACCACCTGCATAAACTCCACGTGGCGCCGCTCCGACGCCGCCGACATGTCGTGCAGGAGGCGCACCTCCTGGGTGACGTCCGACTCCGGACTGGAGGGCGGACTCGCCCTCTGGGCAGAAGGCTGGCGTGGCGCCGGACCCTTGCCGCGTTCGGCCACCCTACTGGGACCAGGTTCTCCCCTCCCCTCCACCACCTGCCCCCTCTGGGCAGAAGGGCGGCGTGGTGCCGGACCCTTCCCGCGTGCGTCAACGCCACTGGTACCAGGTTCTGGCCTCCCCTCCACCGCCTCCCCCCTCTGGCCAGAAGGCTGCCCTGCTGCCGGGCCCTTGCCGCGTGCGTCCACGCCACTGGTACCAGGTTCTGGCCTCCCCTCCACCGCCTCCCCCCGGCTCTCCTGCACGCCAGACGTCTCCCCTCCATTGCCATCTGCTGGCGCGGAGGAGGGTTCCCCGGAGGTGCCGCCTTCCTCCTGGTCCTCCACGTCCTCCTCCTCCGAGGGCCTGGCTCTCTGTGCTTCAGGGAGCACCTCCTCCTCAGCAGCTGAAAGCAGGAAGGCACAAGTGTAGCTTTAGAGTGAGGACAGGCCGACAGCCAGGGAGGCCGCAGTGGTGCATTATGCGCATTTTGCGGTCAGTGGGGAAGGATGTACATCTGATGCGCGAGGGCAAGGAGAGAGGTGCACCCGGTCATGTCCTTACCAGTGGGTTCCAGTACAGGGTCCGCATCGCCGATCGCGACAGGGCCTGTCACCCGGGCACGCAGGAGTCGTGCCACCCTCTCCTCCAGATCAGTCAGCTCCTGGTAGTCGGGACACCCTCCACCAGTCACTACCTGGCTCCTGGCGTTCCTCGCCAGCTTGGCCTGCAAGAGAAAGGAGGGCCTCTAAGTACAGTGTGGTGCCCTGCTGCTGTGTGTGAGGCCTCCCATGGCTGAATAGCTTGGACAGTGTGCTGCCCTGTTGCTGTGTGGGAGCCCTCCCATGGCTGAATAGCTTGGACAGTGTGATAAGTGCAGAAAGAACTTTGATTAACATGCAAGTGCCATTGCAGCGGGAGGAGGGCTGGGCATTAGGCCTTTGATGTCCCTTTGGCCCTAATGGGAGGTGCACATGCAAGGATGAGGGGGACAGTGGAAAGGGTACTCACCTTCACCATCCGACTGAGGTCATTGAATTTCTTGCGGCACTGGTCCGCACTCCTGGGAACATCGCAGTTGGATGAGACCCTGCGGGCAATTCTGCTCCAGGCGTTCCTGAACTGGCTCCTGGGAGCCTTCCTGCCACTAGCCGGGCACACAATCCGTCTTTTCTTGTGTACCCCATGGATGAGCACACTCAGCGCATGCTCAGAGAAGCGCTGTGCTCTGTCACGGGCCCTCTCCATTCCTCCAGGCGCTGTTTTGGCACACCACCAGTGCTGAGGCCTAGTTGCAGCACTACAGCATGCAGGGCGTGGCAGCAGTCAAAGTTGACCCTTCCCCCTTTAAGAGCTGGCCGGCGTCAGGGTGTCTGCTGACACTCAACACATGACCGCACCTGCGCTGCACCCGGAATCAGCGATGTCAAGCCGCATCGCCGGATTAGCGCCTGAACACAGCATTGCAGCGCCAGTTTCAGCGCTCGGCCAGAACCTGGTCCAACTTCACTGAATTTCGGCGAGTTGGCCTGCAGTTTCCGGCGGGCGCTAAATTTACCGAGCGCCCGACTTTAGCGCCCCAAAACTGTGCAAACTGAATTTCTAGGCCTATGTGTCTGAGACTTGTGTCTTTTAAACCCAGTGGCCTAGAAATTCAGTTGGTTGCGCCAGCGATTAGCGCCTAATGAGCCCGAGATTTGGAGTGTTACCCAATTTTCAGCCGGGCGCAGTGATCCCAGCGCTTCCTGCCATATTGAGTAGCCTTTTAGTGCCGGCGCTAACTCTTTGTGCCCGCTCGCGGGCGCAGCCAGATCATGACGTCATTTCATTGTGCAACGCCTTTTTGGCGCCCTGTACCGGAAATTCAGTGGCGCCCCCCTCCGTTCCGCCTGGCGCTATTAGTGACAGTCGGATGGAACGTTACCAGGTCTTTCTCGGACTTGGGGGGCGCTCTTTAAAGGGGACAGCACTAGTATAAAAGCGGCAGCCATTTGGCCTGGCCATCCTGCTCGCTGCTGGAGAGAGTTGCAGACCTTCAGTTGCAGAGAATTCTCCTCATTGAGCCAGAGGAGCCTTGGGACCTTCAGACTTGTCCATAACAGTTTGATCCTGAGCGATTACTGCGTCTTACTCATCTGACAGAATAATGGGAGCTGCTTTGGAGGGGAACGTCATCCTGGCTGAACAACTGGCAAGGGCACAGAGACGGAGGGAGAGAGGGCTGGGATTGGCCAGAAGGAGGAGGGCCAATGGACATCGCCAAATCCGACCATATGCTGCCAGGGTTTTCAGGCAGCAGGTCGCATACCTTAGCATGTTGGAGGAGCAGTGTCTGCGAAGGCTCAGATTCGGTAAGGATGTTGTGACTGAGCTGTGCCACCTGCTTGCTGAGGATCTGCAGCCGCGGTTACGGTGCAGGACCTCTCTGTCGGTGGCCGTCAAAGTCACTGTTGCCCTCAACTTTTACGTCAGCGGCTCGTTTCAGACAGCAACTGGGGACATCTCAAATATCTCACAATTTGCGGTGCATTGCTGCAACCGGCAAGTGACAACTGCCCTCTATAGAAGGAGGCGCGAATTAATCACCTTCCCTGTGACCCTGGAGAAGCAGAGGGAGCACGCGCAGGGCTTCGCGGCTATTGCGGACTTCCCCATGGAGCAGTGGGCCATAGATTGCACACATGTGGCTTTGCAGGTGCCATTACAGAATCCTGAGGAGTTCCGCAACCGCAAGGGGTTCCACTCCCTTAATGTGCAGCGGGTCTGTGATCACCGGCAGATGATCATGGCGGTCAATGCACAATTCCCTGGCAGCAGCCATGACGCGTTCATCCTGCAGCAGACCTCAGTGGCTGAACTTTTTGAGGCCCCGACTCACCCACGAGGCTGGCTTCTTGATGACAAGGGTTATCCTCTCTGCCCATGGCTCATGACCCCCACTCCGTTTGCCCAGCACCCCGGCAGAAGAGCATTACAACAACAGCCATCAGGCGATCAGGAACATTGTGGAGCACACAATTGGTGTGCTGAAGCAGCGTTTCTGTTGTCTAGACCATTCGGGGGGTGCCCTACAGTACTCGCCGGAGCATGTGGCGCGCATTGTCGTTGTCTGCTGCATGCTCCATAACCTGGCCATCCGACGCACCCAGCCAATGCCAGCCGACCCTCAAGGTCCAGTAGAGCAGGCGGACGAGGAGGAGGAGGAGGAGGAGGAGCATGCGGACGAGGAGGATCAGGAGGAGGAGGAGGAGGAGGAAGATGGGAGGGCTCCAGAAACTGGAAGGGCCGTTCGTCAGAGGCTCATAAGGACTCGGTTCTAGGCCCCTCGGACGGAATGCTGGCTGTGATTGGAACAGCGCCCTTCGGTTCGCAGTAAGCCTATGAAGGCCAGCATGATTGTAAATAGTCTACAGCTCCATTGTAAATAAAACGTTTTCTTTATTTTCAAACAAGTGTTTCCTTCCAGCATGACAACGTAATGGTAACAGAAATCATAACTAACAAACTAACAGATAACTGTCTGACAACCCGGCGAGACTAACCAAAACATAACAAACAAACACAGCAGGTGTGGACGGCCTTAAATTCGAAAAAAGGCACATCTTAGCACCTCCCTCTACTGTTGACCCCTTGATGGAGACCGACTCCTCTTACGAGGTCGGCCCCTTCCCTCCCTGCAGCTCCTCCGTAATTGTACCCCAGTGGCTGGGTCAAGGCTGGGGGATGCCTGCTGAGTGTCTGGAAGTGCTGAAGCCCCTGAGGGATGGCCTGGACGACCTCTGGGCTTGGAGGGCCCGCAAGCTGGCTGCTCCAACTGGGCATGTCTGGAAGCAGTCTGCCGTGCAGGTGGTGGCAGCTGCACTGCTGACGTTCCAGTGGTGGCATCAGGAATGCTCACATGCAGAGAGAGGACACCTGCACCGTGGTCGGCCGACACACTGGCACTCTGATGGGGCCGCACCGGATCATCTGCCACAATCAACTGCTCCACAGATTCATGGTCTGCTGTGGTGCTGCAAGGGCCTTGGGTAATCCTGCCTGATGCAGCTATGGTGGCAGCAGTGAGTGTTCGCGTGGCCTCAATTTGCGTGTGGACGAGGCCAGCAAGTGAATGCGTGGCAGCAGTGAGGACCTGCGTGGCAGGTTCCAGTGCTTCGGAGAAGCCATGGACAGTCCTTTCCACTGCTTCAGACAAGGCCGGAACAGTCCTTTCCACTGCTTCGGACAAGGCTGGATCAGTCCTTTCCACTGCTTCGGACAAGGCCGGAACAGTCCTTTCCACTGCCTCGGACAAGGCCGGAACAGTCCTTTCCACTGCTTTGGACAAGGCCGGAACAGTCCTTTCCACTGCCTCGGACAAGCCCTGGACAGACCTTTCCATTGTTGCCCCAAAGCCCTGGACAGACCTTTCCATTGCTGCCCCGAAGCCCTGGACAGCCCTTTCCATTGCTGCCCCAAAGTCCAGCACACTCTTTGCCAGTGTGTCAATCGACTCAGGCATCCTCCCCACTGCAGCCATAAGCTCAGTGTGCCTGAGCCGGGCCTGGGTGCTCATTTCGGCAAGGCAACGCACCTCCTCTGCACTCTGTGCAGCAGTCATGGTGGCCTGCCTCGCCCTCCGGGGAGATGGCCCCCGAGCGTCCTTACCCACCTTGCGTTGCTGCAGGCTGCTGGTTCCTGCAACTGGCTCCTCATCAAAGGCCCCCCCTCCCCTCCAGGGGACTACTATCCCCAGTCTCCAGATGCGGTGGCTCCCCTGAGGCTGGCACGGATGGTCCGGCTTCCTCCTGCTCGTCGCCTCCGGAGGCACTGGCACTGGAGCGTGAGGGGCCGGCTCCCGAGCTGGTGATGCAGCATCTGAAAGCAGGGAGGTTGAAGAGTGGCTTTAGCAAAAGGACAGTTTGGCAGCGAGGGATGCAAGAGTGCGGCAATGCTATGACATGGGTCTAAAGTGAGAAAGCATGCTGGCGGGGGAAACAAGTGGAAGGAGACAACTGTAATAGTTGAGAACCTCACCATCGCTGTGGACAATGGGGTTGGCAGCTGCAGTGGTGACAGGACCACTCAGACGTCCTCCCACAATCTGGTGGACTCTCTCCTCGAGATCCATCAGAGGCTGCAGTTGAGAACGACCTCCTCCGGTGCGAAGCTGGTCCTTGCGGTTTCTCGCCAGCTTGGCCTGCAGGGGAAAGGACGGGAAGTGATGTTACATGATGCCCTGAGTTATGATCTCATGCCCCCCATGGTGGAACAGCCCTTACATGATACCCTGAGTTATCATCTCATGCCCCCCATGGCGGAACAGCCCTCACATGATGCCCTGAGTCAAATGTGCATGTGTGTGACCAGAAAGGGCCATGGGTGCTTGCTGACAGATGGCCATTGGGGCATAGCGCACCCTGTAGCCATAAAGTCAGGTGCTAATGGAGGGATGCATAAGTTTACATAAACACCACTCACCCTCACGACCCGAGTGAGGTCGTTGAATTTCTTCCTGCACTGCACAGGGCTCCTGGTCGCCATGCTGCTGGAGTTGGCCCTCTGAGAAACATCCCTCCAAGCTCGTCGGTAGTCCTTATGATTAGGCCTCCTGCCATTGTCGGGGTAGAGGACATCTCGCCGGCGCTCCACTGCGGCCACCAATTCCTCCAGAGATTCATTGGTGAAGTGCTCTGCTCTCTGCCTCACCCTCTCCATCTGCTCCAAGTTTTTTGCGCCAGAGAAGGGCCTGCGCCGATTTGCAGGCCTACAAGGCGCAGAGTGTGGATGCTGGAGCTGCCTGACCCACCCCTTTAAGAGCTGGCTGGCGCCTGGAAGTCTCGTGGTCATCGGTAATTGAGAGCACCTGCGCTGCGCCCGCCCGCCCCGATATTGGGTTGCGCCGGCATGTTAGTGCCTTAGGAGCCCCATGTAACGCCTGAACTCGCGCCTCAATCACCTTTGGGGCGCTGCAACCCAATATCGCGTGAGGTGGCGATAAGTTGCATCTGGCTATAAAATTTGCGCTGCGCCAATTCTAACGCCCCAAGCGGGGCTATACCCAATTTCTAGGCCAGTATGTCTTTTATTAATAATATTAGAAATCTGTTCATGGTGTCGTGTATTTCTCTGAATCATGGCTATTCCTTCACAGTGGCACTACAGGGGTGCCCACTCTAGGATACCTGAGCGGCTTCTTGGTGCTCCGAAGGTGGTTGGGCTCCACAGGCTGGTTTGGTCAAAGACTCAGAGCTTTTCCAGGTAATTCATCATTGCTCCCTCACTGGTGGACCTAGATGGAAGCATTTCCTGCTCCTGCCATTGGAATTAAAAATCGTTGAGACGTTTTACTACGTTAAAGGTGCTTTATAAATGCAAGTTGTTGTTGTTGAAACCCAACAAGATGGGTGCCATCCCAATTTCCGCCCCCTTTGATGACACATTGCCCAAAGTCTACCCAACAAAAGAGCAAAATTTCAGATCTCTAGTCAGAACTAAGTGCATGAGCAACATGTGTTGTGATGTATGGTATGGGGGGTTCTTTCATATTATAGCCAGTCCCACTTTGATGAACCAGATGATCAATACATTCACTGGTATGTGATACCTGAAATCAAGAATGGGCACTTTAGCCATTGACGTCAAGGGTTATCCCATTTTATTCTTAGACGACAAAAGGCTCCAGAGGACAGGAAATTCCAGATTACTCTGGCTACATTCCTTTGAAATACTAAAGTTGTCTTTATATTGCATTAGAATAGATTTATATTTAATTGAAAGTATATAACAGATTTATTGCTAAGTATTAAAGTGACAGTGTAGATATTACAAACAGCCAAGCTGCCAATTCTTGAAAACTTCATGGGCACTATGTGCATTAAAATTGACATTAGGATTGGCACATCTTAGTAATTTCCAAATTTGCACTGCATGTGATAAGGGTAATTGTCGTACCTCTGGCATGGAGCCTAACCTGCCTGAAGTGTGTATTGGAAATCCAGGCGCATGCTGTGCATGATAGTCCAACCATTAATTTAAATAATGGAAATCACATGCAGTGCAAAGTTGGGAATTACTAAGATGTGTTACGCCTAATGTCAATTTTAATGCACATAATGCCCATGAAAAGTTCAGGAATTGGCAGCTTGGCTTATTTTACCTAGCCTCACCCCTTAATTAAGGTTTTAATCATTGTGACATATTGCAATACGGCTGTGTTTAATTCAGTGTGGTAAATGTAATGCTGATAATTACACTAAAAGTAGCATTAACACAAAAAAACCTCATGGCTATTAGTAGAGAATGGGTGGTAATATTTCCAGACAGGGAGCCCCAATTTGCAGGGAGCTTCAGGTCAAAGTTTCCGGGTGCATGGTCCCGCCGTGATGTCCATTTCGCACTGATTTCTGGCGCTAGACGTATTGGCTGGGCTGTATTTCACCCCTCATCTGACCCTGCCTTTCCTCCCCCAGAATTACCAGAGAGGGTTGGTAATCTGAATACCAACAGGTCCAATTTGGGCACAGTTCAGTTACAGTTCCCATGGTTAACACTCACAGATGGCAGGTGGGGTGGAGCTTTAAGAAGGTGTGAATAGCTGCAGTAGTAAAACCCAAGAACACCATGAAATAAATAAAATCGCTAGGTCAACATGTTTCTACTTGACACAACTACCAAGTATACTCCCCTTTAACCAACTTGGCTGAATGGGCACCATCCAAATCTGCTTTATACAGGCACTGAGCTGCAGCATGGCTGTGCAGATGATTGGACCTCATTTACATTTTTTAAGGCTTTAACAACCCTAACGCATGTTTGGTCCTCAGCACCATTGATGCATCCCCATTGCATTATGCAACACTGAGAATGATAGGCACTCAACAGGTCTGAGCACATAACAGGCCACCTGTACCTGCTACACATCAATGAGCTCGTTGAAGTCAATGGCAAGTTCTGAAACTGAATTCAATAAATCCTCTAATTTGTGGGCTAGCACCAGGAATAAAAGAGTTGCTGGATTGTCATAAAAACTTAACTGGCTTACTGATGTCCTTCTCAGAAAGGAACCTACCACCCCCTACCTGATCTGGTCAATACATGACTCCAATCCCACACTACATGATGAATTCTTAATGTTTTCAGGGTAACTAGGTATGGGCAATAAATACTGACAGTGTGACCCACAACCCAAGGGAAAATGAAAAAAATGAGCATCATATTTTCATCTCGTAAAATTAAAAATGGAAACATGTAGCAAACTTTATTTTTCTGACAATACTGTTCTTTTATAATTGACAGTGTTCCCCACATAGTTCTAGAGAATGAGCATCTGAACCTATATAATTGTGCTGGTCTACCAGTCTCTCTCACCTTTAGTGAAGCACTATGTTGCTGCAGTTTTTCCATTTTATAACATTTTATTTGGCAATGTCTTTATTGGTCTCTGCTGTCCCAGCGCAAAACGCCTGCAGTTCCAAGAGTTTTACAAATTAAAAATGCACAGATGATTTTCTCCAAGCAGTTTTTAGGGGTTGTTCAATGGTGTGTGACTAATCCTATAATATAAGGCCTTTAAGGGAAGAGATTGAAAAGGCAGTGACAACTCTGGAGTTTTGGCGAGAAGCACCAGAGAACATGATAAGAGACTTATCCACACGACTGCTGATGGACTCGAGGATTACCGTAACATTTTAAAACCTTTGTGTGAAAGATTGAGGAACAATTCTTATATCTGAACAATACCACAAGAGGAATCTTTTTACTTAACTTTCTGCCAGTGAATAACAAAAGTAATAATTTCTACTGAAAAAATCTAAGTTTTAATTTTCTGTGGGCTGGGAGTGACCAATGTGCCGGGAGCACTGGTGTGGAAACACCATGCACCACCCCCCCACCCCCGCCACCACAATTCTTTTTGCCTTTATTTTTCTTTCTTCCTTCCCTTACTGTTTCTTAGTCCCTCTATTTTTCTGTTTCTCTTTCTACTTTTTTCCCCTTTCTGTATGCCTTTCTCTTGAACTGACTAACTTATTTTAATCTTTTATATAGATCACTGGTGAGTAGAAGATTGTAATTTAATTCCAGGATTCGAATGGTGGCCATAATCCACTTAACCTTCACCACTGTGGCATGTGACATCATCTAAATGCTGCGTATTGTCGAGGTATCCAGCAAGTGAATCTTAATCAAGCAGGTAATGCTATCATTTAATCGCTAAGCTCCTGTCTAAGATGTAGAGGATCAATAAGTAAGAACGTAGGCATCCGACGGAACAAACACAGAGACCGCATTCTTGTACAAAAAGTCGCTCACCTTCAATTTAATTCAAACCCATGTCCACAGACACAACAAACCCCCAAGGCTAAATTCCATACAGAATAATTGGTTGGTGTATGTTGTAAAGATGTAGAACACATGAAAGAATTGGATTGTATTAAACTGCAAGAGGGAAGCTCAAGGAGTTCATCTGACATCCAAGAATGTGTGTTACAGCTTTGAATGAAAGAAAGCGTTTCATATAGCTCACACTTCAACATATCTTTCAGAAACATTCCCAATTGCTTCACATGAAATGTATTACATTGAAATATAATAACTGTTGTTATCTAGGCAAACACAGCAGCATATACAGCAAGATTCAACAAACAGCAATATGATGAACAACCATTTAATCTGTTTGCGTGGTGTTGTTTGACTATGTCCAGGGCACTGAGAGAATTCCATGTTCTTTGCCAGTAAGTTTTTTTTAATGTACACTGTTATGTATTGTGTGTTCTCCTCCCACCTGTGGTGGCGCTGTCACAGCAGATAAATGGTTGGGTGTTCTCTTGGTTAAGTTTAGCTCTCTTTGTTCGGAACTTTCCAGAACTTCCTGTCCTTCCTGAATAAAGCACTTTATGTTTGAATCTCTGAGTTCTGAGTTCTAATTGTGGCTAGGTAGAAAGGTACAGACACAACAAGTGGCGACGAGGATCGGATGAATCTGCGTTGTGGGAACTTTCTTGTTTTCGACTACAAAACACTCGGAACAGAGATTGCAGCATCACATTAATGTTACGGCAGTGAGTAAACAGAAATTTTAATTTGAAATGTGAGATGGCTACTATATTAGGAAACATCGGTGATTTTGATGAAAATGTGGAGCAATGGAGCGCATATACGGAACGTTTTGATTATTTTGTATTGGCGAATGCGGTGGCAAATGAAAAGGTCGTGCCTACCTTTTTGAGTGTAATGGGACGGAAGACATTCAATTTACTTCGCAGCCTTGTGCAGCCAGATAAGCCAGGAACTAAAACATATAAGCAACTAGTGGAAATTCTTGGAGCACATTTTTCACCAAAACCTCTGGTTATTGCTGAGAGATTTAGATTTCACAAACGGAATCAAGAGGAGGGGGAATCAGTGACAGTGTTTATTGCTGCTTTAAAAAGGTTGTCAGAACACTGCGAGTTCAAGGAGGTGCTGAAGGACACCATTAGAGACAGACTCGTGTGTGGTCTGCAAAATGCGCCTTCTTACTGAGGACAACCTTACTCTTGAAAAGGCCATTGAAGTTAGTGTCTCCATGGAGATGGCGGAAAAGGAGGCTCACCAGTTGAGTTCAACAGGGAGAGTTCACAAGGTGTCGTCTGAGCCTAAAGGTGCGCGGAACGGCACATGTTACTGTTGTGGGAAAACGGGCCATCACGCTAATGACTGCTGGTGTATGGAGCTGGAATGCCGAAATTGTGGCAAAAAGGGTCACATTGAACGTACCTGTAGAGGTAAAAAAAGAACAGAGAGCTGGGAAGCATGAAAGCAAAATGTCTGTATTTGGACAAGAGAGGAAAAGGAGTGTTCATTCAGTGCAGCATGATGGAACAAGCAAAACAGAGGGGAGCGACACCTCTGAGGAGGAAGAGGTGCACATATTGGCGGTTGCAGGTGGTTCAAATGGCCACTGGGTATCACCACTGGTGGAGGGACAATCAGTGCGGATGGAGGTGGACACAGGCGCGGCTGTGTCCCTTGTTTCAGACACTGTCTAAAGCAAAATGCTAAAGCAATTTACTCTTCAGCCAACAAACATTGTGCTAAAGACGTATACCGGCGAACCTGTGGCCATGAGAGGCGCCATTGAGGTGACAGTTAAATTGAACGGACAGACTGCGAAACTGCCACTATATGTGGTAAAGGGAAATTACCCATCTCTACTGGGACGTGCGTGGCTAGAGAAAATCACACTGGACTGGCCTGCAGTCCGCATGATGTCAAAAGGGGAGTCAGGTCTGACTGCAGTGTTAAACAAACATGCAGAACTCTTCAATGGGGAACTTGGGAGCATGAAAAAGATCAGCGTGAGACTGGACATTAAACCTGACAGCAAGCCGAAGTTTCACAAAGTCCGACCTGTACCCTATGCAATTAGGCCAAAAGTTGAGGCTAACTTGGAGGCCTTAGTCGAGAACGGAGTCCTGGAGCCTGTGAGAATGAGCAAATGGGCCACACCCATTGTTCCTGTCCTGAAAAAGGATGGATCTGCTCGAATCTGTGGGGATTTTAAAGTGACTATTAACCCGGTGCTGTCTGCGGAACAGTACCCTCTTCCCCTCATTGATTATCTTTTTACGGGCCTGGCCGGAGGGCAAAAATTCAGCAAAATAGACTTATGCCTGGCTTATCTACAAATGCATGTCGATGACAAATCAAAGGAGCTGCTGACAATTGTGACACACAAGGGGCTATGCAGGTACTGCCGCCTTCCGTTTGGAATTACGTCGGCCCCTGCTCTATTCCAAAGGGCAATGGATCAGATTTTGAGTGGACTGCCAGGAGTCCAGTGCTACCTGGACGACATCCTTGTCACTGGGACAAATGAGGAGGATCATCTTCTGAACTTGGATGCGACACTACAACGACTGAAAGAGTAAGGACTCAGAGTTCGTAAGGACAAATGTGAATTCTTTCAGTCTTCAGTTGAGTACCTGGGGCATGTGATTGACGCTACTGGCCTGCATAAGGCGCCGTCAAAGGTCAAGGCGATCGTGGAGGCCCCAGCACCCCAGAATGTGAGCCAGTTACGTTCATTTCTGGGGCTACTTAACTACTATGGGAAGTTTATTCCAGGCTTAGCAACATTGCTGAAGCCGTTACATCAGTTGCTATGTCAAGGCAAAACATGGAAACGGACTGAACTGTGCAACAAAGCTTTCGTCCAAGCAAAGAAAGCATGCTGAAATCGGAGGTCCTGACACACTTCGACCCAAAGCTACCCATGCAGCTAGCATGTGATGCATCACCATATGGCGTGGGAGCAGTCATATCCCACATCATGCCCTCTGGTGAAGAGAAACCTATCACCTTTGCATCACGCACCTTGAACAATGCTGAGAGTAACTATGCACAGATTGAGCGCGAGGCCTTGGGAATCGTTTTTGAAATTCGAAAATTTCATCAGTACCTGTTTGGGAGAAGGTTCACACTCCTGACGGACCACCATCCATTGACTTCAATCTTCGGGCCCCACACCGGAATTCCGTCTCTTGCTGCAAGCAGGATGCAAAGGTGGGCTTTACTGTTGTCAGGACACACATACGACATCAAATATCGCAAATCAGACTTGCACGGCAACGCAGACAGTCTCTCGAGGCTACCCTTGCCTGTTACTCCTCCAGAGCCTCGTCAGATAGACATCTTCTACTTTAGACAAGTGGAGGGAGCACCTGTCACGGCAGTTCATGTGCGAAGGTACACCCGCAATGATCCAGTCCTGTCTGAGGTAATGGACAATGTCATTCAAGGGAGAGCTATAGGAGATTCTCCTAGTTTGAAACCTTACGTTTCAAAAAGAAATGAGCTCTCCGTCCAGGCAGGTTGTCTTCTTTGGGGACGCCGTGTCATCATTCCGCCACCTCTGAGGGAACCTATACTGCAACAACTTCATACAGGCCACAGTGGGATGGTTCAGATAAAGGAAATGGCAAGAAGCTACTTCTGGTGGCCAGGTCTTGATGGAAATATTGAGGAGAAAGCCAAAACATGTTCCCCACGTCAAAGGGTCCAGAATGTTCTACAGCTGGCAACCCTACACCCCTGGGATTGGCCTGCAGAAGTGTGGCAGCGAGTACATGTGGACTTCACCGGTCCTTTCAAAGAGAAGATATTTATGGTGGTTGTGGACGCTCGTAGCAAGTGGCCGGAGGTCACTGTGATGAGGACTACCACGGCAGAGAAAACAATTGAGAAACTTGGTGAGATGTTCAGCTGTTATGGCTCACCGGAACAACTCGTAAGTGACAACGGTCCACAATTTGTATCACAGGAGTTTGCAACCTTCCTGCATGTGAATGGTGTCCAACACATCAGGTCTGCGCCCTATCATCCCTCTACTAATGGCCTGGCAGAAAGGTTTGTGCAAACTTTGAAGCACGCCTTGAAGGCATCGCAAGCTCAGGGCTCCATCCACCAACATCTGAACAGCTTCCTGTTGTCCTACAAGAATGAGCCGCATGCCACAACCAAAACTTCCCCCGCTTCGCTCATGATGAAGAGGCAGTTGTGGACAAGTTTTGACTTACTCAAACCTCCAAGGGCAGAACAGGTTGTCCATTGTCAACAGCAAGCTCAAGTTGAAAAGAGAGAGAAAAGAGCCAAGGAGAGACGGTTTCACCCTGGAGAGCACGTCCTAGCTCGAAACTACAACACTGGACCGAAATGGATTCCTGCTACGGTGATCGCACAGATGGGCCCTGTGTCTTACACGGTTGAGACTGCCGAGGACGTCGTCTGGAGAAGACACACAGATCAACTGTTGCTAGGAGCAGAGACAGCCACAGAGGCTCCAACGGCTGGTTGGCCTGAACTGTTTCCGGATGATACCGCAAACCAGCATCCTTTGCCACAGTGCTCTTCTCCAACACAGAAAGTCATAGAAACTGTTCCACCTGTGCAAACTCCTGACTTTCGACTGACACAGGCACCTTCTCCATCCAGGCCTGTGTCAATGCCTACTGCTGTGCAAGCCAGCGATGACCGCTGGTATCCTGTCAGGGAGCGGCGGCCTCCAAGACGCTTGGATCTGTAGGCTTAGTGACTTACCCACAAGACTGGGGCAGAATAAACCCCAGGGTAAAGTCAGGGTTTGAGGCAGTCTACCTCTACCCTTGGTTAGTCAGTGCATTGAAAGTAACTTACCTGTTGAGCAATAATGTGGACCTTTCATTTAAGAGGGGAGGAATATGTTATGTATTGTTTGTTCTCCTCCCACCTGTGGTGGCGCTGTCACTGCAGATAAATGGTTGGGTGTTCTCTTGGTTAAGTTTAGCTCTCTTTGTTCGGAATTTTCCAGAACTTCCTGTCCTTCCTGAATAAAGCACTTTATGTTTGAATCTCTGAGTTCTGAGTTCTAATTGTGTCTAGGTAGAAAGGTGCAGACACAACATACACCTGAACTACTTGAACAGGCAGCTGGGCTCTCGGTTTAACAACTCATTTGAAGAACAGCACCTCCATTAATGTAACACTCACTCGGTAATCACTTAAATTATCATTTTTAAAAGCACAGAACACATTGAAATAATTTTAAAACAAAAAAAAATACACAGCAGGTCAGTCAGCATCTGTGGCGAGAAGACATAAATTGGCGCTTTGGGCACAGCCTTTGTAAGAAATAAAAACTGACTGCCCTGCTGGGTACATCAGCATCTTTGTTTCGTGTTTACAGCATTTGAAGTGTTTGCCTTTCATCTTGAAAGAGGTTGAAGCTGGTTCCTGGCAACAGCAAGCAGCAGGGAAGGGTCACCAGGACTCCAGAGTTAAGATCTGAGGTCAGCTCACAGTCCAGTCATGGTAGGGGTGGGGCAGTAGTGGTGATGGACATTACTTAAAAGACTTTGGGCGAGAAATTCGGCTGCTTTGCGCCTGCCGTTAGCGCCTCCATGGGGTGCTAACGGGCGCAAATGGGCTTTCGCTTGGGCGTGGAGATATTAGCGCCCGCACTGATATGGGCTGGGATTTTACGGCAGCGCTAAAAGTTAGTGCCCTTCCCCTGTAGGTACCACCTCGCTCGGTCACGTCCGGCAATGATGATGTCATTGCTGTGCACTGCACCCCGGATGCAGAATTCGGCCGCATCTCTCACTTACCGCCTGGCGGGAGTCAGCTCCGCACGCACTATTTAAAGGCACCATCTTGGGGAAGCTTTTTAGTCAGCCATAACTCTGCTGAGACAATGTCAGACAAGCTGCTGAACATATCACTGCGATTTTAGCTCCAAGGGCTATCGCAAGTGTTAACAATAGCTGCATTTAACTCAGTGAATATTTGTGAAAATAATTTATACACTTTAATGGGGCCTCTGTTGACAGTCACCTGCTCCATCGTGAACGTCGGAGGCTCCTTAGGAGGAGAGCACTGCAAGTACAAAGGCTTGGAGATATGCAGGGAAAAAGGCCTGGAGGTATGCAGGGGCAAAGGCCTGGAGTTATGCAGGGACAAATGCCTGGAGATATGCAGGGACAAATGCCTGGAGATATGCAGGGACAAATGCCTGGAGATATGCAGGGACAAAGGCCTGGAGTTATGCAGGGACAAATGCCTGGAGATATGCAGGGACAAATGCCTGGAGATATGCAGGGACAAATGCCTGGAGATATGCAGGGACAGAGGTCTGGAGATATGCAGGGGCAAAGGCCTGGAGTTATGCAGGGACAGAGGTCTGGAGATATGCAGGGGCAAAGGCCTGGAGTTATGCAGGGACAGAGGTCCGGAGATATGCAGGGACAGAGGCCTGGAGATATGCAGGGACAAAGGCCTGGAGATATGCAGGGACAAAGGCCTGGAGATATGCAGGGACAATTGCCAGGAGATATGCAGGGACAGAGGTCTGGAGATATGCAGTGACAAATGCCTGGAGATATGCAGGGACAGAGGTCTGGAGATATGCAGGGACAGAGGCCTGGAGTTATGCAGGGACAAAGACCTGGAGATATGCAGGGACAGAGGCCTGGAGTTATGCAGGGACAGAGGCCTGGAGATATGCAGGGACAGAGGTCTGGAGATATGCAGGGACAGAGGCCTGGAGTTATGCAGGGACAGAGGTCTGGAGATATGCAGTGACAAATTCCTGGAGATATGCAGGGACAAATGCCTGGAGATATGCAGGGACAAATGCCTGGAGAGATGCAGGGACAGAGGTCTGGAGATATGCAGGGACAAATGCCTGGACATATGCAGGGACAGAGGTCTGGAGATATGCAGGGACAAAGGCCTGGAGATATGCAGGGACAGAGGTCTGGAGATATGCAGGGACAAAGGCCTGGAGATACGCAGGGACAGAGGTCTGGAGATATACAGGGACAAATGCCTGGAGATATGCAGGGACAGAGGCCTGGAGATATGCAGGGACAAATGCCTGGAGATATGCAGGGACAGAGGTCTGGAGATATGCAGGGAGAAATGTCTGGAGATATGCAGGGACAGAGGTCTGGAGATATGCAGGGACAAATGCCTGGAGATATGCAGGGACAGAGGTCTGGAGATATGCAGGGACAGAGTTCTGGAGATATGCAGGGACAAATGCCTGGAGATATGCAGGGACAAATTCCTGGAGATATGCAGGGACAAATGCCTGGAGAGATGCAGGGACAGAGGTATGGAGGTATGCAGGGACAAAGGCCTGGAGATACGCAGGGACAGAGGTCTGGAGATATGCAGGGACAGAGGTCTGGAGATATGCAGTGTGGTGTATGTGCCTTTAAGAGCCCCTGTGTACTGTAATGCTGGTAGTGACCACTCGGGCTATATAAGAAACATAGAAACATAGAGATAGGAACAGGAGTAGGCCATTCAGCCCTTCGAGCCTGCTCCGCCATTCAATGAGATCATGGCTGATCTTCGTCTGAGATCATAGCTGATCTTACCAGTTCAGTACCCCGTCCCCGCCTTTTCTCCGTAACCCTTAATCCCCTTAGCCTTCAGAAATATATCCAATTCTCTCTTGAAAATATTTATTGAATTAGCCTTCACAGCCCTCTGTGGCAGGGAATTCCACAGGCTCACCACTCTTTGAGTGAAGAAATTCTTCCTCATCTCTGTTTTAAATGATTTGCCCGCTATTTTTAGACTGTGGCCCCTGGTTCTGTGCTCCCCGGCCATTGGAAACATTCTCTCTGAATTCAGCCTGTCCAGGCCTGCCATAATTTTATATGTTTTGATGAGATCCCCTCTCAATCTTCTAAACTCCAGTGAGTACAAGCCCAAACTATTTAATCTCTCTTCGTAGGTCATTCCCGCCATTCCAGGTATCAGCCTGGTGAATCGCCGTTGCACTCTTTCCATGGCAAGAACATCCTTCCGCAGATGGGGCGACCAAAACTGTACACAATACTCCAGATGCGGTCTCACCAGCACCTTGTACAGCTGTAGTAAGGTATCCCTATTCCTATACTCGAACCCCCTTGATATGAAGGCCAACATACCATTTGCCTTCTTAATCGCCTGTTGCACCTGCATGCTCTCCTTCAGTGACTGGTGCACAAGAACACCCAGGTCCCTCTGCACTTCCCCATCTCCCAATCTATTGCCATTTAGATAATAATCTACCCTCCTGTTTTTACCCCCAAAGTGGATAACCTCGCATTTATCCACATTATAGTGCATCTGCCACGTATCCGCCCATTCCCCCAACCTGTCCAAATCGCACTGTAGCCTCCTGACATCCTCATCAGAGCCCACCCCTCCTCCTAGTTTAGTGTCGTCAGCGAATTTGGAAATATTGCATCCAATTCCCTGATCCAGATCATTTATATATATTGTGAACAGCTGGGGTCCCAGGACAGATCCTTGCGGCACCCCGCTGGTCACTGCCTGCCACTCCGAAAACGAGCCGTTTATTCCAACTCTCTGTTTTCTATCCGCCAGCCAGTTCTCTATCCACGTTAATACTTTGCCCCCAATTCCATGAGCCTTAATTTTGCATGATAATCTTTTGTGTGGAACCTTATCGAAGGCTTTCTGGAAGTCAAGGTACACCACATCCACTGGCTCTCCCCCATCTATTTTACCAGTTACTTCCTCAAAAAATTCCAGCAGATTAGTCAAACACGATTTACCCTTTGTAAATCCATGTTGACTCTGTCCGATCCTTTCCCCATTTGTCAAGTGCTCCGCTATTTTATCCTTAATAATGGACTCTAGCATTTTGCCCACAACCGATGTAAGGCTTACTGGTCTATAATTCCCTGCTTTCTCTCTACCCCCCTTTTTAAATATTGGGGTAACATTAGCTACCCTCCAATCCACGGGTACTGTTCCCGAGTCAATGGAGTTCCGGAAGATGATCCTTAGAGCATCTGCTATCTCCAGGGCCACCTCCTTAAGTACCCTAGGATGTAGTTTATCAGACCCCGGGGATTTGTCGGCCTTCAGTCCCCTCAACTTACCCAACACCATATCCCTAGAGATACTAATTTCTGTCAGCTCCTCCCTCTCATTAGTCCCTATGTTTGCCGATATTCCTGGGAGGTTATTTGTGTCCTCCTTTGTGAATACAGAACCAAAGTATGAGTTTAATTGGTCTGCCATTTCCTTATTCTCCATTATATATTCTCCCGAATCGGACTGCAAGGGACCGACTTGGGATTTTACCAGTCTTTTCCTCCTGATATACCGATAAAAGCTTTTGCAGTCTGTCTTTATGTTTGCTGCAAGTTTACTTTCGTATTCTATTTTCCCCTTCCTGATTAATCCCTTTGTCCTCTTTTGCTGTATCCTGTACTGCCCCCAATCTTCCGGTCTGGTGCTTTTTTTTGCCAGTTGATATGCCCTTTTTTTTGATTTTATGCTGTCCCTAATTTCCCTCGTTATCCACGGTTGAGTCACCTTTTTAGGTTTATTTTTATGCCAAACCGGTATAAACATGTTCTGGAATTCTTCCATTCTATCTTTGAATGCTTGCCATTGTCTATCCACTGTCAATCCCCCCAGAAACACCACCCAATCAATCTTACCCAATTCCCGTCTCATACCCTCGTAATTCCCTTTATTTAAGTTCTGGACCTTAGTCTCTGATTCAATTTCCTCACTCTCCATCTCGACTGAGAGCTCGATCATATTATGATCGCTCTGACCCAAGGGGCCTCGTACAAGAAGATTGCTGATAAGTCCCTTCTCATTGCACAATACCCAGTCTAAAATGGCCTGATCTCGAGTCGGCTCCTCGACATATTGGTCCAGATAACCGTCCCGAAAACATTCCAGGAATTCCTCCTCCTCAGAATTTTTACTAATTTGGGTAGTCCAATCAATATGTAAATTAAAGTCACCCATGATGACAGCTGTGCTCTTATCGCACGCTTCTCTAATTTCCCTTTTTATGCCTTCCCTCACCTCCATATTACTATTTGGAGGCCTATATATCACACCCACTAACGTTTTCCTCCCCTTGCTATTTCTCATTTCTACCCATACAGATTCCGTTTCATCCGAGTTAATATCCTTCCTTTCCATTGCATTAATCCCCTCCTTTACCAGCAATGCTACCCCACCTCCCCTACCTTTTTGCCGATCCTTCCTAAATATTGTATATCCCTGGATGTTAAGTTCCCAGCCTTGCCCACCCTGCAGCCACGTTTCTGTAATCCCAATCAAATCATACTTGTTTACCTCTATTTCCACAACTAATTCATCCACCTTGTTCCTAATGCTTCTAGCATTAAGATACAAAGCCTTCAGGCTTGCTTTTTTCACACTCTCATTATGAATTAGTTTGGCCCTTTGTGTTTCTCTCCTTTGCTTATTGCTTCTCACCTTTCTACCATCTATTTCTGACTTCATATGACTTCCCTCTTTTCCACTACCTAGGTTCCCATCCCCCTGCCAAATTAGTTTAAATCCTCCCGAACCGCCCTAGAAAATATTACCCCGAGGACATCGGCTCCCTCACAGTTCAGGTGTAGACCGTCCCCTTGGTACAGGTCACTCCTCCCCAAGAACTGGTTCCAATGCCTCAAGAATTTAAATCCCTCTCCCTTGCACCACTGCTCAAGCCACGTATTTAGCTTATCTATCTTACTCTCTCTAAACTTATTAGCTCGTGGCACTGGTAGCAATCCAGAGATTACTACCTTTGAGGTCCTACTTTTCAATTTAGCTCCTAACTCCCTAAATTCAGCTTGTAGGACCTCCTCCCTCTTTTTACCTATATCGTTGGTACCTACATGTACCACGACAACTGGCTGATCCCCCTCCCCCTTCAGAATGCTCTGCACCCGCTCCGAGACATCCTTGACCCTTGCACCAGGGAGGCAACATACCATCTTGGAGTCTCGGTCTCGGCCACAGAAACTCCTATCTATCCCCCTTACAATTGAATCCCCTATCACTATAGCCCTATCCCTCTTTTTCCCGCCCTTCTGTGCAGCAGAGCCAGTCATGGTGCCCTGAACCTGGCTGCTGGTGCCTTCCCCTGATAAGTCATCTCCCCCAACAGTACCCAAAACGGTAAACCTGTTTTGGAGGGAGATGACCGCAGGTGACTCCTGCACTACCTTCCTGCCTTTACCCTGCCTTTTGGTCACCCATTTACTGTCTGAGCTAGCCTTTACCTGCGGTGTGACCAACTCACTGAATGTGCTATCCACAACATCCTCAGCATCGCGTATGCTCCAGAGTGAGTCCATTCGCAGCTCCAGCGCCGCCATGCGGTCCGCTAGGAGCTGCAGCTGGACACACTTCCTGCACACATAGTTGTCAGGGACAGTGTCCCTGATTTCCCACATGGCACAGGAGGAGCATGACACGGGTCTGAGCTGCCCTTCCATGACTTAACCCTTACAATACCTTTTTATTTACTACGATTTAGCTTAATTATTGAATTCTACTTAGAATAAGTTTGTGAAAGTACTCACCAACCAGTCACCTACCTGTTTTCTGGTGTTGTATTTTCACTGCCGCCTCCTGTCCTGGAACCTTTTCCACCTAGGTTAGGCTCCTGAAATAAAATAAATTGAACCTACCTTTTCAACTTCCCCTAACCCCTAAAAGGTTAGAGGAGGTGGAAGGGTGGGAGACACTACACTGTAGTGTTTCGGGTTTAGCAACAGCTCCACCTATATAAGAGTTACTGGCCTCCTGCTCTCCCGACTGCACCAGCTGCTCCCTGGTGACGTCACACACTGATTACTATTTACCCCTCTCCTCTGCTGTTGATTTGGTACGCCTCGCAACTGCCGCCGGTTTTTAAGCCGGGCTCCTCCTCGCTGCTCTCTGCTGCTCCGAGTGGTCGGGCCTCGCAACTGCCGCCGGTTTTTAAGCCGGGCTCCTCCTCGCTGCTCTCTGCTGCTCCGAGTGGTCTGTATAGTTATGCAGGGACAAAGACCTGGAGATATGCAGGGACAGAGGCCTGGAGTTATGCAGGGACAGAGACCTGGAGATATGCAGGGACAGAGGTCTGGAGATATGCAGGGACAGAGGCCTGGAGTTATGCAGGAACAGAGGTCTGGAGATATGCAGGGACAAATTCCTGGAGATATGCAGGGATAAATGCCTGGAGATATGCAGGGACAAATGCCTGGAGAGATGCAGGGACAGAGGTCTGGAGATATGCAGGGACAAATGCCTGGAGATATGCAGAGACAGAGGTCTGGAGATATGCAGGGACAAAGGCCTAGAGATATGCAGGGACAGAGGTCTGGAGATATGCAGGGACAGAGGTCTGGAGATATGCCGGGACAGAGGTCTGGAGATATGCAGGGACAAATGCCTGGAGATATGCAGGGACAGATGTCTGGAGATATGCAGGGGCAAATGCCTGGAGATATGCAGGGACAGAGGTCTGGAGATATGCAGGGACAGAGGTCTGGAGATATGCAGTGTGGTGTATGTGCCTTTAAGAGCCCCTGTGTACTGTAATGCCGGTAGTGGCCACTCGGGCTATATAAGCCTGTATAGTGTCTTGTATCTTTTAGTTCACCTCCAGACAGAGCTCTGGAGATATGCAGGGACAAATGCCTGGAGATATGCAGGGACAGAGGTCTGGAGATATGCAGGGACAAATTCCTGGAGATATGCAGGGACAAATGCCTGGAGATATGCAGGGACAAATGCCTGGAGATATGCAGGGACAGAGGTCTGCAGATATGCAGGGACAAATGCCTGGAGATATGCAGGGACAGAGGTCTGGAGATATGCAGGGACAAATGCCTGGAGATACGCAGGGATAGAGGTCTGGAGATATGCAGGGACAAATGCCTGGAGATATGCAGGGACAGAGGCCTGGAGATATGCGGGGACAGAGGTCTGGAGGTATGCAGGGACAAATGCCTGGAGATATGCAGGGACAGAGGTCTGGAGATATGCAGTGTGGTGTATGTGCCTTTAAGAGCCCCTGTGTACTGTAATGCCGGTAGTGGCCACTCGCGCTATATAAGCCTGTATAGTGTCTTGTATCTTTTAGTTCACCTCCAGACTATGTTCAGTAAACACCTGTTAAACCAGCTCCTGCATTCCGTGTCTCCATTAACACATGGATACAACAGTGGCGATGAATTGGAAACGGACTTACCTGCAATTCGGCAGCACCTCAAGGAGATCGATTCCTCAGATGAAGGTCGAAGAAAAAAAAAAGAAAAAACTCTGGTATCACCAGCTAGCCGGGCTGGTGGCAGGTACTGCAATAATCCCTCCTGGGCGGCGGGCTGGGGCTCGATCGGCTGGCTCTGCAGCGGGGCTGAGCAGCGAAGGCGGAGGCAAACAGAGACGGAGGGTGGAGCACTCGGGAGACGGCCAACGCTGCAAAGCAGGTCGGCGTTCGGACCAAGCAGAGGGAGGGAAAAGTCCCAGAGAGTCCGGCGGGAACGAGTCTCCAACTATTAAAAATATCTGTATAAATAAAAACTGCGGAGAACAGCGTTGGCAGCGGCGGGAAAGCGCGGGAGGCGCCATTTTTTCTCGGCAGGGAAGAAAGGAAAGCGCGGGAGGCGCCATTTTTTTTCAGGATGCCTAAGACTGGCAATATTACTGCTTTCGATAGTGATGTAGAGGATTGGACCACATATGTGGAAAGAGTGGAGGTATATTGCACAGCGAATGAAATAGAGGATGAAAAAAGGCATCGGTACTTCTAAATCTAATGGGCGCAAGGACATACGGGCTGTTACGAAACTTAATCACTCTAGCCAAACCAATGGACAAGAATTTTAAAGAGATTGTTGATACCCTACAGGAGCACTTAAACCCAACACCGCTACTGATAGCGGAACGATTCAAATTCTTCAGGAGGAATCAGCACAAGAATGAAAGTAACGCTGATTACCTCACCGAATTAAGAAAGCTGTCAAAGCACTGCCAATTTGGGGCAGGACTGGCAGATTCTCTTCGAGACAAATTCGTCTGCGGTCTCCTAAGTGAAGGAACACAGAAAAGGCTACTTTCTGAGAAAGATTTAACACTGGACAAGGCTTTCAGTGTGGCTGTATCATACGAAGCAGTAGCAAGAGGAGCTGCAGAGATACAGCAAAAGCCACAGGACTTCGGCACCCATGAAATGACATGGGGTTTTGAGAGATGTTATCGCTGCGGCAGATCCACCCATGACCAGAGGGACTGCTGGTTCAAGGACAAAGCATGCAGGCAATGCGGAAAGATGGGACACATTGCACGTGTATGCCGATCTGGAAACAAAAAATCCACTGACAAAAAAAAAATCAATAAGGAAAAGTACAGAAAGGTACAAATGATGACGGACAGTAGCTCCGAAGACCAGAAGAGCGATAGCGACTCCGGAAACAAGAGACTAAGCTGTCTCAAATTACATAATGTAATTGCCAAAGAGGATTACAAGACCATTTGGGTTACCCTCACGATAGCGGGGTCCCCAGTTAAAATGGAGCTAGATACAGGATCAGCTCTGACCGTCATAAGTCGACGGGATTACGAGCGGCTATTTCCACATATACCTTTGAAAGACACATCCATTATCTTGAAAACATATACGGGGCAGAAAGTATACACCAGAGGGAAAATAAGGGTGCCTGTTGTATACAACGGCAAGGAAATACAGAAGTTGTATTTATACGTTCTGCAAGATGGTGGTCCACCGCTGTTGGGACGTGAATGGATCAGGAAGATACATTTAGACTGGCACTCCATTCAGGCACTGATGGTGACCAGTAAGAAAAAAAATGATGATGACATCATACCTGAACGATTAAAAGACATCTTGGCCAACGCCAAAGAAGTGTTTCAACAGGAACTAGGAACCTTGAAAGGCGTCACCGCCTCAATCAAAGTGGAAGATGCGGCAATTCCCAAGTTTTTTAAGGCAAGGCCGGTGCCATACGCAATTCGTCCAGCAGTCGAGGCAGAGCTGGAGAATTTGGAAAAGGCAGGCGTGCTATCCAAGATAGATTGGAGCGAGTGGGCAACACCCATCGTCCCGGTCATGAAGAAAACGTTGAATAATGATAAAGCTGAAGAACAGAGAAAAATTCGCATCTGTGGGGACTTCAAGGTGACTGTAAACCCGGTCCTTCACACGGTACAGTATCCTCTTATGAGGATAGAAGATATTTTCGCCTCACTATCCGGAGGGAAACGTTTCACCAAAATTGACTTGGCACAGGCATATCTACAGATGGAGGTTGAGGAGGCCTCTAAAAAGTATCTCACGATAAACACACACAAAGGCCTGTACCAGTACAATCGACTGGTTTTCGGAGTAGCATCAGCTCCAGCTATCTGGCAAAGAGCTATGGAGCAAGTCCTGCAAGGGATTCCGGGGACTCAATGCTACCGAGACGACATCCTTGTAACAGGAGAAAACAACAACGAGCACCTTGCCAATTTGGAGCGGGTGCTCACTAGGCTGAGAGAACGGGGCCTACGAGCAAATCGCCCCAAGTGCGAATTTTTCCAGAAACAAATATCATATTTGTAAAGTCTGTGTGTTCTAGTTGTAATTAATAACACACAAACTACAAGATTAAAGTTCAACAGGTCTTTACTGGTTGGAGGTCAGGACTATATGAAATACAATCTCACTACACAGTGCTTATATACCAGTGGTCACCACCGGTATTACGTATACAGCAGCCAGAGAAAGTAGTACATCTCTTAAGGTGGAACAGGCTTAAGTTCTCTTAAGGTGGAACAGGTTACATACACCACAATCCTCCCTTTTTAGCTTAATAGTCATATCCCCATTTAACATAACATCATAACATATATACATATATAACTTCAGGTATAAACAGTTCAAAGGTTCAGTCTCTCAGGAGGCCTTCTGATTCGGTCTGGATAACGCCTTTCAGTGGTCTCTGATTCTTGTTGCTGAGGTGACTCCTCTAGTTGGTTTCCTATGTATTGGACGTCATCATCAGGTACAGTCCCTGCCGAGGTAGATGCTTCAGGTTCATTAACGTCTTCCACAGTTGTCTCTGTCGCAACCATGGGTTCGTCCCTTGCTCTTGATTCTACCAGTTGATCCGCATGACGCCTTATCACATTGTTACCAATATCTACTGTGTACATCAGAGGTCCTTGTCTGGCCTGAATTGTTCCGGACTGCCATTTTTCGTTTCCATAGCCCCTTGCCAACACTGGTTGTCCTACTTCGAAACTTCGAGTGGACTTGTTATTAATATGCCGGAACTGTTTGTTTTCCACTTCCCTCCGCACATTTGGTTTTAACAAGTCCAACCTGGACCGCAACCTCCTGTTATAAAACATCATGGCAGGACTTTGGTTAGTCACTGCTTGAGCGGCGTTTCGATATGCCATTAGGAAATTGTCCACCTTGTGCTGTAGCGGAATCTGGTCATCGTTCATGGCCTTTATTGCCTTTTTGAATGTTTGGACAAATCTCTCGGCCAACCCGTTTGTCGCCGGATGATATGGGGCAGAGGTATAATGTTTCACCCCATTCTTCTATAAGAATTTTTGGAATTCTTCCGACACGAACTGTGGTCCATTGTCCGAACAGATCTGTTCTGGCAATCCGTTCCTTGCGAATATTGTTCTTAACACCGCAATTGTCTTTTCTGAAGTAGTGGTATTCATCTTGATCACTTCTGGCCATTTGGAATGTGCGTCCACCGCAATTAGGAACATGGGGTCCATGAATGGACCAGCAAAGTCAATATGTACGCGCTGCCATGGTGCTGAAGGCCATTCCCATGGGTGTAGTGGTGCGATTGGAGGTGCATTTTGCACTTTTTGGCACCCAGCGCAGCTTTTCGTCAACTCCTCTATCTGTTGGTCAATACCCGGCCACCATACATAAGCCCTAGCAAGACTTTTCATCTTAACTCCCCCCAGATGACCTTCATGCAGTTCTTTTAGAACTCTTTCCCTTAACTTGGGAGGAATAATCACTCTTGTCCCGTACATCAAAGTACCATGGCAGACGGACAGCTGGTCTCGTCTTGCCGAGAATGCCGGTAACAGAGGATCACCACGTGTTGGCCATCCTTTCACTGTCACCTCGTAGACTCTGGACAGTGTCGGGTCATTCCTGGTTTCTCGTTCAATACTTGCATTGGTTACTGGTAAACGCTCGATGATGGTCGAATGAAATAACTCAACAGGGTCAACTTTCGTCGTTTCTTCTTCTTCAGGTAGTGGCAGGCGCGACAGCCCATCAGCATTGCCATGCTGCTTCGTACCTTTGAATTCTATTTGATATTGATGTGCTCCTTGGAAAAGGAACCATCTCTGGAGACGCTGTGCTGTCATCACTGAAACACCCTTCTTAGGGTTAAAAATGGATACCAACGGCTGATGGTCTGTCAGAAGTGTGAATTTTTGGCCCTGCGGGTAATGATTAAACTTCTTCACTCCCCATACAAGGCTGAGAGCCTCCCTATCGATCTGCGCATAGTTGCGCTCAGCGGAGGTCAATGGTCTGGATGCAAACGCGACTGGCCTTTCCGTGCCATTTGGCAACTTGTGTGAGAGTACTGCCCCAATACCATATGGAGAAGCATCACAAGCCAACCGAATAGGCAGTGTCGGGTTGAAGTGAGCCAACACTTCCTCTGAGGTGATCAATTCTTTGCTTTTGCGAAATGCCTTCTTACAGTTTTCGCTCCATTCCCATGGTACCCCCTTCTGTAAAAGAGCGTTTAGCGGGTGCAGTACCGTGGATAGATTTGGTAGAAATTTATGGTAATAGTTAATCAATCCTAGAAACGACCTCAACTGAGAGACATTATCCGGAGCGGGAGCCTTTACAACTGCCTCTACCTTGTCAGGAGACTTATGAAGCCCCTCCCGGTCAATGACATGACCACAGTACGAGATCCACTTCTGGAAGAACTCACATTTCTGCCGATTAACTCTAAGTCCATACTCTTTCAGTCTGTTGAGCACCAGTTCCAAGTTTGCGAGGTGTTCTTCATCACCATCACCTGTAATCAGAATATCGTCCAGGTAACATTGTGTGCCTGGAATTCCCTGTAATACCTGCTCCATGGCCCTCTGCCAAATTGCTGGAGCCGATGCCACTCCAAAAACCAGCCTATTGTACCGGTACAAACCTCGATGCGTGTTGATCGTGAGGTATTGGCGTGACTCTTCTTCAACCTCCATCTGCAAGTACGCCTGCGCCAGGTCTATCTTGGTGAAGTGTTTCCCGCCAGACAACGAAGCAAAAATATCCTCAATCCGCAGAAGCGGATACTGCACCGTGTGAAGCACCGGATTAGCGGTGATTTTGAAATCTCCACAGATGCGAACCTTCCCTGGTTCCCCTGGCTTGTTGCTTGAAGGACGTTTCATAACGGGAACAATGGGCATAGCCCACTCACTCCAATCTACCTTAGACAGTACACCTGAACGTTCTAGCGCTTCCAGTTCCGCTTCTACAGTAGGTCGTAATGCATAGGGTACCGGTCTGGCTTTAAAAAATTTTGGTTGTGCATGTTCATCAATCTTGATGTTTGCCGTAATTCCTCTCAGTGTTCCCAGTCCCTGCTGGAACACCTCTTTAGCATCATCCAATATTCTGGACAATCGTTTAGGTTTGACATCTGTTTCCCCGGAATCTACCGTTAGTGCCTTCAAGGCGTGCCAGTCCATATTCATTTTCCTAATCCACTCCCATCCCAGTAGTGGTGGACCTCCTTCAGGTAGCACATATAAGTCCATTACTTGGCTTTCTTCGCCCTTGTGGACCACTTTTACCTCTATCTTTCCGATGGAGTACACTCTTTGCCCCGTGTATGTTTTCAATATAATCTCCGTATCCCGTAGGGGAATATGTTGGAATAACCTTTTGTAATCTTTCTTATTCATGACCGTCAATGCCGATCCAGTGTCCAATTCCATCTTTACCTGGACTCCTGCTATCTGAAGGGTGACCCAAATTGTCTGGAGATCTGCATCCTTACCAACGTTGTGTACTCTTAAGCTACCCAGTTCATTACTGCTAGCGTCTGAATCTGACTTCTGTTCGGTCGAACTGTTCTTTGTCACCTTGTGTACCTTTATGTATTTTCCTTGCGGTGACATTTTGTTGCTGGTCTTCTTTCCTGACCGGCATACTTTAGCTATGTGGCCAAGCCTGCCACACGTTCTGCATTCTTGGTTTTTAAACCAACACTGGTTCTGATCGTGCGTTGTCTTTCCGCAACAATAACATTTTACAGTACTCAAGCCCAATTTATTTGTACTGAGTTCCGGTGACCGTAGCTGCATTACTGCCGTGCCTCTCGCTGCGGCTTCGTGTGCTGCTGCCATAGTGACCGCTTTCTCAAGCGTCAGCTCATTCTCCTCGAGCAATCGCTTTTGTGTATCTTCTTTTAATAAACCACACACAAATTTATCTCGTAGCGCCTCTGTCAATCTCGTTCCGAATTGACAGTACTTTGCTAGCTTACGCAATTCCATTAAATATTCAGCATTGCTTTCATCCTTCAGCTGCCTTCTGCTGTAAAATTTAAATTGTTCCGCTAGCATCAGCGGCGTGGGGTTTAGATGATTTTTCAGGACAGTAACAATCTCATCGAACGTCTTATCCGCCGGTTCATCTGGTGATAAAAGGTGTTTCAATTGCCCGTATGTCTTCGCACCCATTAAGTTTAATAATGTTAGTGCTTTCTCTTCATCTGGGATTTTATTTGCTTTACAATAATTTTGTATGCGTTCTACATACATAGCCCAATCTTCGATGTCGCTATCAAAGGTATTAATGTTCCCATGTTTAGGCATCGTTGCAATTTAATTTCTTTTTATTTTTATCCAAGATGGCGGCTTCCGCGCTCTTGTCTTCGTCCTCCGCCTACAAAATGGCGGTTTTCCCGCGCTTGGCGGTCTTCACCCTTCCCCCGACGCTGTCTCCGCTTCACCGCGGCTCTCGTGCCTTCAGTTGCCCCTAGACGCTGCGCCTTTTTAGCCCGAATGCGGCCCGGCCCTTATCACCAGCCGCGATCGATGTCCCCGCGCTGCGCCTTTCGGCCCGAATGCGGCCCGGCCCTTATCTCCGGTCGCGATCGATCTCACCACCCTTATTCCTTCGTCTTCCCTCCCCGTCTGTACAGCCAACGCGGCCGATTTTCTGGTCGCGTCGCTGCCCGGCTTACCCACTACCGAGGTAGAAAGAAGATAGCTGACAGCCGCTGATGGAGGCTTCGAGTTCAGGATGTCTTCTGCACTCTGGTTTCTCGATGTCTGCCACGCGACGTGTCTTCCAGCAGGGTGATGAGGGTGGAAGCCTCTCTTCGACGTCCGTTCTGTGGACGAAGCCGCCGTGGATATAACTGCCGCAGGGTAAGAATCTGACTCGTCGCCACTGTAAAGTCTGTGTGTTCTAGTTGTAATTAATAACACACAGACTACAAGATTAAAGTTCAACAGGTCTTTACTGGCTGGAGGTCAGGACTATATGAAATACAATCTTACTACACAGTGCTTATATACCGGTGGTCACCACCGGTATTACGTACACAGCAGCCAGAGAAAGTAGTACATCTCTTAAGGTGGAACAGGCTTAAGTTCTCTTAAGGTGGAACAGGTTACATACACCACAATATTGTGGCCACATAATTAACGAAGAAGGGTTGCATAAGTCACCTGAAAAAATTGAAGCAGTCATAAAAGCCCCAGCACCTGAAAATGTCTCACAATTAAGGTCGTTCCTGGGATTGATAAATTACTATCATAAATTTTTACCGAACTTGTCAACTGTTCTGCACCCTCTTAACGAACTGCTACAAACGGGAGTAAATTGGAAATGGAGCGAAGACTGTAAACGTGCCTTCCATAAATGCAAAGGCTTGATCACGTCCAAGGAAGTTTTGGCTCTTTACAACCCATCACTGCCAATCAGACCTGGCGTGCGATGCATCCCCTTACGGCGTAGGAGCGGTATTATTGCATAGATTCCCTGATGGCTCGGAACGGCCGATAGCTTTTGCATTACGCTCATTGAACTCAACTGAGCGTAACTATGCCCAGATCGACAGGGAAGCACTCAGCCTGGTACGGGGAGTGAAGAAATTCAACCATTACCTACACGGACAAAAATTTACCTTGTTGACTGACCAGCAACCCCTCGTCTCCATATTCAACCCTAAAAAGTGCGTTCCCATTATGACAGCGCAAAGGCTACAGAGGTGGTCCCTTTTCCTAGGGGCACACCAATATGACATAGAATACAAAGGATCAAAACAGCATGGAAATGCTGACGGTTTATCGCGTCTACCATTGCCAACGGTAGAAGAGGCACCTACAGTGGACCCAGTGGAGATGTTCCACTCAACCATAGTGGAATGTCTGCCAGTAACAAATTCTACCATTGAAAAGGAAACGCGAAATGACCCGACTCTCTCACGAGTCTATGATTTAACGGTGAAGGGATGGCCAGCACATGGCGAACCACTGTTGCCAGCATTCCCGCAAAGAAGAGAACAGCTGTCAGTGTGCCTTGATGTGTGGATCCAGAGTGGTGATTCCACCCAAACTCCAGGATAAAGTGCTAAAGGAGCTTCACGAGGGGCATCTGGGTGGAGTGAAAATGAAGAACCTAGCCAGAGCGTTTGTGTGGTGGCCAGGTATCGATGGAGACATCGAAGAAATGACCAAGGGCTGTCTAGGATGCCAGAAGGTCCAAAACGCCCCACCACAAGCCCCTCTACATCCATGGGAGTGGCCCTCATCTCCATGGCAAAGGGTACACATCGACTTTGCTGGTCCATTTATGGACTCAATGTTCTTAATCGCGGTTGATGCACACTCCAAGTGGCCGGAGTTAATAAAGATGTCCTCCACCACCACGGAAAAAACCATCACAGTATTAAGGACCATATTTGCCAGGAATGGGCTGCCTGAACAGATCTGTTCTGATAATGGACCGCAATTTGTGTCCAAAGAATTCAGGAAGTTCTTAAAAAACAATGGTGTTAAGCACTACATGTCCGCCCCATACCATCCCGCCGCCAATGGATTGGCTGAAAGGTTTGTCCAGACCTTCAAGAAGGCCATAAAGGCCATGGGTAATGAAGACATAAATCTACAGCATAAGGTAGATAACTTCTTGTTTGCATACAGGAATGCAACACATGTGGTTACAAACTAAACTCCCGCCATGATGTTTTTCAATAGAAGACTAAGATGCCGGCTGGATTTGATCAAGCCAAACATCAGAAGGGACGTAGAGAACCGGCAATTTCAAGGCATGAATGAAAGGCCAACTAGAACCTTCCAGATAGGTCAACAAGTTTTGGCCCGGGACTACCGTACCAAGAAATGGCAGCCTGGAACTATTTGCACACGACTAGGACCGCTGATGTATACCGTGGACATTGGAGAAAGCATAATAAGGCGCCATGCTGACCAGATCATAGAGTCATCCGAAAAGGGACAACCTACACCACAACTCTATACGCCTAATTATGAAGCAGAGATATCCATAGCATCTACCTCTGATCCGGTGATACTGGAACCAGATGAACCCGACACTGGCATTCAAGCTGAATCGACCTTGCTAAAAGAACCTACTACACCACCGAAAACTACTACACCACTGAGGCGTTATCCGGACCGAGTCAGGAAGCCTCCAGAGAGACTGACTTATAATTGATTAACTGCAGCAAATGTGTAGATTATTGTTCTTGTAAACATGTTAATTAATGATTACTTAAAATGTTATGTACTGGTTGTCTAAAAGGGGAGGAATTGTGGTGTATGTGCCTTTAAGAGCCCCTGTGTACTGTAATGCCGGTAGTGGCCACTCGGGCTATATAAGCCTGTATAGTGTCTTGTATCTTTTAGCTCACCTCCAGACTTTGTTTAGTAAACACCTGTTAAACCAGCTCCTGCATTCCGTGTCTCCATTAACACACGGATACAACATGCAGGGACAGAGGTCTGGAGATATGCATGGACAAATGCCTGGAGATATGCAGGGACAGAGGTCTGGAGATATGCAGGGACAAATGCCTGGAGATATGCAGGGACAGAGGCCTGGAGATATGCAGGGACTAAGGCCTGGAGTTATGCAGGGACAGAGGTCTGGAGATATGCAGGGACAAATGCCTGGAGATATGCAGGGACAGAGGTCTGGAGATATGCAGGGACAAAGACCTGGAGATATGCAGGGACAGAGGCCTGGAGTTATGCAGGGGCAAAGGCCTGGAGTTATGCAGGGATAGAGGTCTGGAGATATGCAGGGACAAAGACCTGGAGATATGCAGGGACAGAGGTCTGGAGATATGCAGGGACAGAGGCCTGGAGATATGCAGGGACAAAGACCTGGAGATGTGCAGGGACAGAGGCCTGGAGATATGCAGGGACAGAGGTCTGGAGATATGCAGGGACAAAGAACTGGAGATATGCAGAGACAGAGGTCTGGAGATATGCAGGGACAGAGGCCTGGAGATATGCAGGGACAAATGCCTGGAGATATGCAGGGACAAAGGTCTGGCGATATGCAGGGACAGAGGTCTGGAGATATGCAGGGACAGAGGCCTGGAGTTATGCAGGGACAGAGGCCTGGAGATATGCAGGGACAAATGGCTGGAGATATGCAGGGACGAAGGTCTGGAGCTATGCAGGGACAGAGGTCTGGAGATATGCATGGACAAATGCCTGGAGATATGCAGGGACAGAGGTCTGGATATATGCAGGTACAAAGACCTGGAGATATGCAGGGACAGAGGCCTGGAATTATGCAGGGGCAAAGGCCTGGAGTTATGCAGGGACAGAGGTCAGGAGATATGCAGGGACAAAGACCTGGAGATATGCAGGGACAGAGGTCTGGAGATATGCAGGGACAGAGGGCTGGACATATGCAGGGACAGAGGCCTGGAGTTATGCCGGGACAGAGGTCTGGAGTTATGCAGGGACAGAGGTCTGGAGATATGCAGGGACAGAGGCCTGGAGATATGCAGGGACAAAGACCTGGAGATATGCAGGGACAGAGGCCTGGAGATATGCAGGGAGAGAGGTCTGGAGTTATGCAGGGACAAAGACCTGGAGATATGCAGGGACAGAGGTCTGGAGATATGCAGGGGCAGAGGCCTGGAGATATGCAGGGACAAATGCCTGGAGATATGCAGGGACAAAGGTCTGGAGATATGCAGGGACAGAGGTCTGGAGATATGCAGGGACAGAGGCCTGGAGTTATGCAGGGACAGAGGCCTGGAGATATGCAGGGACAAATGCCTGGAGATATGCAGGGACAATGGTCTGAAGATATGCAGGGACAGAGGTCTGGAGATATGCAGGGACAGAGGCCTGGGGATATGCAGGGACAGAGGCCTGGAGATATGCAGGGACAGAGGTCTGGAGATCTGCAGGGACAGAGGACTGGAGTTATGCAGGGGCAAAGGCCTGGAGTTATGCAAGGACAGAGGTCTGGAGATATGCAGGGACAGAGGCCTGGAGTTATGCAGGGACAAAGACCTGGAGATATGCAGGGACAGAGGCCTGGAGTTATGCAGGGACAGAGGCCTGGAGATATGCAGGGACAAAGACCTGGAGTTATGCAGGGACAACGACCTGGAGATATGCAGGGACAGAGGTCTGGAGTTATGCAGGGACAGATGACTGGAGATATGCAGGGACAGAGGCCTGGAGTTATGCAGGGACACAGGCCTGGAGATATGCAGGGAGAGAGGTCTGGAGATATGCAGTGACAGAGGCCTGTAGTTATGCAGGGACAGAGGCCTGGAGATATGCAGGGACAGGGGCCTGGAGATATGCAGGTACAGAAGTCTGGAGATATACAGGGACAGAGGTCTGGAGATATGCAGGGACAGTGGTCTGGAGATATGCAGGGACAGAGGCCTGGAGATATGCAGGGACAGAGGCCTAGAGTTATGCAGGGACAGAGGCCTGGAAATATGCAGGGACAGTGGCCTGGAGATATGCAAGGACAGAGGCCTGGAGATATGCAGGGACAGATGCCTGGAGATATGCAGGGACAGAGGCCTGGAGATATGCAGGGACAGAGGCCTGGAGATATGCAGGGACAGAAGCCTGGAGATGTGCAGGGACAGAGGCCTGGAGTTATGCAGAGGCAGAGGCCTGGAGTTATGCAGGGACAGAGGCCTGGAGTTATGCAGGGACAGAGGCCTGGAGTAATGCAGGGACAGAGGTCTGGAGATATGCAGGGACAGAGGCCTGGAGATATGCAGGGACAGAGGTCTGGAGATATGCAGGGACAGAGGGCTGGAGTTATGCAAGGACAGAGGTCTGGAGATATGCAGGGACAGAGGCCTGGAGTTATGCAGGGACAGAGGCCTGGAGATATGTAGGGACAGAGGTCTGGAGATATGCAGGGACAGAGGCC
Source organism: Somniosus microcephalus (assembly GCF_052327205.1). Classification (NCBI taxonomy): domain Eukaryota; kingdom Metazoa; phylum Chordata; class Chondrichthyes; order Squaliformes; family Somniosidae; genus Somniosus; species Somniosus microcephalus. The sequence goes on from NC_140995.1 coordinate 121,241,690, forward strand.
TGGAGTTATGCAGGGACAGAGGCCTGGAGATATGCAGGGACAGAGGTCTGGAGATATGCAGGGACAGAGGGCTGGAGTTATGCAGGGACAGAGGTCTGGAGTTATGCAGGGACAGAGGTCTGGAGATATGCAGGGACAGAGGTCTGGAGATATGCAGGGACAGCGGCCTGGAGATATGCAGGGACAGAGGTCTGGAGATATGCAGGGACAGAGGGCTGGAGTTATGCAGGGACAGAGGTCTGGAGATATGCAGGGACAGAGGCCTGGAGTTATGCAGGGACAGAGGTCTGGAGATATGCAGGGACAGAGGCCTGGAGTTATGCAGGGACAGAGGCCTGGAGTTATGCAGGGACAGAGGCCTGGAGATATGCAGGGACAGAGGCCTGGAGATATGCAGGGACAGAGGTCTGGAGATATGCAGGGACAGAGGTCTGGAGATATGTAGGGGCAAAGGCCTGGAGTTATGCAGGGACAGAAGTCTGGAGATATGCAGGGGCAAAGGCCTGGAGTTATGCAGGGACAGAGGCCTGGAGATATGCAGGGACAGAGGCCTGGAGATATGCAGGGACAGAGGTCTGGAGATATGTAGGGGCAAAGGCCTGGAGTTATGCAGGGACAGAAGTCTGGAGATATGCAGGGGCAAAGGCCTGGAGTTATGCAGGGACAGAGGTCTGGAGATATGCAGGGACAGAGGCCTGGAGTTATGCAGGGACAGAGGCCTGGAGTTATGCAGGGACAGAGGTCTGGGTTTATGCAGGGACAGAGGTCTGGAGATATGCAGGGAGAGAGGCCTGGAGATATGCAGGGACAGAGGCCTGGAGTTATGCGGGACAGAGGCCTGGAGATATGCAGGGACAGAGGCCTGGAGTTATGCAGGGACCGAGGCCTGGAGTTATGCAGGGACAGAGGCCTGGAGTTATGCAGGGACAGAGGCCTGGAGTTATGCAGGACAGAGGCCTGGAGTTATGCAGGGACAGAAGCCTGGAGTTATGCAGGGACAGAGGCCTGGAGTTATGCAGGGACAGAGGCCTGGAGTTATGCAGGGACAGAGGTCTGGAGATATGCAGGGACAGAGGTCTGGAGATATGCAGGGACAGAGGCCTAGAGTTATGCAGGGACAGAGGCCTGGAGTTATGCAGGGACAGAGGCATGGAGAAAGACAGCAATATGTGACCAGAGGGAGAAGGCATAGCAGTGCTGGCAACAAGAGAACTTACCCTCCCAGGATATTGTGGTAGCAGTTCTCGTACCTCCAATTCGCTGAAGAGTAGTGTCTGCGAAGGCTGCACTTCAGCAAGGAGGTGGTAACAGAGCTCTGCCACCTCCTCCAGCCAGACCTCGAGCCTCAGGCCAGGGTGAGGACGGCTCTCTCAGTGGCAGCGAAGGTGACCATCACGCTCAACCTCTATGCCAATGGTTCATTCCAATGTGCAACAGGAGACATCTTCAATGTCTCCCAGTATGCCGTGCATCACTCTATCTGAGTTGTCATGGATTCACTGTATCGAAGGAGAAGGGGGTACATTTCCTTCCTAATGGCCAGAGAGAAGCAGCACGAGCATGCATACGGATTTGTCAGGATAGCGGGCTTCCCAATGATGCAGGGCGCCATTGACTGCACCCACATTGCCTTGTGGGCACCTCAGAACAATCCAGAGATATTCCGCAACTAAAAAGGCTACCACTCGTTGAATGTTCAGTTGGTGTGTGACCACACACACGCAGATTCCTAACTGTCAATGCCCGATATCCTGGAAGTAGCCAAAATGCTTTTATCCTATGCCAGACCGGTGTGTCAGATCTTTTCCAACCACCACATCAAGCTCACGGGTGGCTGCTCGCTGACAAGGGCTATCCGCTCTCCACCTGGCTAATGACTCCCCTACGCAACCCAAACACTCCTGCCCAGCACTCCTACAATGACAGTCATGCTGCCACCAGGAGCATGACTGAACAGGCGATAAGAGTGCTGAAATAACGATTCCGCTGTCTTGAACACTCAGGATAAGTCTCCTCATCGGGTCTCCCTATTTGTTGTCGTCTGCTGCATGCTGCACAACCTCGCTATTATGAGGGCACAGCCATTGCCACCAGGCATAGACACACCACCTCAGGAGGAGGAGGAGGAGGACGAGGAGGAAGAGGAGGAGGAGGAGGAGGACGACGAGGAGGAAGAGGAGGAGGAGGAGGAGGACGAGGAGGAGGAGGAGGACGAGGAGGAAGAGGAGGAAGAGGAGCAAGAGCAGGAGGAGAAAGTGGAGGAGGACGAGGAGGAGCAGCAGCAGCAGCGACGGAGGAGGCATCCAGTCAATAGGGATGCTGCAAGGGCAGTTCACGGCCATCTCATAGCAGCTCGGTTCAACTGAATGCCATGCCACTACCATGTTCCTCTGGACTTCCCCAAGACCACATCAATATGGCCTTCCATAACCAAGCCCCATAAGTTACATGAAACATAACAGTAAACAGTTAGCTTTCCAATTTAAGCCTGCGCTGCAATGGAAGCTGCCACATCACCCATGAGATGTGACATGAGGTCTAGATCCACAAGGTCTCTCTGGGAGTCCACAATCATCTGCAGACTGGCAATGATGGGTTCCATGGTGTGCAGAGTTCTGTGCCATGTTGGAGGAGGACTCGTCCACGCTCCTTACCACTGCCGAGAGGCTCTCGGGCACCCTTGCCATTGCACCTATCATCTCGGAGTGCATGGCCATCACCGTTCTTCTAAAGGCCTCCCCATCGAGGTCGTCATCTGAGCCCGGGTGGTTGAAGTAATCCCCTCAACCATCCCTGGTGTGCTGGAAAATGTCATGGAGTTTATGCGCAAAGGCATTCGGGCTTTTGGTAGGGCCCTGTCTGTTGTTAGCTAGGAGCTGGTGAAAATCAATGCCCTCCTCCCACAGTGTTTGGCACAGTTCTAACTCAATCTCATCTATTGTGCCCCCCCTCCGTATGTCCTAGTCCGTTTCTTGTTTTAATCCTGAGGAACATGCATCCAGGAGGACCTGTTTGAGGTCGTCCCCTTCTAGTTCTGGGTGGGTGATTATAAAAGTCCTCCACCGCTGCCTGAAGTCGAGGGGATCGGTGTCCATATCCACCGCCCCCAGGTTAGCCTTTTGTGCCCCCACTTCAACCGCGGTAAGGGGCCGATGCGTGGTTGTGGTAGTGGTTTCTGCCTCGCTACTAGTGGTGGTCAAGGAGGGTGCCTCGCCTTCCAGGTCTCAGTCAGCCTGGTGCTTGGGCTCACCTGTGGCCTTAGCTCGAGTGACCACACATATTGGTATCATCTCCCCCGCCTTGCCATCCTTTTATGGTAGGGGCAGAGCAGAGGGAACAGAGGGAGCAGGGTCCCCAACTATGTTTTCCCAGCAAGGGCCGGGATCTTTTGGTTTTGTCTTGGAGACAGCAGTCACCACTGCCCTTTGTTGGTCAATTTGTGCCTGAAGCTGTTGAATTTTTGCTAAGCACAGGGTGTGGTCTGCTTCGAGGGCGGCAGTGGTTTGGCGCCGGTTTAATTCCCTTAACGCTCCCCTTGCATCCTCTAACTCCTCACACAGTCTGCTGTTTTCTGCCTGTAGTTCAATATTCTGTTCGAGTATTTGATCGAGTTTCTCTTGTGTACACTGCATTTTGTCATGAATCTTTTGCTCCCAGCGCAACTGGTTGCGGAGAACAGAAAGGTTCTCTCGCAATCCACTTCTTTCTTCCCGCATCTGGCTTACTAAATCTTTTAACTCTTTAGTCTCCCTATTTAAATGGGCAGCGCACAAATGTGCCCCGTAAGCTAACCTGTCTCGGCCTCTCTTTATTTTAAGTTTGTTTTTCCGAACATCCTCAGAGAGTTTATCAAGAATGTAGTCATAGTCCCCGTTACCGTCTTCTAAGATTTTTAGGAGGTCCGCTGCTGCAGACGTGCCAACTTTTTCTGTCAGGCTGTCTACTAGTTGTTCTCGATGGTCGGCCAACGTCATTGTACCTCTGGTTTTACCTTTAGCCCTCTCTCTCCCTCTCCCTTCTTTCAGGCAGTCTTCTACTTAGTCTCAAGTGACGATCACGCACAGTCGACCGAGTCCCTCTGGTCCCCACAACCGGAACCTTACAACTCCCAACTCTGTGATCCCACTTCTGACACCACTGTAAGATTTGGATCACAGGTCACACACAGATTACCCAAAGGGTCTTAGGAGTTGTAAGGCTTTTTATTAGAGAGCTACAGTTTAAGCATAATCAGATACTACATGTGATTAAAATAGATATGGTAGACATACAACCCATGACAGATGAGAGCAATCTACGGCCCCGCGACAGAACAAAATGACCAGACGAACGGACGTCGGATGGATGGTGGACGGACGGATGTCGATGAATGTTGACGGATGTCTCTGTCTGCAACAACGGTCACTTCTGTTGGGTCTCTCCCCGAGCTGTTGGAGGGGTTAGGCCGTCAGCCAGCATGGTATTCACCTCAGGGGTCGAGCCTAATCAGAGTGTTAAGCCAAAGCTAGCATTTCATCCACTCTGAGGAAGCCCTTCCTCTAACAACAGGTTTCTCTCTCTCTGTTGCCCATTTTTATATCTTATTTCAGTGGGCTGGGATCACAGATGTCCATCATTTTTCATCCACCTCATGACTTCCTGACCATCTTATTTCCTGAGATAGAGTTCAATTATTTCTTATCTTTTGTGTTAAATGTTTTATTATGGTTAAGAATGTTTTGTTTATTTGGCTGGCTAGTTCCCTGCTGTCTCCCTTATCAATCTTGCTATGTCTGTTTGGGAGGCCTGCTTGTACTTGTGTTGACCTAAGGCCTCTCTTTGTTCTCATCTGATGTGATTGGAATTCTTTCTGGGTGATCAGTCAGTGGGTTAGCAGATCTATTACCAACGGAATCATTAAACACCTTATAACTTGCAACTTTCTTTAGGATTAAATGTTTCTTACAGCCCTGTGCAGCAGAACTTGTGTGCAAACTCTCCCTCCGGGGAGATGGCTCCCGAGATTCCCTTTCCCCTTGACCTTGCTGCAGCCTACTAGGCCCCGGTGCATCACCCAGTGCAGACCCCTGTGCTAAGATAACCTCTAAGGAATGCATAGTGCCAGTCTCTGAGCTGGTGCCTGTGGGTGAGAAATGCAGTGACGCAGTGCTTGGCTCCTCCTCGTCCTCTTCCTCTTCCTCCTGAGTGTGTTGGGGGGGCTCAGGTACAGGCTGCACATCTGCTGGGAGATTATCAGAAAGCATAAATAGCACAAGGCTCGCATTAAGGTGAGGGCGGGGGGCAGGTATGGAGCAAGGAAGGCAGATATTATCAGGAGGTGGAAAGTGATAAATGCTTCTGCTTTGGCGGACAAGTGGGATGAGAAAAGGAGAGGGGATAAGGTACCGTTGTTATCCCCAGCTGGGTCGACGTCTCCGCCAGCCACGACACCCACCACCTGCGGGCCAGTGAGCCTCAGCATTCGCTCCTCAAGATCAGAGAGGTCTCACAGTTAAGGTTCCCCCCCTCCAGTCCGCTGTTGCTCCCTCGTATTATGTGCCATCTTGGCCTGCAAAAGAAAGGAACTTGTGTGAGTGGCAGGCCAGCTATGTCTGTGGAAGAATGCCTGCCATGGTTGAATAGCTTTGCATGTAGGCAAGGTGTGAGATGAGGATGCGAGTTTGAGTAGATGCAGATGCTTGGTGGTGGGAAAGTGGTGGTTTGCACAGTGTGCACAGACAGAGGTTCCGAGGCTGGTTATGTAGGAGGTCTGCAAGCATGTACTCACCTTCACCACCCGACTTTGGTTGTTGAATTTCTTCCGGCATTGTGTAAGGATTCAGTATATGACAGTACTGGCCGACACCTCCTTGGCCACTTCTCGCCTGTTGGCCCTGAATATCTGTGGTGATGGCCTCCTGCCAAATGAAGGGAACAGCGATTCCCTCCTTCTCTCCACTGCCCGCACCACTGTCTCCAATTCCACATCGCTGAATCGAGTAGCCCCCTCCCTCTCCCTTGCAGCAGCCATGGCACAAAGCTGCCTCAGTCACTGAGAGGTCGCACTCAAGTGCAGCAATGCTGATAATGAGCAGCTGCAGCTTGAAATGACCTCCCCTTTAAGAGCTGGAATAAGCTCGAGTCAAGGCTTGAAGGCTGATTGCTGAAAGCAAGCCAGCTGGAATTGGGTAGCGCTCTGACAATAGCGCCCCTGCAGTATAGCACCCCTGCAGCACTCCACTGAGACCAGTAGCGCCGCATTTACCGCCCGCTTCACTCCTGGGGCGAAAACATCCAATTTTGCAACATTTTTCAATGGATTTCGCCAGGTGCTAACTTTTCAAAAAGTTAAAAGTTAGCGCCCCAAACCAAATTTCATGCCCTTTATCTCAACAGTTTCTAGAGAAACTTACCATATAGATTTAAAATGAATACTCAACATATCTATTTTGAATAATACTGCTTTGCCACAATACCTGCCCTCGCCATGGTCGGATTTCATCCCCCACTCTGTGCACTTGTGCTTCCCCCCCATCCCTCCTGTGGTCTCTTGCAGATCCCAGCCCTCCCCCACCATGCCAAACACTCTTGCCTTTCCTCCCACTGCCAACCTGCTGCTGAGAAAACTTCTATCTCCATGCTTTAGTCAGTAGCACCCTTCAATCCACCTTCATTGTACCCATCTCGAGGATCCCCTTTCCAGTACTGCCACATCCAATAAACTCCCCTCTCCACTGCTCCCACGCCCTGCCACTGCCATTCAAGTGCTGTCATGCCCAAAGTCCACTGCCCCCCACACTATTATATATTAAATGCAGTACTTGGGATGCATGTTTCATTACAACACATTACAAGTATCTGCAGTATCTGTTACCTCCATAGGTAGTGCAATGATAAGATAGATTTTTATGTTAAAATTGTTTTGCTTCCCTGTCACAGCCTGTGACACACAATGGGTTTGAAATTGGTGTTTAGCAGTAGCACAAAGTGGGCGATAGCTCATCGACCGCAGTGGAAAAGAAAACCGGACAGGGTATAAAATGGGCTGCTGATTCACTATCACCCATTTTGTGCTACCGCCAAAAAACAATTTCACCCCAATAACTCTATTTTATGAGAATACATCACCTGTCATTGCATAATCTGATCACCAGATTTCCATAAATCGCTCAAAGTGCTTTCTGATTTTTTTATTGCAATTTGTTTGTCAGTAACTGAGATTTCTAATGTCCCAAATAAGGTCTTAACCAAAATAAAAATAAATAATTTGCATATTTCACAATAACATGATTAAATTTAACAATTACCTTTTGTGTCTTCTGATGCCTTTATTAAAGTTTTTATTTGAAGGCCTCAGCCTCTTCTAAATGGACTTGATATTTTTGATCTGTCAGTCACAGATAATCTGGATTGCGTAATGTGAGAATGTGCAATGTACCTAATTTCTCAGAATACATCAGGATACTATTGAGTCAGCTGTAATGATGGAATGATTCTAGTAGTTTCCACACATAAGTTTAAAAAAATTATTTGAAGAAAAGTTATCAGACAAATTTCAAAATCTTTATTCATGTAAAATCTATATTGATTTTTCTTCAGCAGAAAGACTGTGTGTGCGTGAGTGCATATGCATGCGAGTGTGTGAGTAAAAAGATAGACAACTGATTATGCACAAATTGTAGCTTTTGTTTATGTTCTATGAATTTTAAAGAGTAGATTCAGCTCAAAGAGACTGTTTCCCTCATTGTAATTGAATTCTATTTTAAGAGCTAAATTTTTAAGCAACAGCCTCTAATTGTCTCATCTGATTAACACCTCTTATGTTGTCAGTTAGAAAATGCAAATATTCAAATTACTGATAGCTGTCAGAGAGTGAGAGACAGATATAGATAAAGTAAGAGGGTTATAGAGGTTTTTCTTCACTGCATTACTTTCTTTTTTTTTAAAGTTGAATTTTGAAAGTTCGTGCTTTGATGATAGTTAGCTATTAGAATGTTTACATTTTCTTATGCTTTCAGAGAGAGAGACGGAGACATACCCATTATCTTGACCCCCCGGGTGAAAGCATCTGAGTTGGTTTTGTAAGATTCGCAAAATTCCCACATTCCCCCAAAATTATTAATAAAAGGGACCCTGCATGGACATTTTAAAAAGGGTACCCAAAAGATGGCGTCCGCACCTCGTGACCAAAAGCCTGTGAGATTTTAAAAGCTTGGACTCAGTAGCAGCACAAGCAGCTTTTGGGGAAATCGAAACCTAAAATGCAGTTTCTGTGGAAAAGGACTTTGGCCTAGAAATTCAGTATAGCCACTTTTGGGGCGGTAAAGTCGGGCGGCCGCTAAAGTTTGCGCCCGGCGCAAAGTCGAGCCCCCTTCGCCGATATTCAGTCGCATCGCCCTAAGAGGTTGCTGCTGCGCTAAAACAGGCGATGCACGACTATCATTAGGCGCTAAGCCAGCGGCCCGGGCGCTAACACCGGAAGTTGGGCGCAGGGCAGGTGCAGCGAGCTGGTGATTGACGGCAGACACTCTGGCTCCGGTGAACTCTTAAAGGGGGAGGGTGGCTTTGTTTTTTTGAAAGGCCGAGACTGCTGTATTTGTGTTGTTGGGGAGGGCTTCTCTCCATCAGTTTGTTATGTGGTACCGGCACACCAATCTTCTCCTCCTCCTCCTCCTCCTCCTCCTCCTCCTCCAGCTCCATCTCCATCTCCATCTCCATCTCCATCATCTTTGTCTCTCACAAAGTGTTGCAAAACGGCTGCCTTTTCTACTGCAGGAGTGCCCTTTAATTTGCGCTCCCCGCGGCCCGCCTCAGCTGTGTACCGTTTCACTTCACAGTCGTTCGGGCTGCCAGGCGCACAATGGGGCGGCGCGAGTGAAGTTCCGGTTCCGGGCGCACAAAGGGCGTTGCACGATGAAGTGACGTCATGATCTGCGCGCGCAGATGAGCACGCGCAATGACTTTGCGCCGGCGCTAAATGTCTACTGAAGTTGGGGCGAGGCGCAGATCGTGCTGCGCCCGGGCGCTAAGCGCCTAGCGCTCGAGATCTACTCCTCCTAAGGCGCTAACGGCTGGCGCAGCCAACTGAATTTCTAGGCCTTTGTGTTTTGAAAACCAGACAGCAAACATTGAATATGCATTAAGCCAGATTGTAGACAGATCAAAACCAGTTAGGCCCATATTTGAGGCCATCAAGTTGTCTGCATAAATAATCGGAAACAGCTTATGGGAGCCGTCAAGGCTGGACAGGCCGATTAGAATGCATTAATAACAATACAGCTCGGACATCAGGCCATTAGGTGCAATAAACGACCATCTAAAAACAGTTAGTTTAGATTGCTATAATCATTTAAACCAGCCCGCCAAAATTGAAACAATGAACTAACCTGATTTGGCGCGCAGATAAGGGGGCTTCAAAAGGAGGATAACTGTGGGCCCCGGGTAGCAATCACTCTCTTGACTCTTGCGCTCTTGACTCTGACCTCTCGTCTGGTCTTGGGCTGCCGCTGCCCGTACTCGTGCCCTGGCCTCGTGGCGGGTTCTCTCCTCGCTCCCCGTAGCAGAGTTTCAGCAACTAAATACACCATACCAATTGCGGGGGGGGGAACGAGACCCGAGTCCATAGCCATCCAGGATGCCCAGGACGCAAAAAGGGGCGAGACGAAAGTGAGTAGGCAGTCCAGGACTTGTATAGTAACTGAACGGGACGAGACGAAAAGAGACAAAGAAGACGGTAACAACTCGATAAGAGCAGAGTAGGGCAGAGAAAAACGTATTGATGAGGCCAAGCGTCTAGTTATAAGCTGGCGCTTGGTGAGACGAACATTTTGGTGAGCACTGCGAAAACGCAGGTGTCCACGCCACGACAAATATACTGGCGTTCTTACGCTTGGGTAGGAAAATCTAGGCAGTAAAAACTGCCAACTGTCCTATAGGCACAAAGTTACCACCGACGACCGCCCGAGGGAGAAGAAAAGGAGACGACGACGGCAGCGGAGGAGAAGAAGGTGTCGCAGCAGCAGCTCCAGCACCGCGTCGCACCACGCCCCTGAAGACCACGTGGAGACGGGGTACCTAAGAGGACAGAAAACCAAACCTGCATTCGTTAAACAGTTGGCTTTGCTTTGGATTGGTGAGCATGAATTCTGGCCCCTCATAGCTTAATCTAGTTAGGTATAGGGGGTGGGATAAGGATAAGGGGATTGTTAATGTAGTTTGTTTCCCCTCGATGTGCCGTGTGTTCCCCATTCCCTGAATAAGTATAGTTATTTTATATTTTGCCTGTAATTTATACTAGTGACTTCTCATAAGACTGTTTTATTTTCTGTTTTAATAAAATCTTGGTTTTCTTACATCCAAACCACTTGTCTACTTGAGTTTTTCTGTATCGCCGCCTGTACCTAAGTCCGGTGTCTAGAACCCAGGGGCATGGGAGCGATTCGAACCGCTCACCAACAGTCAGAGGCATAACTGACTGGGCGCACGCGCCACACCCGCCACCCCCTACAGTTTTTGGGATAGATGTCTGCCTGCTTGGTTTAATAAAGTTCTGTAGCAGGTGTTCCGCACCTACCTACCCACAGCTGGCACCAGCCTACCAACCTTGCCATCTCCCACAGATAGGATGGAGTGCTTCCTCGGGAGCTCCTTGTATGGGGTTAGCTTATGTCTATCTGGGGTGCCACCTCTGGTCAGTGGTCTCCCAGCATTATAAGCTTGTTTTTACTGGAACACGGTTCACAGCATTAGGTGAAGGCAAGCATGCAAAGGATATCTCCCACATGGCAGCAGACAGCTGATTTAATAGAGAGAGGCTCTGGTAAAACCTGTTACAGGAGAGAATTGAGTCATAAGGTGCTGCATGCAAGAAATGCTTGTGAGGGAAGGTCTAAACACAGGTTGCAGAGTTAGAGGCCCATTGAACCATAGTGTCTTATGCATGATGACTTGTCATTCCTTTTAACAATGTAAGGGATTCCATGGTGCCCAAGGGAAAAGAGAACATTGACAGTTACCTTGGCTGTCCTTGTCAGGTCATTGATATTTTGCAGCACTGGCCAGGTGTCCTGGGAATGAGAGAGGTTACATTCAGTGTCATTGGGGGGAATTTTTCGGGGGGTCAGCGGGCACGATCGGTGGCGGGTCGGGTGGGAAAATGTTTTTTTCACAGCGGGTCGAGACCCCTATGTCAACCCGCCACCACACGCCTTTCCCAAATGTCGGGTCTGTCAACGCTGAGCAGACCCGACACACAGCGGCGGGGGAGGCAATTCAGGTCATTCTGACCTTGTTAACAGCCCATTAAGAACTATTTTAAGCTCACCTTCAGAGTGTACCAGGTCGCCCACAGGGTCTACGCTGCTCGGAGTTCACGTCAGGTAAGCAGGTCGGGAGTTGAATGGCCATGGAATCATCTCATTACTTGACGGCTGCAAATTCCCATCGCACAGTTGTTCACTTTCCAAGCTCAGAAGCTGTTGCTTACTGCAGTTGGAAGACAGACTGAGCTTTATGCAGGTTGCAAGCGTTTGGAGTAAACTTTCTATCCAGTGTCACCTCATTGGAACAATCTCTCTCACCATTGACAGATCGCTTCTGTCATCTCAAGTTCACTTGCCATCTATTACATCAGCATCGGTGCCCTTGAACCTATCTCACCTTGGTCCTCAGAATCCCACCACAATCAGTCCCAACACCAGCAGCACCAACAAAAACATCAACCTTCTCTGCAATCAACTGATGCTGCACAGGACACAGGGCATCAGCACCTGACCATATTGCTGCCCGGGACGCCAGGGATGGTCTCACTATGGCCAGATTTACTTCACTTGACACTGTACACCCTGGCTGCCACATGATGTGCCACATTGGCACTACCACACACCAACATCATAAAGCATCCCTACAATGACCAAGCCATTCCTTTCACACTCATCACCATTGGGGGAATATCGTTACGTCTCACCATTCACTGCAACTCACTAAGCCACTTCCAAAGGTGCACACAAATCTGTCCAAGAATGCAAAGTGTTCAAAATAAAGGCTTCAATGTTTGACAGCACATTAACAGAAACTTCACATGGACATTGGCTAAAACACCCACGTGCCTACCCTTGTGTGTTGTTAGTTGGTATGATTGCACTCGGATGAGGGTGAGTGTGAGGGGTGGCTAGTGAGATGGGTATGTGATAATGTGGATAGAGAGAGAGGGATGGGTGCAGGTGCAAGGTAAGTTGGTGTGAGTAAGGATGTGCAGGAGTAAGGTAGGGAAGGCAGAGTGATGGGAATGTGATGAGTGGCACAGCAGGATGAGGTTGAATGTGGCTTGGCAGTAACGTTTTGTGATCTACTGAGATCATTGAAAGGTTTGTGCCACTGCAGCCTGGTCCTCCTGATGACATCCCTGCTTGCGCCCTCCTGTGCAATGTGCAACCAGGCTGCATTGGTCTCCTGGGGGGTCTCTTCCGCCCATGGGAAGGGAAGAGAACCTCCCTGCGTGCTCTGACACCCTCCATAAGCATATGGAGGGAGTCATGGGAGAGCCTGGGTGCAGTCGTGCACCTCTGTGCAGTGATTGTCAGTGTTTGCAGCACCTCAATGCTGTAGAACACTGACAGCACAATTGTCAAAATCAATTTGGACATGGTCCCTTTAAGGAAACTGGCTGATGACGCGTCATCAAATTACGTCATCAGGCCCGCATCCTTCAATTGGCCAGCAAATGTGCTGGGCGGGCTTAAAAAGCCCAATCAGGGAAAAATAATTTTGGACAGCAGGCTGGAACTGGCAGCAAAGCCGGGACCCGCCACCGACGTCGCCCGCCACCGACCTGCCGAGGTTGGGGAAATCCAGCCCATTGTCACCTCCCTCCAATTACCTCCAGCAACTCCTTTCACGGGCATTCTTCTACAAGACCCTCTAATAAAAGGAAAGAGCCTTGTAGTAGCCTGCTCTCCCTCCAATCTAGACCCCATTAATCTATATTTTTTGTGGAAGTTGTAAATCAGTAAGGAAAAAAGAAATTTCATTTATATAGCACCTTATCAGAACCTCAGGACATCCCAAATACTTCACATCCAATTCATTAAATTTAAATTGCACTCACTGTTGTTATGAAAGCAGCCATTTTTCACAGGTAAGGCCCCACAAATAGTGAATGAGATGAGAGACCAGCTAATCTATTTTTGGTTGTGTTGGTTCATGGAAAGACACCAGGAGAGCTCCCTGCAACTCTTCAAATAATGCCATGAGCTCTTTTATGCCCATCAGAACAGATAGATGGGGCCTCCGTTTAATGTCTCACCTGAAAGGCAGGTCTTGATCATTATAATATGCTTGTTTAGGTATGTAGTACAAATTCCAGGATCCAGAGGAAGATGTTATAGAAAATGCTTCTGGTTGCAAGTAGGCAGAAGGCGCAGAGAAGTATTGGGAGGTGAAGGAGGAGTGCTTTGGTTTTAACAATGCACAAAGGGTGGCCTAAGGTGTGGAAGGGGAGACATGAGGTGTGGGAGCACCTTAGGAGTGTTGGGATGTGGAGTATTGGGTTTTCCGGCACCAACAAGAGATAGCAGAAGAAAGCAGAGTAGGGGAAGGTATGAGCTCTTGATGCAGGGTGGATGGGAGGCAGCAAGACAGCATGGAGAGAGGGGTGAGGCATGGGAATTTGGATGAGTGTGGCTGAAAAGGGGAAAGAGAGGGACAAAGGACAATGAGAGAGGGACAAAGGACAATGAAGATTGTGATCCTTCAATTCCCCTCTCTTCCCAGGTTTAAAAAAGAGTGGGAGTGGAGCGGAGAATTAAAGTGACAGGCGACAGGAAGTTCGGGGTCACGCTTATGAACAGAACGGAGGATGTAAGCGTGACCCCGAGCTTCCGTTCGCCTGTCACTTTCATTCTCCGCTCCAGTCCCACTCTGACCTCTCTGTCCTCGGTCTTTTACACTGTTCCAACGAAACTCAACATAAGCTCGAGGAACAGCACCTCATCTTTCTATTAGTCACTTTACAGCCTTCTGGACTCAACATCAAGTTCAATAATTTCAGACCATAACCTCTGCCCCTATTTTTTCACATGGCAGCTGTTGATGATTCTGCCATTCCCATTTACACCTCTTCTAGACTCATCTTTTGTTTCTTTACTTGTCCCATTACCATCTCCTTTTGCTTTGTACAATCATAGCTTTTGTCATTTAATCACTCCTGCCTCCCACCCTATCACAAACCTGCCCTTTTGTTCTTTCCTCCCCTCCCCCTTTTCCTGCCCCTGCACTTGCTTAAAACCTGTTAAATCTCTAACTTTTTCCAGTTCTGACGAAAGGTCATTGACCTGAAACATTGGCCAGAATTTTCCGCAGTGGTAGCGGGTGCGATTGGTGGCAGGTTGGGTGGGAAAGTTGATATTTTTGACAGCGGGTCAGGAACCCACTGTCATCTCGCTCCCATGCGCCTTTCCCCCAGGTGCATCAGTCATCGCAGAGCGGACCCCACCGGCAGCAGTGGGCGACCCAATTGAAATCATTATCGGGTATTTACAGGCACTTAAGAAACTTTTTCACTTACTTTTTAAATTTCCCTGCATGGCCACAGGATTCACGCAGCTCGGGAACCTTCAGTCTGGACACTTTTGGGGCGCTAAAGTCGGGCGCTCGCTAAAGTTAGCGCCCGCCGGAAAGTGTAGGCCACATTGCCGAAATTCAGTAGAGTTGGCCCTAAGTTTGGCCGAGCGCTGAAACTGGCGTTGAAATGCTGTGTTCCGGCGCTAAGCCGGCGATGCGGCCTAATAACGCCGAAGCCGGGCGCAGCGCAGGTGCGGTCATGTTTTGATTGACAGCAGACACCCTGACGCCGGCCAGCTCTTAAAGGGGGAAGGGTCAACTTTGACTGCTGCCACGCCCTGCATACTGGAGCCCTGCAGCTAGGCCTCAGCACTACTGGTGTGCCAAAATATCGCCTGGAGCAATGGAGAGGGCCCGTGAGCGAGCGCAGCACTTCTCAGAGCATGCTCTGAGTGTGCTCATTCATGGTGTGGAGAAGAGAAGAGAGATCCTGTGCCCGGACAGTGGCAGGAAGGCTCCCAGGAGCAAGTACAGGAGAGCCTGGGGCAAAATCGCCCGCAGGGTGTCATCCACCTGTGATGTCCCCAGGAGTGCGGACCAATGCCGCAAGAAGTTCAACGACCTCACTCGGATGGTCAAGGTGAGTACCCTTTCCAGTGTCCCCCTCATCCTTGCATGTGCACCTCACATTATGGGCAAAGGGACCTCAAAGGCCTAATGGGCAGCCCTCCTCCCGCAGCAATGGCACTTGCATGTTCATCAATAGCACTTTCTGCACTTAACACACTGGCCAAGCTATTCCACCATGGGAGGCAGTGCACCCAGCAACAGGGCACCACACTGGCCAAGCTATTCGACCATGGGAGGCAGTGCACCCAGCGACAGGGCACCACACTGGCCAAGCTATTCCACCATGGGAGGCAGTGCACCCAGCAACAGGGCACCACACTGGCCAAGCTATTCCACCATGGGAGGCAGTGCACCCAGCAACAGGGCACCACACTGGCCAATCTATTCGACCATGGGAGGCAGTGCACCCAGCGACAGGGCACCACACTGTACTTAGAGGCCGTCCTTTCTCTTGCAGGCCAAGCTGGTGAGCAATGTAAGGAGCCAGGCTGTCACTGGTGGAGGCCGTCCCGAGTACCAGGCGCTCACTGATCTGGAGGAGAGCGTGGCACGACTCATGCGTGGCCGGGTGACTGGCCCTGTCGCGATCGGCGAGGCGGACCCTGTACTGGTACCCACTGGTAAGGACATGACCGGTTGCACCTCTCTCGTTGCCCTCACGCTTCAGATCTACATCCTTTCCCACTGACCGACAAATGCGCATAATGCACCACTCAGGCCTCCCTCGCTGATGGCCTATCCTCACTCTAAAGCTACTCTTGTGCCTTCCTGCTTTCAGCTGGTGAGGAGGAGGTGGTCCCTGAAGCGCAGAGAGCCAGGCCCTTGGAGGAGGAGGACGTCGAGGACCAGGAGGAAGGCGGCACATCGGGGGAACCCTCCTCCGCGCCAGGGGATGGCAATGGAGGGGAGACGTCTGGCCTGCAGGAGAGCCAGGGGGAGGTGTTGGAGGGGAGGGCCGAAGCTGGTCCCAGTAGGGTGGACGCACGCGGGAAGTGTCCGGCAGCACGCCAGCCTTCTCCCCAGAGGGGGGAGGTGTTGGAGGGGAGGGCACAACCTGGCCCAAGTGGGGTCGACGCACGCGGGAAGGGTCGGCCAGCTCGGCGGCCTTCTCCCCGGAGGGAGAGTCCGCCCTCCAGTCCGGACACGGTCCTCGCCCAGGAGGTGCGCGTCCTCGATGAGATGTCGGCGGCGTCTGAGCGGCGCCACCAAGAGTTCATGGGGGTGGTCGAACAGATGCCTCACGCCATTGAGTCCCTGGCTCAGAGTGTGGTGGCTTTCGGGGAATCACAGGCCAGGGGGTTCGAACAACTCACGGCAGCGCACGACAGGGGTGTCCAGCAACTGGCCGCAGCGCATGACAGGGGTGTGCAGCAACTGGCGGCAGCGCAGGACGCGACTCGCGAGATGAGTGGTGCCGTCCACACACTGGCAGAGCTGATGCGGGCACATACCAGGGCAGTTCGGGCACTCACTTCTGCCACACTCGCTGTGGCACGGAGGCATCGCCATGGCACCCGCCGCCCTGCTGCAGCACAGCGGTCTGGCCTCCCCCAGATTGCTGCGCTTGCTACACTGCCAGCCCGGCCGAGTGCCAGTGTCTCTGGCGAGCAGCGCGCACCTGCCATCAGCCAGCTTGCCCCCAATGGTGCTGCCGACACTGCCACTCCCCCAGCCAAGGTGCGACGAGCTGCTGCTAAGACTGATGCTGCCCAGCCACAGCTGCAGCAGTCAGCAGGCGGCCCCTCCCGGGCCAGGCCTCGTCTAGGCCGACCCCCAAGGGCATCTGCCGACACGCTTTGTGGCCCCCATGAGCCTTCCCCCAGCCTCGCCACACCCGCAGGGCCCAGGTTGAGGCGGAGCAGCAGGTCGGCCAGGGGCCGGAGAAGCCTGTCTAAGGACTCGCCCTCTCGGCACACCCATTAGAGTGTGGTGAGAGCGGTTTCTTTTATATTGGGGGGCTTGTGTTGTGGGGGGCATTATTTTGTTAAGGCCGAGGATCAAGGCATTTTTTGTTCTCATGGGGGTGTCTCTGTTGTGGGGGGGTGGCTTATTTTTGTAAGGCCACTGTTGAAGGCCTTTTGGATGGGCAAGTTTTGTTAGTCCTCCCCAGGTTTTGGGAGTGACAGATGTTTTTGACTGTTTTTTGGGGGTCTTGTCTGTTTTTGTGTTTCATGTGGGAAGGGCCCTGAGTTTGTGAAATAAAGCTTTTGATTTATTCAGCATGTCCAGGTGTCATGTTTGAAGTGGTTTTTGCGTTAACCGGCAGAGGGCTTGCGGAGCGGCTGCCTCAGGTGCGTTCATTGCCACAGGCCATTCCCTGACAGGGGGCCTAGAAGTGTCGATCAATAAGCCCCCGGCGGACGGCCCTTGGCCCTTGTCGCTCCCTCCTGGGCTGGTCCTCCTCCTCCTCCTCCTCCTCCCCCTCCTCCTGCTCGTCCTCCTGAGGTGGTGGTGCAATGCCAGGTGGCAGTGCCTGAGTCCTGCGGATAGCCAGGTTGTGCAGCATGCAGCACACGACGACGAACTGGGAGACTATCCGGCGAATACTGAAGAGATCCTCCGGAACGATCCAGGCAGCGGAACCGTTGCTTGAGGACGCCTATCGTTTGCTCGATGATGTTCCTTGTGGCTTGATGGCTTTCGTTGTATGCCTCCTCCGCTGGGGTCCTGGGCGCGCGGAGCGGGGTCATGAGCCATGTACACAAAGGGTAGCCCTTGTCCCCGATAAGCCATCCCCTTGGTGGAGGCTGTGCCTCGAACATGTCAGCCACAGTAGTCTGGCGCAGGATAAATGCATCGTGGCTGCTTCCTGGGAAGCGGGCATTGACAGCTAGGATGCGCTGCCTGTGGTCACACACCAGCTGTACATTTAGGGAATGGTAGCTCTTCCGGTTGCGGTAATCCTCGGCATTGTGGATAGGTGCCCGCATAGCCACATGCATGCAGTCAATGGCGCCCTGCACCATGGGGAAGCCCGCGATCCTGCCAAATCCGACTGCACGCTGCTCCTGCCTCTGTCGGGTCATGGGGAAGGAGATGAATTGGTGTCTCCTCGCGTAAAGTGCATCGGTGACCTGCCGGATGCAGCGATGCGCGGCGAACTGGAAGATGTTCACTATGTCCGCAGCAGCGGCTTGGAAGGAGCCGCTTGCATAAAAGTTCAGAGCCACCGTGACCTTCACTTCCACTGAGAGAGACGTCCTGCACATCAGCTGTGGACGCAGATCTGTGTGAAGCAGCTGGCAGATCTCTGCAACCACCTCCCTTCTGAAGCGCAGCCTCTTCACACAATGCGCCGCAGTCATGGTGAGATAGGACACCTGCTGCCGGTATTGCCTGAGTGGGTAAGGCCTACGTTGCCGACGCCTGATGGCCCCTCTGCGTCTAGGCATGGCTGGCCCTCTCTCACAGCGTCTGCGAGCCCTTCGCACATAATGCTGCAACTGAGGGTTGGCCCCCCATACAGCCCCCATAATAAAGTTGAGAACAGATAAATCACAATGAATCAAATGTCAAAGCACTGGCCAGAAGCCAAAAATACCTCTCCTATGTTGTCCCAAATCTGTAACCTCTGTCCCTTGGTCTCTGTCCAGAAATCCAAAGCAGTAAAGACATTGCAGCAAAATGGCTGGGCTTTATAGGTCAGTGTAAGTGCCCTTTAATTTGCGCTCCCCGAGGCCCACAGGGCCTCTTTTGCGTTCCACCTCACAGATCTTAGCAGCGCCATGCCCACATTGGGCGGGCGCCACTGAATTTCCGGTTTGGGGCGCACAAACAGCGTTGCGCGACGATATGACGTCATAAGCTGCGCGCGCACCTGAGCGGGCGCAAACACTTTGCGCCGGCGCTAAATGTCAACTGAATTTGGGCGTCGGCGCAGATCGGACTGCATTCAGGCGCTAAGTGTCTAGCGCCGGAAATATAGCCCTTTTATGGCGTTAGCGGCTGGCGCAACCCACTGAATTTCTAGGCCCATGTCTGTCAACCTAAGGCGGGAGTTCCATGGCCATTGCTCCAGCTGATTACTTGACAACATCAAATGTACAGTAAAAGCTCCCACCTGACAGATGATCACTTTCCTCAGCCACAAGCTGTTGCTCAGTTCATTTCTAGCACAGGTTCTGCAGGCTGCAACTCTTTCCAGCAAAGTCTCCATCCAGCCTCACCTCATTGGAAGAATTCTCTCACCATTGACAGAATGCTTCTGTCATCTGTACTTCACCTTCCATCTATTTCATCAACATGGGTGCCAGTTATACTCTCTCACCTTGGTCCTCAGAATTGGACAACAATGAGCCCCAACAGTAGCAGCACCAGGCACACCAGCAGCACCAACAACAACACCAACCTTCTCCGCAATCACCTGATGCTGCACCAGAGCACATTGCTGCCCGGGAGGCCAGGGATGGCATCATCATGGCCAGATTTACTTAACTTTACGCTGTACACCCATATGGCTGCCAGGTTGGCATCACCCACACCAACACCATAAAGCACCAGAGCACATTGCTGCCCGGGAGGCCAGGGATGGCATCATCATGGCCAGATTTACTTAACTTTACGCTGTACACCCATATGGCTGCCAGGTTGGCATCACCCACACCAACACCATAAAGCACCAGAGCACATTGCTGCCCGGGAGGCCAGGGATGGCATCATCATGGCCAGATTTACTTAACTTTACGTTGTACACCCATATGGCTGCCAGGTTGGCATCACCTACACCAACACCATAAAGCATCCCTACAATGACCAAGCTATTCTTTTCACACTCATCACCATTGCAATTAAGATAAGTTCATTTTCAGCAGTGGGATGGAGCCAGCAGTGGGGTCGCGACCCACCATGGACACTGCCCACACTGGACCCAGCCAGGTAGGCAAAATTCCGTCCATTAACTCTGTCTCACTCTGCACAAATGCTGCCTTACCTGCTGTGTATTTCCAGCATTTTCTGTTTTTATTAACAATTGGCTGCCTACAGAACAGAGCTTTGCCCATGTGTCATTGAGCTCATTGTGCATTCCAACCAACAGGGTTACCTCTGTCTTTCAGCTGCTCATTGCATTCTAGTACTAGCCTGGGTCATAAGAGCAGTTTTAATTTTACCAGAAGAATAGGCTTTGATGGACTAAGTGGTCTTTTCACATCCTTAACTTTGCTTATGTTCTTATCTCTCGCCCTGTCCTGTTCCCCTCCCTTCCTTTGGAAATGTACTTAGCCTCCACATAGGCCCTCCCTGTAAGCGGTTTTTGATCCTAGCCCAATTGCTAGACGGACGGTTCGAATCGCCCCCGCCTTACAAAAGTTCTATACCCGGGAATTATTATTCAGAGTGTAAATGAAATAAGTCACAGACAGGAATGCTTCGGTGAAAAATCAAACTTATATTTATTTGGTCTAACATACACTGGCTAAAACATGCACTACTAAACAAAATTACTATCCCTGTGGAGAATAAAATCCAGATTACAATCAACATACATACAGTACAAAACTGGGGCCTATAACAAGCAGTAATTCCCTTGTTGCTATGGTGGACTCTAATTCCACCCCTACCAACGAATTACCCAGTCGCATAAACCCCTTTGCCTGGCTGAACCAAACGAAGCTCCCACTCCAGAATAGCCCAAAAGCTTCACTTCTGAGAGACTATGCTTACCCCCACACGTGGTCGGTTTCGATCGCTCCGCTCGTTGGCTTCTCTGGTACTTCTTGTTAGTTCGACCTTGTTGGAGCAGGGAGTGAGAGAGAGAGAGAGAGAATGGTGGAAAAGAATCTATCTTTATAGTAGTCTGGCTACCCCATCTTTTCCCGCCAATCTTTAAAATCCTTTTTCTTCTGAGCACTCCAGTGCTTAATCAGTGATGGGTCGTCCTCGGACCCATGAGTATTGGATGAATGGCCCTAAGTCTGGGACATATCTTTCGGTCTTTGTGTTGGGAAAAAAACTGGCTCCTTTTCGGCTGGCTGAGGCCAGTGGGTTCATTGTTCTGCTTCTCTTCTGAGGTGGAGGTGAGACGTGCTTTTGCATATTAGCATGGCCTTTTAATCAATGGCCCCCTTCCTTTTTCCAGGACTGTCGGGCGAACCCATACATTCTGGATGACTGACAGTTCTTTTGTCATAGCCAACTGCCATGCGTTCTCTGGAGTTTTAACAAACCAGTCCCCCACACATTTGCACAGGGCGATCCCACCACAGGGTAAATGCCCTCAGAAAATCCATAAAGTCCACAAAAATATTCTCGACTGAGTCTATTCTTCAACCAGAGACTTTGTGATCTCTTCACTCCCCATGGTGCATAATTGACACCGGTAACTCGGCAAGCGGTGGATCAGACACCTGAACATATTCTCTGTATAATGTACAGTGCAGCAATTCTTAGTGCGTACACAAGTGTGCAAAATTTAATGGTAGATTTAATGGGGGAAAAATAGGGTTGCTTTGCGCCTCCCAAATCCCCTAGCGCCCGGGCGCGCCGCCGCTAACGCCTCCCGCGAAATTCAGCAGGAGGTTAGCGGCAGTGGTCGCAGATAGCACCCCGCGGCACTGCACCTCCGGCAATGACGTAATCGCCGTGCGCAGCGCCCCGCTCGCGCCCCTTCTGCAAACTTTGGCTGCGTACCCTGACCTACCGCCGGACGATATGCCCGACAGGGTCAGGGAAGCGTGTTTGCAGCCGCGATGGTTGTAATTAAAGGGACAGGTGTCAGACGGCCATTTTTTTTTCTGGCCGCCTGCCAGCACCTGCCCCCTTCCCCTCTTATATTTCAGGTGCCGGCCGCGATCACTCAGCCCAGCACTCCTCTTCAGTGCCGGGCTGCTTTCCCGGCACCCCGCTTCCTGGTGGTCCAGCAGGGCCCTGGTGCACACAGCGCTAGGCCCCTCCCCTTTAATCAGCGGAGGGAGGCCTGCAATACTGTTGCGCTATGTGCCGACGCGCATGGCACTGTTGCACGTAGTGCTGCGATATTCACTGGTAGCGCCCCCAGAAGGAGGGGGAGCGCTTTCAGTAGCACCCTGCCTCCTGCTTGGGGCGCTACCACTGAACTTACGGTGCAGGGGCGCTAACTTTTCTAAGTTAGCACCCCAAAGGGGGTGCCACCAAATTTTTCCCCCTATAAATCATGCTCCCAGCCTGTAGTTTTGTGTGCCAGGAATGCATATCAGGAATCTGAGCATGGAGCTCAGTGGAACCTATAGGATTTTTCATCCATTCATGAAGTTCAGTGCTAGGAGGGAAAATTCATAAAATCTATCTGAGTCAGAAGGTTGTGAATTGTGTGCACAAAAATCTAGGCTGACATTCCAGTGCAGTGCTGAGGGAGTGCTGCACTGTTGGAGGCGCCGTCTTTCAGATGAGACTTTAAACTGAGGCCCTGTCTGCTCTCTCAGGTGGATGTAAAAGTTCCCATGGCACTATTTCAAAGAAGAGCAGGGGAGTTATCCCTGGTGTCCCTGACAATATTTATCCCTGAATCAGCATCACTAAAAAAAAGATGATCACATTGCTGTTTTGTGGGTGCTTGCTGTACGGAAATTGGCTGCCACATTTCCTACATTACAACAGTGACTACACTTCAAAAAGTACTTAATTGGCTGTAAAGCGCTTTGGGATGTCCTGAGGTCATGAAAGGCGCTATATAAATGCAAGTCTTCCTTTATTTAAAAGTTTTCAAGTTTGGTTTGTTGTGAAAGTTTAGTATAACTCTTGGACTGTTGTTGGTGTTTTCAGCGAATATCTTAAAATGGAATGTTTTTGCCCTCTACTGATCAGATTTGTATAGCAATGATTGTACCAGGTGTAGCTGCAGTTTTATTCAACTGGAAACAGCTGTTATTTTCATTATTTTCTATAAGTGTAGTTTTTTCTAGTTTATGTTCAAAAGGCATATATTACATAGTATAATAAAGACCTACTTTCATTTATTAAAGAATAAAATGATTGTAAATTACCTTTCATCCAAAGAGGTTTACTATAATGTTTGTGCAATTAGATGTGGTTACAACCTTTTTACACATCGTGCCAAAACATGATTGCGGTTAAATCTATCTTAAAAGCAAGTATTTTCCATGCACAAAACCATTTTCCTTCACTGTAACATAACGTATTATGGGATAAAGTGAATTGTGCCAGATCAGTCCTATTTATGATCAAGTTTGGAAGCAATGGTTTTGAAATTACTCCATGAAACATTCGAGCACAAACACATATGGGGCGAGCACGGGGCAGTGCCATTCATTTTGTACTGCTCTAGCTAAGAGTTGGCACAGATGAAATCAGCTGAATGGCCTCCTTCTGTGCTGTAAACTTCTATGATTCTATACTTGCCAATCTAGGAAGCAAGCAAAAGCTGGTTGAAAGTTTCAAAAAAGCTGAAACCAGCCCTTAAAACCTGATAACTCAAAAACAATTCTGCACACGGGCCTGTAATATATAAAAACAAGTAGTTAGAATGAAACCGCACTCTGCAATAGGCATGTCATAACTTTAGTTGCAGATATATGCAATATTCTATCACATGTATTAGAGGGATAAACCCTGAACAGCATGAAAGCAGAGTTTGCAACATTGTGGGATTTAGACATTTCTGTTGTGGTATGAGTGCAAAGGCATGAGATTTATTTTCCAAAGATAAAAGGAATATGCTAGCCCCAGGGATATGTTGATTTTTGACAGTAGCATTTTCCAGCATATTCAGGAATGAAACCTCCACCATTTTCTACATGATTTCACACAGATTGTTGGCCATGTTATATAGTAACAGTTTCAAATTAGGACATTTACATTTTTAAATACCCTTTTTGAGTTGTAGTGATCCACATATATTTTATAGAAAAGTCATTTGATGCTGACTGCAAAGGTGTCCATGAACATTGTAGGCTTCTTTCAGTCCATCTCAAATCTTTACACACACCCCCATCCAACCCCCACAGGGGGCTCTGAAGCCTGAAGGTTGCTTCATTAATATCAGCAGTTCTTCTGGCCCCCAACCACACTCCCAGGCCTGCGATCTATCCACAGCCTCCCCTTTCCCCCCACCCCGCCACCTACAGTCTCTCCCTCCCGCCCTCCTCTCTGCTCCCTGGATGCGGCCTGGTGCCACAGGCCTTCCCGTCCAAAAACCAGCAAACCTCTCAATCTGCCGGCTGGGAAATGGAGTCCAATAATTTAAAACAGGTCCCACCTCAGGAGGACCTCAGGGAAACCCATACTTCCGGGTTTTCTGGCAGCTACACATCCTCCCCCGACTCCTCCCCATAAATATTGGGGCCTTAGAATCATCATAGAATCATAGAATGTTACAACACAGAAAGAGGCCATTCAACCACTGTGCCTCTGCTGGCTTTCTGAAAGAGCTATCCAATTAGTGTTACACCCCTGCTCTTTCCCCACAGCCCTGCAAATTTTTCTACTTCAAGTATTTATCCAACTCCCTTTTGAAAGTTATTATTGAATCTGCTTCCACCACCCTTTCCGGCAGTGCAGTCCAGATCATAACAACTCGCTGCATACATTTTTTTCCTCATATTGCCTCTGGTTCTTTTGCCAATCACCTTAAATTTGTGTCCTCTGGTTATCGACCCTTCTGTCACTGGAAACAATTTCTCCTTATTTACTCTATCAAAACTTTACATGATTTTGAACACCTCCATCAAATCTCTCCTTAACCTTCTCTGCTCTAAGGAAAACAATCTCTCCACATAACTGAAGTCTTTCATCCCTGGTACCATTCTAGTAAATCTCCTCTGCACCCTCTCTTAGACCTTGATATCTTTCCTAAAGTGTGGTGCCCAGATTTGGACACAGTGGCCGAATATTTACCTGGCGACATGCTGGGAGCAAGGGGCTCCAGCAATGCGTGGGAAACCCGGGAGTTGCTGCAGTGCATCTGTCAGTGGCTTTATAACCCAGCTTCTGCATTTACATCTGACTTCTTGGTTTCCCGACCAATTAACATGAGCGGGCATGATGACGACATGCATGGGTCTATTTGAGGTGAGGTATTTAAAGGAACACTGCGAAGATGACAGTTGAAGGATTGTGGAGATGGGAGAAAGATTGGTAGATACTAACAATGAAGTCTCAATGTTCCAAAGCTGCCCCTCGCTTTAGTGATGCCTCTCTGGAGCCCATGCTGTGAGGTGTTGGGGCCTGCAGGAAGCTTTTATTCACAGTTGACGGCAGGAAGAAGCCAGCCTCACTGACGAAGAAGGCATGGTTGCAGATAGTGGAGGAGGTCAGCTCGAGTGTGGTGGCTCGCTCCTGGATACAGTGCAGGAAGAGATTTAATGGCCTCATGAGGTCAGGAAAGTACAATGCAGCATTCAACTACATCCTGATGTGTGTGTCACCCCATCCCCCTCACTCTGCCTTCCCAAGCCTACTCCTGCACATCACTCCTCACAGCAATGTACCTTGCAGATGCACCCATCCCTCTTTGTCTATGCACTTCCTCACATCCCCATCTGACCATCCACCACTGACACTCACCCTCATCTTAATGCAATGTCAAGCCTCTCCCTCATAGTCACCCTCTACAGATATTGTCCATCCATCCATTCAACTCATTCCATGACTCTCATTCAAAGGTCTCTTGTTTTCCTTCTTGCAGGAGAAGAGAGCGCAGAACACCAGGGAGAGGCAGAGAACCATAGGTGGCCCTCCAGTCATTGCAACGCTCACAGCTGCAGAGGAGGAGGCACTTGAAATAAGTAGACAGTCGGCATGCATGGTGGTGGGAGATGGAGAGACGGGGAGCTCCCAGCTACCTGATGACAGAATTAAATATCACACAGCCACATGGCATACAACAGTCACTCATGTTGACTTCATGTCAGCAGCATTGTTCCTTCTAGGCCACGCGGCCGCGCTGTAATGGGAAAGGTCCCGCACTGGCCGCTCACCGGCTTCTCCATTGTAAATACCGCACATCAATGTTCCCCCTAATTCTTTTGGGTGCGCGGCCCAGTCACAGTTTCGCACATGCCAAAATTTAACATTGAAAAAGCCGGTCCCGGGCTGCATGGGAGCAGCAGAGAACTGTGCAGCCACATGACCGCACAACTTAGAGGGAACATTGTTGCGTGTGTGTGGAAATTTAAAGGGGCTGCGCGCTAAAAGAAACAGGCCACGCAGAATAAAGCGCAGCTTACAGGGAACATTGGTCAGCAGCCAATGGAATATGATCACGTGCATAATGTTAACGTAATACATTCTTACCATGACAGTTCTAATTCATGTCTTTAGTCTCCCACAGGCCCATCAAGTGTCCAAGAGGCGGTAGAGTCAGAGGAGGAGGAGGAAGACTCTTCAGAGGAAGTCACTAACTCTGAGGGTGCACCGTCACAGTAAGCAAGCACATCATGCACCAGTGCAGATATACACGTCGGTGGGACCATCAAGACAAATAGTTGTGTTGTCACCTGGTGTCTCACAGATCACATGTGAGCAAGACAGATGGTGAAGACAGGGACAGCAGTGGAGAGTCCTCATCGGACTGCTCATCTGGAAGCAGATGCTGAACCTTGGGGGCCGTCGACAAAGAGGATGATGCTTGAGAAGCAGCAAAAATGCATAAGGCTTTGGCAGGATTTCCAGCTGCGATGTGCATACTTGCAGAGAGAATGGAGTAGTCCATCTCAAGCATGAGTGGCATGATGCCACAGGCCTTTGACATGATGTGCTCATCCATGGAAAGAGTGGCCACCTGCATGGAGCATCAAATGCGGCAGTCAAACGAGTGCATGCTGGCCCTCACCAATACCTTGCACACTCTGAATGTCTCCTTAACTAGGATGGATCAAAACCTAGCCTTGACCGTTCAGCACCCCATTGATGTGCAGCAAAGTGCTCTCCAGCTCATTGCTAGCAGGGAAGTGCTTGTGGGCCATGAGAGGGATGATGGTGAAAGGGGATTTAGAAGTGGGGCCTCTGCTCAAAGCACTTCCACTTTTCACCTGTTCCCCACCCCCCCCTCAGTCAGTGCCCCACATGCTGCCTCATGTCCCGATGGCCGAGTCTGCCCCTGCACAGGCGCAAGTGGAGTGGTCTTTGGCAGGGCCCTCACGGGCTCCAAAACCCAGAGGACATCGGCCAAGAGCATCTGAACACTCAGAGCAGGGAAGTGAACAGCCTGCCTCTAATCTCTGCTGAAACCACAGAGATAGCATGTCGTAGGAGTTACAGGAAAAGGAAGATGAAAGATTATTAGTTGTACAAGGCTATGCACATGGGTGTGTTAGACATGTCACAATAATAAGTTACTGTATAAGTATTGATCCACATATAAAATTATTTATTTGCACCACTTTTCAGTCTTGCCCATTTTTACCTGCAGCCTCTCAGTTCTGATGAATGGTAAGACAAGACTTAAATCTGAGCAATGGGTGTCTGTGAAAGAGATGCTTTGTGATTGCAGGACTGCTTTGTACTAGGGAGGGGAGCAGGTGGGAGAGCAAGTGTGTTCAGCATGTAAAATAACAACAGAAAGTGCTGGAAACACTCAGCAGGTCAGGCAGCATCGAGGAGAGGAGAAATAGAGTCAACGTTTCAGGTCGAACACTTCGTCAGCTATTGTATTAGCGTTCAGCATGTGGGTGCCAGATGGTTACAGAGGTGCAACCTAACTAAATGTTGCCATGATGAATCCATCCCAGGCAGCAATGTGCAATGCTGCTGGTGCTGTTGATGCTGGAGCTCATCTTGGTCCTCATCTGAGGTCCAAAGTGAAACAGCATAAGCGGTACCCATGCTGATCTAATACATGACAGATTTAAAGTGGAGATCAGAAGCACAAACCTCCAATGTAATGAAAGCCACCTCCAAAGTTTCCAAAGTTGTAGAAATCACTTGCAAAGTACTAAAAGCAAACTCTCAGACCAAGTGCTGTGAGCAAAAACTTAGGCAAGGAAGCAGGTGTGAGGTCTCATTTTGCCTGTCATTTGTTCAGCCCCCTCAATTGCCGCTGCGCTCTTACCTTGCTTTCACTTGGGAAACCCACAGACCCACAGTGAAAGTTGAAAACCCATGTTAAAGAACCTATTAACTACCTATTAATTACGTTTAATTGGTAATCTGTCTCTCTCTCTCTCTCTCGGGGGGGTTTCTCGCACACTGCTCTAGTGAAGTGCGGAAGTCGGCGAGTTGGGGCCAGCTTCCTGACGCGCTGTCAATTTCAACGCTTTTTACTACCCACCCGCTCCCAAACCCATTCACTCTTTGATGTTAAAATTGCCCCCAGTACTCCAGCTGGCCCTAACCAGTGTTTTATAAAGGTTTAGCATAACATCCTTGCTTTTGTACTCTCCGTTTCTGTTTAAAAAGCCAAGGATCCCGTATGCATTTTTTAACAACCTTCTCAACTTGTCGTTCAAAGATTTATGCACACACACACCCAGGTCTCTCTGTTCCTACACCCCCTTTAAAATTGTACCCTTTAGTTTGTATTGCCTCTCCTCGTTCTTCCTACCAAAATGAATCACTTCACACTTTTCTGCATTATATTTAATCTGCCATGTTTCTGCCCATTTCACCAATCTGTTTATGTCCTCCTCAAGTCTGTTACTATCCTCCTCACTGTTTACTACATTTCCAAGTTTTGTGTCATCTGCAGACTGTGAAATTATGCCCTGTATACCCAAGTCAAAGTCATAAACATATATCAAAAAAAGCAGTAGTTCTAATACCGACCCTTGGGGAATACCACTGCACACTCCCCTCCAGTCTGAAAAGCAACTGTTTACCACTGCTCTTGGCTTTCTGTCCCTTAGCCAATTTCCTATCCATGCAGCCACTGCCCCTTTAATCCCATGGGTTTAAAGAATCATACAGCACAGAAGGAGGCCATTCAGCCCATCGTGTCTGTGCCAACTCTCTGAAAGAGCTGCCAATTAGTCCAACTCCCCTGCTCTTTCCCCATTGCCCTGCATTTTTTTCTTTTTTAATTATTTATCCAATTCCCTTTTGAAAGTTACTGTTGAATCTGCTTCCACCACCCTTTCAAGCAATATATTACAGATCACAACCACTCGCTGAGTAAAAAAATAATAATAATTGATTCATTAAATGAATAAAGTAGTAATCCATCTCCTGAGGACATGGTGTTGATGTGCTCTTACCCACCGTACAGTAATAGGTCCTGCACCACTTACACATACGGGGGCTGATTACATGAATGCAAGCCGGAGGGAGCGTCATCTGCCAGGCGAAATTTTTGTAACATTAGACCTCTAATTCTAAATGGAAAAAGGCAAAAATGATGCTAATTACACGCACAGGATTGGATTAATAACCCCTCTCTGTATATTTCCTGATTACTCTCCCCTCTACTTCGATACAGAGCATTATTACTTCTTCAACTTCAGTATAATACAATGTTACTCCCTCTATTTCCTTACAATGCAACATTATTATCCCTCTACTTCCATACAATACAGGGTTATTACCTTTCTACTTATGGCTAGCACAGGATTATTCCCCCTCTATTCAATACAATTCAATATTATTTCCCACTTCAAAATCTATTTCAAGGAAATTAAAATTACTTGTTATTTGTGTAACAATAGAGCAACACATGCCCCGCCCCCGCCCCCCCCTGATCCAGCAGGCAGCAGGTCTAGTCTGCAACAGGCTGCATAGTTCAGTGACAGCCTGCCTGGTGAAGAGCAGCCTCCTCCTGCACTGCTCCTCAGAAATAGCCAAGAAAGTAACTCTTGGCCTATAGACGCTGTGGGCTGAGCAATACCTTCTACAAGCAGCACCCTCACCTGCTGCCTTCTAACAGGCCCAGTGCCCAGTTGCTGCTTTTCCTGGTTCTTCAGGCTGATGCTGCTCCTCTTCCTCCAACTGTTCGTCTATCCAAAGGAATGAAGGAGAAATAGCGCCCATGATAAGCAGGGAGTGCTTAATGAGGGTAGGTAAGGGGGGGGAAAAATCAGAAAGACGCAAACTGGAAGCTCAGAACTGGCTTCGAAGTGCACAATAGCACACAGATCCTAATGACCTAAATACCTGCAGCTGAATGGCCTTTTAAATTCAGCTACCTGTCATGCCAGTTAGTCGGTTTGTGAGATCAATGCGGCCAAGTTCTGTTCAACGGGTTTGCCACTGGGCAGGACTTCTAAACCATCCAATTAAAAATGCGTTGGGGTCCAAATGATGTCATTGGACCCCGATTTGAATTTATTCATGAGGCACTCGCATGTTTCTGGAGGGTACGTTTCTGATCTGAGTCGGCTCCAGAGTTAAAATGATGGTTTTCTGGCGAGAACAGGACAGTTGGCTTTCGCGATTTTAAACGCTTAGCCACCCCGTTCCCGTCAGTTGGGTTAAACTTGGGGTCAGGATGTCTGTAAATTTCTTCATGGGGAAGGCCATCTCAAAAGTGAATGATGAGCCAAACTTCTATCACAAATACAACATGCTGAGAAGAAAGAAGAAAGAAGAAAGAGCGTGCATTTATAAAACTTTTGGACATCAGGGTTTACCAAGGCACTTTACAGCCAATAAAGTGCCTTTGGTGTAGGTACTGTTGTAATGTAAGCAAATGCAGCAGCCAAGGTCTCTCAGACATCAATGAGATTAATGACTAGGTAATTTGCTTTAATGGTAACTCGAGTACCACAAACACGAATAAGTTATGGCAATCTGTGACAAAAGGAATCAGTGAAATATTCTCTATGGACACAAATAACTGATCTCTGTAGTCTTTGTGCCATCCTTTAAATTAAACCTAAAATGCTCTGCACAGCATTTTACTGTCAGGAGGAACTCTTTTTCTCTCCAATTTCAAGCACAAGGCTGAAAGGGAGAACAGACTGTCACTAGTCACCAATGCGATCATGTCTCCAGCCTAATTGCCAACTATCTAATACTGACAGCAGAGCACTGCATGCAACATCTGAGGGAGGTGGTTACAGAGTTGAACTACCTGTGAGACCTGAGCTGGAGGGGCAATCCACTGTCGCAGAGCTCTGTGGCTCTAAAAGTTGCTACAGCCCCAAATTCTTATGCATCAGGGTCATTCTAGGCTGGCATGGAAGCTGGTATTTGGTCCACCACCATATCCACAGTATCACTGAGACATTGCTAAGGCCGCACCCCGTTATATTCAGTTTGGTAACTTGAAAGGAAAATAGGCAGGGTGTACAATGATGTATTAACATCGAAAGTTAAAAATATCGTTTAAGTATCAGCAGCAGCCATCCAGACATCAAGGGCAGGATTTTCATTGGGCCGTGGAGGCGGGATTGGAGGTATGTGGGAGGGTTAAAATCCTGAAATCGGGGGGCAGGAACCCATCCCACCCCCAACCCGCCTCCATGCCAGTTTCAAAGGAGGCGGGTACCCGACCCGCACTGGGACCCGCCTCCCCGGGGCGGGAAGGGGATTAGTGCCAATTAACTGCCTGTTAACAGGTAGTTAATAAGTAGTTAACAGGCAGTTTTTAGCCTAATCCCTGTTTTCATTGGTGAAATGTGGGATTCCCGACAGCTCCAAACCACGCCAAGTTAGCGAGGCAGGCCGTCAGGATGAAGGGCTTGGAGGTGTCGAGATGTCCGGTGTTCAGGTGAGTGATGGGTGCATGAGTGAAGAGGTAAGTGTGTTTGGTGTGTGTAAAGTGTTTAAAGAAGTTTTACTTACATGTACTTACCTTTACAGCCTTCCTTCCTTCAGGTTGCGGGATTCCCTCATCTCACCGACACAGAAAGCAGAATGGCCGCGAGCTGTCAAAAATTGCAGCATTCAGCTTTCTGTTCCGGGGAGATCTCTAAGTCATCCTGAGAGGAAGGAATTAACCTGGAGTACAGATTGTCAGTGTTTGACAGCTTCAAACAGCTGTGAAACGCTGATATTTCATCTGTCAAAAGGTCTTGACAGATGAAATATCAATCTGTGACATCACCTGTTGCCGGGTGGCCCTTAATTGGTCTGTTGAGCCCGCTGGGAGGGCTCAACAAGGCCAATCAAGTCAAAATCACATGGGTTGGCTAGAACTCGATGGAGGCGGGAGCAATCCGACTGATTTTATTTTATTTCCAATTTTTAAAAAAAACGGATTTCAAAATTCTCAAATTAGCATGTGGGATTTAAAATTACACTCTCCAGATTATTAGTCCAGACCTCTGGATTACAAATCCAGTAATATAGCCACTACACTACAGTTTCCAAGTGCTTACTTTAGTTAAGTCCACGCTTCAAAAATTACTTTCAGCATTGATAATATACCAGATAACATGCTTCCTAAAAACTATGGAAATGCACCCCTGCTTTCAACCAAACTGAATTTCAGCAGTGAATAACCACCAGCTCCATCCATAAACACTCCGGAAGCATTGAAGATTTAACAGGCTAAACAGCAATACAGCAAAGCTGGAAGAAAATAAGGGATATAAAAGTAACTACAGCAGTAGTGATAACCAGTGCTAATTTTAATAATTAACGTTTATTTATACACTGTCATATTCAGGCAGTTGAACTGGATAACAGAAGCAGATGACAACAGTGTGATATTTGAATCACAGATGACCTGCCTCTTGGCAAGGGACTGCTGTGTTAGATTACTTGGATAATTGAAGTTGTTGCAACAATATTAAGAATATATTGATATGCAGGAAGGGCTGAACTACAGGGACTAAATCTGATAGGCATGCAAATTCTTGATTGAGCTCTTGGAGATGGAATAGGATTTAAATTCAATTTAGAGATGCCTGCAAAATAAGAACATCATTACCAGCCATTGAACTGACTTCTGTACTCGTTTGACAGTCAGCTCTGCTGTTAATTTTTCCTAATTTTAAAACCTATTGTTATTATCAGTATGAAACATTCCTAAAAATGGAACAACATGTAGAACTAATAAGCAAAATACTAATTAGAACAATTTTTAAGGGGTGGGCCTGCCTGAAACTGGTCAACCATTCATCGTGTGCTTAAAATGGAAATAAACTAGTGAGAGACATTAAAAACAGACTGTAAAAGCTTCTATAGGTATGTATAAAGGAAAAGATTAGCGAAAGCAAATGTGGGTCATTTACAGGGTGAGACAGGAGAAATTATAATGAGGAATAAGGAAATGGCAGAGAAATTAAAGAAATACTTTGGGCTGAATTTTGCCAGCACTCAGGGGGCAGGCTCGGAGATGGGTCCACTGTCAAAATAGCAAAGATTGACAGTGGGTAGGGAACCCGTTGTCAACCAGCCTCCACGCAAGTCTCCCATGTGACGGGTCTGTCGGCGCTGAACAGACCCGACACTAAGTGGCGGGGGAGGCGATTCACATCATAAAATGGATTGTTAACATCCAATTAACTGTAATTTTAAGCCTACATTTCAATTTTACGTGCTCCCCCATGGGTTACCGCTGCTCGGGGAACACGTCAGCTCAGCATGTCGTGAGTGGATTAAGCATTGAATTATCTCATGACCTGACAGCAGCTAAAGTTGTATAAAAGATCCCATGTTATAGCTGTTCACTTTCAAAGCTCAGAAACTGCATTTGGAAGACATACTGGGGGAAACATTCAGTTGGTTTGCGCCTCCCGTTAGTGCCTTAAGAGGGCGCTACTGGGGCGCAAAGCAACTGGCACCCGGGCGTGACGATGTTTGTGCCGCTCACGAAATTGACCAGATATTTTGCGGCGGCGCTAAACACTACCGCCACGATCTCCTGTGACTGCAGATCGTGACGTCAGTCGAGCATGCAACGCCTCGGTAGCGCCCCGGACCGGATATTGAGTGGTGCCCTCTGTCTTAACAACTAGTGGGGTACCGCAAGGATCAGTGCTTGGGCCTCAGCTATTCACAATCTACATCAATGATTTGGATGAGGGGACCAAATGTAATATATCCAAGTTTGCTGATGATACAAAGCTAGATGGGAATGTAAGTTGTGAAGAGGATGCAAAGAGCCTTCAAGGGTCTATAGACAGGCTCAGTGAGTGGGCAAGAACATGACAAATGGAATATAATGTGGAGAAATTTGAATTTATCCACTTTGGTCAGAAACATAGAAAAACAGAGTATTTTTTAAATGGCGAGAGATTGGGAAATGCTGGTGTTCAGAGGGACCTGGGTGTTCTTGTACAAGAATCACTGAAAGTTAACATGCAGGTACAGCAAGCAATTAGGAAAGCAAATGGCATGTTGGCCTTCATTACAAGAGGATTTGAGTATAAGAGTAAAGACGTCTTACTGCAATTATATAGGGCCCTGGTGAGACCACACTAGGGCCAAGAAATTCAGTTGCGTTCGCCAGCCGTTAGCGCCTTAGGAGGGGTAGATCTCGAGCGCTAGGCACTTAGCGCCCAGGCGCAGGACGATCTGCGCCTACGCCCAACTTCAGTAGACATTTAGCGCCGGCGCAAAGTGTTTGCGCGCGCTCAGCTGCGCGCGCAACTTATGACGTCATTTCGTCGTGCAACGCCCTTTGTGCGCCCCAAACCGGAACTTCAGTCACGCCCGCCCAATGTGGGCGTGGCGGTGTTAAGAACTGTGAAGTGGAACGCAGCAGAGGCCCTGCGGGCCTCGGGGAGCGCTAATTAAAGGGCACTTACACTGAACTATAAAGGCCAGCCATTTTGCTGCAATGACTTTTCTGCAACGGATTTCTGGACAGAGACCAAGGAAGAGACCTTACTGATTTGGCCCAACATAGGAGAGGTATTTTTGGCTTCTGGCCAGAGCTTGGAAATTTGCCTCATTGTGATTTCATTGTTTGCAAGTATATTATGGGGGCTGCATGGGGTTCCAACCCTCAGTTCCAGCATTATGTGCGAAGGGCTCGCAGACGCTGTGTGAGAGGGGCAGCCATGCCTAGACGCAGAGGGGGCATCAGGCGTTGGCAACGTAGGCCTTACCCACTCAGGGAATACCGCCAGCAGGTGTCCTATCTCACCATGACTGCCGCGCAGTGTGTTAAGAGGCTGCGCTTCAGAAGGGAGGTGGTTGCAGAGATCTGCCAGCTGCTTCACAGAGATCTGCGTCCACAGCTGATGTGCAGGACGTCTCTGTCGGTGGAAGTGAAGGTCACGGTGGCTCTGAACTTTTATGCAAGCGGCTCCTTCCAAGCCGCTGCTGGGGACATAGCTAACATCTCCCAGTTCGCCGTGCATCGCTGCATCTGGCAGGTCACCGATGCCCTTTTCACAAGGAGACACCAATTCATCTCCTTCCCCATGACCCTAGAGAGGCAGGAGCAGCGTGCAGTCGGATTTGCGAGGATCGCTGACTTCCCCATGGTGCAGGGCGCCATTGACTGCACGCATGTGGCTTTGCGGGCACCTATCGACAATGCCGAGGATTACCGCAACCGGAAGGGCTACCATTCCCTCAATGTACAGCTGGTGTGTGACCACAGGCAGCGCATCCTAGCTGTCAATGCCCGCTTTCCAGGCAGCAGCCACGATGCATTTATCCTGCGCCAGACTACTGTGGCTGACATGTTCCAGGCACAGCCTCCCCCAAGAGGATGGCTTATCGGGGACAAAGGCTATCCTTTGTGTACATGGCTCATGACACCGCTCCGCGCGCCCAGGACCCTTGCTGAGGAGGCATACAACGAAAGCCATCAAGCCACAAGGAACATCATAGAGCAAACGATTGGCGTCCTCAAGCAACGTTTCCACTGCCTGGATCGCTCCGGCGGATCTCTGCAGTATTCGCCGGATAGAGTCTCCCAGTTCGTCGTCGTTTGCTGCATGCTGCACAACCTGGCTATCCGCAGGACTCAGGCACTGCCACCTCACGTTGGACCACCACCTCAGGAGGACGAGCAGGAGGACCATGAGGAGGAGGAGGAGGAGGAGGAGGAGTACCAGCCCAGGAGGGAGCCACAAGGTCCAAGGGCCGTCCGTCGGCGGCTTATTGAACGACGCTTCTAGGCCCCCTGTCAGGGAATGGCTTGTGGCAATGAAGGCACATGAATGCAGCCGCTCCGCAAGCCCTCAGCCGGTTAACGCAACAACCACTTGAAACATCACACATGGACAAGCTGAATAAAGAAAAAGCTTTATTGAACAAACTCAGGGCCCTTCCCACATGAAACCCAAAAACAGACAACACCCCCAAAAAACAGTCAAAAACATATCTCACTCCCACAACCTGGGGAGGAATAACAAAACTTGTCCATCCAAATGGCCTTCATCCTCGGCCTTACCAAAAGAACACCCCCCCCATAGACAACACAACCACCCCCATATAAAAAAACATTTGCCAACACACTCTACTTTGTGTGCCGAGAGGGCGAGTCCTTGTCCAGGCTTTTCCGGCCCCTGGCCGACCTGCTGCTCCGCCTCAACCTGGGCCCTGTGGGTGCTGCAAGGCTGGGGGAAGGCTCCTGAGGGGCACATTGCGTGACGGCAGATGCCCTTGGGGGTCGGCCTAGACGAGCTCTGGCCCTCGGGGGGCCGGCTGCTGACTGCTGCAGCTGTGGCTGGGCAGCATCAGTCCCTCCAGCAGCTCGTCGCAGCTTCGCTGGGGGAGTGGCAGTGGCGGCTGCAGCAATGGGGGCAAGCTGGCTGATGCCAGGCGCTCGCTGCTCGCCTGAGACACTGGCACTCAGCCGGGCTAGCACTGCAGCAAGCGCAGCAATCTGGTGAAGGCCAGACCGCTGTGCTGCTGCAGCGCGGCGGGTGCCCTGGCGATGCCTGCCTGACACAGCGAGCGTGGCAGCAGTGAGTGCCCGTACTGCCCTGGTCTGTGCCCGCATCAGACCAGCCAGTGACTGCACGGCACCACTGATCAACTGTCCACTCGCTGCCTGTGCTGCCCTGAATTCGTCCCGACTCGCGTCCTGTGCTGCCCTGAATTCGGCCCGACTCGCGTCCTGTGCTGCCCTCAATTCGGCCCGACTCGCGTCCTGTGATGCCCCGAATTCGGCCCGACTCGCGTCCTGTGATGCCCCGAATTGTTCGAGACCCCTGGCCTGTGCTGCTGCGAGTTGTTCGAAACCCCTGGCCTGTGAGGCCCCGAAATCAGACACACTATGAGCCAGGGACTCAATGGCCTCAGGCAACCGTGCCACAACCCCCATGAACTCGGTGTGCCGACGATCCGAGTACGCGGACATTTGATCAAGGAGGCGCACCTCCTGGGCGAGGACCGTCTCCGGACTGGAGGCCGGACTCTCCCTCTGGGGAGAAGGCCGCCGAGCTGCCCGACCCTTCCCGCGTGGCTGCACGCCACTGGGCCCAGCAACTACACTCCCCTGCAACACTTCCCCCCTCTGGGGAGAAGGCAGCCGAGCTGCCCGACCCTTCCCGCGTGGCTGGACGCCACTGGGCACAGGAGCTACACTCCCCTGCAACACTTCCCCCCTCTGGGGAGAAGGCAGCCGAGCTGCCCGACCCTTCCCGCGTGGCTGGACGCCACTGGGCACAGGAGCTACACCCCCCTGCAACACTTCCCCCTGGCTCTCCTCCAGGGAAGGCGTGTCCCCTCCATTGCCATCCCCTGGCGCGGATGAGGGTTCCCCCGATGGGCCGCCTTCCTCTTGCTCCTCCTCGTCCTCCTCTTCCGAGGGACTGACACTCGCAGCTTCAGGGACCTCCTCCTCACCAGCTGAAAGCAGGAAGGCACAAGAGTAGCTTTAGAGTGAGGACAGGGCGTCAGCGAGGGAGGCATGAGTGGTGGCATTCTGCGCATTGGTCGGACAGTGGCAAAGGATGTAGATCTGAAGCGCAAGGGGAACGAGAGAGGCTCAAAAGGTCATGTCCTTACCATTGGGGCCCAGCACAGGGTCGGCATCTCCAATTGCAACGGGGCCAATCACCCGGGCACCCATGAGTCGACCCACGCGCTCCTCAAGGTCACTGAGCTGCTGGAACTGGGGACGGCCTCCCCCGGTGACAGTCCGGCTCTTCAGATTCTGGGCCAGCTTGGCCTGCAAGAGAAAGGACGGCCTCTAAGTACAGTGTGGTGCCCTGTTGTTGTGTGCACTGCCTCCCATGGTCGAATAGCTTGGCCAGTGTGTAAAGTGCAGAATGTGCAATTGATGTTCATGCCAGTGCCATAGCTGCTGGATGAGGGCTGGCCATTAGGCCTTTGAGGTCCCTTTGCCCATAATGTGAGGTGCACATGCAAGGATGAGGAAGACACTGGAAAGGGTACTCGCCCTGACAATCCGAGTGAGGTCGTTAAACTTTTTCCGGCATTGGACAACAGTCCGGGGGACATCGCAGGTGGCTGTGACCCTCTGGGCGATATCCCTCCAGGCTCTCCTGTACACCCTGTTGGGAGGCTTCTTGCCACTGTCCGGGAACAAGATATGGCTTCTCTTCTCCAAAGCCCTAACCAGCACCTTTAAATCATGGCCAGAGAAGCGCTGCGCTCGCTCACGGGCCCTCTGCATCCTTCCTGGAGCTATTTCTCTCCAGCAGCAGTGTTTAGGCCTAGCTGGAGGGCTGCAGTATCCAGGGCGTGGCAGCAGACCAAGTCGACCCTTCCCCCTTTCAGAGCTGGCCGGCGCCAGGGTGTCTGCTGTCAATCAAAACATGACCGCACCTGCGCTGCGCCCGGCCTCGGCGGTATCAGTCTGCACCGCCGGCTTAGCGCCTAAAGATAGCCGTGCATCGCCAGTTTTAGCGCTCGAGCAAACTCCTTGGCCAAAGCTACTGAATTTCGGCGAACTGCCCTCCACTTTCCGGCGGGCGCAAACTTTAGCGGCCGCCTGACTTTACCGCCCCAAAAGTGGCTATACTGAATTTCTAGGCCTCGGAGTATTGTGTACAGTTTTGGTCTCCTTACCTAAGGAAGGATATACTTGCCATAGAGGGAGTGCAATGAAGGTTCACCAGACTGATTCCTGTGATGGGGGGATTGTGCTATGAGGAGAGATTGAGTAGACTAGGCCTATATTCTCTAGAGTTTAGAAGAATGAGAGGTGATCTCATTGAAACATATAAAATTCTTACAGGGCTTGACAGAGTAGATGCAGGGAGGATGTTTCCCCTGGCTGGGGAGTCTAGAACCAGGGGTCACAGTCTCAGGATAAGGGGTCAGCCATTTAGGACTGAGATGAAGAGAAATTCCTTCACTCAGAGGGTGGTGAATCTTTGGAATTCTCTACCCCAGAGGGCTGTGGAGGCTCAGTCATTGATTATATTCAAGACAGAGATCAATAGATTTTTGGATGTTAAGGGAATCAAGGGATATGGGGATAGTGCAGGAAAGTGGAGTTGAGGTCAAAGATCAGCCATGATCTGATTGAATGGCAGAGCAGGCTTGAGGGGCCGAATGGCCTACTCATGCTCCTATTTCTTATGTTCCCATGGAATATAGGTGCTCTATAAATCACAATTGAAGGCAGAAATGAAAAAGCAAAGCATTTATATAAACCTGAAGATGAGCGCATAGTGCATTTGCATAATGCTCCTCGGTCTATTTTAACCTCTGGGTAAATGCGCCTGATATTTTAAACTAACAGCAACATTTAAGGCCCAATTCCCAATTTTAACCTTGCCCACCCGACGGGAATGAGGCAGGTTTGGGTTGGACACTCGTTTTTGCAACCTGCCCAATTTTACTCTACATTCATTTCAATGGGGAAGAAAGCCGCACTGGGTGTAAAATGGGCATCTGACCCGAACCCGCTCCATTCCTGTGGGGGGGTTGGGGGGGGGGTTAGGTTAAATCAGGGCTTTGATGTATTGCCCTATTATTTCAAAGACCAATGTGTGATGTTACAATTATATATAATTTACAGCCGAGAAACAGGCCATTTGGCCCAACTGGTCTGTGCCGGTGTATATACGTCACACAAGTCTCCTCCTGCTATAATTAGCGCTCCCCACCCTGCCCCTATATCACTCTATTCCCTTCTCCCTCATGTACGTTTCAAGCCTCCCCTTACATAGATCAATGCTCTCTGCTTCAACCACGCCACGTGTCAGCGAGTTTCACCTTCTCACCACTCCCTGTGAGAAGAAATCCAGTGGCTAAAATTGCTGGATTTTTGTTTTTGGGTAGTGAATCAGTAAAACACATCCAATCTACAGTTTAATAGTTCTAATTTGGGATCCTCAAGGTTGTCCTGGAACCTGAAAGTCTATCTAAGCCTTGACTATTTGTTGTATTTCAGAAGTTTACCTGCCATTGTAGCAAAGAAGGTTAAGGAAGCTTTTTATGGCTTGCTCTACCATTTGTTTATTCATTATCCTGACCTCCTCTGGCTTTCAGTGTTACACACCACAGAAAATGTATCAAAGTGGAGTTTTAACCATATCCTATTTTGTTGGATTTGCTCCTAATTTTACAGGAAAATACATTTGCCAGTTTCACTGAAACTGTGGATGAGCAAGTGTCGTCTTCAATGACTTTCACAATTTATTTCAACCCATTTCTAAATATTTCAGTAAATATTTTGATTAAACTGAAAATGCAAAGTTATTATTGAACGAATTGGCTGTAAGACTTACACAGGCTGAAAGAACTGAATTAACATTAGGAAAAATGAATGTTCGTCCTTTTTTCACCATCTGTGTAAAATATTTAACATATTTTACTGTAACAATATCAGAATTAACTAGAGATTGCTTCACTGTGAAAAAAAGACTATTTGGCATAGTCCTTATGCTGCGGTGTGTGGGGGTAGATTCAGAGTATACTGGTCAATCTCCTGTTGAATGCACACTGAGAATCAAGACCAAGTGTAATCTTCAGGTGAAGTGGAGTTAGAGGATGGGGGATACTTGGACCAGGGCTCACAGATTCATTCAGTCCCTATTTCAAAGCCATACATTCTACTCTAATTTGTATAGTTCCGATGTACAATACATCAGCAATCTCGTCAATGCAGGAAAATATGGGCCCTTAAGTCTGTGCACACTTCCTGTCAACTTTTCCTATTATAAATTCCTATGTCAACATTTATAATGGAAGCTACCTATGTAAACTAGCCACACTGTCATTACAACCTCCTACCAGTGGTGTTGC
The DNA here is from genome assembly GCF_052327205.1 of Somniosus microcephalus. Lineage (NCBI taxonomy): Eukaryota > Metazoa > Chordata > Chondrichthyes > Squaliformes > Somniosidae > Somniosus > Somniosus microcephalus. Next base: position 121,282,793 of record NC_140995.1, read on the forward strand.
TGCAGCAACCTAGTAAGAGTGTCCAATAACAGCGCGACAGGCTTACATGGATAGTTTTCATTATAAAATGTCAACATAGGAGTTTCTAATGGAAAAAGTTGATGGGAAGTGCGCACAGACTTTAAGGGCCCAGATTTTCCTGCAACAACAGGATCGGCGATGCACACTGTACATTTCTATGGCTTGAGTGCCAATCTCACTGTAGATAACTTCCTCCATATTTTCCTGCATTTCTAATTAGAATGTGCCACAGCGAACATGGCGGAGAATCGGAAATGGCGTAGCCAATGGCCAGTGGGTCCTGCACGAAACCTCACACTTGTGGATCAGAGATCTCTAGACTTTGTCTCACCCTTACCCCCTCCAAAAAAGGATGATTTGTTCCAAAGTAGAACCAGGCCACTCCACTTGCAAACCTTCCTCAAAAGCCACCAGTGTAACACTCCATGCACCAGATTTAGATCAAAAAATCAATTTCAACTGACATGATCAGGCAATTCAGCATACAGTCAGTCATTTTCGTAAAAGACATTTTTGAAGTATGAAATGCAGATAAATACAGTACATAGATGGACTAATGGTAAGGGCCAGTCTTACCTACCGCAACGTAATAAGGCCAAAAATAAATTAAACTTAGATGTGATAATTAATGTACCTATAAAAGGATGCCTCATCAGGGCAGGTTTACAGCCTTTCTTCTGCGCAAATTCCATTTAACAAAATCATTTTTTTCTGAGCTTGCCCTGCCCGTTACATCTCTCAATACTTCAATGCACGTAGTGCCCAACAGTTTTCCAGCAGTTCAACAAACAAACAGTAAATGAAGGGGAACTTCACGTTTCCAATATTTCAGCTTAGAACAGTAGCAGTTTTTATTAATATTTTATTATTAATATTTAATCAATTTCAAAGTACAGTATTGAATGGATTTAAATTGAAATTGAATTTAACTTAAGCACATTGGCTGGTGTTTGAGGAGTCGTCACATTAAAGACAAAGGCCTAGAAATTCGTCTCGGGCGGTGGGGCAAAACGGGCTGTATCGGATCGGCCGCCTGTTATACACAACGCCTGATAGTTCCATTTTATCAGGCGCTGCTTATAACAGGCAGCCGATCCAATACTATCCGTTTTATGTCACCGCCCGAGACAAATTTCTAGGCCTATATTCCCTCCTCCAATGGTTCTCATCATGACAATAAAGTATTATCCATGGGATCTGGCTTTTCCTGAGGGAACAATACAAGATACAAACAAAAAGTCACAGGTATATTTTCTTTCTGCCAAGTGGTCAACACTAGCAGTCATTCCTACCAGCCAGTCCCCATATGACAGTATTCACAGGGGGTCAGGGCAGCTTTGGTCAAATATCGATCTTTGTGGCTTTAATCGCTCTGCTATTTCTGTTTGTTTTTAAATTTCCTCCATTTACTCGTAGAATCATAACGATAATGAGATCAGTTTTACTATATATTCTAAAAGCGGACTCTAATCTCCCTGGAAATGCATTTAGAAAGGAACAGTAAAATAACTTTGTGAAATTAGTTTTAAAAATACATTTAAAACTGTTGACTTAGTAAAACCAACAAGCCATCCACAGAGCCCGAGAAGGAGAGGACCGACTGTGGGTGGAGCGCGTGATGTGTGTGTGATGTGTGTGTGATGTGTGTGATGTGTGTGTGGGGGGTGGGGGTTAAACAGTGCACCAAGTATCTGGAAGGAGAGCATGTTATATCTTTAACCGGCCTGTTTTGCGTCTATTAGCACAATGCGAATTATTGGAAAGTGTAGACTGGTTATTATATATATATATGTACTTGTGTGTGTGTATATCATAGACCTTTAAACTCCCTATTGCTTCCCTTCCCATTCCCACTCCCACTCCCCTGCCAACTCATGCTTCCCACCTTGCAGGGGATGGAGGGAAGTAGAAGAACGGATAGCTGGGAGTCAGGGCCCAACAGAATCAGTAGAGGTGCACCAGATATGGCTCGAGTGGACATCAGTGAGATGTTTACATAGGCAAAACTCATATTAAGTATAAACATCGGAAATTAAAATGGGAAGAAGTTGACATAAAAAGTATCACAAAAAACGTGACAACAGGAAATCAAGTGGTGCCGACAGGAAGTGCACACAGACAAATGAATTTTTAAAGAATATAGATAGATATTTTCAGAAAAACCAATGTATTATCTTAAACAGTAAATCAGTTCTTCTGATAGGATCGGAATAGGGTGGAATGAATCCGTGCAAGACTAGAGATTTGGATCTTTTCAGTTTGGTTCCATGATATAAAAATTAAGATTTGTCCTGACCAAGATGAAAAAATTTAAACACAAAAATAGAAAAAGCTGGAAATGTACAGCAGATCAGTCAACATCTCAAGGAGTAAGATAGGCTTCGGGTCTGTGTGGGACCTTCCCTCAGTACCTTAGGATCTGTGTGGGACCGTCCCTCAGTACCTTAGGGTCTGTGTGTGACCTTCTCTCAGTACCTTCGGGTCTGTGTGGGACCTTCCCTCAGTACCTTCAGGTCTGTGTGGGACCTTCCCTCAGTACCTTAAGGTCTGTGTGGGACCTTCCCTCAGTACCTTAGGATCTGTGTGGGACCTTCCCTCAGTACATTCGGGTCTGTGTGGGACCTTCCCTCAGTACCTTCGGGTCTGTGTGGGACCTTCCCTCAGTACCTTCGGGTCTGTGTGGGACCTTCCCTCAGTACCTTCGGGTCTGTGTGGGACCTTCCCTCAGTACCTTCGGGTCTGTGTGGGATCTTCCCTCAGTACCTTTGGGTCTGTGTGGGACCTTCCCTCAGTACCTTAGGATCTGTGTGGGACCTTCCCTCAGTACCTTAGGGTCTGTGTGGGACCTTCCCTCAGTACCTTAGGGTCTGTGTGGGACCTTCCCTCAGTACCTTAGGGTCTGTGTGGGACCTTCCCTCAGTACCTTAGGCTCTGTGTAGGACCTTCCCTCAGTACCTTCGGGTCTGTGTAGGACCTTCCCTCAGTACCTTCGGGTCTGTGTAGGACCTTCCCTCAGTACTTTAGGCTCTGTGTGGGACCTTCCCTCAGTACCTTCGGGTCTGTGTGGGACCTTCCCTCAGTACCTTCGGGTCTGTGTAGGACCTTCCCTCAGTACCTTAAGCTCTGTGTGGGACCTTCCCTCAGTACCTTAGGCTCTGTGTGGTACCTTCCCTCAGTACCTTCGGGTCTGTGTGGGACCTTCCCTCAGTACCTTCGGGTCTGTGTGGAACCTTCCCTCAGTACCTTCGGGTCTGTGTGGGACCTTCCCTCAGTACCTTTGGGTCTGTGTGGGACCTTCCCTCAGTACCTTCGGGTCTGTGTGGGACCTTCCCTCAGTACCTTCGGGTCTGTGTGGGACCTTCCCTCAGTACCTTCGGGTCTGTGTGGGACCTTCCCTCAGTACCTTCGAGTCTGTGTGGGACCTTCCCTCAGTACCTTAGGCTCTGTGTGGGACCTTCCCTCAGTACCTTCGGGTCTGTGTGGGACCTTCCCTCAGTACCTTCGGGTCTCTGTGGGACCTTCCCTCAGTACCTTCGGGTCTGTGTGGGATCTTCCCTCAGTACCTTAGGGTGTGTGTGGGACCTTCCCGCAGTACCTTCGGGTCTGTGTGGGACCTTCCCTTAGTACCTTCGGGTCTGTGTGGGACCTTCCATCAGTACCTTTGGGTCTATGTGGGACCTTCCCTCAGTACCTTCGGGTCTGTGTGGGACCTTCCCTCAGTACCTTCGGGTCTGTGTGGGACCTTCCCTCAGTACCTTCGGGTCTGTGTGGGACCTTCCCTCAGTACCTTCGGGTCTGTGTGGGACCTTCCCTCAGTACCTTCGGGTCTGTGTGGGACCTTCCCTCAGTGATATACCTATCAATTCGTCCAATAAAAAGCGACGAGTTAGGAACGTAACTAAAGGTTTTTATTGACTAAATAACAGAGCCCACCCTCGTGGGTGATCGGGTCCAACAAGGAGGAATACCAGCCAGTCGACTACCTTTATACCTGGGCAGGTAGGTGGAGCCATGGGCGGAGTCGGAGGTGGTCAGCCCAGGTATAACAGCGCGACAAGAGGCGACCTCGTATCGTGATACAACAGTGATAACGGTGATAACAATACAACAGTGATAACTATAGTGTAACGATAAAAGTGGTTTACCACATTCACCCCTTGTTTAGATTTGAGTCCGGCGGGGTGAAGTGTACTACCAGTTCTGGTATGTCAGTCTGTCCGGAGGCCTCGTAAGCCTCTCCGATCGTCGCAGCGGCGGTGCTGCATTATCCGGTGTTAGTGCTGGTGTCTGCGTGGTCGGCGAAGGCTCGTGGGGTTCCGGCATGCCGTCTACCTGGGCTGGAATTGGGGGGGTGGTGGGGGGGGGTAAAGGTGGTGTCTCCGGAGTGCCCGAGGGTGCGAGGTCTCGTAAGGAGACAGTGTCCTCCCGCCCGTCTGGGTAAGCCACGTAGGCGTACTGGGGGTTGGCGTGCAGGAGGTTCACCCTCTCGACCAGGGGGTCTGTTTTATGGGCCCTCACGTGCTTTCGCAGCAAGACGGGCCCCGGAGAGGTCAGCCAGGTTGGTAGAGTGGTTCCCGTAGTCGACTTCCTGGGGAAAACAAACATTCGTTCATGGGGGGTGGCGCTGTCGGGAGGACTTCCTGCCAGCGGGAGGTTGGGAGGCCCTTAGACTTTAAGGCTAAGAGGACGGCCTTCCATACCGTCGCATTCTCTCTTTCCACCTGGCCGTTCCCTCGGGGGTTGTAGCTGGTGGTCCTACTTGCTGCAATACCTCTCGCTAGTAGGAACTGACGGAGTTCCTCGCTCATGAAAGAGGAGCCCCGGTCACTATGTATATAGTTTGGGAACCCGAACAAGGCGAAGAGGTCGTTCAGGCATTTAATGACCGTGGTACTGGTCATGTCTGGGCAGGGGAAGGCAAAGGGGAAACGGGAGTACTCATCAACAATGTTGAGGAAGTACACATTACGGTCAGAGGACGGGAGGGGCCCCTTAAAGTCGATGCTCAGGCGCTCGAAGGGGCGGGTGGCCTTGATCAGGCTTGCTCTGTCCGGCCTAAAGAAGTGCGGTTTGCACTCGGCACAGGTCTGGCAGTTCCTGGTTATGGTCCTGACCTCCTCGATGGAGTAGGGCAGGTTGCGGGCCTTAATGAAGTGGTAAAGTCTGGTGACCCCGGGGTGGCAGAGGTCGTTGTGGAGGGTCTGAAGTCTATCACTTTGCGCGCTGGCGCATGTAATTCGTGACAGAGCATCGGGGGGCTCGTTCAGCTTACCTGGCCGGTACAAGATATCATAATCGTAGGTGGAGAGCTCGATTCTCCACCTCAAGATCTTGTCATTCTTGATTTTGCCCCTCAGCTTGTTATTAAACATAAAAGCGACCGAACGTTGGTCGGTAAGGAGGGTGAATCGTTTGCCTGCCAGGTAGTGCCTCCAGCGTCGTACCGCCTCCACAATCGCCTGGGCCTCCTTCTCGACCGACGAGTGTCGGATCTCAGGGCCCTGTAGGGTCCTTGAGAAGAAGGCCACCGGTCTCCCCTCCTGGTTAAGGGTGGCGGCTAGGGCGAAGTCGGATGCATCGCTCTCGACTTGGAAGGGGATGGACTCATCCACTGCGTGCATAGTGGCCTTGGCAATGTCTCCCTTAATGAGGGAGAAGGCTGCGCACGCTTCCTCCGTAAGGGGGAAGGATGTGGACTTCATGAGGGGTCTGGCTTTGTCCGCATAATTGGGCACCCATTGGGCATAGTAGGCGAAGAGCCCCAGGGTTCTCTTAAGTGCCTTAGGGCAGTGGGGGAGGGGTAGCTCCATGAGGGGGCGCATTCTTTCGGGGTCGGGGCCGATGAGTCCGTTCTCTACTACACAGCCAAGGATGGCAAGGCGCGAGGTGTTAAACACACATTTCTCCTTATTGTAGGTGAGGTTCAGCCGTTGGGCTGTACGGAGGAATTTCTCCAGATTCACGTCGTGGTCCTGCCGGTCGCGGCCGCAGATGGTGACGTTATCTAGGTAGGGGAATGTGGCCTGCAGTCCGTTCTGGTCAACCATCCGGTCCATCTCCCTTTGGAAGACCGAGACCCCGTTGGTGACACCGAAGGGGACCCTAAGGAAGTGGTATAGGCGCCCATTCGCCTCGAAGGCGGTGTACTGGCGGTCCTCGGGGTGGATAGGGAGTTGGTGGTAGGCCGACTTAAGGTCGATGGTCGAGAATACGCGGTATTGTGCAATCTGATTGACCATGTCAGATATGCGGGGAAGGGGGTATGCGTCCAGCTGGGTGTATCTGTTTATGGTCTGGCTGTAGTCGATGACCAGGCGATTTTTATCGCCGGTCTTAACGACCACGACCTGGGCACGCCAGGGGCTGTTGCTCCCCTCGATGATGCCCTCCTTCAGGAGACGCTGCACCTCAGAGCTAATGAAAGCTCTGTCCCCAGCGCTGTACCGCCTGCTCTTGGTAGCGACGGGTTTGCAGTCGGGGGTGAGGTTAGCGAACAGGGAAGGTGGCGGCACCTTGAGGGTGGATAGGCTGCAGGTGTTACGCGGTGGGCGGTTTAACCTTCGCTGGTTGTCGACTGTGAGTGGGGGGAGGGGTCCACCGTATGCTAGGGTTACACTTTGGAGGTGGGATTGGAAGTCCAGCCCTAGTAGGACGGCAGCGCAGAGCTGGGGGAGGACGAGGAGTTTAAAGTTTTTATACTCTGTACCCTTAACCGACAAGGTCACAGCACAGTAGCCGCTAATGTCCGTGGCGTGGGACCTCGATGCCATCGAGATTCGGTTGCGCGTTGGCAGGACAGGGAGGGAGTAGTGGCTCACCGTGTCTGGGTGGATGAAGCTCTCCGTGCTTCCGCTGTCGAACAGGCAGGTCGTGGCTTGGCCGTTTACTTTGATGTCCATCATCGACTTGGACAGGTGGTGTGGGCGGGCTTGATCCAGAGTGACGGAGGCTAGTGTGTAGGTAAGCGAGACGTTGTCGTCTGCGGGCGAGGCGGTCGTCGGGTCCGGGGGCCCGGTGGCAGTCGGGCGTGGTGGGTAAAATGGCGTCTCCCACGAGGTAGGACAAAATGGCGGAGAAGATGGCTGCCCCCATAACTCACATGAGGCACTATTGGGGTCGGTTGCCTTGATCAAAGATGGCCGCCCCCATGACTCACGTGTGGGGATACTGGCCTCAGTTGCCGTGAAAGAAGATGGCCGCCCCCACAGTTCGCATGAGGCACTGCTGGCCTCTGAAGATCCGCTCCTGCAGGCCTTAGAGAAGTGGCCTTTCTTCCTGCAGGTTGCGCAGGTAGAGTTCCTGGCTGGGCAGCGCGACCTCGGGTGCTTCTCCTGGCCGCAAAAGAAGCAGCCGGCGGCCCGATCGCGGGTGCCCGATGTCGGAGCCAGTACCGGGGGTGGCGGGCCCGGTCGGGTCCGGGACGCCGACGCTGAGGTAGGTCCCGGGGGCGGCGCTGCGAAGGGTATTGCGGTAGGGGTCGGGCCCGAGTCCCAGGGTCGCGAGCAGTACCTGGAAAACGCCTCCTGGTCCTGATGGGCCACCTCCAGGGAGAGAGCGAGGGCTTCAGCTTTGTCCAGGTCGAGGTCTTTAGCTTCAAGCAGTCTTTGCCGTGAGTAGTCGGACCGTAGGCCTTTCACAAAGGCATCGCGGATATTATCTTCCGTATTTTCAACAGCCGTCACCGCTTTAAAGTCACAGTTCCTGCCGAGTGCTCTTAGCGCCCGTAAAAATTCAGCTACAGACTCTCCTGGCTGTTGCGGGCGGGATCTTAGGAGGTGCCTGGTGTACATGTAATTTACCGGGCTGCGGTACTGCTGTTTCAGTAGGTTGATAGCGGCCTCGTATGTAGTCGTGTCCTGGATGAGTGCGTATACTCTCGGGCTCGCTTGGGCGTTCAGAAGTCTTAGTTTGGATCTCTGCGGGGCGCCGGATTCTTCCAGGTAGGATTCGAAGCAGTCCAGCCAGTGTTTGAAGTTGAGGGCTGAGTTTGCTGCCTGTGGGTTTAGATCCAGGTACGGTGGTTTGAGGGCTTGCAGCCAAGCCGCCTGGTGTGGCTGGTGTAGCCCGGTGTCTGAAAGCTGCTGTGGCTGTGCTTCTGGGAGGGCTTCTGGCTGGCCAGTAGTAGACATCTTTAAAATTTAGTCAATAAAATTGATATACCTATCAATTCGTCCAATAAAAAGCGACGAGTTAGGAACGTAACTAAAGGTTTTTATTGACTAAATAACAGAGCCCACCCTCGTGGGTGATCGGGTCCAACAAGGAGGAATACCAGACAGTCGACTACCTTTATACCTGGGCAGGTAGGTGGAGCCATGGGCGGAGTCGAAGGTGGTCAGCCCAGGTATAACAGCGCGACAAGAGGCGACCTCGTATCGTGATACAACAGTGATAACGGTGATAACAATACAACAGTGATAACTATAGTGTAACGATAAAAGTGGTTTACCACACTCAGTACCTTAGGCTCTGTGTGGGACCTTCCCTCAGTACCTTCGGGTCTGTGTGGGACCTTCCCTCAGTACCTTAGGCTCTGTGTGGGACCTTCCCTCAGTACCTTCGGGTCTGTGTGGGACCTTCCCTCAGTACCTTCGGGTCTGTGTGGGACCTTCCCTCAGTACCTTAGGCTCTGTGTGGGACCTTCCCTCAGTACCTTCGGGTCTGTGTAGGACCTTCCCTCAGTACCTTCGGGTCTGTGTAGGACCTTCCCTCAGTACCTTCGGGTCTGTGTGGGACCTTCCCTCAGTACCTTAGGCTCTGTGTAGGACCTTCCCTCAGTACCTTCGGGTCTGTGTGGGACCTTCCCTCAGTACCTTAGGCTCTGTGTAGGACCTTCCCTCAGTACCTTCGGGTCTGTGTGGGACCTTCCCTCAGTACCTTCGGGTCTGTGTGGGACCTTCCCTCAGTACCTTCGGGTCTGTGTGGGACCTTCCCTCAGTACCTTCGGGTCTGGGTGGGACCTTCCCTCAGTACCTTCGGGTCTGTGTGGGACCTTCCCTCAGTACCTTCGGGTCTGTGTGGGACCTTCCCTCAGTACCTTCGGGTCTGTGTGGGACCTTCCCTCAGTACCTTCGGGTCTGTGTGGGACCTTCCCTCAGTACCTTCGGGTCTGTGTAGGACCTTCCCTCAGTACCTTAGGCTCTGTGTAGGACCTTCCCTCAGTACCTTCGGGTCTGTGTGGGACCTTCCCTCAGTACCTTCGGGTCTGTGTGGGACCTTCCCTCAGTACCTTCGGGTCTGTGTGGGACCTTCCCTCAGTACCTTCGGGTCTGGGTGGGACCTTCCCTCAGTACCTTCGGGTCTGTGTGGGACCTTCCCTCAGTACCTTCGGGTCTGTGTGGGACCTTCCCTCAGTACCTTCGGGTCTGTGTGGGACCTTCCCTCAGTACCTTCGGGTCTGTGTGGGACCTTCCCTCAGTACCTTCGGGTCTGTGTGGGACCTTCCCTCAGTACCTTCGGGTCTGTGTGGGACCTTCCCTCAGTACCTTCGTGTCTGTGTGGGACCTTCCCTCAGTACCTTAAGGTCTGTGTAGGACCTTCCCTCAGTACCTTCGGGTCTGTGTGGGACCTTCCCTCAGTACCTTAAGGTCTGTGTAGGACCTTCCCTCAGTACCTTCGGGTCTGTGTGGGACCTTCCCTCAGTACCTTCGGGTCTGTGTGGGACCTTCCCTCAGTACCTTCGGGTCTGTGTAGGACCTTCCCTCAGTGCCTTAATGTCTGTGTGGGACCTTCCCTCAGTACCTTCGGGTCTGTGTGGGACCTTCCCTCAGTACCTTCGGGTCTGTGTAGGACCTTCCCTCAGTACCTTCGGGTCTGTGTGGGACGTTCCCTCAGTACCTTCGGGTCTGTGTGGGACCTTCCCTCAGTACCTTAGGCTCTGTGTGGGACCTTCCCTCAGTACCTTCGGGTCTGTGTGGGACCTTCCCTCAGTACCTTAAGGTCTGTGTGGGGCCTTCCCTCAGTACCTTCGGGTCTGTGTGGGACCTTCCCTCAGTACCTTCGGGTCTGTGTGGGACCTTCCCTCAGTACCTTCGGGTCTGTGTGGGACCTTCCCTCAGTACCTTTGGGTCTGTGTGGGACCTTCCCTCAGTACCTTCGGGTCTGTGTGGGACCTTCCCTCAGTACCTTCGGGTCTGTGTGGGTGATGCGCTATCAATTACTCATAAAAGACTGAGAGTTAGAAGAGTAACTAAAGGCTTTTATTAACAACAGAATGGAGGTCTGCCTCGCGTGGTCGACCGGTCCATGATACTAAGGGCTGGGGAGCAGTCACCTTTATACTAGGTCCTGTGGGAGGAGTCAGCCGAGGCATGTCCAGGCATGTACACAGTGGAATACAAACAGGACAGACAGGAATACAAACAGTGGTTTACCACATTCACCCCTTGTTTAAAATTGAGTCCGGTGGGGTGAAGTGTATTAAAAGTTAGTGTATTGGAGTCTCTCCGGAGGTCTTGTCTGCCGCTGTGATCTGCGTGGCGACGGCAGGGGTAGTGAAGTTTCCGGCGTCGAGTCCAGCGTAGGCTGTGGCACAGGCGTGTCGTCCTCGTAGATGTCGAGCGGGTCGCGGGGCCCAGGCCTGCCGTCTGCTGGGGCTGGATATCGGATCGTGGGGGGTGGTGGTAGTGGGTAGTGGGTTACTGCGGCCCCCGAGGGTGCAAGGTCTCTTATGGAGACTGTGTCCTCCCGCCCGTCCGGGTATGCGATGTAAGCATACTGGGGGTTGGCGTGGAGGAGGTCGACCCTCTTGACCAGGGGGTCCGTTTTATGGGTCCTCACGTGTCTTCTCAGTAGGACCGGCCCTGGGGACGTCAGCCATGGCGGTAGCGATGTCCCCGATGTGGACTTCATTGGGAAGACAAACATTTTCTCATGAGGGGTGGCGTTAGTGGCAGTGCAGAGCAGTGACCGAATAGAGTGGAGCGCATCGGGGAGCACATCCTGCCAGCGGGAGGTTGGAAGGCCCCTAGACTTTAAGGCTAGCAGGACGGCCTTCCAAACTGTCGCATTTTCTCTTTCCACCTGTCCGTTCCCCCGGGGGTTGTAACTGGTGGTGCTGCTTGTGGCAATACCCCTAGCGAGCAGGTACTGGCGGAGTTCGTCGCTCATAAACGATGAGCCCCGGTCGCTATGGATATAGCTGGGGAAGCCGAACAGGGTGAAGAGGTTGTTCAGACATTTAATGACCGTGGCACTGGTCATGTCCGGGCAGGGGAAGGCGAACGGGAAACGGGAGTACTCATCAATAATATTGAGGAAGTACACATTGCGGTCGGAGGAGGGGAGAGGCCCTTTAAAATCGACGCTCAGGCGCTCGAAGGGGCGAGTGGCTTTTATCAGGTGGGCCCTGTCTGGTCTATAAAAGTGCGGTTTGCACTCAGCGCAGACTTGGCAGTTCCTGGTCATGGTCCTGACCTCCTCAATAGAGTAAGGCAGGTTGCGGGCCTTGATGAAGTGGAAGAACCTGGTGACCCCTGGGTGGCAGAGGTCATTGTGGAGGGCCCGCAGTCTATCGATCTGCGCGCTGGCGCAGGTGCCACGCGATAGCGCATCCGGGGGTTCATTTAGCTTCCCGGGCCGGTACAAGATCTCGTAGTTGTAGGTGGAAAGTTCGATTCTCCACCTCAAGATCTTGTCATTTTTGATTTTGCCCCTCTGCTTGTTGTTAAACATAAAAGCAACTGAACGCTGGTCAGTGAGCAGGGTAAATCGTTTTCCGGCCAGGTAGTGCCTCCAATGACGCACAGCCTCCACAATCGCCTGGGCCTCCTTCTCAACAGCGGAGTGTCTGGTCTCCGGGCCTTGGAGGGTTCGTGAAAAGAAGGCCACGGGTCTCCCCGCCTGATTGAGGGTAGCGGCCAGGGCAAAGTCAGACGCGTCGCTTTCCACCTGGAAGGGGATGGATTCGTCCACTGCGTGCATGGTGGCTTTGGCAATGTCCTCCTTGATACGGTGGAAGGCTAAGCGGGCCTCTGCCGTCAAGGGAAAAGAGGTGGACTTGATCAGCGGACGGGCCTTGTCCGCATAGTAGGGGACCCACTGGGCGTAATAGGAGAAAAACCCTAGGCACCTCTTCAGGGCCTTGAGGCAGTGGGGCAGTGGAAGTTCCATAAGGGGACGCATCCGGTCGGGGTCGGGGCCGATGACTCCGTGTTCCACAACACAGCCAAGGATGGCGAGGCGGTTTGTGCGGAATATGCACTTCTCCTTGTTATATGTCAGGTTTAGGAGTTGGGCGGTGCGGAGGAATTTTTCGAGGTTTGCGTCATGGTCCTGCAAGTCACGGCCGCAGATGGTCACATTGTCCAGATATGGGAAAGTGGCCTGCAACGCATTTTGATCTACCATCTGGTCCATCTCCCTTTGGAAGACGGAGACCCCGTTGGTGACGCCAAAGGGAACCCTAAAGAAGTGATAGAGGCGGCCGTTTGCCTCAAAGGCAGTGTACTGGCGGTCCTCAGGGCGGATGGGGAGCTGGTGGTACGCTGATTTCAGGTCAATGGTCGAGAAGACGCGGTACTGCGCGATCTGGTTGACCATATCAGCTATACGGGGGAGTGGGTAGGCGTCCAGCAGGGTGTAGCGATTTATTGTCTGGCTGTAGTCGATGACCAGGCGCTGCTTCTCGCCGGTCTTAACGACCACAACCTGGGCTCGCCAGGGGCTGGTGCTGCCCTCAATAATCCCTTCTTTCAGGAGCCGCTCCACTTCGGTTTTAATGAAAACCCTGTCCCCGGCACTGTATCGCCTGCTCTTCGTGGCGATGGGCTTACAGTCGGGGGTGAGGTTAGCAAACAGTTGGGGGGGGGTGACTCTGAGTGTGGAGAGGTTGCACCTGGTGCGCGGCGGGCAGTTTGGAAGCTGCTGGCTGCGGACTGTGAGTGGGGGTAGGGGTCCACCGTACGCCATCGTAACACTTTTAAGGTGGCACTGAAAATCTAACCCCAGCAGGATGGCAGCGCAGAGGTCAGGCAGGACCAGAAGTTTAAAATGATCGTACACGGTCCCGTCTACTACGAGTGTCACCACGCAGTAGCCGCCGATGTCCGCCGACTGGGACTCGGAGGCCATAGAAATCCGCTGTTGCGCAGGCAGGACTGGGAGAGAGCAACGCCGCACCGTGTCGGGGTGGATGAAGCTCTCCGTGCTCCCAGAGTCAAAAAGGCAGATTGTATCGTGACCATTTACCTTAATGTCCATTGTGGAACTGGCCAGTTGGTGCGGTCTCGCTTGGTCCAGTGTAACGGATGCCAGCGTAGGGGTCGGTGTGTCGCTGCGGGTATCAGATGAGGCGGTGTCGGGGGCCTGCTGCGTCCCGGCTGTCGTCCAAGATGGCGGCGTCCATGATCCCCATGTGGCTGGAGGCGTCCAAAATGGCTGCTGTACCGGTGATTCGCACATGGCCGGGGAGGTCCAAGACGGCGGCCCGCATGGCACACACGCGGCGCTGCTGGGGTTCGGGTGGCTTTGGCCCTGCAGACGCTAGCGTAGTGTCCCTTCTTCCCGCAGCCCGAGCAGATCGCGTTTTTCGCCGGGCAGCGCGCTCTGGGGTGTTTTGCCTGGCCACAGAAGTAGCATTTCTGGCCTTGGGGCACTGCTGTCTGGCCTTGGGACACTGCTGCGGTAGTTGGGCCGTTGTTGGGGTGTGGCTGGGGTGGCACGGCGCTATGAGGCGGTCCTACCGTGTCCCAGGCTGTCATTCCCCGCGGCGTCCACGGTGCAGAGGAGTAGGCATCCATGCCCTGGTAGGCTGCATCCAACGATAGTGCGAGTTCAGAGGCCTTGTTGAGGTCGAGGTTACTCTGCTCCAACAGTCGCTGTCGGGTGTAATTGGATCTGTGGCCCGCTACAAAAGCGTCCCGGATAAGTTCCTCTGTGTACACGGCAGCTTTTACATCCTTACAACCACAGGCCCGGCCAAGCACAGACAGTGCCTGAAGGTATTCCACGGTCGATTCCCCAGGTTGTTGTTTACGACTCCCCAGGAGGTGCCTGGCGTACACTTCGTTCACTGGGCGCGTGTACTGGTCCTTGAGGAGCTTGATAGCGTCCGCGTACGAGGTCGCGTCTTGGATGACCGAGTACACTCGGTGGTTCACTTTGGAGGTCAGGACATCCAGTTTGTCCTCGTCCGATTTGATTGCTTCGGAGGCGGTCAGGAATTTTTCGAAACACTTAAGCCAGTGAGTAAACTTGGTGGATGAGTCCGCCTCCCGATGATCTAAGTCCAGGCATGCTGGTGTGAGGATCTTCTCCATTATAAAAATGTTGTTATAAAATTGATGCGCTGTCAATTACTCATAAAAGACTGAGAGTTAGAAGAGTAACTAAAGGCTTTTATTAACAACAGAATGGAGGTCTGCCTCGCGTGGTCGACCGGTCCATGATACTAAGGGCTGGGGAGCAGTCACCTTTATACTAGGACCTGTGGGAGGAGTCAGCCGAGGCATGTCCAGGCATGTACACAGTGGAATACAAACAGGACAAACAGGAATACAAACAGTGGTTTACCACAGTGGGACCTTCCCTCAGTACCTTCGGGTCTGTGTGGGACCTTCCCTCAGTACCTTCGAGTCTGTGTGGGACCGTCCCTCAGTACCTTAGGCTCTGTGTGGGACCTTCCCTCAGTACCTTCGGGTCTGTGTGGGACCTTCCCTCAGTACCTTCGGCTCTGTGTGGGACCTTCCCTCAGTACCTTCGGGTCTGTGTGGGATCTTCCCTCAGTACCTTAGGGTCTGTGTGGGACCTTCCCGCAGTACCTTCTGGTCTGTGTGGGACCTTCCCTTAGTACCTTCGGGTCTGTGTGGGACCTTCCATCAGTACCTTCGGGTCTATGTGGGACCTTCCCTCAGTACCTTCGGGTCTGTGTGGGACCTTCCCTCAGTACCTTCGGGTCTGTGTGGGACCTTCCCTCAGTACCTTCGGGTCTGTGTGGGACCTTCCCTCAGTACCTTCGGGTCTGTGTGGGACCTTCCCTCAGTACCTTCGGGTCTGTGTGGGACCTTCCCTCAGTACCTTCGGGTCTGTGTGGGACCTTCCCTCAGTACCTTCGGGTCTGTGTGGGACCTTCCCTCAGTACCTTAGGCTCTGTGTGGGACCTTCCCTCAGTACCTTCGGGTCTGTGTGGGACCTTCCCTCAGTACCTTCGGGTCTGTGTGGGACCTTCCCTCAGTACCTTAAGGTCTGTGTGGGACCTTCCCTCAGTACCTTCGGGTCTGTGTGGAACCTTCCCTCAGTACCTTAGGGTCTGTGTGGGACCTTCCCTCAGTACCTTAGGCTCTGTGTGGGACCTTCCCTCAGTACCTTCGGGTCTGTGTAGGACCTTCCCTCAGTACCTTAGGATCTGTGTAGGACCTTCCCTCAGTACCTTCGGGTCTGTGTGGGACCTTCCCTCAGTACCTTAGGCTCTGTGTAGGACCTTCCCTCAGTACCTTCGGGTCTGTGTGGGACCTTCCCTCAGTACCATAGGCTCTGTGTAGGACCTTCCCTCAGTACCTTCGGGTCTGTGTAGGACCTTCCCTCAGTACCTTCGGGTCTGTGTGGGACGTTCCCTCAGTACCTTCGGGTCTGTGTAGGACCTTCCCTCAGTGCCTTAACGTCTGTGTGGGACTTTCCCTCAGTACCTTCGGGTCTGTGTGGGACCTTCCCTCAGTACCTTCGGGTCTGTGTAGGACCTTCCCTCAGTACCTTCGGGTCTGTGTGGGACGTTCCCTCAGTACCTTCGGGTCTGTGTGGGACCTTCCCTCAGTACCTTCGGGTCTGTGTAGGACCTTCCCTCAGTACCTTCGGGTCTGTGTGGGACCTTCCCTCAGTACCTTCGGGTCTGTGTGGGACCTTCCCTCAGTACCTTAGGCTCTGTGTGGGACCTTCCCTCAGTACCTTCGGGTCTGTGTGGGACCTTCCCTCAGTACCTTAAGGTCTGTGTGGGATCTTCCCTCAGTACCTTCGGGTCTGTGTGGGACCTTCCCTCAGTACCTTCGGGTCTGTGTGGGACCTTCCCTCAGTACCTTTGGGTCTGTGTAGGACCTTCCCTCAGTACCTTCGGGTCTGTGTGGGACCTTCCCTCAGTACCTTAGGCTCTGTGTGGGACCTTCCCTCAGTACCTTCGGGTCTGTGTGGGACCTTCCCTCAGTACCTTAAGGTCTGTGTGGGATCTTCCCTCAGTACCTTCGGGTCTGTGTGGGACCTTCCCTCAGTACCTTCGGGTCTGTGTGGGACCTTCCCTCAGTACCTTTGGGTCTGTGTAGGACCTTCCCTCAGTACCTTCGGCTCTGGGTGGGACCTTCCCTCAGTACCTTCGGGTCTGTGTGGGATCTTCCCTCAGTACCTTCGGGTCTGTGTGGGAACTTCCCTCAGTACCTTCGGCTCTGTATGTGACCTTCCCTCAGTACCTTCGGGTCTGTGTGGGACCTTCCCTCAGTACCTTAAGGTCTGTGTAGGACCTTCCCTCAGTACCTTCGGGTCTGTGTGGGACCTTCCCTGAGTACCTTCGGGTCTGTGTGGGACCTTCCATCAGTACCTTCGGGTCTGTGTGGGACCTTCCCTCAGTACCTTAGGCTCTGTGTGGGACCTTCCCTCAGTACCTTCGGGTCTATGTGGGACCTTCCCTCAGCACCTTAAGGTCTGTGTGGGACCTTCCCTCAGTACCTTCGGGTCTGTGTGGGACCTTCCCTCAGTACCTTCGGGTCTGTGTGGAACCTTCCCTCAGTACCTTCGGGTCTGTGTGGGACCTTCCCTCAGTACCTTCGGGTCTGTGTGCGATCTTCCCTCAGTACCTTAGGCTCTGTGTAGGACCTTCCCTCAGTACCTTAGGGTCTGTGTAGGACCTTCCCTCAGTACCTTCGGGTCTGTGTGGGACCTTCCCTCAGTACCTTCAGGTCTGTGTGGGACCTTCCCTCAGTGCCTTCGGGTCTGTGTGGGACCTTCCCTCAGTACCTTCGGGTCTGTGTGGGACCTTCCCTCAGTACCTTCGGGTCTGTGTGGGACCTTCCCTCAGTACCTTAGGCTCTGTGTGGGACCTTCCCTCAGTGCCTTAAGGTCTGTGTGGGACCTTCCCTCAGTACCTTAGGGTCTGTGTGGGACCTTCCCTCAGTACCTTCGGGTCTGTGTGGGACCTTCCCTCAGTACCTTCTGGTCTGTGTGGGACCTTCCATCAGTACCTTCGGGTCTGTGTGGGACCTTCCCTCAGTACCTTAGGCTCTGTGTGGGACCTTCCCTCTGTACCTTCGGGTCTATGTGGGACCTTCCCTCAGTACCTTCAGGTCTGTGTGGGACCTTCCCTCAGTACCTTCGGGTCTGTGTGGGACCTTCCCTCAGTACCTTCGGGTCTGTGTGGGACCTTCCCTCAGTACCTTCGGGTCTGTGTGGGACCTTCCCTCAGTACCTTCGGGTCTGTGTGGGATCTTCCCTCAGTACCTTAGGCTCTGTGTAGGACCTTCCCTCAGTACCTTAGGGTCTGTGTAGGACCTTCCCTCAGTACCTTCGGGTCTGTGTGGGACCTTCCCTCAGTACCTTCGGGTCTGTGTGGGACCTTCCCTCAGTACCTTCGGGTCTGTGTGAGACCTTCCCTCAGTGCCTTCGGGTCTGTGTGGGACCTTCCCTCAGTACCTTCGGGTTTGTGTGGGACCTTCCCTCAGTACTTTCGGGTCTGTGTGGGACCTTCCCTCAGTACCTTAGGCTCTGTGTAGGACCTTCCCTCAGTACCTTAGGCTCTGTGTGGGACCTTCCCTCAGTGCCTTAAGGTCTGTGTGGGACCATCCCTCAGTACCTTAGGGTCTGTGTGGGACCTTCCCTCAGTACCTTCGGTTCTGTGTGGGACCTTCCCTCAGTACCTTCGGGTCTGTGTAGGACCTTCCATCAGTACCTTCGGGTCTGTGTGGGACCTTCCCTCAGTACCTTAGGCTCTGTGTGGGACCTTCCCTCTGTACCTTCGGGTCTATGTGGGACCTTCCCTCAGTACCTTAAGGTCTGTGTGGGACCTTCCCTCAGTACCTTCGGGTCTGTGTGGGACCTTCCCTCAGTACCTTCGGGTCTGTGTGGGACCTTCCCTCAGTACCTTCGGGTCTGTGTGGGACCTTCCGTCAGTACCTTCGGGTCTGTGTGGGATCTTCCCTCAGTACCTTAGGCTCTGTGTAGGACCTTCCCTCAGTACCTTAGGGTCTGTGTAGGACCTTCCCTCAGTACCTTCGGGTCTGTGTGGGACCTTCCCCCAGTACCTTCAGGTCTGTGTGGGACCTTCCCTCAGTACCTTCGGGTCTGTGTGGGACCTTCCCTCAGTACCTTCGGGTCTGTGTGGCACCTTCCCTCAGTACCTTCGGGTCTGTGTGGGACCTTCCCTCAGTACCTTAGGCTCTGTGTGGGACCTTCCCTCAGTACCTTAAGGTGTGTGTGGGACCTTCCCTCAGTACCTTAGGGTCTGTGTGGGACCTTCCCTCAGTACCTTAGGGTCTGTGTAGGACCTTCCCTCAGTACCTTCGGGTCTGTGTCGGACCTTCCCTCAGTACCTTTCTTTCAAAAAAGTGTTGAGCGGCTTGCTGTGAATTTCCAGTTTTTACTGTATATTTCCAGCATCTGTGGATTTCCTTTTGACTTCTATGGCCGGGAAATTCAATAAGGCCAGCAAACCAGCGGGGGCATTGTGGGGCGAGATTTGCTTACGCCCATTTACAAAGCACGGACAGTACGTAAATTTGGTGCTGCCTGCAAATTTAAATTATTTTATCGCACAGCCCAGTGACTATCGCGCCATTGACAGGCTGTGCACTCAGCAGTAGGCCCAATATCGAGTCACTGGAGCGCCACTGCATTTCCTTAAAGCAAGGCTGACCGTTTTGAAGGCAGTCTCTCGCCCTTAAAGATGAACTGCCTTCTGAAAAAAATTTAAAATCATTCAAAAGTAGGGCGTCTCTGACTCTTAAAGCTCAACTGCCTTCTGCACATAAAAAATGGTAAAAATACTTCAGCACTAACAGAAATGGCTCAACAGACCAGGGAAAGGGCACCCAGGGTCTCGGACACAACACTCAAGTTTTGTGCAGGAAATCAACACTGCAAGAGAGGTCCTCTACCCACAGAGGCCAGGAGGCCCTCCAGAAAGAAGGATATGGGACCAGATCGCTGAGGCTGTCACTGCCAGCAGTGACCCCCAGGACCTGGCTCCAGCGCCCAAAGAAATTTCATGACCTCAGATGAGTGGTCAAGGTCAGTGAATGCATCTTCAAAAGCCATCTCCTTCCAACTGTACCACTAGCCTCACACACTGCTCAATGCACGACCCCCCTGCCCCCCTCCCCCCAATCACTCACCTACCAATAATCTCTACCAAACACGAGGCAAATCTTCCATTCCTAGAATGAGGACTGCGATGAGGAGAAATTTCTTCACTCACAGAGGGTGGAATTCTCTACCCCAGAGGGCTGTGGAGGCTCAATCGTTGAGTATATTCAAGACAGAGATCGATAGATTTTTGGATATTAAGGGAATCAATGGATGTGGGGATAGTGCAGGAAAGTGGAGTTGAGGTAGAAGATCAGCCATGATCGTATTGAATGGCAGAGCAGGCTCAAGGGGCCGAATGGCCGACTCCTACTCCTATTTCTTATATTCACTTCACCCTCTTGGAGGAGACGGTGTTGGCCATTCTTCGCAGGGGCATGGCTGAGCCCTTGGCCAGCGACGGGGCTGAAAGAATACAAGATGCTGGTATCCTCATACGTTATCCTCCTTCTCACATCCCACTTCCCCCTCATCCCACAATATCTTCTGATGTACCAGCTGCACATGGTGTAAGCATGCAGCTCTTGCTTTACTGCCCTCCCCTCACCACAACCCTACCCTTGTGACTTCTTTATTTCAGACACCCAAGAAATCCAGCTGCTGAGCCAGCGGTTGACCAAG